>NW_026591086.1:37429249-37512837 GCF_907164565.1 Psammomys obesus
ATACATACATACATACATACATACATACATACATACATACATACATAAATGAATAAATGGAAGGAAGGAAGGAAAAAAGGAAGGAAGGAAGGAAGGAAAGAAGGAATAAGCTCAATGAATTAGAGGCCAGAACACAGACATTTATTTGTAAAAGATTGAAATATAGGAGTATGTACTCACTGAACACACACAAGAGAAACATTGGTGACAAACTACAATGTCCCATCTGTAGGGTTTTAAATAATGACAGAGTTCAGAAGTTAGTCTGGTGGCTAGACCAGTATCGACTGAAAATTCCATTTATTAGAAGCTATCAATCAATGCAAAGTTTGTCACTCAGTCCCAGCGCTGGGAAAGGGAGGCAGGTAGATTCCCTAGGATTCCCCTGTTCATCGCCTGACCCACTTAATGAGCTCCTCCATGCCAATGAGAGAGCCTGTCTCCAAAACAGAATAGATGGCTCCTTAGCAATTGACCTTTGGCTTCCACACACATGTATGCCCACACAGGTATCTCCCACACATACACACACTCAAGCACAGAGATTCACACACACACACACACACACACCTGCACACACATAAGGACAAACATGTTTATTACTCAGCATATGCCAAAGTCAGGAATACAGGAATATCTGTCATGATAATCACAGTAAAACAAAGGAAAATATGAGCAAAGTACTGTGCAAGTACTGAATAAAGATCATGAAAATAAAGATTATAAAAATAACTTAGTGCTGTCCACGTGGAACAATAGTTTCTAATCCAATTTAAAATTAAGAGATACCAGTTTTTGAAGCTGCAGTTTTCCTAGCTTAGGACTAAGGATAAACCCAATAGAAATACTTAATAAAGATGTATACAATCATGTAATCCAAATCCTGTAAAGCGTGAGGAGCTCCATCCAAAAGGGAGGGGAGTTTCCACAAAATGAGCTGAATGTTAAGCCTCACTGATTGCCTATACTGAAGGCCTGAACTCTCAGTTCCTGCTAGTCATGGCTAAAAACTACTACCAGAAAAGATCTACGGAGCAGACTATCCCATCTGTAAATTATGCACCCCCCCCCCCCCCCCCCGTTTTAAAGCCTTCATTAAACTAGATAATTTCCTCATGATATACTTCAAGGAAGGGACTCAAGGTAATGAAATGGAAAACAATTTGAAATAATCTGGGAAAAAAAAAAACAGCAGGTGAAATGTGGAGACCAAAAAAAAAAAAAAAAGAAAAGAAAGAAAGAAGAACAGACTATGCATGGTTCTTGGTTGGTGCTTCAGTCTCCACAAGACCCCAAGACCCTCTGGGCACTGGTTAGTTGGCGCTGTTGATCTCCTTGAGGAGCTCTGGTCACCTCCAGGTCCTTCTTTCCTCCCCCCACTTTTCCATAAGACTCCCATCACTTTGCCCAGTGTTTGGCTGTGAGTCTTAGCATCTGTTTTGATTCGCTGCTGTGTGGAGCCTCTCAGAGGACAGCTCTGCTAGGCTTCTTTCTACAAGCATAGCAGAGTACTGTTAATAGTGTCAGGGGTTGGCTCTCTTCCATGGGGTAGGTCTTAGGTTACAATCAGTGTGTAAAGTGAATAAATAAATGAATTAATTAAAAAAGAATAGACTCCATTGGAGCTTACAGAGACTGAGACATCAACTAAGGAGCATGCACAGTATGGACCTAGGCCCCCTACACATGTGTGGCCGATGGGGAGCTTCGTCTTCATATGGGGCGCCTGGCGAGTGGAAGGGGAGGGAGTGCTGTTTCTAACATGGACATTATTGCCTGCTTTTGGATCACTTCCCCCTGTCAGGGCTGCCTTGCCCTGATATCCCTCAGGGGATGAGGATATGCTTAGTCCTGATGTGACTTGATGTGCTGGGGTGGGTTGATATGGGGGTGAAGGGAGCTCTCCTTTTCTGGGTGAAAGGGAGAGGGGAAGGGGTAAGAAAAAGGAGGGGGTTTGGAAGGAAAGGAAGGGAGAGGGTACCCTCACGATATAAAGTATATAAACTGAAATAAAAAAAATAAAAAAAAAACAGAAGAAGAAAGAAAGAAAGGACTAAGATTCAACTCGATATTGCAATGTGGAACGGTGCAGTGGGACACTGTGTAGCATATTTGATAGCTGTGCCTCAGAGGAAGAAGACAGAGCACGGTGACTGCTCTGCTCCTGTTACTTGCTTTGCTTAATCTCAGCTATTCAAGGCCTGGTTGTTCACTTGATCTCCAACATAAGTGTCAGGAGGCAGAAGAGGATGGATGGAGGCCACCTCCTAGGTATGACAGCTGTTACGCCCCTCAGCACAGCAAGGCTGAGTTAGTAGACTGTAGGCCAGCAATACGGTGAGAGCAGCGGATTTCTGTCTCTACTCTCTCACAGAGGTGCTCATATGAACGGAAGGGGGACGAACCCACACCTGTGCCTATCCCTTCAACAGATTACCTAAGAATTTAATTGTTACATTTCTGACTGCTTGGAATCCC
The DNA here is from genome assembly GCF_907164565.1 of Psammomys obesus. Taxonomy (NCBI): domain Eukaryota; kingdom Metazoa; phylum Chordata; class Mammalia; order Rodentia; family Muridae; genus Psammomys; species Psammomys obesus. The sequence goes on from NW_026591086.1 coordinate 37,431,728, forward strand.
TGGAGTGGTCAGCGGTTCAGATATGCTTGGTGATTTACATAATTGTAAGAAGAGACAGTAGAGAGATGTGTTGGAAAGAAACATAAATAAGAGAAGTGACATTCATTTAAATCATCGCTCTTGGTCCCCCAGCAGAGTACAGATGAAGTTCCACAATCCAAAACTGCCCCTCACAGTCCTTCTCATTGCTTCCTTCCAGTGACAGACAGGTTCTCTCCTTACTTTCCTGACACATCCAGTTTTTCATACCTTGTTATTGCTGCACATAATTCCCTCTTATTTTCCCTCAACACTCAAATTTTCCCAAATGCACATACATCTTTCAGATGTGGTTCTGTGAGCCTCTGACATGAAGTACTCAGGTAGTCATGTCAGCCCAATCAGGAACTTCCTTCTGGAATCCCATAATATGCTATATATCTAACCAACCTTTCCACTTGTTAGGATATATTCAAACCATATGCTAAAGTGGATACATATATATCTCTTAGAAGAGTTTGAGAAGACATGCAATAAACATTAACCCCATCAATAAACAGAGAATAATTCTATAATTTTCCCCTGGTTCACCTGCCTAAACTAATCACTAACTTTCAATGAATAAATACCTGTCTTTAACATGGTAGAATTTTAAAATCACACTTAGCTTTGGATAAAAGACTTTCTCATTCTTAATGTAAGCCACATTTTTTAGTATGAAGGTAGACTGAGTGTTTAGTCCTGTTGTGCTGTACGACATGAATGGACTTGCCCTACTCGTTAGGAGTCCCGGGACAGTTTGTCTAAATTCTCTTATCTGTCTAGTCTCCAAAACTGAATCTATACACCTCCATGTCAGGGATTTTCCAAACCAGACTGGACTAGGGGGATGTCTGTAAGTTGTCTTGATTGTTAATTGCTACAGGAGGGCCCAGCCCACGATAGGCAGCACCATTCCCTGGGCATGGGCCTAAAGAGGCTAGAAAGAAGCAGTCCCTGGTTTCTGCTTAAAGTTCCTGCCCTGGCTTCTCTCAGCGATGAGCTGTGATGTGGAGACGTAAGCCAAATCAACCCTCTTGTCTCCAAGGTATTTTGAACACTCGGGATTTTGGATGTTGTTAGACAGTTTGTAGATTACCAAAATCCTGAGTGCATGAACTAGGAATGGGGGGGGGGGACTTTGAGATAGAAAGATGGATGGCAGGAGAGCTAAGTCCTCACCCAGGAAAAAGCAGGGCCCTTTGTTCACACTGTGGTCCCTATCAATAGAAGTAAAAGTACAGTGGCTGAGAAGAAGGAGCTGCTGGTTATAATGGGCCATAAGCTACTGAGTCGTGTAGAATTCGGTTCTTTATGGCTGCAATCCACTGGGGCTGCCTGGTTTACTGCATTTAAACACTGTCACACTCCACTCTACTGAATGCCAGTGTGAAGTACTGTCTGACAAGCAAAATACAAAATGGTTCAGAAAAACAAGAGCCACCACTGTAGAAGCGAAAGCCCCTTGCTCAGCTAGGGGCAGTGCCCTGTCAGAGGAGAAGAATGTAATGGATCTTCATGAGAACAGAAATTTGATTTTATCACCTGCGGCATTCCACCTATTATTTCCACTGAAATTCTTGTGGAAATAAATGAATGGACAAGACTATTGATTTGAGACGGCCCCTTTCTGTTTGTGTGAGTACACAGGCATGCCTGTTTGCCCAAATATTTTCAGACATGTGTGCTCATTAGAGCAAGATGGCAGTCGACGTCATTTACGGCTTCTCCGTGTTTTTCCAAACATTGAATCTGGAACTGCAGATTCAAATTTGCAGTTTGGGGTAGAGCCAGGCAGTCAGTTCTGAGGAGCCACCATCTCTTCATCGCTAGCTTTGGGGATAGAGGTACTCTATGTCCCCTGTTTTTTACTTGGGTGCTGGAGATCGGAACCTGAGTCTCTATGCTTGTACAGCAAGCACTTCAGCCACGGAGCCACCTTCTTAGCTCTTGCTGCTTCTCCTCTTGTCTGCTCCTTCCTCTCTTAAGCATTCCATCTGCTGTTCTGTTACAGTTTTAAGCCTGGAGGAAGCATCTTTATTATGTCAAGTAAGTGTGTGTGATAATAAATGGTAAGTAGAATCACATTAAAAAAACTTAGAGTGAAAACTAATTACATCATCCTACCCTAGAATGTTCTAATGGATTCAGCAACAGATCTAAATGACTATTTTTATTACCTTGGCCATTTGTTAATGGCCTGTTTAAACAAGCTAATCAATGATCAATTTACCAATTTCATCCTCACCTCTGCCCCTCTTCTAAATGAGAATTCAGTAAGTAGTAAAGAAATCACTTCAGCAGATGCAACTGCTAAAAATAAGCAGGAGAGAGAAAAGCGGAAACATGAATAAGCCTTGAGAACCACCTGCCAGGTCAAAAAAGAGAGAATTTCTTCCCAAAGCTTTATTACAAGCAGTTAAAATTCGTATCACTTCATCATTAGTCTGATTTTAGATAGATTGTCATTCTCAAAATTCTGTTTTCTATCGAAAAAAAAAGGATACTTATAGGATGGCTCCTGTGTTTCTAATGGTGAGAACTCATATGCTTCTCAAATAAACACCCAGAATAAAATTAGGTAGCAGATCTGAACTGGCCATAATTACATTGTGCCATGAAGGCACCGGGAATGAGTTTCTAAAGCCCCACGTTACTGTTTGATAGGTTTCTACTGTTATACATGCTAATATTTATTTTGTGGGTTTTGCTAAAAGCTAAATAAAGCTTTGCTGAGTCGAAATGGTTATCAATTATTTTTTCTAATAAAACCTAAGTGAACTGATGTTCCATCAATGTCTCAGGACAAATGGACACTGTATGAAAATATTCAGTACACTGTTCTCAGAGGAAAGGAAATGTTGAGTTTGAACTATCAGTGAATTACATTACTTTTAAAATATCTAAAAATAATTGGTATTGGTGATGGATTAAAAAGACCAACTCTAGTGTTTAAGAAGGCCCAGGACATTCCTCATTCAAACAGTAGACATATGGTACTACTCAGAAAGAAAGAAAGAAAAAAAAAAAAAAGCACTGAAGCAAATAATTCACTAAATATGCAAATGAATACGAGTGAACTTGCTTGGAAAAAGCAAGTCAGGGAACCAAAGGGAAGCCTGGCAGTGAAGGGGTAAGGCTGAGGGCTCTTCACAGGGGAACTTAATGATGAGGTCAAGAGCAGCCCGCAGAGCTGTGGGCTCCTTATTATGGAAGTGGTGGTGCTGAATTTTTATGGCTGAGTTTTAGCTGACACTATGATGATTTCAGATAAGGTATTTATGGAATGCCTGAATACTTTATGGACACTAGCTGTATTAATTTTGATGGAGACAGTGGGCAATTCTATATGGGTATATTATTCATATTTTCAGCAAAGAAAGAAAGCTTGGATGGGACTGGGGGAAGGGACTATGGAGATTTCTCCTGTGAAACATTTTCAGGATGTTCAATAAGTTTAAGCAATTATACACTGAAGACACTAGAACAGATTGTAAATCATCTTCCTAGAAATCCATGTACTCATGTAAAATAAGTCACATTATGTTCTTTTTGCAATAAAGTTCAACCTTGATAAACCTAATTATTTAGAAAAATGTCACGGGACTGATGTCAGCCTATTGTGAATTAAAATAAGCTCAAAACGAGAATTTTATTATCTTCAACAGAGAGCATTGTATTTGTTTTAAAAAAGAAAAGGAAAACAAAAGGAATCATTGATGGAGGATGGGTCCAACATTTCCTATTCCATTGTACCGTCCACCATCCAGGCATATGGCCTACTTTAACACTCAGCACTGAGGACTACCAGTTCATGTCACCCAAACTATATGAGAGAATGGACATCACCTTCATAATTTTATTATTACTAAAATGAGAGCTCTAAACTTTTCAGTGCTTGGTTTAAAACCTCAGTGAAATGTTTCTATTAGTTAAATAGAAATATTGAAGATTAAAACTTTTCAAGATGGGCCTAGCAACCTGGGAGGTTGAGTCAGGTGATCGCTTGAGCCTAGGAGTTTGAGATGAGCTTGGAAAATATAGTGGGACCCAGAGAATGAATGAATGAATGAATAAACAAACTGAGCTCTTGGCTTTTATAAAGTTGCAAGTATCTAGAACCATTCATTCTCTGGGTCTCACTATATTTTCCAAACTCATCTCTATACTTGAGTGATTACATCAATAATAAAAATATATTTTTTATTTATAATAAAAACTAACAATAATTTGAATATTGTTTAGGTCTTAGTTTTAAACTTCGTTGTTGAAAGAATACTTAAATAAGCAAGATCATTGCCCAAACTAGAAAGATGCCTGATCAATGGCTATTTTTAAGAGAATGTGGATAGATTTACTGATATATATAAAAGAACATGATTAACACAGGTAAGTTTTATAGTATAATAAATGCTTATACTTGGTGTTTTTCTGATATCTATTATTTCTCTTTTGTCAAAATTATTTTTATGGCACCCAGCCAACTTTGATACATAATATTTTATTTTGTACTTTATCTTTAAATTTCCATTACAATTTTGTATCTGTCTTGGAAGTAATTTCTAAAGTTGTTAAATTTCAGTGTAAAGTTTTTAATGGTATTGTCTTCTTATTAAATGCAGTAGTTAAAAAGTGTGGGTGACATGAATTTTTAGAAGATGGATGAAGTTACTTTCTGGTATATTTTTTGGCTCCATTTTACAACTACTGCAAGTCTTTAAAAGGTTCTTTTTTCATCCAGTTTATTTGATGCAGGGTTCTATGCATTTTCATTCCGTTTATTGTTACTAAGTCTTATGATGTTTTCTTGCTGGACTCAGTAACCAAGAATATGAAATGAAATGTACTTCCACGTAGGAGCAGGAATTTCAATATTTATGTTCATTCCATTTTTCTTTCTGTTTTCTTTCTATTATTTTTAGTAGTTTGTGAGTTTACAATCATTATGTTGTCCTGATAAATGACACTGAAATATCTCTCCTGTAGTTATTCTTTTTGTACTAAAATATGAATGCTCTAAAACAGAATGAAATGACCAAGTTAAGTCTAGTCATGGACCTTCTACTTTCAACTTTGTTCTTATATTTACAATGTTTCCTTGAAAACTACATATAATTAAACTTAAAATTCAATCCCCTGCCCTTTGTCTTTTGTGCTTAATTTTGTATTACTGAGAGACAAACTGTAACACTCCTATTGGCTTCAGAAAATAACAAAAATTCTATCTCACAGGATTCAGGAAATGGATTTTAGTCCATATTTCAGCGTGGCTAGTCTCCATCTGCTCTGAGGGTTGCTCCGGGCTCATTGCACTGTAATGGTCTATGATTATACATTCTAAGATTTGAATTTTTTTTCAACTTTTCCCTTCTAAGGCATTTCTTGTGACTAGCCTGAGAAAACTTGTGTCTTTTAGAAGGCCGACTCGGGCTTTTCTTAAAGTCAACTGTGCTTTTGAACATAATGTACCCAGAGGTATAATGCTGAGCAGATAATTGAAGTGATTATTCAAGGCAAGTGCCCTGGGCTCAAGCAGGCAAGACTCTCGGGGGCAGACCAAAATTCTTCCTAGTGCATTCGCTTACCTCTCTTACCATCAGTGATTCTTTAATTTACTTTTGCTATCCTTCTGAATTCTATTTGTGTTTCTGTTTATTTTCATAAATAACTGCCACTATAAAGTTTAGAATTTTAGTGTGATCCCTTAAAAAAAAAACCAAAAAACAAATGAATCAAATGTGCAGTACTAGTAGTGTTAGAAAGAAATTAAACATGTGAATTTATGAAATATGTACCAACTATCTGTCATCATTCTTTTTTACTTTTCAGATTGCCCTTTGGGGATAATTCTTTTTCTTCTTGAGGCACTACTGTTTTAGAAGTGTGTGTCTGTATATGGGCTGTGTGTGTGTGTGTGTGTGTGTGTGTGTGTGTGTGTGCTTGCGCACGTGTGGTGTGTACTGCTGTGCTCATCCCTACATTTAGAAGCCACGGGCTGGCTTTGAGTATCTTGCTCTGAAGCTCGCTGTCTTATTTTTTATGTGCTGTCTCCTACTGAACCTAGAGCTCACTCTTTGGGTTAGAAAATCTCAACAACACCCCAAAGTCCACCTGTCTCCATGCCTACTTCCAGCACTGGAGCTACACACATGTAAAAGATGCCAGGCCCTGCTTCTGTGTGCTCACTGGGAAATGTGAACTCAGGTTCTCATACCTAGACCTCAAGCATTTTACCCACTCAGCCACCTCCCTGGTCTCCTAGAGTCTCTAAGAATGAATTGCCTTTACTTTCTTTTGTTTGCTTTTGTTGTTTCAGCTCTGTAGTTCAAGTATGGAGTCAACCATTTGTTGTTGTTGTTACAAAAGTTCATGGTGACTTTATTTTTAAAGATTTACTGTATTTTTATTTGATGTGTATGAGTGCTTTGCCTCCCATGTGTGTCGTTGAACCACACGGGCACAGTGCCTGTAGAGGCCAGAAAAGGACATCAGGTCAGAACCGGAGTTAACAAGGCTGCTATATGGATCCTGGGAACGGAACAACAAGTAATACTGAGCAATAAGTACTCTTGACCACTGACTGAGCAATTTCTCCAGCCCATATATGACCCCTGATCTTAATCAGAACAGTATCTTGGGGTAATCTGAATTTATGGGTTCATAATAAGTCATGTATGTATGTAAGATTTCATTAATTAAGGGAAAGCATTATGTAGCATGTACGAAAGTATCTAGAGGTCTCTATTGTTCTTCTGTTGTAAGGTAGCTTTACGGATTTGCCTGTTTCAACCCTGTGCTAAAGCAGCACTATCTATAAAGAACAAATGACCAAAACATTTATTATAAAAATTGTACCACAAACAGAACACTTTCCCATAATGCTGTTATCTCCCCATAATTTGAACTAAGTGCATTACAAGCCAAACACCCTTTCATAATGTATAGACTGTAAGAGTAGCTCTAGCAGACATGATCGGTGTAGTTTTCTATAAATATGCATATATAATGTAAGCAACAAGAGTGGAAAAGCTCCTATTTGCTCCTCAGAGGGATGCTGTAATATTCTCTCCCAAACAATTCACTATTATATTACCTACACTGATACACAGGTGAGGGTCTCAGCCTTCTGAATGCTGGAATTATAGGTGTACACAACAAAAGATAAAGGGAAAAAAAATCACTGGTAAATGTTCATGGGATAATGACCAAATCCACTTCTGTGCTTGTTTAGTTAGCTTCTCCTGAATTTAATCTAAGAGACTCTCTCACCTTACCCTGTGCCACAGTGGCAGCCAGGCACACACAATAATTATCCAACACAAACAGCTCGTGTATCTTCCTTTCTGAATCAGATTTCTCTCTCACCAAAGAGATGCCTAGATGGCTACTAAAACTGCATTACATGCAATATACTTGCTACTTTTTGTACGATTTTAGCTATCACAAAGAACCTCACGATAAAACAGTATTAACTCCACTGGCATTTCCCCTTGACCTTCAAATCTAGAACAGTTTCAATGGGTAGCTTTCAAGTCTTAATGGGAAACCAGTGTTATATGGACTTTATGCCTGGTTTTGGAAAATCATGAACTTAAAGTAAATTTAACTAAATTATCTATCCCACAGTCTCTATTCACAATAGAAAAATGCATTCTATATGGATGACCACATAAAATTATATAGAGGCTAATAAAAAATGAGCAATTTTTTCTCTCCTACAAGAGTCACACAGACATAAAATTTAACCTTAAAAATTTAGTATTTCTTCCATAAAAGTACTTCTGCCTTTGGACAGGACATGGAACTATTTTAAGTAGGTAAATAAAAATGGAATGGAGAAGGAAGAGTGCAGATTATTTTAGAGTGTTTTTTCACATCTAAATTATTGAGAAAGTATTTGTTCTGTGTGCTGCTGACAATTCCTTGGTTTTGTTCTAGTTATTTTGTGAGCGGGTCCATGAACCGCAAGAGTTTTTCATTCTTTTCTCTATTATAATAAGAGATTTAGCAGAGAGAGAGAGAGAGAGAGAATGTTCATAGGTGCATGTGTGAACTTATGTGGACACGTGTGCTGTTTAGGTGTTTTCCACAACTGGGGATTTTTAACAAGTCAAATTTTTGGTCACTGCAAAGTCAAAATTCTGCATGTTGTAGAAACGAAAGGGAACACTATGCCACTTCTGCTACCCGGATTTATAAGTCATTATTTACAACAATATAAAGTCCACCTTTATTTTAGCTCACAACATAACAAATAGTATTTTCTCAAAAAGAACATTTAAAGCGTTTTCATGAAAATTTCTATAAAGTTTAAAATCAGCAAAATAATTTTTTTTTACTTTGTTAGCAGAGCAATTAATGATAACCCCTAAAACAAGTTTTAACCAATTTACTCCACAAAATATAGTCAAAACTCTCCTGTCACAAACCCCACAAATACTGGAGTTTATCAATATGTCCGCAAAGTTCCTGCCAACAAACCTAACGCTGTTCCACACCACCTCTGTATCCAGGTCCCTGCACCTCAGAAATGTGGGTCTGATGCTAGCACAAAATCACGAATGCTCTTTCAATCTTTACTTGGGAGTGGTAACAGAGAGTAGAAAACAATCCAATCAGGCATACATTACTTTCTCTCTATACCACTAAAGAAATAAACACAGACCTCGATTGTTTTATTGGCACAACCTGAAACAAACGGCTTGATTTGTCCAGAGAACGATGAAAAGGTTGAAGCTCAGGGCTTGCTGGACCTGCTGCAGCACACCTGTGGTGCTGGCCCTGGGCGCAGAGGGGCAGCAGGTCAGCTCGGATCCAATACAGGCCACAGAGAGACAGTGCCTCAGAAAACTGCACAGGAGGAAAGTCAACCAAACTCAAACGGGAACTAAGGACTTGATGGGATTTCATTTTTGCCTTCGTGACACCTTAAAGGACCAGGTTCTGGGGTGTCGGATTTGGGCTGGTGCACAACAGTAGCTCAGCTCCTCTTGCCTTAGGGGCTTCTCTGACTTATGCTACCTATCTGTCCACCACTGTCACCTCAGTAAACTTCTCCAGACAGACCCTAACATTTCAGAGAGGCTTTTGTTTTGTTTTGAGTTTTCAGAAATTGACCTTCCTAGATCACTCACATTCCTCTATTTTACTTTTACATTTTTGACACGTCACACAAATTATGGCCACACAGAGTACAGTGGCAAAGAGACTGGAGTGAAACTGGAAATGAAGCAACCACAGGTACTTAGATCTCAAAAACAATCTTATAACAACACATGTATTGTGTGGAAGGAATTAAATCCTATTTCAAAGCAAGTGAGTGAATTTAGTAAATGCCACAGAAGTATGTTTCAAATGACACTCAGAGATTTTTTTCACTCTGTCTGACATAGATCACATATAGAACTTGCTTTTATAGTTTAAATTGTTTAATCAAAGAAAGGATAATTTTATAAGTAATTTTACGTCATCTGTTGAGAGTGTAGTGAAAATAGGACATTGACATCAAAATTTAGATTTTTTGGAATCAGAAGGCCCAATGTTAAAAACTAAAAATCAATGTTTTCAACATGTTGATGTTTTCCCTTATAAACATATTGGTAAATTTTTAACCAAAAACAAAGTTTTCCATGTTAATGCCCCTTATCATTTACATAATGATAAGTAAAAGTGGAAGGAGACCAAGGCCAGGGCCCCTGTACACTGCCTCCAGGAACCACAACCAGGTCTTTCCATAGCAGCCACACCAGCACTTCAGTTTTCTCTCCCCTCCACTAAAGAATTACTGTCTCTGCAAACTGTCTTCTGTAAAATAAGAACCATCAGTATGGCTAAGATCAAAATCTTAAGTGACAACACATGCTGAAGAGGATGTGGAGAAAGTGGAACCCTCCTCTATTGCTGGTGGGAATGTAACCTTGTACAACTACTTTGGAAATCAATCTGGCGCTTTCTCAGAAAATTAGGAATAATGCTATCTCAAGATCCAGCTATACCTCTCCTAGGCATATATCCCAAATATGATCAAGCATACAACAAGGAGATTTTCTCAATCATGTTTGTGGCAGCTCTATGTTAATAACCAGAATCTGGAAACAACCCACATGCCCCTCAACAGAGGAATGGATATAGAAATTGTGGTATATTTACACAATGGAATATTACTCAGCAATTAAAAACAAGGAAAACAGGAAATCTGCAGGTAAATGGTGGGAACTAGAAAAGATCATCCTGAGGAAAGTATCTCAAAAGCAGAAAGACACACATGGTATATATTCGCTTATAAGTGGTTATTAGACATATAAGATACGATAAGCATACTAAAATCTGTACACCTAGAGAAGCTAAGCAAGAAAGAGGACCCTGGGTAAGACGCTAATCCTCACTCAGAAAGGCAAACAGGATAGACACAGAAGAGGGAGAAACAGGGCATCTGATAGACTTTCCCCAGCAGGTTATCAAAGCAGATACTGAGACTCATAGCCAAACTTTGGGTAGAGTGCAGGGAACCTTATGAAAGAAGGGGGAGATGGAAGACGTGGAGGGGACAGGAGCTCCACAAGGAGAGCAACATAACCAAAATATCTGGGCCCAGAGTTCTTTTCTGAGACTGATACTCCAAACAAGGACCATGCATGGAGATAACCTAGAACCCCTGCACAGATATAGCCCATGGCAGCTCAGTGTCCAAGTGGTTTCCCTAGTAAGGGGAACAGGGGCTGTGTCTGACATGAACTCAGGGGCTGGCTCTTTGATCATTTCCCACTGAGGGGGTGGGGTAGCCTTACCAGGCCACAGAGGAAGACAATGCAGTCAGTCCTGATGAGACCTGATAAGCCAGGGTCAGATGGAAGGGGAGGAGGACCTCCCCTATCAGTGGACTGGGGAAGGGGCATGGGAGGAGAAAAGGGAGAGGGGGTAGGATTGGAAGGGGAAAAGGAAGGGGGATACAGCTGGGATACGAAGTGAATAAATTGCAAGAAATAAAAAAATAAATTATAAAAAAATAAAATAAAATAAAATGTACTTACTTTCCAGAGGGGGCAGAGGGAGGAAGAGAGCCATCAGAGCTGAGTGTTTAATGTATCATGACAATCCTTGTGGAAGGTTTGACTTTAACACTGTATCACTCTCTTTTTAACTCATGCTAAAGTTTGCAGGGAGCTGTTAACTAAAAGAAATGGTTTTGCTTTATTGTGCATCGTTTTAATTAAGAAGCAACTTCAGTAAGAACACCAGTTAGTTCATTAAAAGCCAAAAGTTATTTGCATGAGTAATACAAATAATTGAGTCTGCCAAAACCTTAAAAGTCTCACTCTCCCTTCTTTAAAATGATATTTTGTGTTATATTTTAATTTTAAGATGCTGTGGTCATTAGTTTTCTTTCACATTTATTTCGTTTGTAACGATGCACAGTATATAGGCCTGTGTGTGAGTGCAGCTGACAGTAAGTAGAGGCCAGAAGAAGCTGTCCGATTGTCTTGTGTGGAGTTACAGGCGATTGTGAGTTGCAATGTGGGTATTGGGAACTGGGCTCAGGTCCTTTGGCAGTATGTGCTCTGCTGAGCCATTTTCCCGGTCTCCAGACCTTCTCTTTTGAAAGCACTGGTTCTTATTATGTGAACCTTCGGAATGAGTGCAAGAGCACTGAAAAAATCAAAACAAACAGCCGTGCCAAATTACTGCCTTGCCTAACTTGCATAGACAGGATGACAGTTAGTTGGAAAGACTGTAAAGCATGGTTAAAACGTTATTGGTTTATATTTGTGCACTCAAGAGATATGACAGGGAAGGAGACCATAATATCAAATGCAAAAAGAAAACAGACCCAGAAATGTTGCTGGCTTGGAAACGATCCTTCAGCAGTCACACAGCGCGTAATTCAGCCCAAACTGTACTGTTCTGTACCTAATAACTTGAAAAACTGAGCAGGGCACTCACTGCAGGGTACAGCAAAGGCACACCCACCATTCCCTAACAACCTGATAGGCGAGGGTGAAAACAGCCATGAATGTAATTCAATTATAAGAGACAATGTGATCAAAGGAAGGTGCTTGCCTGCAGTTAATGAAATTGTCAACTCATTTCAGCATGCTACTGGGAAACACTTTTTTATTTGAATTTAAGCATGTCCTCTGTGATAATAACTGAGATAAACCACAGTCTTACACTACGCCAAGTTGCTATTGTACTATAGTTGGCAAACGGCTGCTATCGGAGTGGCAACCCCCAACTGAAATTCAAGTTGGGTGTGTGAGTTTTTGATTGGTCCCTGTGATAAAACCCTACTTGGTTTCTAAAGATGTAGACAACAGTTGACCTGCCAGTCTCTTTTCTTAACTGAACTCTCTTCTCAAAAGAGGAAAAAGAGGATAGTAGCTTCAGTGACCTGCTAACCGTATTCTGAAGATTAAACGCGCTATACCAAACCACGCTGTGCCACTACTTTCCTCTTTCCTCAGCTGAAAGATTACTTGCTATGGAATACTTGGCTACCCTACACAAGGCTTCACAATCCTGGTATTTTGCCTTTCAATGGGGGTCCCTGCAGAAAGCAACCAAACTTAATGATTAACAATAATAACATCAATTTGCGATAGACACTCTCATAGCTTGCAAAACCGGAGATCTCTACAGCCCTCTTTCCACTTTTCCCCTAGTGAACCACTCTCCGTCTCCCCTGCTTCCAGAAAGGACCACTTCATGTCAACATGCTAAATCACTGCCTACAAAGATCCCGAGGTCATCTTTTTCTGATTACGCCCTTTTGTTGAAAAAAGAAGTCTGACATGACAAAAGAACGTGGGCCCACCCAGAGCCTGTGCCTGCCTGATGCATGCTCAGTAGTCCATAAACCATTCTGCAATATAGAATAAAATGTTCCACTTTTCTACATCGTTCAGTATGCTAGACACTCACCCATGAGGCTTTCAGTATACTTGAAGCGGGATGGATACGACTGGGAGTTTTTAATTAATTTGATTTAGTGTATATTTAACTTGAACAGCCATGTGTGGCTAATGGCCACAACAGTGACCACAGAGAAGCCTCTCGTTAATGCCACTTGAGACCTCTTGCTTGTCAATGTTTCATCTGTCCCGATGCTTCAGTAATGTCTCACACTGCTGAAGGATCACTTCGTCCTTAAGTATCTTTTCCTTTTGAAACATGGAACCACCATTGTTTCCTGTTTTTTCTGAAAAAGAAATCTGACTGTCCACTTTTTATTGTTGAGTTTGCCTGCTGTGTTCACACTCCCAGAATCTTCCCATTTCACTCTATAATGTGCTCTTTTGACGCTGTGTCAATTACACTGAAAGGTCTCCAGACACATATCCCAGAGCTACAGGGGCAACCAAGTTCTTCTCTCCGTACCTCCTTCAGTACCTCAGAAGCCAAAAGCAGCACTCGGCTCTGCTGAAATCCACCTCTTCTCACTCATCAGTGACATCTACATCCAGTTAAGCTCACGAAATTAGGTGCTGTCCTTGACTCCTTCTCCCTTCTCTCTCATCTTTTACTCTAGGTAGGTAGACAAGTGAGGGCCCTAAGCTGTGAATGAAAAGTAATGTTTGTTGTAAGGGAAAAAGAAAGATGCTGAGAAGTTTTAGGTTTGGGGAAATTTTTTTTTTTTTTTTTTTTTTTTTTGCTAATGGAAAAATATTTAAAGAAGTACTAGTGGAATGAAGAGAGGCCAGTTGGAGGGTGCAGTGAATATGGAGTGAGTAGTTCTGGAGGTGGGAATCAGGCAGAAAGATGTAGAGGGTGACGCAGAGGTGGGCACAGAGGATAATACCTATGGTTTGACCTTTAGTAATGATGGACGTGAAAGTTAGTACACCTACGGAGATGAGTCAGGCGCTCCATGAAGCAGTTCTGCTTCTGATGGATGCCGCCGCTGTTGCTGTAGTTACCATCAACATGTCTGTTCTCTGTGTGCATCAGGAAAGCAGGCTTCACAAAGGGACAAAACTCATTAGGTCTAAAACCTGGAGGGGACAGTAGCTCCACAAAGAGAGCTACAGAACCAAAAAATCTGGCTCAGGGGTCTTTTCTGAGAATGATACTCTAACCAAGTACCATGCATGGAGATAATCTAGAACCCCTGCACAGATGTAACCCACAGCAGCTAGGTATCCAAGTGGGTTCCCTAGTAATGGGAAGAGAGACTGTCTCTGACATGCACTGATTGGGCTGTTCTTTGATCACTGCCCCCTGAGGGGTGAGCAACCTTACCAGGCCACAGAGGAAGACAATGCAGCCACTCCTGATGAGACCTGATAGACTAGGATCAGATGGAAGGGGAGGAGGACCTCTCCTATCAGTGGACTAGGGGAGGGACATGGGAGGAGAAGGGGGAGGGTGGGATTGGGAGTGGGTGAGGGAGGGGTTACAGCTGGGATACAAAGTGAATAAAGTGTAATAAATAAGAATTAAATTAAAAACGCATTAGGTCCTGCTCTATCCTGCCTAAGGAAGATGAAAGTGTGAAGCTGTGGCCTCGGGATGCCACTTACTCTCCGTATTCTGGAATATTCTGGAGAAGTTTTTCATTCCGAATAGATGGTCAAGTAGAGAAACCTAACAGCTGCAAACAGGAAGTAAAAGGAAGCTGACAATTCTTGCCCATTGCCTTCCAGGATATGGCTTACTTCTATGTGATACTGTGCTCAGTGGTTCCTGATCTGTGGTCAGGAAGTAACTAAATGACAAATTAATCGGTGGCAGTATGGCACGCAGCAAGGGCTCTTTTTAAGGAAGGTCACTGTTTTATCAGCCACAAGTGAAACATGAAGTTAAAAAGAACTTTTTTTTTTTTTTTTTTTTTGCTACTTATTACCATATGAAATCTACTCACTATGGTTGCGGATGTGTGTAGCTCAGAGTTTGAGTGCTTAACCCTGTGTCCGCCTGAGTTAGATTCCCCAGCAAGGCCTGACAACAAACTACTCACCTGAGCCTTCCTGTCATGCACACTCTTAGGATTAGCCACCAACAGCTTAGAAAACAGTCTCTTCAACAACACAGTGGTGGCAAATCCATGTCTGAGCAAGCGTAAGTGCCCAGTTTGAATCTAGACAGAATATTCAAAGTCAGAGGCAGCACTAGGAATTACAATTAGCAGAAAAAAAAAATAGTACCTTCATGGATATAAAAGGTTAATTTTTCTCATTGAGTTTCAAGGAAATTATTATTTATCTGTTCCTCTCAAAGACCTTTAAAACCCTTATGTGCTCCAGAAAAAGATTTATCTGACAGTATCTGAATTTTACTCCAGTGACTGAGAAACTGATTTCTGACACAGCTCTCTCACAGCATGACAGGAAATGGTGGTATTTAACCCTGACCTTTATGCACTGATTTCATTTATATGTAAGAAACACACATGACTGATTACAGTCTTCATGAGTCTCATGAAAAATACTCTATAATTTTTAAAGAAAAATAATTTAGATTAAGATGACTTTAGGACACTTTTGATACTTTCATGATTCTAATAGTTTTGTTAAGTCATTACGGCTGTATTGTAATTACAAAAGCCTTTGGAGAAATTTAATCTTCCTGCCATTCAAAGCACTAAAGAAAGACACCTCTCACATTAAGCATAATTCTTTCTTTCACTGTCTCATACACAGTTTGATCAGCAGAACAATACATTTTTCTTCTATACTTGTTAAGAAGAGGCGATTGTATCTCAGTATCTTAAAAACAATATGGTAAGTGATTGTTTCAAGACAAGAGGAAGGAATTGAGATGTGCTTGTCTCATTTGTAGTTATGAATGAACCAATCTACAGAAAACCAGTATCTCTGGGCCAAGGAACCCTTCTTTCTGACTCATTTGAAATGTAAGAAATCTTGTCAGACTTGGAGACGCTTCTGGGGACCGAGAACTTGATTCTTTTCTGTGTCTTGTCAAGTTTTGTGTTCTTCCTTTATGTCCACAAAGCTTAACTAGAAAGGCTCCCGCATTTGAAAAGGTCACTTAGGAAATATGGTCTAAACTAAACTACTACTGACAGTTCTGAAACTGTTCACAAAAATCTCCTGCAGGACATCAAAACAGGACAGCTTCTTTACGGAGATCAGTTTAGGACCAGACCTATTTGTTTAGATTTCCCGTTGTACTTTGGCATGTTTAATTTCGAGCAGAGCTAGTGTCAACTTCACAATATCTATCTAGCAATACTTTTAGTTTGTCTATTGCACATGACTCATAGAGCTAAAGGTCAAAATACATAAAGTAACAATGATAGTGCTGTCCCAAACACTTGGCTTGCCACTTGTAGGATGCTCCTGATTAATGTCCAGAAATGAACAGGATTCTCACTTTCCCTCTTAAAAAGTTAAAAATCTAGATGGCTAACTTTCCCTGAGACTCTGAGGGGCAATTCTTTGTTTATCTCAATCACCAAGTACTAGGATTTAATAGAAAATATTTAATCTTGGTATGCTAAAAGATGTCTGTAAAGAATCCAATGATAAATGTGTTGTGAAAATAAAAACTTCAACATTTGGAAGACTACCTTTTAAGCAAAAGGAGCTAAGAATATCATTAAATAGCTGAAGCATTTTATACATTTTATACATATAATCAACAAATCAGAAAGGTCAACAAATTAAAAAAACAAATTTAGAAGTCAAATCAAAACCAAAAAATATTTAATCATCATACTAATGTGGTCCACATTTTACAGAATAAACAGCATTAAGTTTAATCAATTGTTATTTTTAATAATAAGGGGCACTAAGAATAACTTAGTGCAAGTTTCAAACAGCTTGTAGATGTATCTTTTGCAAATCAGTATGGTCATGTTTATCTGTATGACAAAAAAACAATGAATTTCCGGATGACTTCTTAATGAGACATCTTCCAGATAAATAAGTTAAAAAGTTATTGCATTTGATTTATGAGGCATATACTGATGCTGAATATATCTGCAGTAGGGAACACACAAGAACATGATCTTTGTCCATGACTGTAGTTGGAGTGTATCTATTCTTACTTCTAGTTCATTATCATCAGATAAACGATGATTAATTTTCTTTGAATCATTCCCACCCACGAAACTGTTTTCATTATTTTCTGCCTCACTTAATCCAAGGTCATGGATTTTACAAGCTTTCCTTTGGACTGTTTCTCAAAGTTTTTGCAGCAAAATAACTCTAACACCAAGCATTAAAAAGCCAATCTTACAAAGTTGCTTAAACTTCTGACTAGAAATCCTAATAATTTTCATAAAAACAGCACAGAAATTCATTTATTACCTCAATTTCCCTTAATCAAAGAACCCTTTTAGTGTTATCATTCTTTAAAATAACTTGATATAGTGATAAGTAGATTTGGTTTCTATAATTTAAAACATTACAATAGAAAAAATAGAGATCTTAATTTTTATGGGCACTTTAAAAATAATAGCAGACACTTTAATGGCTTTTATCATGCTAAACACTATTTATGAAAAGGCCTGGTGCTGGTCTTGCCTCCCACAGGCCCACAGCAGAACAAGCCTAATCGGAATATAACCACTGATCTAAAAATCGCCATCCCCCTTGAGGACAGCCAAAATGCAAGAAATTCCAGCCAGACCAGATAGGCCTCTCTATTTGAACCCATTAAGGAAAATTATTTTGCAGTGTCTTTTTACTTTTTGTTCTATTTTTTGTTCCTGTCAGCCTGTTTCCACTTAGAACCATTACTGTTCACTTCCCACGAATACAAACCCTACTTTGTGGGATGAGGTATGGCATAGCTCTGGCATTGCAAGTAAGAGCTAGTTCAATGTTTACAAGTAATTTTGATAAAATTTTGTCTTTTAACATCCGACAGAGAGAGATAAAAAAAAAAACACTAGTAGATTTTATACTTCCTAATCCCATGTCTTATTAATGCTCAAAAGCACCCAAACCCATCCTAAACATCTCAAAAAAACAAATCTTAACATTTCAGTTGTTGTGTTTAATTACAGAATGAATTTCACTAGATCATCCCAATACATCTTATAATATTTTAGAAAAAATAAAACCCATGAAATTAAAAAACTAAAAGCACAGGCATGTTTTCAACAGAAAGCTGAATGCAAATCTATTACCAGAGATGCTAATGTTTCAGAAGATATGGCCAGGCACACAGGTATACTTTTATGAGTATGGGCAGCTGTGGTAGCTAGTTTTAAATGCCAGTTTGTTACAACCTCAAGTCACCTTGGAAGAGAATGTCCATTAAGGAGCTGTCCAGAGCAGAGTGCCCTGTGCATATGTCCATGAGGGTCCATATGTTAATTGATGTAGGATTACACCAATTACCAAGTCCAATAATGGGTGGCGTTTTATGGCCAGCACCCCGGGCTATAAAAGAAAGCTGGCTGAATCACAAACAGACTGGGAAGAGGAAAGATCCATTCGTTCTCTCTGCTCTTGAGTGTGGCCATGATGTAACTAGATCCTTGGTTCCTGCCTTGACTTCCTTCAAACAATGGGCTATACTCTGGAATTGTAAGAGAAAATAAACTGATGTCCCCTAAGCTGCTTTCAGTGAAGGTGTTTAATCACAGCAACAGAAAGAAAACTAGGGTGGCGGGTTCATCAACAACATGAATAATAAACACTGAACAAAAGACATTTTGAAATTAAACATTAAATGCTATTTAAAACATAGTTTGACATGTTTCAGAACGTAAGATCGTCTCTCAAAACATTGCTATGCAAAGAAAGTTGCCTCACTCATCTAGAATGACCTGAAGCATAACTCCTCTGGGCTTCTCTTCTCTGAGCACATGAATACATTAGCACGGGGGCAAATGAAGACCACTCCAGCTTTTTTATATTCATAATTCAGGATCTGAGTTACTTCTGCCTCAAAAATTTAAAAAAAATGGACTGAATAAATACTATTTTTAAGAATTTGTGAAATAATGAGTTCTGGACAAATGAGCCTTTAAAATAATTATAATCAAAGATGTTCAGAAAAGAAAGCACTTTGCTGACCATCTTAACCAAAATCAGGGTCTAAGCAATCACTCTTCCTGTTCATAGTCCTGTTAGAGTATACATGTAAACTGAAAGAGAGAAATTGGTTGTCATCCTATAACATTTTTTTTTTCTAAAGAAGTTTCTGTGGAGGCTGCAGAGATGGCTCAGTGTTTAAGAGCATATATTACTCTTGCAGAGGACCTGGGTTCAGTTCCCAGTACCCATGTGGCAGCTCACAATTCTCTGTAATACATATTCCAAAATAGGTACACCTTCTTCTGCCCTCCACAGACACTGCATGCATGTGGTACTCTGACATACACTCATCCAGGCAAAAACATCCACATACATAAACAGTCGCAATAAATCTTAAAAGCAAAGAACCCATGCAAATAATATGACACCAGCAGAAGACAGCCTTGGGAAAACACTTAGGTGACCTCACGTCTGCAGATGAACTCTGGAGCCTTGGAGCAATAGATGGTATTTCTGCCCTCAAGTCACAAAAGAAGTTTCACTAATGATTTTAAGATACCAGAATCAACATCAGTATAAATAATCAGGGCTCTAAATAAAACAAAAATATTCTGACATCGTGGGACAAAAATTACCACAAACTCTACTCAGTTTGCACAGGTTGATTGATACCTCCTTGGACTTAAGCCAATATCAGCTATCAAGTTTCCCATGACAAGGAATTTATCTAGATGTATCCCTATGACAGCTACCACAACAAAAGGACAACAACGAACAGGCATAGAGGTAGGGACAACTAGAAGACGAATACTAAGTAACTTGCTTTAACAAGAAAAGGGACTGAAAACCAGTTTTGGAGGCAGCACACAATTTTCCTATTCTCAATACAGGGTCAGGCCATTCTCTTAGTAACAATAAGCCATTACCTTGGTTACATTTGTGAAAAGAGGTAGGTTGACAAACTATTATTTGTTAGCTACAACTTACTTTAAATTTTTCTCATCACAAGAACATACTGGTTTTGTTTTATTTTGCTATAAAAGTACCAAAAATACTAGCCAAGGCAAATCTGTTCAGACAGTGTTCCCTGTTCAGAAGCTTTGAAAGTCAACATTGGGACAAACTCTGTTTTGTTTTTTTTTCTTTCTTTCTTTCTTCCCCTAAGTTCTTATTTTGACTACAAGGTCTCCTCTCCATCCCCGACCCACACCTCTGTGCGCTTCTCCAATTAGCATGGGGTCAGAGCAAGGAGTCCATCTGAGTCTCTTCTCTAATGACTAGATAAACACAATCCACAGATCTAATTTAATTATGTATAGCGTGTGCATCTTCTCATTAGCTGCAGTTGCCTGAATATCTGCAAGTTGTCTGATCTGTTCATTCCTTCCCCTGGCTTCATAGTTTTAGAGAACATTCAATCAGTAGTGTTGAACAGTATTTACCACGTACCTGCTATTTTCCTGTAAAGATTTTTTTTTTCAGATAAAGGAAAAGACAATAATATGCCATGCAATTCCATGTTAAAAAGCAAGCGCCTTGCTGAGTATCTGATTACAAAAAAATTCAGTGAAGCTGGTAACGGAGCTGGAGAGTCAAAACAGAAATGGGAGCTAGGATGGCAAGCAGAAAAAGTCAAAAAACCTACTTCCTGTGTTCTTCTGTTTGATAGTTTCATACGTTTATATAATGGGTTTTCATTCTTTATATCCCCCATTCCCCTTTCTTGTTCCCTCGCTCTCTTGCTCTTTTTAGCAAGATCCCTCCGTACTTTCATGTCTTCGCATATGGCCCAAAATTACAAGTTTCTTCCTTTGGTGAGAAGTTATTTAGTGAAGAGAGGGGAACTTATCAGTGGCTTCGCCGCTGAGGATGCCAAATATCCTTTCCCCAACAACTGCTGTCTCCATCAGTCCTTCAAGGAGGGAAAGACCTCAGGGGCTCTTTTCCTATTCATGCCTGACGAAATGTTGAATGCACACTCATGTAGATCTTGTGCAAACTGTGCAAAGATGCACAACCATAGTGAGGTCACCAGGGCAAGGGCCACGCCATGCAAGGAAGAAATCTTTTTGCTGCTCATCTTCCCATCCTCCGGCTCTAACATTCCTTCTGTCTCCTTCCACAATGTTTCTTGAGCCCTGGAGGGGGTGATAATGTCCCATTCAGGGACACACACTGCATCATTACTCATGTCTAGCACATACCAAAAAGCTGCCTC
Organism: Psammomys obesus; assembly: GCF_907164565.1. NCBI lineage: Eukaryota > Metazoa > Chordata > Mammalia > Rodentia > Muridae > Psammomys > Psammomys obesus. The sequence continues at coordinate 37,452,911 of NW_026591086.1, forward strand.
ATCCTCAGAAGTGAAAGAATAGAGAGCACGCTGCCACAACACAATTCTGTCCCCACTTGACAGAACCCTGAAAAACAGCTGCATCAAGAGGTTTGTAATCAGATGCTGCGATAGCCAAAGAGTGCTGGCCAAGGCAGCAAGACAAAAAGAGGACTGGTTCCCTGGTTGATACATTTCTTTCATCTTTCTGGCTGAACTTGTGAACTTGGGAAGTATATGAGCCTGGGAACATGGCAAACTTTTTTCTTTTTTTTTTTTTTTTCTTTTTCTTTTTTGATAGAAAAGGGGCAGAGCTAGTATAACACAGAGACACCTAGAAAATAATAATGCTTTAGGATTTCAAACTGTCAGTCTACAAGACCATTTTCGAAATGTCTCCAAACCAAGTGTGCACATATGCCCACAGACCAGCACACACATGTACATGTACTGGGGCATTATGTCACAGTGAGGCAATGACATGTGGAAAGTAATATTTACAGAGAGCCCAATCTTCAGAACCCACCAGGATCTAAGCGTCTCTATGACGGCTCAGTATCGTCGACTGTTTTACTCTTTGCAGGTTTATCTTTCGTCACTCAAAACAGTTTGTCATCATGAGTGTCATTCTATTTTTAATTTAGTCAGAATAAAGCTTACACTGTTTTCTTTAGCATTCTTCTCTTACTAAGGCTTTTTAACTACTTTCCTCCCAGTCTGATGTATTGATAAATTCTCTCAAACTAGAACTTTTATTAAATTTTATCTAGTATTCTGTGTGGTTGTGTGTGTAGTTTTGTGTGTGTGCACCCGTGTTGTGCGTGCTATTCACATTGTGGAAGGGAGCACAGGGATAGCTGCCAGGTACTGAGTTTCTTACTCTGTCACGTATGTACATATAAACAAATTATATGTAATTCTTTATAGATGTTTGTATGTAATTGTTTACAAATATGTATGTATATACACATATGTATATACGTAGTTTGTTTAAGACAATTTTTATCATTGTGCATAGAGCTCAGCTATGGAATTGCCTTTCTCTACCTTAGCACAATATCACAGATAGGTGCTATTGTGTTCAGCTTTCTATGTTAATGTGAGGATCTGAACCCAGAAACCTGTGCTGTGCAACAAGCACTTCATTCACACTGAGCGATCCATAGCTCCAGCCTCTCCCATAGTTTTGTCTTATATCGCATGTGTCCATCAAAACAAAAACAAAAACAAAAACAAAAACAAAAACAAAACAAACACTTAAAAATAACAGGAGCTGCACAGGAGAGGAAAAAAAATTTCTGGGTGCAGGGGTCTTTTCTGAGACTGATACTCCAACCAAGGACCATGCATGGAGATAACCTAGAACCCCTGGCTCAGATGTAGCCCAAGGCAGCTCAGTGTCCAAGTGGGTTCCCTAGTAATGGTAACAGGGACTGTCTCTGACATGAACTCAGTGGCTGGCTCTTTGATCACCTCCCCCTGAGGGGGGAGCAGTCTTGCCAGGCCACAGAGGAAGACAATGCAGCCAGTCCTGATGAGACCTGATAGACTAGGGTCAGAGGGAAGGGGAAGAGGACCTCCCCTATTAATGGACTAGGGGAGGGGCATGGGAGGAGAAGAAGTAGGAGGGTAGGATTGGGAGGGGCAGAAGGACGGGGTTACAGCTGGGGTACAAAGTCAATAAACTGTAATTAATAAAAAATGAATTAATTTTTTTAAAAAAGAAAAATCACAGGCTCATTTGATTTGCATTTCCCTGATGACTAAGGATGTTGAGCATTCTTTAAGTGTTTCTCTGCCATTCGATAGTCTTCTATTCAGAATTCTCTGTTTAGCTCTGTACCCAATTTTTAAATTGGGTTACTTGATGTACTGCTGTTTAACTTCTTGAGTTCTTTATATACTCTGAATATTAGACCTCTGTCAGATATAGGGTTGGTGAAGATCCTTTCCCAATCTGTAGGCTGTTGTTTTGTTCTGACAACAGTGTCCTTTGCTTTACACAGCTTTTCAGTTTCATGAGGTCCCATTTATTGATTGTTGATCTTAGAGAAACAGATCCAAAAAATCTGGGCACAGGGGTCTTTTCTGAGACTGATATTCCAACCAAGGACCATGCATGGAGATAACCTAGAATCCCTAGAACTCCTGCACAGATGTAGCCCATGGCAGCTCAGTCTCCAAGTAAGTTCCCTAGTAATGGGAACAGGGACTGCTTCTGACATGAACTGATTGGCCTGCTCTTTGATCACCTCCACTTGATGGAGGAGCACCCTTACCAGGCCACAGAGGAGGACAATACAGCCACTCCTGATGAGACCTGAGAGACTAGGGTCAAGGGAAGGTGAAGAGGACTTCCCTTATGAGTGGGCTGGGGGAGGGGCTAGGGAAGGGATGAGGGAGGGAGCTACAGTGGAATACAAAGTGAATAAATTGTAATAATAAAAAGTAAATGACAAAAGAAAAAATAAATAATAAATTGTAAGAATGGGTTGTGGTTTTTTTCTTTAATGCAACTTTTTAATTTTTTGTCTTTTACTTTTTATTATGTATATTGATTGCAAAAAATGCCAATTCTAATATTAGAAGTTTTTGATGTTTTTAAAAGGGAATGGCTATTAAATGCTATCAAGTTTACTTAGAAGATTAACATTAGATTTTCTTTTAATTTTTCTTCTATACCCTTTTCTTCTTGATCCACCTGCATTTCTTAGTTTATCTACATAATTTCTTGTGCATATGTAATATATGTACATAAAATGCATATATAAAATCTATAATAGAGCCAGCCAATGCAAGTCTTTCTTTGCTCTGCCCTTCATGAATCATACAATTGCTGTCAGGGTTGAATCTGAGGCGCCTCACACTCTTTGTAAGATTCCATCAGTACACGGTGGTGATCTGTTGCTTCCTGTGACGCCAAATCCTTTCCTTTACTCAGGTTCCACATTCAGAGTTGTTCTACGTGTCTCCTGTGACTGAAAGTCGAACTTCTGCATGATAAACCAAATGACTTACAGCTTCAAGAGACCCTAGAGTGCTGAAAAGATTAGAAAACATTTGCTCTTGTTACCCACTGAAAACAAATTACGAAAGCCTGGAGAGGTAACTGATTTTTCCAGTGGTGTGCTAGAAGTTCCAGGCAGCCGGGAGACAAGCTCTAATTCTAAACACCAGGTGATATTTTTCACATACCAGAGCTCTCCTCATACACATTTGGTTTATATAATGGAAATTTTCATTTGTGAACTTATATTTAAACCCTGAAACATTAGAAAAGGAAAGTAGGTGCTTTGATATCTGCCAGCTGTCCCAGCGACATCAGTGTGGGTGGTCAGATATGCTGACATGGAAGAGAAAGGTTACAGCATGAATCATGAGCCATGTGTCTAATCAGGAACGGATGGCAGTAGATGGAGCACATAGCTGTGAAGGACACACCAGGGAGGAATGAGTGACAGGGGACAATGAAAGTCTGACCTAACTGGAATGGTGGAAATGGAGAGAGGGTGAGTTGATATTGGATTACCAACGTCCGCAGTCCTAGGTGAGAGCTGCCGCCCAGATGAGGTGGCTAATGAGGAAAAGCTATGTTCTTAGAGTGGGCCAGGGGAAAGGGGTGGCCTCACAAGTACAGCAGAAAGAGCTTCAGCCTTGTGAGAAGAAGGCAAAGCCTACAGCAGAAGATAAGTTTGGAAGAATCAGGTCCCAAGCACACTTCACAAGTGTGCTTCATGTCACAAGAAGCAGCGAATATCATATCAATCTGCTATAAGACAAGCTAAGTTCACTATCGCTCAGATTGTTAAGTTACATCAACAAGCGGTTCCCAGCTCAGTAATTTTAAATCTTCCCATAAGAAACTCTTTCTGGGGAAATCAAATGATCATTCTGAGAACGTATATTTTTTCCCCAAAAGCAATGTAAATGTGAAAGGAGAAAATTGGTGCATTCTAAAAGTCTACAACACACTGAGAGTGGCTGGTGGATGCCCTCACAGTAAATCAGGCAACCTCCAAATCTTCTCAAAGCACCAGGAGGAGCTGACTGTGAAACTGGGACAATTTCGGCTCACCCTGTGCACCAGAGTGTAATGTAAAGGCCGCCGGACAGGTGCAGGCTGGGACAGATGAGAGCCCACACCGCCATCTAAGCCACCTCTTCCTGGAGGCAACTTGAACGTCTGGGTGGCTGGGACCATTACTCCGAACCTCAGCGCTCGCTCACGTCAGAGAGAGCAGTTCTCCCCACATTCCTCACTTCCTCTAAAACCCTATACCTTTTTTTAATTTTTCTTTTGACAGTGATTTAAATCCACACACATGGATTCTAAACAATGGTCCCACCCCCATGCTCTGAAACAATGACCCATCGCAGTTTGCCATGACAAGATTATCTGGATGAACCATTGAAAAGTTCCCTTCCTTAGTTCTATGCTTTATCATTTTAAAATTCAAAACTCAAAGAAATTATTACACGCAAAGATTTCCCCCATATTTCATATCTGGTCTCAAAAAGCAATATCACCACAATGAATATTGCCAAAATAATTTCATACAACCAAACTTAACACTCTCAGCTTGCATCCCCTGGCAAAAGTGACCTTTTTTTATTTCCGAGTGATGGCGAAAAGAGGGAACAGTGCCAAAGGTTAAAGTACACCAAGAACATTCAGTAAGTCTTTAGGATGGGCGAAGGACCGTATCAAATGAAGGCTGTCCACTTTGCTGAGCTGAGGACTCAGCACAGCAACACGTCCAGGGTCCTGTTATTCTTATCCGAATGAGTGAACCAACCACACTATCATAAGTTCAGCTTTCTGAGCACAGTACGCCTCCAAAGGCCATATATTTAAAGTACTTACTTAGCATCCCGGGGATCACATCCCCATTCACATGCAAGCATCCATCATCTGCATCGTTCAGATAGAGGTTTCCAGCGCCCTCTGGGCTCATATACAGCAGTATCAAACTACCTGGCATTCCTAGACAGAACCTGTACCTCATAATTAGGGGCCCCACTGACCTTCAACCTAAGCCCTTCCCTCACCTTCAACCTATCAGGCCTCAGGTGCTAGTGATTTCATGTCCCAAACCACTCCAGTTTAACCATTTTTTTTTCTCCAAGCATACTGCATATCTTTATTCTACATCACCTTGTTGTTATCCGTGGATTTCTGCAACAAATTAAGGAATTTTCCAAGTCCCTCTCTATTGCTAGTTTATTCTTTCTTTTTAATTTTTTCTTTTTTTTTATTATGTATAGTGATACATTTTATTAAGATATTGTCTTGATTGAGGTTTTATTCCCGTGAAGAGACAACATGATGGCAACTCATACAGAAAAAAAACAAGCAAACAAAACAAAGCATTTAGTTAGGGCTGCCTTACAGTGTCAGAAGTTTAGCCCATTGTTGTTACAGCAGCAGATGGGCCCTGTGGGCCACAATGGGTGTAGCTTGGGCATATGAGGCCTCAAAGCCCACCTACAGAGAGACACACTTTCTCCAACAAGGCCACATCTCTTAAGAGTGCCATTCCCTATAGGCTAAGCAGTCAGACACGTGAGTCTAGGGGGGCATTCCTGTTCAAACCACCACATGTATTTCCATTTCTGTGAATTGTGTGCTTGGATCCTGTTTACCTCTGCACACTCTCCTGCTTCCTACTACACACATTTTTTTTCTTATATAGGTGTGCGTGTGTGTGTGTGTGTGTGTGTGTGTGTGTGGTGTGTGTGTGTGTATACAAAGGATCTACATATGAGACAAAAAGGCAGTATTTGTCTTTCTCAACTTAGATTTTTTGCTTAGTATGATGGCCACCATTAGCATCTATTTTCAGGCAATTAACCATAATTACTTTTTAAATAATGGAATAAAATTCACATATATATGTGAATAAATGAATTCATATATATGATATATGTTATAGATCCGCTATCTTTTCTGGTTATAAGCTTATATCATAGAAGCACCAAGCTGACCAACAAGTTTAGTTTCATGACCTTGATATTTCTGCAGGAAAGGCTATATCCTCAGTTATCCTTAGCCTTTCTTGTACCCATTTCTGTTTCTAGTTTCGATAGGTTTGCCCTACTGAGAAACACTGTCATCTTGACTAGAATTTCCACTTGCCATCCATAGAGCCTTCTCCATGATAAATTGTATCCACTTAGACCTGGTACTTCTTCCTTTTACCCATTTATCACAGCAAATGTATAATTGTTCTAGGGAAGCATCCTTGCCTGTTCATTCTATAATCTGTCAACATACCAGCAATTCTCTATAGCTCTCAAATCCAGTCCAGACAAGGGTCTAGCTGTTCTTGAAGCTTAGTTTCTATGTATTGTCATCAAACCCAGGAAGCCCACATCTATGATCCCTTAACTCATTCTGCTCCAGTTTGCTCAGGTTCCACATTCTTTCTTCATTTTGACCCTCTTGTCAGGACAGTTGTCTCTTCCAGGGATCAGTGAGCAGCCTCATTCTCTCTGACTGCCCAACTCTATTTCTCTCCTAGGTACTCAGGCAGACCTCACTTCCTCCAGAAGACACACCTTGGTCTGTTGAAGCTGTGATTGTTGTTGTTTTTGTTTGTTTGTTTTGTAATGTATTCTTCCCATGAAAACATTTACTTTCCTCATACTAAATTGAGCTCTAGCTATAAAAACCGAAGATGAATCAGAATCATAGGATTTGTGCTTTAAAACATTCCAGTGGCAGCCTAAGCTAACGTCTCTCTCCCTTTTTGTTACCTATGCCTGGCAAAAAAAAAGGAGACTACAGGTATAGTCAAAGAGTATAAAAGTGACTATCAGCTTAATATTTATTTTCTCTCTCTCCCTCCCCTCCCATCTTGCTCTTTCTGCCTTCTACTCCTGGTTTCGTTATCTCTCTCCAGCAGGGGAAACTTCATCAGAGGTTTCTTAGAGGATGTTTTCCGTTGTTCTAGAGATGGGCATGGTCTTAGCCATGGTATCTGTGGCTGTGGTTAAATATCATGACCAAAAGAAATTTGGGGAGGAAAGGGTTTATTTCATCTTACATTCAAACATTACAATCCATCCTTAAAGGTAATCAGATCAGGAACACAAGGCAAATAAGAACTGAAGTAGAAGCCATAGAAGAGTAATGCTTACTGGCTTGTTCCTTATGGCAGGATGAACCTGCTTTGTTTGCACAATCCAGGACCACTTGCCCAGAAGCAGCCCCACTCACAATGAGCCTGGCCCTCCCACATCAATTATTTATCAAGAATATACTCCATAGACTTGGCCACAGGCTGATCTTATACAGGCATCTTTTCAGTTAAGGTTCCCTCCTCTAAGATGACTCTAATATTCATGAAGCTGATATAAAAATCTAGCCAGGACAGCCACTACACAAAAGTGAAGACAGCAATATGCCACTTTTATGTAGGAAATATTGTAAATATAGAGGACCAGGCCATTTCTTCAGGATGCTTTAAAATGTGTAAGAAAAGGCTTTGCTCCCTGTAACAAATGTGCAGTCCCTGTTAATCCATAACAAAAACAATAGGAAAAAAATACAAAGAAAACAATCCTAGTATCTTAAGTCACCTGCCTAGGTGAGGGTACAGTGTCAATCAGGTGTTTATTCTAAACAGGTGTCACTAGAATCTATCACAAAGAGGACAAGACCTGAAAAAAGAAAAAGTACTGTCTGTAAGTCCTTAGCCAAATATGCACTTAAGCAGTTTTTCCCATTGATTTTCCTTCTATCATCTAAAATGTGAAAAGAGAAGTTAGAGACCCACAAATAAAAGAGGGGTTGAGATTAGGGTACAGCCTCTCCTTCCTGGCATTATGATGACTTGATCATGCTGAGGACTAGGGTCGATACAGAAAGAAGACTGGCTGGCCCAAGAGAGAGGACCCGGATGTGACTTGGTGGTAACACTCCAGGCTGGTGAGTGGAGAACAGGCACCCCAGCTCTAGCTTCTCCACATGCTACATGGTGGAACGGCTTAGCAGTCCATTATGCAGGGACACTCTGTTCAGGGGGATGGAGACAGCGGCTGCAGAGGCCACAGCCGACTAAGAGGAAACACAGCTGCGACACTCCGACAGATTCTCTAAGAAAGTAGACTAAAAGGTGACATCATCTGTATGGAGAAGGTGACAGCACTAGGCCACAAACAAAGCGTTAGACCAGGCCAACCAGTCTCAAAGCCATTGGGGCCTCCTTTCCTATTCCTGCATGTTCAGCCATTAAACAGAGGGAAAAGAGATGCTCCAAGTCCTTCCTCCCTCAGCCTCCTAAAACAGACACCACAGCCTAAACACAAACTCTAAGGAATCGTCCCTTCTCAGGGCCATTTGGGAAGGTGAAAGGGAATACACTTGGGCTGAATGAGACCAATACGTGGAACCGACTCTAAAACTTTTCTGTTCATAATCCAAAGTCACTAATAAGTTACAGAAAACATCTGAGAACTTAAAGATGGGAATGTGAGTTTAGTGAAGTTAGGAAATACACAAAAATCATAACTTCAAGAAACTGAAATTGCCTGAGATGGCTAGAGTCAGACGTCCATTCTACATGTGAAAATGAAAATATCTCAGCAACACAAATGGCTTCCCAGAGCAGAGCTGGCATCCACTTACACAGATCCTCATGTGTAAGGAGAGAAATTCATCCACACTACTATGCAGCACTCAATGTGTGAAAGAAACCATTTTGCTCACCACTCCCGTTCAAGTGTGATTAATTGGTAGCTGCAAGAACTACCGGAACAAGTGGCTGCAAAGCATAAGAACACACCTCAAACCTTGAAGATTTTTCAACCTAATGGATGACAGCCCAATTCTAAACTTCCATGGGATTCATTCATCCTACATTGCTTGTGCTAATGGAATGATTACATGGTTTCCAAATAAGGAGTTCTGCATCACAGTATCACTTGTGAGAAATCGCACTCTGTGCACAGCGCACTGAGTGTGAAACATAGCTTACAAGTGCCTAGAAAATGTAATTATGTAGTAAAAAATATTAGGCTTGAGCAGCATACCAATTAAGTCATTTTTTTAAGAGGGAGAAGTAACGATTTTGTGCCCAAAATCAGTCAAAGGTCAACACAGTCTTTATTAATGAAACTCTATTGGCTTACTAGATGTGGTCTTCATGACTGTTAACAAAATTCCCATTCACATTTCAATCAGGACGAGATTTCTGTTGGCCCTTTCATTTTAAACTTGATGCCAAGAACCAGGAAAAAAAAAAAAGTTCTACGTTCTAGCTGTAAAAGCCGAAGATAAATCTGATTCATAGGCTTTGTGCTTGGAAAATGCTCCAACGGTGACAATCTGATTAATTCAAAGGCTGTCTGGATTGAAGTGCCCTTTCCCCTAAAGAAAATCACAGGGGTCTCTAACAGTGTAAGTGAATACATAGTAAAACCATACACAGGCTGATGGCTCTTAGTGTGTTTCTGTGTTGCTGTTTATGCTCTGCACTCATTGCCATCCATATGCAGTAAACACCCCGTACTTAGCTACAGCTTCCCCTATGGAGACAAGAAGAATGGGCTCAGGTTCTTAATATTCCTTGGAAATTTATTTCAAAGCTGTGCTAAAGAAATCAGTCAGAAAGCGTCAGCAGTCCACCCACGTTCGACCACCTTTCGCTACCTAATGATAATTACAGTCTGTGGAACAGGCAGCCTCTAATAAATACCATCACCCTCAGAAGACAAAGATCTGGAGGGGCCTCTCTGTTGCCATGGAAATATCTTCAGGCCACCTTGTCCTCAATACTAAACATCACCTTCGTGTTAACATGCTGAGAAAGAAAGAGGGGGGCATATGTTAGCCCAAATTATAGGATAACTCCCTCTGTCCTGATGGTTATAAATGCCAGGTTGTCCACAGCTCTAGAACAGTCCCCACAATGAAAAACATGAATCTCAATGACAGCAGCTTCTGACTAACAGGCTCCTGCTCCCTTGGTTTTCATGTGAGATTCCACCCACTTCAACCCCTGCCAATGCAGTCAAGAAATAAAGAATAGCAAAGAAGGGACCATACTCCTTTTCTTCATTCTAAGCTGGTATCTACGATGTATTAAAGTACTAGTGTGGTTCACAGTTGTGACAGAGGGAAACACGGCTCTTCGGGTCAACCCAGAATGAACAGAGTTTTAACAATCACTCATTGAGAGTGGTGGGTTAAGCGGCTACGATAGTGTTCTGCATCAGGATCACCAGACTGGCTTCCATGACCATCCCTGTGCATGCCCTGCCCTGGCTTCTGCTTACACTTTTCCCACCCATGCTCCTAACAGCTATTTCATCCTTGTATTGGGAGACAATGAGCAAGATAATAACTCCCTCTGTGACTCACCTTTGAAAATGTATAAAGTAACTAACTACACCTCCTCTGCTGCCACAGAGTAACCACTCAATAAATAAATAAATAAATAAATAAATAAATAAATAAACAAACGAACAAACAAACAAACACATAAATAATAAGGCCAATTCAAGTCTCAACCTAATACTATGGTTTATGTACAGTTGACGTGTGTTCTCCAAGGGCTCCATCTCAGCTGTGGCAATGTTCAAAGGTGGTATGACTTTTAAGGATTTGGGCTTATTAAGAAGCCCCTCCCTCTTTTCTAGCTTCCTGTCCTATCATATTCATTCTCCCTCCCCTCTCTCTTTCTCTCTCTTTCTCTCTCTCTGTGTGTGTGTGTGCCTGTCTCAAGTTCCTGTCATGATGCTATCTGCTATGAGTTAATTTATTCTTAAAATCATAAATACACATATTAATCCACTTTTGTTTATTCCACCATTATCACTTTATTCCAAGATCACAGTACCCTTCCAGGCATGATGGTGTTCTGCAAAGAGAGCTATGAAAAGAATCAAAGAGCTTCCTTGAGGCATTTAATGGCTAACAGTGCCAGTTTGTAACTCAACAGAGATTATAGAGCATGCACAAGGACCTGGGCAAGCTCAAGCCAGACAAAATCCCAACAGGGAAGATGAGAGGTGATCATGAAGTCCCACCCTTGGCAAAGGAGCTATTGACACCTGATTGCTTCTGGGAGAGGGAAACTCAGCTTTCTTCAATGGAATGACACTCAATATGTCTAATATAGTCTGTGGAAAATCCCACATCTATGGAAGAGAGAGAAAAAGAGATAATGAGAAAATGAAGTTGAGAGAGTATAGGGTGGTAGAGAGGAGTTGGAAGAAGCTGGTGACAACAAACAAAGCACTGTGTGGAATTCTCAATATTATAATAAAACATCATTTAAAAGAGAAAAGTTCATTTGATACAGTTGCAAATACTTTCAGTGGACATCAGATATAGTTTGGGACTGTAGGTACCAAATACAACTTGGTCAACATAAAATCCTGACAATTCACATATTACTTATACTTTAAACATACTTCTTTTAAAGGCCACTCAAACATAAAACTCCAGCTGACTATAAAAAGTAGAACGAGAGCCCTCTGTCAGATAAAGGGTTGGTGAAGATTCTTTCCCAATCTGTAGGCAGTCGCTTTGTTTTGATGACAGTATCCTTTGCTTTACAGAAACTTTTCAGTTTCAGGAGGTCCCATTTATTGATTGTTGCTCTCAGAGCCTGTGCTGTTGGTGTTCTGTTCAGGAAGTTCTCTCCTGTACCAATGAGTTCTAGGGTATTCTCCACTTTTTTTCTAGCTGATTTAATGTGTCTGGTTTTATGTTGAGGTCTTTGATCCACTTGGACTTTAGTTTTGTGCAGGGTGATAAGTATGGATCCATTTTCATTTTTCTACATGTAGACATCCAGTTGGACCAGCACCATTTGTTGAAGATGCTATCTTTTTTCCATTGTATGGTTTTGGCATCTTTGTCAAAAATCAGGTGTCCGTAAGTGTGTGGGTTTATTTCTGGGTCTTCTGTTCGATTCCATTGATCCACCATTCTGTTTCTATGCCAGTACCATGCAGTTTTTATAACTGTTGCTCTATAGTACAGCTTGAGATCAGGGATGGAGATACCTCCAGAAGATCTTTTACTGTAGAGGATTGTTTTAGCAATTCTGGGTTTCTTGTTATTCCATAAGAAGTTGAGAATTTTTCTTTCCAGGTCTGTAAAGAATTGTGTTGGCAATTTGATGGGAATTGCGTTAAATCTGTAGATTGCTTTTGGTAAGAAGGTCACTTTTACTATGTTAATCCTGCCAAGCCATGAGCATGGGAGATCTTTCCATCTTCTCATATCTTCTTCTAATTCTTTCTTCAGAGACTTGAAATTTTTTTCATACAAGTCTTTGACTTGCTTGGTTAGGGTTACACCAAGGTACCTTATATCATTTGTGGCTACTGTGAAAGGTGTTGTTTCTCTAATTTCTTTCTCAGCCCTTTTGTCTTTTGTATACAGGAGAGCTACTGATTTTTTTGAGTTAATTTTGTATCTGGCCACTTTGCTGAAGGTGTTTATCAGCTGTAGGAGTTCCCTGGTAGAGTTTTTGGGGTCACTCATGTATACTATCATATCATCTGCAAATAGTGATAATTTGACTTCTTCCTTTCCCATCTGTATCCCCTTGATCTCCTTCAACTATCTTATTGCTCTAGCAAGGACTTCCAGCACTATGTTGAAGAGATATGGAGAGAGTGGGCAGCCTTGTCTTGTCCATGATTTTAGTGGGATTACTTTAAGTTTCTCTCCGTTTAGTTTGATGTTGGCTATAGGCTTGCTGTATATCGCCTTTACTATGTTTAGATATGTGCCTTGTATCCCTGATCTCTCCAATACTTTAAACATGAATGGATGTTGGATTTTGTCAAATGCTTTTTCAGCATCTAGGGAGATTATCATGTGGTTTTTTTCTTTCAGTTTGTTAATATGGTGGATCACATTGATGGATTTCCGTATATTGAACCACCCCTGCATACCTGGGATGAAGCCTACTTGGTCATAGTGGATAATATCTTTGATATGTTCTTGGATTCGGTTTGCAAGTACTTTGTTAAGTATTCACCAACCCTTTATCTGACAGAGGACTCATATCCAGTATATATAAAGAACTAAAGAAGCTGAAAAGAACAAACCAAGTAATCCACTTAAAAAATGGGGAACAGAGTTAAACAGAGAACTCTCTGTAGAGGAATATCAAATGGCAGAGAAGCATTTAAAGAAATGCTCAACCTCATTAGCCATTAGGGAAATGCAAATCAAAACGACCCTGAGATTTCACCTTACACCCATCAGAATGGCCAAGATGAAAAACTCAAGTGAGAACACATGCTAGAGAGGTTGTGGAGAAAGGGGAACCCTCCTCCACTGCTGGCAGGAATGTAAACTTGTACAACCACTCTGGAAATCAATCTGGAGCTTTCTCAGACAACTAGGAATAGCGCTTCCTCAAGATCCAGCCATACCACTCCTAGGCATATATCCAAAAGAGGCTCAAGTACACAAAAAGGACATTTGCTCAACCATGTTTGTAGCTGCTTTATTTGTAATAGCCAGAAGCTGGAAACAGACCAGGTGCCCCTCAACTGAAGAATGGATGCAGAAATTGTGGTACATCTATACAATGGAGTATTACTCAGCAATGAAAAATAAGGAAATCATGAAATTTGCAGGTAAATGGTGGGACCTGGAAAGGATCATCCTGAGTGAGTTGTCCCAGGAGCAAAAAGACACACACGGTATATACTCACTCATATAAACATACAACATAGGATAAACCCACTAAAATCGGTACATCTAAACAAACTAAGCAAAAGAGAGGACCCTAACTAAAACGCTCAATCCCCATCCTGAAAGGCAAAAAGGATGGACATCAGAAGAAGAAGAAAACAGAAAACAACCTAGGAACCTGCTGCAGAGGGCCTCTGAAAGCCAGGAGAAGAAAACAGGAAACAACCTAGGAACCTGCCACAGAGGGCATCTGAAAGCCTCTGCCCTGCAGACTATCAAAACAGATGCTGAGCCTGATGGCCAACTGCCGGGCAGAGTGAATGGAATTTTATGTAAGAAGTGGGAAATAGCAAGAGCTGGAGAGGACAGGAACTCCACAAGAAGAGCAACAGAACAAGAAAATTTGAACACAGGGAACTTCCCAAAGACTCATACTCCAACCAAGGACTATTCATGGAGATAACCTAGAACCCCTGCACAGATGTAGCCCAGGGCAGTTTAGTGTCCAAGTGGCTTACATAGTGATGGGAAGAGGGACTGCCTCTGACATAATCTGATTGGCCTGCTCTTTCATCACTTCCCCCTGAGGGGGGAGCAGCCTTACCAGGCCACAGAAGAAGACAATGCAGACATTCCTGATGTGATCTGATAGACTAAGATCAGAAGGAAGGAGAGGAGGACCTCCCCTATCAGTGGACGTGGGGAAGAGCATGCATGCAGAAAGGGGAGGTAGGGTGGGATCGGGAGGGGAGGAGGGAGGGGCTTATGGGGGGATACAAAATGAATAAATTGTAATTAACAATAATAATAATAATAATAATAATAATAAAGTAGAATGAGAAAAGTGCAGTTATTTGGACCTTTAGTATCCCAATTGCTTGGGTGTGCACAGATCACAGCATTAGGAACAGGACAGAGAGGATGGGAGAGGAATGTTTTCAGACAGTAGATAGGAGCCTGGAAAGTGTCTAATGCTCTTCTCTTCGAGGGAGGCCCAGGGTTTCCGGGTTACCTTACTACTGTAATCCACTCACACTGACAGGCATTCCAAAGGGCACTTCATATAAACTCTCCCAATTACTTCTAAATTGCCACTTTGGGAGAAGGTGCCATTTGCTTCCTTTTTCACAGGTGACACCAAGCTTAGGAAGATGAGTGATTTCATCAGCCTCTCAGATGTGCTCTTCTCAAGAGTTCATGACAGTGTTACTTCAGGTCTTCATTACAGCATAACCTTAGGTATTCAGGACAGAATTACTCTAGGTCTTCATTTAGTATATTGGCCACATTTACAGAGAACACTCTAAAGTGTCCTCTGGGCTAACAGTGAGTCAACTTCCCTCCTCAGAGCAATCAATCCTTGTTAAATCAGAATCTATAACATCTCTTCCTTCTAGGTTTTCCATGCTGTTCTTAAATCCATTTCTTAATATACATGTGCTCACGAGGTAGCTATAAACACTGAGATGATGGTTATGGACATGAGGTAGCATTATTGCTTTCCATGGAGTAGAGAAATACACAGAGAAACCTAAAGATAGGTCCTGTTTCACAACACGACACTTTTATGTTGCCAACACCATTTCTTTTGGGGCAGGGAAGGTACCCATCTGTACATCCTCTATTTGTTTATTCTGGCAGAACACAGAAGCTTTGCACTGATCAGCTCCTTTAAACATACCAGAAACAAATCATAAGTATTTTTAAACAACGAAAACACTGACCCACAAATCAAGGCATACTTTTTCAGCTGTGCTAACACGGATTTTTTTAAGTAGCAGGATCTAAAGGAAGATATGTTCTTATTTTGGCTGGTGTCTGATTGACACATAAATTTTAACAACAATACCATAATGTTAAGAGGCACTGTGTGGGTGTGGCATCCATGTATGCCAGACATGCTGAGATATGATGCAGAATCCACATGTCAAGAGATGGGTAATAAACATTAAAGTTAACCACACAGTCTAATCTATTATTGATTATGACATCCCACAAGTAATAAGCCAGAAAGCAGACTGGTTCAAAAAATAATAAAAGAATGTGAAAAATGTTTGATACAGTATTTGAAAACATGGATAACAACCTAGCTTGCCTTGGAAATACACATTAGCATTCAGCTTAAGGGAGCTGCCTCCTGAAGCCAATTTCAAGATGGGATTATACATTTACTTTTCAAACTTTATTCGAATATCAAGTCACATATTTCCCAAAGGGGTCAAGTTTAACACTATGATGTGGGGAAAAGTTAATGCCTCCAGAAACTTCAAACTTTCTCAGTGTTCTTGAATTAATGCACAGGAGGAATCATGTGAACACAGTAGCAGAGATGATGGTCAAATGTTTTCCATAACAACTACAACATGGGCAATGAAAAAGAAAGCAATGAAAAGCAAGCAAGCAAGCCAACAAACGAAAAAACCCAGCAGCAGATGAACTAGAGAAAAGTGAACAATCAGAACCATCTACCACAGCCACCAGATAACCCATGGCACACAATGAAAGGAGCAGAGTGTTAATTATTGTTGTCAAGGTTCACTGGTAAGAGTCTTGTACCTCACACCTCAATACCTCAATATACTGTTTTCTGGGAAAGCAACTCTAGGTTGATTTACATAAAATCTTTTATCCCAAATCACTGAAATTTATTTTTCTTAGATTTTTTTTTTTAAATCTATAGTGAATGAAACTTCCACTGTTGAAGGCAGAATACTACACTAATTTCTGGAAAGGTAGTTTGTTCTGTGTTTTTTTTTTTAAAGCTGACTTGGTTTATACAACTTTAATTCTATTAGTTCAAGGTAGGAAAGAATTATGTCCACAAATGCCAAGGAATATAAAATCAGAAATCCTAGCTACTACTAGTAAAGTATTGGATGATTTTTTTTCCAGTGATAATTTTAAATAAATACATATATTTAATATGTTTTATATATGATTATAATCTGGATCATTTTAACACAGAAAATCCTCACCACGTGCCTTCTCTCTGTGAGTTTGGTAGGGGGTTAATAACCATGTGTGTTGGTTTAATTGCTGTGACAGAATACCTACAAGCATAGCTAAAGCTAAAAGCGTCTGGCGTGGCTTACAAAGGTGCGGAGGGCTGTCTACCCTGGCAGGAAGGCATGGCACTGAAAGCGTGAGGTGCTGATCACACTGCCTCCTCAGGCAGGGAGCAGAGCTGAGCACCACACTCTGCCGCCATTCTCTCTCCTGTTTTCCTTCATCCCGGGACTCCTGCCCACGCGATGGGACTGCCCATGATCATAGTAGGTCTTACCTTTCTGGAAATGCCCTGAAACACACACCCGACTAAGGCCAGAGATGCTTACTAATCTACTCAAACTGAAAATGAAGATTAACCATCAACCAATTGTATTGAGAAGATTTTAAAATATGCGTTGACATCTTGGGCTGGTTTAGGTGGACGAGGGTGGAGATACGATCACCGTGAACACACTCACAGTGGCACACACTCACAGTGAAGACACGCACAGAGACACACAGGACTCAGCACAGGCTAACTGACAGCAATCGGAGTCAAACTGTTGTGCCGTGACTGTTAACATAGTGTTGGGTGGCACAAACATACAGAACTCAGCAATCAAGGTTTGTTACTCAAAAAGCCTGTGGATTGGCCACCATTTTCCCTTGGTAGTGAAAGAATTTTATACACAACAAAAGTATCATCGCCTGCCAGGCATGATGAAGCGTGACTACCATCCCAGTAGTGAGGAAGCCGAGACAGAAAGGTACCCATGAAGCAGAGGCCAGCCTGAGCGACACTGAGTTCTAAGATAGCTTGAGCTGCAGGGAATCCTGTCTCAAAAACCACACCAAACCAACCAATCAAACAAACAAACAAAAACTTCAAAATTATTCTCCATCACCAATGTGATGTTAGCTTGAATTGTATAGCTCTCTGAAATTTTGATACCATTTAATTTGCATATTTGTTTTGTTTTATAGCTATATTAGCTCTACCACGCATACAAATTTAAAGCCTATTTTAATGCATGCTTGTTAATATGCAGTATTATAAACCCAAAATCTGAACGTAGTTTTACAGGCACTGAGTATTTTCTTCTTTATAGTGATCTGTTCATTTCTCATGTTTAACCCACAGTGTGCCACTTCTCCTCTGTAACTCCATGACCTGTGATTCCCAGAGTTATGTCTCACTTTCCACAAGTGAAAGGTTTTGTCCCTTTCTGCCTAGCCTCAATCTGAGGGAATTCCAACCTGTTTTTCTTCAGATAAGGTTCTAGAGACATGTGTGGTTAATTGTTCCAATGTTAAGCTGGGAAGTAACAGCCGACTAGCTTCACAAATACACAGTTCAGAGTAAAATCAGCAAATCTGTGCCCAATTCCAAGAATTTCTATAAGGACTACGTCTTGTACTCATGTCATTGCTAACATGTTAATCAGAAAATTCCAATTCTAGAAAGGTAATTTCCAGTCAGTTTAGTACTGGGATTTATGCTGTACTTTTCATTATTACCCCTTCAGTATAGAGTGGATAGCTTATATGATGAAATGCCTCACTAAAATCAACCCTGATCCTGTCAGTTCTAGATATATGATAAAATACATTTAAAAATTAGATGTTTTTATTATAAACATCCATCAGAAAACAATTAATATTCACAAAATGGGATTTCCTTGTGAAATGTTCATATCTGCTTATTATCATCACCCCAATGTAATTATTTTATCCAAAGCCCTTTTTCTCCTATTTTCTCACTGTGCATGATGCCATTATAAAATCCAGAGAGCCACTACATTCACCTTTTCCTTATTCTGTTTTTTTCATCAGACAATTCATTTATTGACACTAGGTTTCAATTCGAACATGTATTATGTGTCTCTTTATCATCACTAGTTTCATTAAAGTCAAACCATCATCTTGCAACACAATTGGCAATCAAACACACAGCTTTTTGACCAACTCCAGGAGTTTTAGAATTTCATGCCTCAGTATAATGCATTTTATTTTACCCCCCCCCCTTACTTCCATATCTCATCCTATGGCCCCCCATCAAAGAATGCACTCATGATACCAATATCTTGGGGGTATCACTGGTTATCTTATTGGACTTCAATCCCACTCAATAGAAGGGAACCTGTCCCTGGTACTGTAAACCTAGCTAAGGCTGGAGAGTGCACAGACCCTAGAAGAAAACCAACTACTACCATTTTGCTGATACAGTATCAAACTACCTAGGGAATACTCACCTTTGTACCAACAGATTAGTGTGGTTCCTCTGAAGCAGATGGAGGATATTATGTAGAACCACAGCTGGTGAGGGAAAGAAACTGACTGTGGAGTGCCTGTTCCCAATACTACATATCACAAGCCTACAGCCAAAACTCAGGAAACATCATCGAAGAAGGAATAGAAAGATTATTAGAACCAGAGACTGCGATAACCCTCTTAAAAAATAAATTAATTAATGCCTTTTTTAAATTAAACTTATTTATTCACTTTACATCCTGATCAAAGCTTATTTTAAAGCTTATTTTTTTAAGGACCTCTAAGAAGAAATAAAATATCTTTTCCCTGATACCAACTATTTTTTATCGTAGTTGAGACATTTTGTATATGTTATATCCTTAAATTCATGTATTCCATGAGGTTTTTTTCCCCCCAATTCTCAGTCAATATGCTTACAGATACTGGCATTGTCTTTCCTTCGCCATCTTTGGGGTCTGTTATTATGTACCTTTGGTTTTTTAGTCTATCATGTTTCCTTTTTGTTTTGTAGATTTATTTTTATTTATTTGTATTAGGCATCATTATGACAGTGTTTTCCCCATGGCTGTGGCAACCCTTGGGTTCTCTAGAAGAACAGCATATGCTCTTCACCTTCAGCCATTTCTCCAGTCTCATCTATTTTTCTTTTCCTTCTTCTGTTACCATTTATGTAGTTTACTATGTATGTGCTGGGCCAGTTTGATGTCAACTTGACATCAACAAGTCAACTTGACAACAAGCTAGAGTTATATGAGAAGAGAGAGCCATACATGAGAATATGTCTCTGTTAGACTGTCTTGGTATTACAGTGATTAATGACTGATGCTGGAGGGGTCTTGCCCACAGGAGGTTGTATTGCAATCCATGCAAACCTTTAAGGGCAAGCTTCTATGTCTAAGCTGCCCTCCTCCAAGACCTCTTCATTATTCCTACACTGACTTCCCTAGATTATAAACTGTGAGATGAAGTAAACCCTTTCATCCAAAGTTGCTTTTAGTCATAGTGTTTTATCACAGCAATAAGAAGCTGAATTAAGACAATGCATTTTCCAGTTCACCAATTTTCTCATTAGCTACATCTTATCTGCTTTATAATCTTACCATTCCGTGTTTTATTTCTGTAACATTGTTCTCCACTTTAGAATAACACAGGTTGTGGAGGTTCAAATTCTCGTGGTCATTTCACTACTTGTTCATTTCTGTGGTTCACCTTTTAGACCTTTAAATATGTGTGCACATTCCATTTTGTATACTTGGTAACTCTAATATCGAGAGTTCTGGTCAACTTCTTTGTCGCTGTGATAAGAAGAACTAACAAAGCAATTTCAGAGAGGAAGAGCTTTACTGGCTTACATCACTGAGGGAAACCATAGCCAAAGCTCATGGCAGAAACTTGAAGCAGAAACCAGTGGGGACCACGGCTTACCGGCTTGCTTCATTTGGCTTGCTTGGCTTCCTTACATAGATCAGGCTGAAATGCCTAGGTACAGCACTGCTCAAAGTGGGCAAGGCCTTCCTATGCCAGTTAGCAATTAAGAAGATGCCTAGCAGATAAGTCTAGAGGCCAAAGTGATGCGGTTCTTCAGCTGAGGTTCCCTCTTCTCAGGTGTGTCACGTTGACAACTAATGTTAACTACGAAACACTCCTGAGTATATTCTGCATCTTACTTTTTGGCTCTCAGATAAAATGGGAAGCCTCATGAAGTTGGTGATTGCTGCCTGCTTCGTATTAATCTACTCAAATCCTGGAAATCACCAGTGGTGCTTGACAGCCAACTTCTGCCTGCTTCTGCCGCAGTCCTGAAAACAGCAGCCCATTTCAATGGCCCTCAGTTAGTACTGGTGCTGACGTTCAGAACCAACTTCCTTTTGATTTTCCCAGGTCCTGCTATCCACCCAGCAGTGTTTTCATACATTTCACTGCCAGGACAACCACTATCTCGGTTCTTTCAGGTCCGTTTGTTCTATTGAGTAAGGGAGAGGGAGAAGACTCATTTTTCAGAGACTTCAGCACTTACTGCTCCTAGCCCACTAAAATGTGTTTATCAAAGAGGTTGTTTAAGACCATCTGTCACTAGAAGTCAAGTTCATATTCTCTTCTTAAGCAGGGACATCAATCCTGCTCTGAAATACAATAGCTGGTAGCTCAGAGGAGCTTATTCATCCTTCTTGCCTATTGTTCAGTTGCGAGTTTATACCTTACACCTACCTGTAATTCCTCTTTGTAACCACACTGCAATGGCTCTTCAAGTCCTCATGCCCAGTGCGAATTTTATCCACCAGTTGCCCCACACTCACCATGTCCCAAGCTCACCAATTTCTTTGTTGCAGCCATCTAAGTTCTGGTAAGTTTTGAACTTAGGCCAATCTACTGTTCTTTTGGAAACGTCCTCGTTTCAACTTTATTTCTGCATTCTTCTTCACTTCTAGAACTCAAAACTAGAAGTAATACAATACTTCATCTAAGGTTCAAAAACAGGACGGCCACTTGTTTCAATCCTAAGATTCAGCTCCAGGGTGGTGGAACAAATGTGCAGAAGGCCCAGGTTCTGTCTAGCGAAGGCCACACGGCCCCTGTGCACCCAGCCCAGTACTCTCTTCCCTTTGTGCTGTGCTGGCCATTGCACATTTCCGTTCTCCCTTCTGAACAAAATCCCTGCACTCACTGAAAGCCAGAGGCACCCTGGTGACCCACTCAATCTGTTTTCTCACAGCTTTCCTTCTGGCTACCCACGTTAGTGGCACCATCGTTACCTCGTATTTACTAATGCTATAACTACACTTTGTGGCTGGCATATACTACGGCAAGATATGAATTCATGGTTATCCAAAAGCCATCAGACACTGAGCCTTCTTTACCACTGTGCATGCAGAGGAAAATGGACCCACCAGGAAACCTGCTGATGAGGAAATCCAGGAGTTACACGTGGCTTCTTTCACACAGTGACAAATCTTTCCAGGGTACGTGGAAATATTATCACCTTTGACCCTTCTTATTCAAGGACTCCCAAGCAAAACTTTGCAAAGTGGCCAAGTAAGCAGTCTCTCTAGTAGCAGTAGTCCAAAAGATCTTATTTTTCAAACAATAATACTAGGTATGAGACTTTGACTACCTCGCATATATGTCAGCATA
The DNA here is from genome assembly GCF_907164565.1 of Psammomys obesus. Taxonomy (NCBI): domain Eukaryota; kingdom Metazoa; phylum Chordata; class Mammalia; order Rodentia; family Muridae; genus Psammomys; species Psammomys obesus. Next base: position 37,474,947 of record NW_026591086.1, read on the forward strand.
GCTTTCTGCAATTTCTAAAGTTCATATTCTCTCTGAACTATATATAAAGTATATCATGGAACAAAAAAAAAAAAAACATCTTTCAAATGTTCAAAGATCTAGTTTCTCCATGAGTGAGTACTGGATGAAAATATTCCATATTTTCAAAGTGAAGCTGTTAGCTGTTGCTGAGACTGACCTTGACCTTATGACCTTACGATTCTTCCACTAAAGGCAGGGTTATAGGCATACACCAGAACATGTACTTTTTTGCATCAGTAATGTCCCAAGTCCATAGCTCCTCGTAGTCTAGGCAAGCTCTCTGCCAACTGCTGGTATAATGTTCTTGTGGAATGGATACAATTTACCTTTGTTCATTCGCATGCTGATTTCTCTACCCCACAATCTGGTTTCAATCCAGACATTGCATTGTGATGCTTAGCATAAGTTTGTGTAAATATGTCACCATTTGTTCTCTGTAATTGTCAAACAACCAGCCAATGCTGTGCAAGGAAGTGAATAGGGTGGGACATCCTGGTCCAGAGGGGAAGAGAAGGAAGTGAGGAGGAGGGAGAAGAGTTGGCAGGAGAGGACTTGGAACCAAGAGGAGAGATGAACCAGATTTAAGATATGACTAAAGGCACGTATAATGTGGAAATTCTGAATGGGAGGAAACTATGTGAGCTTGGAGGTTTAGGATGGAGTAACTATTGCACAGCATTGTACTCTAGGTTAATTAAACATATCCTAGTCTCTTTGTCATAATTTGGGTATACAACTGGCTGAGGAATAACCACTGTTTAAATAAAAGATAAATCAATAATAAATATTAATAATCAACAATAGCCAACTGAGCTCTATCCTTAGCCCTCCTTTTAATTTTTCTGAATGGCTTAACTTACTTAGTTAACTTGTTTTTGTTTGGTTTGTATTGTTTTTTGTTTTTTAAACAACAACAAAACAAAAACATTTTCCCCCTTTTGGTTTTGCTTGGTTATACACAGAATTTCTCTCAGTTTTAAAAATAAAATTATTATACTTGTAAAATTCAGTACAAATGTACAGTCTTAAGTTTTTGACTTTTAAAATTCACTTCCTTGGATGCATCCAACAATTCAACCACATGAGTAGAAATTATTGTCTGGTGGTGGTTGAGGTGCACACCTTTAATCCCAGTACTAAGGGGCAGAGGAAAGTGGATCTCTGAGTTCAAGGCCAGCTTGGTCTATTACAGAGTAAGTTCTAGGACAACCAGGTTTACACACACACACACACACACACACACACACACACACACACACCTGCCTTGAAACAAACAAACAAACAAACAAACAAACAAACAAAAGAAGTTATTAGCTCCTCCTGTAAGAGAGTAAGCAGGAGAATACGTAGCTTATATCGAATAAGGGCTGTAGCTAGAATTAAAGTCCAAGCCTGGGAGAATCTATTCTTCACACCTGGCCCACACTCCCAACATGCTTCATCCCTATCTATCTGTACTGCAAATTAATACAACCTGTTGTACATTATTTTCCATATTCATTGTTTGATATTAATCATAACATCCTCTAGTTTTAAACAACCACATCTTAGCCCCATAGTCAAGGTTCAACATTTGATAGAAGTAAAAGCAGACTTCATCCTACTTTCTGACAAATGTCTACTAAAACAGAGAAAAATCTATCATTAAAACTGAATATAAAATTATAAAATCAAATAAAATTAAGATTGTCTGGTGTTGGCCCTTATTAAATTAATTAAATATTATCAACTGGTATTTTAGCAAATAGGAATAACTGAATTATGCAGTGATAAATTTAAGCTCCCCAATCTTCAAAAATAGAAAACTTCATAAAATAGTTAAGGTGCTTGGGGGTGAGGAGATAGGAAGTTGTTGATCAAAGGGTTTAAAATTTAAAAAATATAGTATTTAAAAATGTGACTAAAATCAATGAAAATGTATTATACATTTCAAATTAACTAAGAGAATAACTTTCAAATGTTTCCCTATGAAATTGGGCAAGTTTCATGACTGATTTAGTAATTAAGCTTTATTAACTATTCTGTTTTATGCATATAAGAAACATCATATTGTTTCCCCCAATATATACAACTGTAATTTGTTGTTCAATTACAGTGTTACTAGTGAGTTTTAAAAATAAAATAATAAGAGGCAAGGATATAAGACATTGTTTTAAATGAATGGATGAGAATATTTGGTTTAAATTTCATAGCTTTTGCTTTAAAAATCTGTTCCACGTTTTGTCCATGTAAGGGTCAAATATAAAGGCTTTCTCCAGACAAATGGTATGAAGTGATTGGAACTGCTGGACAACTGGGGAATGTACTGCACTTCCTGGCCTCGGTACTGTAGTTCAGCAGCCAGACAGAAACAGAAACAGTGAAGTGTGGCTTTGAACGTCAGACATGTCCCTGAATAAATACACATACAGTCCATTTCAGTGAATAGAGGAGACACCTAAATCATCCACATTGAAATAGTCTATGTATATTTTAGTGCACCTGCAATCTAATACAACTGCATTGGGAATTACAGAAACATGAAAAAGATGTAAGAAAGAAGACACAGGCAAGCCAAAGCTCTCCTTTCCTGCGTCAATCACACAAATGCCCGTTGTGTCGCTGTGCTTTACTTCTGAGGCTCTACTTAGCAAATGCGACCTTGAACATGAAGCTCTGTTCTGTAGGCTGGGTGCCCTGACACATGAACTGGTTTTCACTCCTTTAAGCTTCTATGAGGTATAATGAGTTAGCACAAGGTTGTCCCCCTTGCCACAAAGACCTGCTGAAGGCCTACCCATTTACTTCTCTCTCACAGTAACTCCAGAAATGTGCTTTCTAATGAGCTTTTCATAGCTCCACAGACAAATGCTCCTGATTGTTCCTGAATGAGGGCTGCTAGAGAGATTCATGTTTACCGTTCACTATGTTCCTGCTCGCTTTTCTCCTTCCACAGGCCACTTTAAAAATCACGTCTGTTTTTCAGCCCACAGTTTAAGTTCCCACTGGGTAGGTGACCTTCTTTGAAACAACTCTGAGATGAAAATAGAAATGTTAATACTCCTTCACAGATGCTGCTTTGGGTTGAACTGTATCTTTAGAAATGATCAGTTGAAGTCCAAGCACTCAATTCCTCAGACGATGTAATATAGAAACTGTCATTTCAAGTGTAATTCGCTAAGATGAGGTCATGCTGGAATACAAAGGGTGCTTAATCCAACATGACCAATGTCCTTAGGCAAGAACAAGAGACACACTGCAGCACCCAGTCTTGAGTAATGTATGTGCAAGCAAAAAAAGGGCATCATGGGTCCTTTGGCAAATGATGGAAAAAAAGGAACAATTTCTCCTCTAGAGAAAGCCAGGTCCTGTCAACATCTTAATGTGATGGATATGTTTCTGTTGCTTTAAAACACCAACATCCTTCTTCAAAGTCTACCCAGGTAAGTGTAGTCCTAATTTCTCCTTAAAGAAGTTTCTCTTTGCAACATACCGAGACCATTGCAGAAAACCGCAACAATCAAAATGAAGAGTTGCAGAGCCCAGTCCCAATGGCTACATCTACAAAACACCCCCACGCTCAGGGCTCATGGAACACCGAGGAAGAGGATGAAAAAAGATTTTAAGAGCTAGAGGACCAGGGGATTTTCTGTGAAACTGCATCCCCTAGAAATGTCATAAAAACTCTCCAGTGTGGCTGCCTAAACATGAACGTCACCAGTAGAGCTTACTGAGGTGGAAGGAGATGTGCTCATTGAGGCAATGCTACACAAAGAATGACAGGCAATTAAGGAACGCTGAGAGTGGAAAAAAAATAGTCTTCCCCAGGAAAGAGCATATCAACTGGTTACCCAATACCAAATAGTCAGTCCTAAAAACGTACGTACAAGTAAGATTATGTGCACTAAGCAGTTGTATTTATATATTTAGCAATATACACATATATAGAAATATTATATACAGACATACACATGTAACAACAATTTTAAAAAGGCCATTAGGAAAACAAGTAGGGTGAAAATAATGTCACTATATTATAATCTCAAAAAATATTAAAAATAAAATACCAGGTTTGTGACAGTTAGTTAAAGTAGTTCCAGGGAACTAATATGTATCCAATCCAAACTTCACTATGGTTTCTTTGTAATAGTAACTTTTATTTGCCAGATGTAATTATTGTCAGGGGGGGGGGGGTTATTGCCTCTGTCTGCTAACCTAGGCCTAGTCCTGGAAGCTTCTAGCCTCTTTATAATCTAATCTAGGCCTAGAATGTTTTCAGCCTCTGAGGCTTACTGCTTAATAAGCTCATCCTTTCTAGATCTTTCTGAACCCTGGCTGGCTAGTTCAACTCAACTGTTCTGATTCAAACTCCTCTCCTAGCTGACGCTGACTGATTGAAACTTCTTTCAGCTTCTGACTGAAATGTTCTGCTTGACTTCAAACTAACTGTAGCAATCTGTTCTAATCTGGCTCCTTCTCATTCGGCTCATTCTGTTCAGTTCTGTTCACCTGTGTCTAGCTTGTTCTCTCCAACCTGTCTCTGTAAAACTTTCCAGGTAAAAGTGCCTCCTTTCTCTTAAGTCCCCTCTTTTTCCTGTCTCTTCTTGTCAGAGTTGGGCATACCCTATTCTGTCAAATCTTTCTAAAATTTGTAACTTTGTCAAGCAGTTAGATGTCCCTTTCAAATGTGGCTGTTTCTTTCTATAAACTCATTTTACTTTCATTGTTTGGGACTAAAGGTGTATACTAAGGGTGTGTCTACTCTAGCTAGGTCACATAGACCTAAAAGGTCTGTGGATTTGATTTTTTTATCTTTTGCCAGATCAGCCTTGTTACAGGATTAAAATTCCTCTACATTTCTTTTTCTTCTTTTTCTTTCCTTTTTGAGAAAGAATTTACCCTATATCGAAGACTTTTTGTTTTGTTTCTATTTTTGGAGACCAGCTTTCTCTATGTAGCCTTGGCTGTCCTGAATTCACTTTATAGACCAGGCTGACCTCGAACTCACAGTGATCCATTTGCCTCTGCCTCCCTGAATTACTGGATTAGTGGCCACCATGCCGGCTGTTTCTTTTTGTTTTTGTTTGTTTGTTTGTTTGTTTTTTATTTTGTGTGAATTGATGGTTGCCTGCATATGTATCTCTGAGAGGGTGTTAGAACTCCTGGAGCCGGAGTTACAGACAGTGATGACCTGCCATGTGGGTGCTGGAAATTGAACCCAGGTCCTCTGGGAGAGCAGTCAGTGCTCTTAACAGTTGAGCTACATCTCCAGCCCCCCCACCCATCTCAACCTTTTAATCAGTTCTTCAACTATTACCTTCCTCCTCTAATGTCAAGCGACTTATTCAAGTCTGGCCATGCCTTCACTCTCTCAGATCCTTTTCCAGCTTCTTTCTCTCTTAATTTCTTTTATTATTACAGTTTATACACTTTGTATCCCAGCTGTAGACCCCTTCCTCATTCCCTCCCTATTCCACCTTCCCTCCCTCTCTCTTCTTCTCCTATGCGCCTCCCCCAGTCCATGGATAGGGTAGATCTTTCTCCCCTTCCATCTGACCCTAGCCTGTAAGGTCTCATCAGAACTGGCTACATTGTCTTCCTCTGTGGCCTGGTAAGGCTGCTACCCCCTCAGGGGGAGGTGATCAAAGAGCCAGCCACTGAGTTCATGTCAGAGCCAGTCCTTGTTCCCATCACTAGGGAACCCTCTTGGATACTGAACTGCTATGGGCTATATCTGTGCTGGGGTTTAGGTTATCTCCATGCATGGTCCTTGCTTGAAGTATCAGTCTCAGACTAGACCCCTGTGCCCAGATTTTTTGGTTCAGTTGTTCTCCTTGTGGAGCTCCAGTCCCCTCCAGGTCTTTCTATCTCCCTCTTCTTTCATAAGATTCCCTGCACCCTGACCAAAGTTTGGCTATGAGTCTCAGCATCTGCTTTAATACCCTACTGGGTAGAGTCTTGAGGCCCTCTGTGGTAGGCTCCTGTCCTGTTCCCTGTTTTCGCCCTCTTCCGACGTCCATCCTGTTTGCCTTTCTGAATGAAGATTGATTGTCTTACTCAGGGTCCTCCTTCTTGATTAGCTTCTTTAGATATACAGATTTGCATTTTATCTCATTCATTGAGTCCTGAAACCTCCCTGAAGACTTGTCCCCTGATGGGCCAGCTTTTGTGCAAGCTTCCTTTTCCCAGATCCCAGAATGCACTGCTGTGACTCATCTATTCGCCCCCTCAGCCGGGGTGCTCTTCCAGCACAGTTTCTGTCCCTCTTTCAACTGAATGTCATACAAAAAAGCACAGTGTTGGTGGCATGCATGAACTATTCCTATTCTGCATTTTCCTTTCAGCATCATACAGTCTGGTTTTTGCCTCTCTTTCAACATATCATTTTTTTGTCTTTCATTAATTTAGAACTTAGCAGACAACTTTTGAATTTCCAACCTTTGAGAAAATACTAGAAAAGCCAACTGCAACATCCTGAGAGACATAGCCCACATGTGTGAATCCTGGCTGCTCTCTCAGATTTACTCTTTTTCTGTCGTCAAGTGAAAGTGATGGTCCAAGCTCCATTCGGCTTGATCTGCCCAGGTGGTCGGCAGCCAGGCAGGCAGCAGGAGCAGCAACTCAGGACTAGGCATGAGTAAGACAATCCATTCCTTCCTACCGTGTAACTGACCACTAAGACACAAGCTGTCCTTCCCCCAGCACTCCCAGAGCAAAGGACTTGGATGCTCTTAGTGAAGGAAAGAAGACATTTCTGTTGGCAACGACCATAAGAAAGAATATGCCTTTTATACATTTCAAATAAGGCAAATCTTACATTTTAATTATATTTGGAGAGCTGCTTTACTCGTAAATATTACCTCAGGTGGGCTTTTAGCTCCACCTTTTAAAGTTTTAAAACTCTGCATTCTAAGCAGTGTACACCAGATTGCTAACCATGGCCCCATAAATTTACACTGATTATATTCAAAACAGCATTAGACATATTTCTCTGTTAACAGCAATAAGCAACACTCGGTGTGGTGGCACATGATTACAATCCCAGAATTTGAAAGATAGATAGATAGATAGATAGATAGATAGATAGATAGATAGATAAAAATTAAAAATAATAAGTAAATTTAAAAGGAAGAAGACTGACAAATGCTTGGTAAGAAATCTTTTATACCTGCTGCATACCCATGAATTGGATGAATTTCATTGTAGTCTCTCCTGCTCTGTGGTGAATCCCCCACTGATTCTCAGAGCTCACTGGCTTACTTCTGTGAACACCAATGAAAGGGCTGCCCTCTTCATTTTCATTTACATAGGTTATTCTACTAATACACCCATCTATCTTTCCAAGTTTAGATTTCAGAGTAAAACATCTCAAATGTTCACCATTAACACAATGACAAACGTGACCCCGTGTGCTCTTCATTCACCAAAACTCATTCTGCTTAGACCCTCGGGATGGGCTGCTGAACTCTGGAGCGTAGGAACACATAGAAATGGTTTGCTGTTGTTCGTTTGTTTTAAATAGCTTTGATAATTCATGAAGAGCTCGGCTGGTTATAAAATCCTCGGTTCATACTTTATTTGTTAGAGGTTTGTATGGCAGCCATTTTTACATGTTCCTTTTCTTTTCTCTTCTGGTTTGACCTAAGGGATTTGCATATACATTATTTTGAAGTTTTAGACAGCAAATATTTTAGACATTTAGACACATGTTCCGTGTCATGGATTCTTTTTTTTTTTTAACAATTTTTTTTTTTTTTAATAGAAACTAGAAGCTAGAGAGGTAACTCACTGGGTTGTGATAACTCAGAGCTTTTGCAGAAGATCTGGGCAAGTTTCCCAGCACCATGTGGCACCTCCCCACTGTCTGTCCAGGCCCAGGGCATCCACTGCCCTCTTCTGGCCTACACAGACACTGCATATATATGGTACCGGAATTGATACGCAAGCAAAACACCCTCACACATAAAATACAAGTAATAAATCCTTAAACATGAAGAATCCAATCTTTTAGTTGCAGAGGATATAGTTTGACAGCCTCGGCAGCAAGCTATGAATTTTTTTAAATCTTTAATTCTCTTTAATCTTGCTAGGATCAGGCTAGAAGCTGATCACTTTCTGAAGTATATTGCATACATGTATTTAAGAAAACACCCTACTATGTGGTACATGATGGCGATGATAATTAAAATTTTAAAAAACTTGGAAAAAAACATCTTCCCTGATATTTGGAAATATTTACACTGAGGCCTTCAATCAGCATTTTCTTAGAATTGTTTGAAATATTACTTATAGTTCACTAGTTATTTTTGCCTAGTGGTTGCAAATATGTGCACACTAGATATTTCTCTGTCTTTCACCTCTATCACGTTAGACCACTGTAACCTTTTCACTAACAAATTTCAGAAACTTGATTAGTTGCCTTATTTCATTGATCTAGTAAAGTTTCCTTATGGCCAGACCCTCCTGAACATCTGGGATTTGGTTTTCTGTCAGGGTTTTTTTTTTTTTGGGGGGGGGGCGGGAGTAGGGGAGAAGGGATACTGTTTTGTTGTTGTTGTTGTTGGTTTTATTTGGTTTGGGTTTGTTTTGTTGTTGTTGTTGTTGGTTTTATTTGGTTTGGGTTTGTTTGTAGCCTTGGCTGTCCTGGACTCATTTTGTAGATCAGGCTGTCCTCAAACTCACAGTGATCCTCTGCATCCCTGAGCACTGGGATGTATCACTGCACTGGGTTTCCTCCTGAACATCTTATGACAGAGTCTTTTTAAATGCATCTTATATATATAAATGTATACTTTAATTTGTATTTTTATTTATTCATTTCACATCTCTATCTTAGCCCCCTCCTTCCTCTCCTCCCAGTCCCCACTTTCCTAGGCAGGAGCCTAGCATAGCTGTCCTCTGAGTTGCCCCCGCCAGCAGCTGATGGAAACAGCTGCAGAGACCCATCACTGGGTGGAGTGCAGGGAGCCGTGTGGAAGGTTGGGAGGGATAATGTAGTCTTGATTGCTCACAATTCTAACCATTTTGTGATTTCCCCCTAAGAGCAAACAAATCGTTTATTTCTTTCTCTTTTTAGTCCATTTCTGCTCTTAAATTTCAAACTTAAGTCTCCACCTCCACCCCTGGAAACCGCAGATAGTTGAACATCAGGATTTACTTTTCCTGTTAGGTGATTTGAGCACAATTATACTTTCTCTTTTCTACGATTTTTTTTTCCTTCAGAAATCTCTCTTTCTCCCAGGACCTGAGAAGTAACCTGGAGAGATCCTTCACCTGCTAGCATCACTTACCTTCCAAATGCTTACAGTAGTCTCTGTTCCCATTACGTCTGTGTTTGATATTTTTCTTATTTGTATCCATATATTTTATGGTAGCTAAGGTGTTTTAGTTATCATAATTAGGAACCATATTGCCATGGGAAACAGGCAAATAAACAGTATCCCAGATTTCAGAAGAGCTGACTCAAACATATGTACAAATACCATACCAAAATTTAAAAGTTAATCATTTTAAACAATGGCCAAAATTTGAATATTTGCAGAAAGAACAGCTATCGAAAAGCCATACATTGGTTGAATTTAACAACGAGTTAGATAAAAAAAAAAAAGCACACCATCTTCCAGTGACTAACATCTTATATAGTTACTCATAGAAATAATACCTCATTAAAAGCAAATTATTTATTGAGCAAAACTGGCTGGAACTTATCCAGAAATAAGAGGCCTCTGAGAAGTCTGTGTTTGGCTATAGCAGAAGAAACACACAGGCCACATCCTTTGCCTGCACCCACCCTTCAGGAGCCCTAAGTCTGACAATATAAAGCCATTGTGGGTGTATTCGTGAGACGTTGAATGCAATATTCTACACATTGTGCTCTATAAGGTCAATGCAAATAAATCCTGCCAATGCCTTTGCTTCCTATTCTCAACCTGTAAAACTACAACCACAATATTTAAACAAGAGCCTTCCAAGAAAGGTGGTGAAGAATTAGAGTCGATAAGCTATTTCCTAAGTGAAGGCTTAAGTAGTATCGTTTAACTTTGATGGGTGGAGTGATGAAGCTTAAGCTTTCATGGCAAGCAGTGGCCATATAAATTAATATATTAATATTTAACAAAGAAATGGAATATGAGGAATAAGAATGCCTGCATCTTGACATTAGTATTCCAGGCTGTAAGTGGATGAATGGTTCTAAGCTCCCAGGATAGTACTGTTATTTCTACTTAGCTGAACTACCCCTTTCTTCCATTAGATGTGAAGCATATTTACAAAACAGTGAAATGTGGTCAGCAATCATGTTAAAGGTTAGAGCATGAACACAGGATTCTTGGTCACTCTTTTATCCAACTATGTCAAACTATAGCCTTCATATTAGATCTCTTGTTGCTGATAAAGTTTGAAGGAGATTTAAAAAAATTCATATTATTCTGTGCTGGCATAGGTTGTGTACTTGGGATCTGAATTGCTCTAACTTAAGAGAAAACTTTCCATTTTCTTGAGCCTTCCAATTATTTATCTGTCCCAGAATGAGTGTAAGCGATACTCTAATACTCAACATAGAAAAAGAAACCATTCTTACGATGGAATCTACACATTCCATACTCATAAGTCTCCATGTCCTTTCTGGCATCCTTAGACTAGCTCATTCAAGGTCAATGTACATAGTCATTGCCCTGGCAGTCCCTAGGTCATCTAAGCCAGACATAATGACCCCATGCACAAACCCATTATTGTGAAAGCTCTCTATTTTTGGACTAATCTCCACTGTGTGTAACATACACATTAGGGCAACATAAAACACCTGAATTAAGAACCAGGCTTTGGTGTATATTCAGTGTTGTGTCATTTATCTGTAGGTGTCACACTAATGGTTTCTTTCTAGAGATTCAGTGTGTTAGAGAAGGAAAAAGACAGTTAGGGCCCACAAGAGGTGATCAGAAATAAAATGAAGTCTGTTAACAATGTTGAATCAAGCAAATAAGTCATAATCATTAAACAATGTATGTTCTTTACATTGGGTTCTTATACAGTGGGTTCTTTAAACCCTTCCAAGTTTCCTGAGTGTAAATTCCCTTTGTGCCAGAGATTATTGTATTATTTTGCATTCTAGGAGTATCTAGCATCCAGTGCCTTGCACATCAATATCATAAGGCATTAAAAAAGAACAAAGTTAAGATGTGAGTAGAGCAAAGAAGAACTCACCTACCATATACAGAGACCTGGGTATGAGCCTTGTCCATACAATAAGGGCTAATTAATACACATAAAATGGAATAAAAGTACTTGGTAAATAACATCTGTTGAGTTCATCTTTCACAGTAGGAAATGAAAGCAGCATCATTTTGATCCACTAGACTGATAAGCGTTTAGCTAAGTCAGATATGTTAGCCTGGTAACATATGAGTTAATGAGTAAGTGCTGAATCTAGTTTAATCTATTACCATTATATGCAGTTTACTCACAATACTGAGTGAAAAGGACTAACAGGGTAGTTTCCAAGGAAATGGTGGATAAATTAAATAAATAAAATAGAGAACAAAATTATAACTTAAAACTAATATTAAAACTTAAAACTAATATAGTTTCCTTTCTATCATTTTCTCCTAATATAACTTCTATTTGCAAGTTTTCTTCCTCCTACACAAATCCTTGTTTCCATGGCAATATCACCACCTTGATCTCTCTGTTTTTCTCTCTCTATCTCTCTATCACTCACTCTCTCTCTCTCTCTCTCTTGCTCTCTCATAGCTGTTACTAGAAAAATCCAACTCCCCAGCTGACGACGTAAATCAGCTACATAAATACTTCCATCCTTAAGGCACATTCTCCCCCATCTCACCCATCTTCCAGTACGGCACACAAGTTCCTACCAGATCTATTTAGGTACATGTGAAAACACTTCATAACAAAGGACAGACTCAAAGAAGTTCAGATTTTGAGATGAGAGTCATACACGATTCCAGGTCAATAGGATACAAGCTCTTAATACAAAAGCAACTTTGAAAGAGATGCTCAGTCTGTAAAGGAAAAACTGCCCAGTTACCCAAGGATTTATCCACTACTCCTTCGTTCTGCATTTGGATCCATGCTCAGTTTCTCCTGTCAGATCTTGGCAGTGTTAACAAACCCTAACTGCCACTGAGAAGTTTCAGATGAAGGTGTCCTCCACCCTGCCCCAACTCGGCTCTTTATTTCTGCCTTACTTGCTCCCAGTTCCTGTTGTGAGCTGTGCTGCCAAACTCCTGGGGATCAAAAAGACAGTAATTAATGCCTATGGATTGACTGCTTTAAAAGACAGTCTGAATCTGGAGGGAAGCTGACAAATGTCACAAGCTTATCAGGCGTCAACATGTAATCCCTATGTTCCTGAGGGGCTGCTCGAGTTGCAGGAGGTCCCCACATTCCCCACTAGGAGACTCAGAACTGGAAAGCACATTCAGAAATTGAGTTCCGGTGTTTCTCCAACTACTCCTAAGGACCCGCCCAAGTGTTAGCATGAATCTTTCTAGAATGATTAACATCACCTCATATCAATATGGGGAGAGGGGAACACAAGAGCAGAGTGTTAACCTCCACAGCAAGACACTGCCCTGAAGACATCCTAGTGTATTTTCCTAGTGATCTTTCTAGAGTGTTTTTTAGATCTTTCAAGACTGTTGATTCATGCTGATATAGTAAAGGAACCCACCTTCCTCTAAATTCCAAATCCAGAATGCAATAAATAAATAAATAAATAACCAAATAAATAAATAAATAAATAAGTAAATCCAAGCTGACTGGCTGCATCATTTCACAACTTGCCCTCACAGATACTATTTGATTTTTGGTGGTTTACTCCCTCTGAATTCCTAGCTATATTATTAACATTGTATACTATTCCATAATGCCATGCTGTCAGGAATCAATTCTTAACATTTCATTTGGACTTGTCCAAAAATCTGGATATTATAATAAGTATATTTGAAAAACAAATCTCCTTCCAGTGGGCTGGAGTGCTGGAAAGCACTGTTTTCATTTCCAAAGCTAAGGGTGCCTAGTAAGTCTGGGGCACCATCCAACAGTCTCTGCTAAATCCTTATAGTTTGAATTTTTATAGAAATGATATGAAAGTAGGTCACTCTTACAACCGACTTCTCTTTTTATCCCTCAACTTCCTTAGTTGGTGAAAAAAAAGTGAGCCCAGAAGCAGTAGTTCCATTTCAGACTACCCTTAGCTTCTTTTTAATGATCCATTTTGCCCACTATTCCTTTCAATTTTAGAAAAGCACAGTCATTTGCTGTGTGTGTGTGTGCAATTATTTATGCGCAAATACATAACATGTATCTGAATTACCTGATGTATATGTGCATGCATATGTATAGATCTTATAAGGTATGTAATTAAAATATGCATAAAGAACACATATATTTATACATGTATTATATATATATCTGTAATTATACCCAGATATGCAAATAAATATATATGAAATATGCATCTGTTTGTGCATTTATCTTAAAATACATATACTGTAAGCCAAGTGTGGCAAGCAGCCTTCTGGATGAAACACAGCTGTACTTTGTTCAAAGAAAGGCAAGGCCAGTATTTAAATAGCAGTTTTGGTGTTTAGTCACCTACCTCAACAATACAGTAAGAACTAAGATGTAGCTGTATTGAATAATGTTTGAAATCTCTTTTTCTCCATTTCCCAGTCCAAAGCACTGGGCAGATTCAGCTGTCCCTGTCTACTCGGCTTTTAACTCTATCCAAAGTTGTCACAGGGTTTAATGACTTGTATGACTGTTCCCCCATGGTTGTCTCCCTACTTGCCCTCAAAGTTAAAGATTCCTCCACTAGGAAGAATTCTCCATCCTTTCCAAAATAAATGCTAACAAGTAGGCTTTCCTGGTGATGAGGTCTAGCTACTCCCTCCAAGTCATCCTTCTCCCCTGGCAACCCTGAGCATTGCAGAGGCATACCGCAAACAAGCTGCCAGGGCTCACAGGTAAGACCACTCTCTCATTAATATGACTAATTCTATTTCCTAGCTTCACGTCTAGTACAAAATAGACTCAAGCCATCATTTTCCACTGTGTGTATACACTGGAAAGGAATGTCCAAAGCTTTGGTTAACACATTCTAAGACATTCTTCAGCTAGAAATGAAGCTTCAATAAAAATCAAATGCAGTAGTCCATGTTAAAGGATGTCAACAAACCCTGGTCATAAACACTTGCTGCCCTGCTCCACTCAAAAGCACCCCTAACACATGTTTTTTAGCTTTAGTTTTGAAGGAATTCAAGTACTTGAAAAGTGTCTCATCTGGAACCAAATAACACCCCTATTGCAACCCATACTATATGTTTTCTTGATGACACTGATTTATCATTTATTATTTGTTTGTTTGTTTGTTTATGGTTATTTCAGCTGTGTTCCATTCCTTGCCCTCAGAAAGGAGGACACATACTCCTCATTTTTTAAGAATCAAAAGAGATACTACAGCTAAAGGTTACACAGTAAAGAGCAGCCTCAGAATTAGTGAACTGTCTTGTATGTGCTTGGTTTACCAGGAAATGTAGTGATTTTAATTGCACATGATCACACACACACACACACACACACACACACACACACACACACACACCCCTATCGGTCTTTGTCTCATGTGTGTGAACATTCTCAGGTAATCATGGCTTTTGAACAATGTAAAATGTGAGGATTTTCGACTACTTAATAGCCTGGATTTCAGGCCGTGTCCGCCTGACTGAATGGATGTATGATCAACTGTCAGCAGAACTGTTTTCTGTTGACGCTGTTAATTCTTTCCAAGGAGTCAAATTGTCATATGCTTTGTAAAGTGAACATATCTACATTCTTGCCCTTCTTTCCCTGACGTGTTTTGAATGTGAATTCCGAACGAAGTTCTGTGTGTTGCCATTTGGTCATTTCCCTCAGTGGTACAAGTTGTCAGTCCTTCAGATGTTCTGATTTCATAAACCGATGCTTCACACATTTCAGCCCCATATCACGGGATCTCTCCGTTGTAACCCAGGGCATCACAGCAACACAGCTTTAGATTCCTGGGCAGGATAAACAAATACTTCTTGAGAGCTAGTACATTTGTTCTATATACTACTTAAGACATCAGGGACCTAAAAGCTCCCTTTCGCCTTTTTTTTTAATTATTATTATTATTATTATTATAAATCAGAAATGAGGCAACTTTTTTATGAAAAATACTCCAAAAAATCCTTATCCTAGGGTTCTGACTGGCCTGGGGAGCACAGTATTAACCCTTAAAGCCCCTTTGTGGGGTAGCTTTGAGTCAGACACCACAGCCCCGAGGAGAGTCCTTCAGAGATGACTTCCGATTCAGACTGGCTCGCTCCAATCACTGCTCTCCTGCTATAGAAAAGATGAGGCATCTTTGCAGACATCATTTAAATGCCAATTTTCATGCTTCCTCTTCCAAGTTATGGCACTTAGAACATCAATATTTTAAGCAGCTCAAGTATTTTTTTTTTAACTTCTAAATGAGTCATTCACTCTTTTAGCAAAGAAGAGGTAAAATAAAATGTCAGTGACTAAAAGAAAAAAAAACTGGGAACTACTGCTTCAAAGACAGAGTTAAGAACAGAGCTCCTGATGCACTAGTAATGGCTTTGGAACTCGGAATACAGTGCTGGTCAGAACAATGGGGATTCAGTGGCTCTGTAGGAATTCAAAGGCTGCTGGAGAAAGTGCCATAGTCCTCTCCCTGTCACACTTAATGCACCACTTAGGGTGCAATTTCTTCACAATTCTCATAGAGATTTAAAGGAGTCATGTGTGGCATTCAGGAATTTACATGCTTCTATGAAGAGTCTCAGACACTGGGCGGGGGGAACTCCATAAAGCACCACAGGCTGCTATGCTCACTGGCTGCTCTGACCAGACCTGGAGGCAGACTTCTCCAGGAGCCACAGGCAGGAAGCCAAACCTTCCACTGTTCCTCTAGAAAAGAGCTTCTGTGACTTTTGCTAGTAACACCCCAGAAGTCACAGGCAGAAGAGAGCAAATGAGCCTGGGCCCACACTTGCTCCGTCTATAATGGGACCTGCAGGAAAGCTCAAGTGGAAGAATCGCCCAAAAGCTGAGTTTTCCTTTTTGGCCTTGCAAAGGAGATCTCACCTCAGACAGAAGAATTTATTCTGAAGCCAAGTGTGAGTGACCATGTCCCAGGTACACAGATTCAGGTACCTCCAAATACCATGTTCTAACGTCATAACTCTATCATAATAATTGTATCCTGAAAAATGGAACTCATAAATAAGGGTGGATTTAAAATATGCTGCTGGGAACATCAAATAGACATGTTTTAGGAGAACAGAGAAATCTCTCATGTATCTGATGACATACCTGGCCTCTGAGCTGGTGAAACTTAACAGTTTATACATTTCAAAATTATTTCATTTAATAGTCTAAAGTATTTAGGTTAAACACAAAGGTAGACTATGAAAGGCTACTAAGTGGTGGGGGAGACAGCCTGAAATAATTTGTTTCTGGACCTGTAACCTTGCCACTCTCCACAGTCCCAGGATTACACAATTAGCCTTACAAAATCTTCAGCCTGGCCATGCCTTTGTCTTTGCTCAGTACTTTGGTGAACCCTTGTTTTCTCTTCTTTCTCCTTCTTTTCATCACTCCCTCTCATCTTCTCTTAATCCATTACTCCCCTAAGCATTTTATTATATATTATGCCGATGACAATATGCCAATAATGTAAATAAAAAATGAAAATTGTGGAATATCTCACCAATGGTCCTGTCATCCTTGTGCCCCACTGCACTACTCTTCAGACAGTGAAGGCTGTCAGAGAGCACACTCTCGGGCATCTGTGTAACACTGTTTATCTTATATTCCCCAAGACTCTCTGGTAGTCTACAGTGGACCCTAAGACACCAGGCAGCCATTTCCTGCTGACTGTGACTTGATAAACACTGTACTTCATTCCCCAGGCTTTAAGTGCCCAGACTGACATCTCTTCACACCAACTTAACTTGGTAGTGGACTGACTGATCATCAACCACATACAGGAAGATCAGTATGAGGACCACTCAATACAAATGAATGCTAAAGTGTATTTTCCCTGGGGAGGAAGAAATTTCTGTTTTTGTTTGTTTATCTGATTGTTTGCATTTCGAAAGATGACCACAATATCTGATTAGATTCTGGCCTTTCCATGAATGAATATAAGCCTCCTTTGATGATATTCCAGAAAGTGCTTGGAAACATGCACTGTACATACAAATGTGTAGAGGATTCTCGGGAACAGTGAGGTAAACTCTTTCATTGTGTTTTGTAAGCACGTGTTATCCATAATGGATTTTATTTTGACATTCTCATGCACGTACCTAATGTATTTTGACCATATTTTCCAAATGGCATTACCTTTCTATCTCCTCCCCCACTTGCTCATTCCCTTCCCTCTCCTGTAGTCCTTCTCCTACTTCCATGTCTCTTTTTAATGACCTAATACATTTCATTACAGTTGCCTACATAAGCATGGAGGGAATTCTGTTTATAGAAGCATGGATTCTTTCACGATGGCTAAGCCACTGAAGAGAACGTCTTGTTCCCTCATCAAAGGTTAACTGGCTACACAACCTCAGGGAGAGGTGAGGTAGAACAGTCAACTCTTTAAACAAGAAAGTCTACAACGAAGTATAACAGCCCAAGGCTGAACTGCATACATAATCTCCTGGGTTTTCAGAGTCCTCTGCATCTTTGCTTCAGTGTTAATTCAGTATATTTTGATAAATAATATAGAATTTATAAGGCAGAATGTATAACAATAACTTACTGTGCCGAGTGAATAGAACTCCACCCCTCAAACCCCAATCTACAGTCACAGAGTGAGCAGCATGGGTTTAAGCGCATGTGGTTTCGGAGCTTAAATTAGTAAAACAACTGCAGTTACAGGGAAATCAGGCAAAATTCGGTGCACAGTTACAGTCCTGAGGATTTGTGTTAAATACAGAGACTGTAGAATCATTCTCCCAGTTTCTGAAGTCAACCAAGAGCATCAAAGAGCAGCAGTGGACTGTCTGGCTCCATTAAGATCCATGGTCCAGAGAAGGCCCTGGTCTTTTCCCAAACCAGCTACACAGAACTATAACGAGGTCAGATGAGACAAATGGAATGGCATAAGAAATCTGAAATGGAATGAAGCATGAAGTCCAAATGTCTAACCACTTAGTTATAGCACAGCTTTTATGTGAACAAATATCAATAATTCCAATTTCATCTAAATGAATTCTAAAATAGTTGAACACACTTGAGAATTCAGAAGTAAAGAGCTGTATATGTAGGAACACAGGAAGAGAAAGAGAAATCCATTTACCAGCCTTGGAGTGTCTTCCGTGATGCCACTGAAAATCAATACTTGGCCAACATCATTCTTCTACATTATAAATAACAGGATTCTATAGTCAAAATGAAAGAATAAAGGCTGGAGAGATAATTCAGTGATTAAGTAGTTAAAAGGACTGGCAATTCTTCCAGGACCCAGGTTCAGTTCCCACCACACACACATAGCAGTTAATGACCATCTGTAACTCCAGGCACCGAGACTGTAGTGTCTTCTTCCAGCCTTCATGAGGACTGCATGCATACAGTGCATAAACATACATGGAGGCAAAACACCAAAGCACAGAAAATAAATGACAACAGTGATAAGTGATTTAGAAAAACAAAATGATTACTCTCCTCTTTTACTAAAAAAGTATCTGTTATCAGATGGCAGCCTGGCTAAGGAGAGGCTGTGGGCATACATGGGAATTCACTTTCATACCACTTTCACAGAATCAAGATTGTTCTATCATCTCTTTTAAGCCTTTAAACTACATCTGTCTAAACTTTTACTGGTAAGACTCAGCTCCATTTCCCCCTAAATTGCGTGCCAACACTAAGGCATTCCAGAGTATTCTATGCCATTAGACAAGGGACTCATCTACTCATAGTCCTATGGAGAATCCGAATGTGTATAAGTACCAGCACTTGAAATGTATAGATGGCTAAAACATTTAGATTGTTGTTAAGGGATCTCCGCTGGAGCTGTAGTCCCTCAATGGCTATTGCACATTCCTGGGCTTCCAAGGAGTAACTGCATAATCTTATCAATTTATTCTTTACAGAAGCATGTTCCTAATACTCTGCTTACCTCCTCAACAAAGTGATGCAAATACTAGAGATTAACACCCTCAGAAGCAGTCTGAATTCTATCAGGGACATTAAGTCAAAAGGCAGTCCCTGCTGCCATTTTTCCCCCTCTTTAGACCCAGAAAGCAGAATAAGTACTTTTTGTCTTTTCTTTTTTATTTTAGTTTATTTTAACTAATTAATTTTTTTAATAATTCATTCACTTTATGTCCAGATTGTAGCACCATCCCTTGTTTCCTCTTGGTCCTACTCTCCTTCCTTTTTCTCCCCAACCCCTTCTGTAGTCCACTGAAAGGGACTGCTATTAGCTGACCTTAGTTTATCAAGTCTCATCAGAACTGCCTGTATCCTCTTCCTCTGTGGGTTGGCAAGGACCCTGCTAGGGGGCAATGACCAAAGAGCAGACAACCCAGTTCATGTCAGAGACAGCCCCTACTCCCCTTACTAGGGCACCCACATGGAGAATGAGCTGTCTCTGGTGTACATCTGAGCAGGGGTTTCTAGGCCTTCTCCATTCAATCCAAGGTTGATGCATTAGTCTCTGCAGGCCCCCCTGAGTCCAGATTTTTTGGCTTTGTTGGTCTCCCTGTGGAGCTCCTGTTCCCTCCTGATCCTTCTATCCCCCTCTTCTTCTATAAGACTCACTGCACTCTGCCCAAAATTTGTCTGTGAGTCTTAGCATCTGCTTTGATGCTCCACCTGCTGGGTGAAGTCTTTCAGAGGTCCTCTATGGTAGGCTTCCATCCTGTTCCCTTTCTTCTGCTCCTTCCAGGTGTCTATTCTGTTTGCCTTCTGAATAAAAATTAAGCATCTTCACTAGGGTCCCTGTTGTTGTCTAGCTTCTTTGGGTCTGTAGATTTATTCAATGAATTTCCCATTAAATACCAACATAATTCTTTACAGACCTCCTTGAAAGAAAAATTCTCAAATTCATACGGAAAAACAAAAATCCCAGAATAGCTAACACAATCCTGTACAATAAAAGAACTTCTGAAAGTATCTCCATCCCCGATCTCAAGCTGTCCTATAGAGCCACAGTAATAAAAACAGCATGGTACTGGTATAGAAACAGAATAGTAGATTAATGGAATCAAATTGAAGACCCAGAAATAAACCCACATGACTACAAACACCTGACTTTTTACACAGAAGCCAAAACCATACGATGGAAAAAAGACAGTATCTTCAATATGTGGTGCCGGTCAAAATGGATTTCTACATGTAGAAAAATGCAAATAGATCCATATTTATCAACCTGCACAAAATTAAAGTCCAAGTGGATCTAAGACCTCAACATAAAACCAGACACACTAAATATGTTGGAAGAAAGCATGGAGAAGTGCCTTGATCTTATTGGCACAGAAGACAACTTCCTGAACAGAACACCAACAGCACCGGCTTTAAAATCAACAATCAGTAAATGGGACCTCATGAAACTGAAAAGCTTCTGTAAAGCAAAGAAAGGACAAGGTTATCAGAACAAAATGACAGCCTACAGAATAGGAAAGGATCTTCCCCAACCCTTTATCTAACAGAGGGCTAATATCTAGAATATATAAAGAACTCAAGAAATTAAACACCAACAAACTAAATAATCCAATTGAAAATGGGGTACAGAGCTAAACAGAAATTTTTCAACAAAAGAATATCAAATGGCAGAGAAACACTTAAAGAAATATTCAAAGTCCTTAGTCATTGGGGAAATGCAAATCAAAATGATTCTGAGAGTCCATCTTACACCCATCAGAATGGCTAAGATAAAAAACTCAAGTGAGAACACATGCTGGAGAGGATGTGGAGAAAGGGGAATCCTCCTCCATTGCTAGTGGGAGTGCAAACTTGTATAAATCAATCAGGTGCTTTCTCAGAAAGTTGGGAGTAGTACTTCTTCAAGATCCAGCTATTCCACCCCTGGGCATATACCCAAAAGATGTTCTACCATACAACAAAAATATTTGCTCAACTATGTTGATAGCAGTTTTATTAGTAATAAGACAGGATCTGGAAACAACTTAGATGTCCTTCTTCAGAAAAATGGATAAAGAAATTGTGGTTACATTTACATAATGGAATACTACTCAGCTATCAAAAACAAGGAAATCATGAGATTTGCATACAAATGGATGGAACTAGAAAAGATCATCCTGAGTGAGGTAACTCAGAAGTAGAAAGACACCCATGGCATATACTCACTTATAAGCAGATATTAGCCATATTATATAGGAATAAGCACTTTTCAACACTAAAGATAACTTAAGTATTTCCATTAAATTAATCTGCAAACAATATGATGTTAACAGGTATTTCTCAGGAAATACAATAATGGGAATATTTCTTCAAAGTCTAAAAACATTATTTTGTGATTCTCTCACTGTGGGTTTTTCTAGGATCTGGTAAACAGTGGTTTACTAACCTAGGACACAGCTGGTTCTGACAAGGGTATTATGTGACCCTGAAGTAACATGGCCATGGCTAATGACAGGTGCTATCACAATTACAACATGATTAAAGAAGACTAAGGGCAAGCAAACAGAATCAAGGACACATGGTGTCTTTGATTCACCTCCCAATATTCTTATTGAGAAGTTAATACGAAGATGGCCCTTGGGTAAATCATAGAGCTTTCAAGTCAGACCCATGCCTAATAATATGTCCCACTTCTGAGGGTTGGTTAATAAATTAAACTGAAACCAAGCTAAGAAGAGTTAATGAACAGAAGACAGAACTGAGCTCATTTAACTGTTCAATTGCTGGGTGGTGACTATTTACTAACAGCACAGGGAAGAAGGCCATCAAAGGAAATGCTTTGTGGAAGAGACTGTTTGTGTTGGAACTTGCCATCTAAAAGACAGCAATAAAAGAATTGAGAATAGACAGAACCTGCAGGTTGAAACAATACGCAGCATCTGTCATAATTCAGTATATGAACTCTTTAGACATTCAAACTCCCTTTCATCCTATAAACTTTGTGAGCTAGGTAATACTATAAGCCCCATTTTACAGTAGAAGAAAATGAGGCTAAAGGATTAGGTAGCTTGCTCAGGACATACATATGGCCTGACTTTCTCCTCATTAGCAAACTTCTAGGGTTGTAATCTGACACAATTTTCAGAAAAGTGAAGACATATGAGTATAAATATATTGCATGCATATCCCTACATTCACTTTATAAACAACAGATCCCATCTTGACCACTTTAAGTCAAGAGGGATATTTTTATGTATGTTTGGATATGTGTCTCTCTCTCTCTCTCTCTCTCTCTCTCTGTTTCTCTGTCTCTCTGTGTCTCTGTCTGTTTATCTCTCTCTTTCTCTCTGTGTGTGTTCCAAAAGTCTCTTGATATTTCAGAGAACAAGACTTAAATACTCCACAGCCAGGAATAGCATGATCTCCCTCCCTGGAACGGCTTTTTAAAATAGTGCCCTGTGCTAAGTATTACGTATCTCCCTCCCTGGAATGGCTTTTTAAAATAGTGCCCTGTGCTAAGTATTACGTATATGAATTTCATTTGTTCCAGTTAGACACTGTATATGAAACACATCAATGTAATTTGTTTATGAATATGATCGTGAATATGAATATACTCAACACAAAGAAAAACTGGCCATAATCTCCACTTCCATCTGCTTCTGAGATAGCAATGTAAAAATCTGTGGCCACCGTTGAAAATAAAATTTATAGAGTAAATGAAATTTGAAACTCTATGTCTGTGATATGATAATAGACTGATATGATAATAGACATTAAGGATCTTCATTTTTAACAGATGCCGTGTTACCCATGGGTATATGATCTGGTACATGGGGAGCCCATATCACCAGGTACCTAAACTGCCAAGAACAAATATATGGCTCACTGCAAACAATCATCTTAAGGTCTCCATTTCATCCTCTGCCAACAGAAGGGCAGCATAAGGCATCATAAAGGAGCCTAACACTCGTCTTTTATATAAGTTGACAACAAAATTTGATCCATTATCCTAGAGGCTTGAGCTGTCACTTTGTTATAATTGATTTGGCCAATGGAGGCTAGATTCTTAAATCCATAGTTTGATTAATTCCTTTGAATTAAAAAAAATATTTCAGTTTTTTTAAGAGCTTAATAAAAACGATATGTTCTCTGAAATTTAAAAACCAAACAGACGACCTTCTTTAAATGGATATAGGCTCTAAGAGTGAATGAACTACCTCAGTCATTATCTTCACAGATTCACTGAAAAAGAACATTAGTCATAACACAAACATGGCAATGAAATTTAGGGTGGAGAGTTCACAAGTAAAAATTAAGCATGATGACCATGAATCATCTGGGCCCTATAGCCTCTGACAATTGAAAAGAAGTCTTCACACACACACACACACACACACACACACACACACAGAGAGAGAGAGAGAGAGAGAGAGAGAGAGAGACAGAGAGAGAGGGAAAATGTAAATTTTTTCTTAAAAAAAACCCTGGAAACAGTATGTTAAAAAACATAATAAAAACCAGCGATTCCAAAGCAGGTCATAGTCATTGCAGATTACATGCAATGTCTTGGCCTCTTTAAGTTAAGCTGCATTTATTGGACCAAACTAAACTAAAAATTTTTATGTAATCTGCTTTAGATAGTTCCTAAACACTAAACAATATTGAAGTGATTTTATATCCAACCAATGTGATGATTAGTTACAATAAGCTGAACAATTGAGCTACACTAAGGAAGGTTTCAACATCTAGGACAGGGACCCGCCCCTCTTCTGCTCTGTCCTCATTACTGGTGCTCTCATCTTAGACACAGTTATCTCTGCAATACTGTTTATGGAGAGAGATGGTATCAACTTGAGGCATTGTGGGTTTTAGCAATTCAAGACTATTATGCTCAGCGTCTCCATTCAATCTCTGCTCACATTCTTTGGTAAGACACAGGCACCTGTTTTATTGTTACTTAATGTGTAACTGTTCTAACTTTTTCTACCTCAAAACTTTTCCTTTTCTAGGAAAAAATATTATTAAAGTATTATGTTTGGGGAAGAGTATATTCTAAACTAATAACAGTTTTAAATTCAAGATAATATGAACCTGCCTTTTATTTTTCTTCTTGATAGGTTTGAAAATGGGACTACACTTGGCCTAAAGGAAGAAAGGACACCATCAGACCAGAAACGCAGGGTCTGATCTCAGGCTAGACCATGTGCACAGGCAGTCAGCCGGATCTTCAAGGACAACTGTGAAGAGCTCTCATCTCTGGCTACTTTTTCCAGAAGGGAAGGAACATGAAGGGAAAGCCAGCCTTCAGCTGGGGCATGACCAACCAGGTTCAAGGCCATCTACTCGCAAGTGGTTGTCACTCTAACAAAACACTCCAGAAAGTCGCTTTCCCTTTGAGCTATCTGAAGCATTTCTGCTCACATTTTCTTTTAGCCGGTCGCTCACATCAGCTCTTTCACACAGCTGTAAATCCTCAGCCCTTGGGTTTTTGTTTTGTTTTTAAATTTCAAAAATACCTAATTTTGATGGAGAACATAAAACACACCTTCTGGATCATATTGAGGCACACAGAACGTACAGTAATTGTAACCATGTTTACAATATCGGAAATGAGTCGACTCACTTCTTCTCATCTTGCAAAAATGAACATCTACCCACAAACACCTGCTCTGTATGTCTCACCTCTTCCGTGATCCCCAAAGTATCACTTATCTTAATTGCCTTTTCCTTCTGAATTATCCATGCTTTTATATATGAATATTTTCTATGAATAGACTGTTGCTAGGTCTCATCTCCTATCAGACAATCTACTCTAATCAGTATGTGGAAAAATTCACCATTTTTGATTTGATATAAACATGAATGCCTTCAGGTTATATCTGTTTCCTACTTTTCTGATCCATTCCCTGGGTGTTCTTGTTGATGTTTCACTTTCCTTCTTTTAGAGACAGTGCATAGTCTTTCAGTGTTTCTAGCTTATGTTCATTATTGTTTTACTGTTTTACTTTTCTTATCACTGTGAGCAGATTCCTAAGAAAATACAAATTGTGAACAGAAGGGCACACTTGGCTCACAGGTCTGAAAGTGTAAACTCCATCATGGCAGCCAGGATGCTGCAGAGAAAGCAGGGGAAATTCACAGCACTGAGAGTGTATGGCTTGGACTCCCCAACTCTCAGTGGACCAGGAAACAGCACAGTGAATGAGGGAGATTTTCCCTTTAAATTCTGTCAGGGACTCCACTGGAGGGTGGCACCCACATAAAGGGGGTATTTCCCTTCCTCTTCTACCTTCCTGGAAACTCCCCCTGGTTTCCACTGAGGTGTGTCAAAATGAATCCTAATCCAGTGACACTGACAGGGGTGATTAGCTGTCATACTATCTGCTATCTGACTGTTAAATTTTGTGTGCGCACAGCTGCTGGATTTACAATACACACTTTTCTTTCTCAAAGTTCTACTTCAAATGCCCTACGCTTTTCATGCAGTGGGGGAAACCTACAGATGTGTATCGTATCCAATCCTTCCTCTCTATGATGTCATTTATTCAGCACATGCCACAGGGCCTCATTATCGTACTCATTTAAATCGGCCAAATATAAAAGTTTTCTTTTTAACTTCTAAAAAAGTTGTAGAGGTAGATGTATGTGCACAGTACACACAGCATCCAGATGAGGACTCCGGATCCCCTGGAACGGGACTTACAAAAAGGATGCTGAGAACTTGGGACTTCTGGAAGAACCATATAGGCTCCTAACTGCTGAACAGCCTCAAAGACCTCCCAAGCCTCAAAAGATTTTGAAACGTTTGTTTTTAACTTAGCCAAACGCATCATTGCAGGAGGACACTTCCCTGTCTAGATTCAAATATTTTATTTTTTTTAAATTTATTATAATTTATTCACTTTGTATCCTAGCTGTAACTCCCTCCCTCATTCCCTCCCAACCCCACCCTTTCTCCCTCATCTCCTCCCATGCCCCTCTCCAAGACCACTGATAAAGGAGGTCCTCCTCCCCTTCCATCTGACCCTAGCCTATCAGGTCTCATCAGGACTGGTTGCATTGTCTTCCTCTGTGGCCTGGTAAGGCTGCTGATCACCTCAGGGGGAGGTGATCAAAGAGCCAGTCACTGAGTTCATGTCAGAGCCAGTCCCTGTTACCCTTACTAAGGAAACCACTTGGATATTGCACTGCCATGGGCTACATCTGTGCAGGGGTTCTAGGTTATCTCCATGCATGGACCTTCGTTGGAGGATGGGTCTCAGAAAAGACCCTTGGGCCCAGATTTTTTGGTTCTGTTGCTCTCCTTGTAGCACTCCTGTCCCCTCAAGGTCTTCTATCTCCCCCTTCTTTCATAAGATTTCCTGCACTCTGCCCAAAGTTTGGCTATGAGTCTCAGTATCTGCTTTGATACACTGCTGGACAGAGTCTTTCAGAAGCCTTCTGTTATGGCTCCTGTCCTTTTCCTGTTTTCTTCCTCTTCCAATGTCTATCCTGTTTGACTTTCTGAATGAGGATTCATCATTTTACCAGGGTCCTCCTTCTTGCTTAGCTTCTTTAGGTGTACAGATTTTAGTATGTTTTTCCTATATTATATGGCTAATATCCACTTATAAGTGAGTACATACCATGTGTGTCTTTCTGTTTCTGGGATACCTCACTCAGGATGATCTTTTCTAGATCCCACCATTTGCCTGCAAATTTCAAGATTTTCTTGTTTTTGATTGCTGAGTAGTATTCCATTGTGTGAAAGTACTACAATTTCTGCATCCATTCCTCAGTAGGTACATCTGGGTTGTTTCCAGGTTCTGGCTATTACTAATAATGATTTTTTTACAAAGAACCCAAAACCATATAATGGAAAAAAGATAGCATCTTCAACAAATGGTGCTTGTCTAACTAGATATCCACAGGAAGAAAAACGCAAATAGACCCATATTTATCACCCTGCACAAAACTAAAGTCCAAGTGGATCTAAGACCTCAACATAAAACCAGACACACTAAATATGTTAGAAGAAAGCATGGAGAAGTGCCTTGATCTCATTGGCACAGGAAACAACCTCCTGAACAAAACACCAACTGCACAGGCTCTAAAAGCAACAATCAATAAATGGGACCTCATGAAACTGAAAAGCTTCTGTAAAGCAAAGGACACTGTCGTCAGAACAAAATGACAGCCTACAGAATGGGAAAGGATCTTCCCCAACTCTATATCTGACAGAGGGCTAATATCTAGGATATATAAAGAACTCAAGAAGTTAAACAGCAACAAATCAAGTAATCCAATTAAAAAATGGGGTACAGAGCTAAACAGAGAATTCTCAATAAAGGAATATCGAATGGCAGATGAATATTTAAAGAAATGCTCAATGTCCTTAATTATCAGGGAAATGCAAATCAAAACAACCCTGAGATTTCATCTTACACCCATCAAAATAGCTAAGATTAAAAACTCAAGTGACAACACATGCTGGAGAGGATGTGGAGAAAGAGGGACCCTCCGCCATTGCTGGTGGGAATGTAAACTTGTACAACCGCTCTGGAAATCAATCTGGTGCTTTCTCAGACAATTAGGAATAGTACTACCTCAGGATCCAGCTATACCACTCCAAGGCATATATCCTATGCTCAAGTATACAACAAGGACATTTGCTCAGCCAAATTTCTTTCACTTGAAATTATTTGCAAATGCGTATGTGAGTAGGTAGGTTTGGGCACATGAGTGCTGCAGTGCCCATGGGGGCCAGGAGAAGGCATCAGATCCTGGGGTGGAGTTACAGGCAGTTGTGAGCAGCTCCACTTACTGGAAACCACAAGTCAGTTGTCTACAATAGTCATAGGTAGTGTGACTCACAGAGCCCTCTCTCAGGAGCCTGAAATTCTCTTCTAACATCCCTTTCCTTCTGCCTGAAGAAATTTCCATTCTACTTGGTTCCATGCACAGTTTGATTATTATTTCTTCATATGAATGTGGTATGTTTTTTCCCCCTCTGCCTGCTTCTTTGTTATTTCTCTAAGTTTTGTTTCATTATGGTTGTGGAAGAATTTCAATTCAAACTAGCCGAGCCGTAGGGACTCCCTTCCTGCACTGCTTACTCTCCTGTGGCACTTTCCTGTCCCTCCATGCACCCTAAGCTCACCCTTCCTGTGCCTGCTTTTAAGACTTTCTCTTACTTATTTGCAGCAATTGGATATTGTGCTTGCTGTGATTCCCACTGGTCGGAGTTCTCTTAACTTCTCGAGATTTTTAAAAAATAATTTATTTAATATCATTTTATGTGCATATAGTGTGAAGATGTCAGATCCCTTGGACTTGGCATTACAGACAGTTGTGAGCTGCCATGTGGGTGCTGGGAATTGACCCCGGGTCCTTTGGAAGAGCAGACAGTGCTCTTAATCACTGAGCCATCTTTTCGAGATTTGTGGATTTCTAGTTTCCACAGTATTTGAACAGTGGTTGGGGGAGTTCTGTTTGTTTGCCAACTCCCTGAAAGCCCAGGCGCACCTTTGTTAGACAACTCCATGTTATTCCTCGAGTAAGGGAGTAAGGCTGCTCTTCATGCTTTAGTCTTCTCTGAGCTTCACTTTAGATTTTTTTTTTTTTAGCTATGTGTTTATAGCCAACACTCTGCAGTGTGGTATGTTTAAAAATTCAAATTTTTTTCATTTCCAGTAATTTTAATTAGTTTTTATAGCTTTTTTTTTTTCTTAAAATTTCTTTCAAATCCTTCAGCATATTTATGAGATGATGGAGATGTTTCAAATCCTGGACTGTTAAGGTCACTACTGTCATTTTTAGATACATCTGGATCCACGTGTACATTTGGTATATGTATCTGGATTTCCTCCTTCTCTGAACGTGTACCAAGTTTGGCTGGGGGCCAGACATTGTCCTGTTCAGTTTACTTAGTTGTACAGTTTAGTGACTTCATCTGGAGTGTTTTGTTTGTTTGTTTGTTTGTTTGTTTGTTTGTTTTTCTGGAACAGGGCTGAACTCCATGCCCTTTTGATCCTCTCTGTGGCTGATTTCAGACTGGTCACAGCAAACACAAGTCTCGTGGTTCTGGGACTAACTAGTCTGAAATCCAACATTAAGGCGGGACTTCTCTGGGCTATCCTAGAACCCATGTTTGTAGATGGGCTCTCCATTTTGGTTTGTGTAGACCTTGTGCTCCGAGCATCATTTGGCTTCTGGCCTTTTCAATGGTAGATTTGTGCTCTCCTTCTTTGGCAGAAAGCTAATTACCCAGCCAAAGGCTTTGATGACCTCTGTGAAGGCCCAGTACACTCTATAATGACTCCATCTTCTCTTATACCGTTCCCCTCAACACAGCTGTCACTACTTCTCCCAATTCCATTCTCTGCTTAACGTGGAGACACTGCAGGCCCTGCTGGGTAATTCTCCCTGCTTTCCAGCTCTAATGCTACATCCAGGTCACAGTGAGGTGACAGCACAGCTCCTCTGTGCTTTTGCTCTTATCCTGAGGGTCACTGCCTCCTGCACAATAGGTGAAAAACAGGACCTCTGTGGTGTTTGGCTTTCCAGGTGTTTGTGTGGGGAAGTCAGTTCCCACAACAGTTAATCCTTCCAGGTCAGAAGAAAATTCCTCCACGGCTTAAGTAGGATATTTCATAAACTGTATCAGCAGGCAAACATATCCAGACAGAGAGAAATACATGCCTCACAGTAAATATATGTCTACTGCTACTGCAAGGGCAAGAGGGCCGGATCCCAGTCTGGCACAAGCTCAAAATTCTGGGGAGGTTAATTTGCTTGTACTCGAAACCCTGAAATTCCTCAAAGCACGTGATTTCTTTAAGAAATATTCCCTTCTCTAATGCACTGGCCCTATAAAAATACAAATGTCTCTCCGACAGAATCACATGTTCCGTTCCCCTCATTAACGGGGGTGCAGCTGGTCATCTCTGGGAACCTTGAGCCATTGTAGCGTAAAGGGAGGGCGGGGGCCCAGAACTGTGGCCTACAAAGGAATAAAGTTGAAGGAGAAAGACCCCAGCTAAAGAGGAGGAGGAGGAAATAGAATTACCAACTTCCTCCGGTGCCTGGGGCAGGCCCTGTGGGAGACGATTTGTGCTCCAGTTATATTTCCCTTGGGTGCTATCTTTAATTACTATCACAGCTCATTGATTTTCAATTCTTTCTATTAATACATTTATTGGCCATTCTGACATTATTAAATTCAGACCAACTCTGCATCTTTAGTAGAGGATATCTTGTCCCAAAAAAACATGAATTCTGGGAACGGAAAAAAAAAAAAAGACTTTGCATATTACCAAGATCACGGCTTCTGGCTGTACTTTGAAGCCCTGGTACTAATACACCAAGATTTCACTACAGATCAAAAGATCTCCGCTGTGGGTCATCAGAGAATATGAAATGATAGGCAAATTCATACCTCTAAGATGATTCTACTAATTTGCTATCAATGCCAGCCCCTGTTCCACAGTGGGAGGGGACATAATGAGGCCCTGCTAAAGGGCAACACGAGTGGCATTTTTAATAAACGCCTCCTCTTCACTTCTGACAACGTCATTAAGGTAACCATCTCTAACTAAGCCTCCACACACAGACGCACACTAAAGATTTAATGTAAAATTAAACCAGGAAAGAAGTGGGCCTTGGTGCTGGCTTTTTGTCCCCCAGCGCTGCTGAATCGTAATGGGATTGCCTACCTTGAACAAGCATTCCATTGCAAGACTCCAGGTTCAGCTACGCTACTTGCATCTGTCTTTAGGATGTGTTAAGAACTGAGGTCTCTTTCAAAACAGCACGGGTCTCAAAACCCTTTCCCTTGTGCCATGGTGGCAAACAGGCTCTCGCATACAATAAACAGTGTCTGAAAGAATCACTGTTTATCGAGCTCTGCCTGTTCATGAGCTCCTGGGCTGAGATGATGAAGAAGAATGAGGACCATAAAGCAAGAGGTCTCCTCCATTTCGGCTGCTGCGCAGTGCTCATCAGGTCTTTGTGATACAGAAATGCCCTCAGTCCTGGGCTATGAGTGTCCTGCAGAAGGTTGTGTTCCTGCAAGCTGTCTCAAAGGAAATCAGCAAACCTCCACTGTCCCTTCCTCCCCTGGTCTAGAATATGCATGCTCATCAGGACCTCTGCTCTAAGCAAGACCGGGGTGCGGGCTTGCCATCCTAGCTACTCTGAAGGCTGAAAGGTCAAGATCTACCTGAGTTAAAGAGGAGTTCAAGTCCATGAGGGTGAAGGGCAGGAGGAGGCCTACAATTTGAGATTTCCCTTATATGTATTTGTTTAATTACAGAGTCACTTAGATGTTGAAATCTTTACTGAAAGCAAAACCGAATGTCAGGAAAACTGAGCAACTATACGGGATAGCAATAGGGAGAATTGTCTCTCAGCCACCTACTGCAGGCAGACAGGTTACACCACCCCCCAGCTAAGGACCACGGGGCTGTGGAAGACTCGGCATGCTGGACAGACCTGGTTCTGGATGCAGTAGGCACCTGATCTCACACAGTGCTCACTTTAACTTCTTTGCGTTTTTTTGCTTCCACGCACAAGTAGCTTTGGAGTATGACAGTTAAATCTACTGTCAGAAATGCTCTCCATCACCCCTTGACCTTCTCAGATCACAAGATTTCAGAGGAAGCCTGGGAAGTGGGATCGCCCCCAAGAACACCCCCTTTGCACTGATGAGGACAGAGAAGTCCAGAGATGAGAAGGAGCCACTTAATGTCACTCAAGC
The DNA here is from genome assembly GCF_907164565.1 of Psammomys obesus. NCBI lineage: Eukaryota > Metazoa > Chordata > Mammalia > Rodentia > Muridae > Psammomys > Psammomys obesus. Next base: position 37,506,832 of record NW_026591086.1, read on the forward strand.
TGGTAAACTGCGGGGCCAGGAATAAGGTCATATTTTATGTCTTTGAGGCAGCCCCTTTCTCTGCATTCAGCCTCCTCTCTAGTATGATAGTTCTAGAACTCTCTTCCTGCTGTCCTCCTTTGCTTAATAACACGTCAGAACATCCAAAGGCTGGCAGCATTTGGGAAGCTCCTATAACAGCAGGGTATGTGCACCAGAGGTCACGGACAACGTTTCTCCCTCGTTCCTTGCTGTGCCCCTGAAGTATATCATAAGTGTGCGTTCCCTGGCTGCAGTCTGCTCAGCAGCATGTCCTGTCTTAGGACAAGCTTGAAGGAAACTGAAGTCACAGGACAATGCACTAATCTTCAACACCACTGAAAGTAGGAGCCTTGGAACTCTGAACAGACAGAGCTGGTGCCTATATATGGCTATTCCTATTCAGTTCACATGGCTATAAGACAAAGACCTCTGCCCCTCTGTGAGAATATGAGCGTGCAATATTTGTGTGCATGCTCACAGTTTCCATGGGAGGTAGACAAATCAAGCCAATGATCAGCTGATTAGATTTGATCTGAATATCTTAAAGGTGATGTCTTGACACATGCCTGTTACAGATTTGATGAAGGTATCAACCCTAGGCTTCTTTATCCATTGTTAGCACATAGACAGGTTTTCTCAGCATTTGTTCTCTGTACCTAATGCATGTTCTTCAAGACCCCATAACTGCATGTACGAGCATTCACTTAAATTTCTCTAACATATTTATATTTTATGACAAATTAAAATTAAATCAACTTTTATGTGAAAAAAGGGTTTAAAAGATCTTCAAAATTTTAACTCTCTCTAAAAATAAGTCTGAGAGGCAGAAATCACATGGTATATGTACAATGCATCCCATGACTTCTTGTGAAAATCACTAAAATCATGTCACTAAACACTACAGGATTCTACCAGTTAAAGAGCCTAGAAATACATACAAAGCTGCAGAAAAAATAAAGTTTCTATTTCCTTCCACCATGGACAAGCTAAATTGGGGCTAGAGTATCAACATCAGTGCCACTCACAAAAATGAAAGTTGATTTTAATGAACATGAGTTAATTAATAATTAGGAACCCACAATTATTTCCTGTCCACATCTAAGGACAAACTTTCTATAAATCATGTGATGTACAATTCCTATTCACTATAAAACTCTGTGGACATTGGCTTTTGTTCCCTGAACACCCCGAGTCTTTCATGCAAACCTTACTTTGAAAAAGAAAAATGACCAAAAAGTAGAAAGAGTTCCTTGGATATTGTTGCAGATTATCAGGCTGGTGACAATGACCTCTGGTTTTGACCCCTGGTCCACATCATAGCTTATGAGTTTCTGTAGTTTTTCCCTTGCTCTAACATGTATGGTTTCAATAGATTTATTGTTGTTCGTGTTAAAGAAAGTACAATGAAATAAAGAGAATGCTGAAAAAGACAGAATGCCTTTTTCCCTTTTCTCCCCCAACAGTATGAAATGCTCTCTTACCTATATTGTGGTGTGAAGAGATCACACAGAGATTCATTTTACTAAGCTCATGATAAGAGTTTAGATTTTATGAAATGAACTAAGTCAGTAGGATGCTTAAAAACTAGTACAAATCCTTCCTGTTGTTAGGTTAATTAATCAAAGTTAGTGCCAACTACATGGTTTGGAAGATCGGGAAGGTTAACCTAGTGAGCCTGACTGAAAGCTACAGATGAACACATGACTCTTCCAGAAAACCTCATCTGTGAACAGATAACACCCGTCCTGTGAATTCCTTTTCTTTCATGATGCTCTCTCTACTCTCTCAGCATTGTGCAGTCCTTCTTCCAGCACAGAGCTTCAGGATTGTTCCTGATGGGCATTCTCTACCCATTTCATTTCAGGGTTACAAAACTCAACGCCAGACATAAAGATGAAGTAAGATCCGTGGCCAGGTGAGAAACCAGTTCCAAACAGAGGCTTGCACTGTGTTTGAAGGAGAAATGATCATGAGATGCGGCACATGGCCTCATAATGTAGAGGAATGTGGAAGTTACCGAAGGAAACCTAAGGGCTACTATAGGTCCATAAGCTCAGCGGCCTAAGAGAGGCCCCAGACAGACATAACCACTCTGATTTTTATCCTATATTCACGAGATGCAATATCCATTTAAATTTTCTTTGGATTCTTCAAGTACTAATTACTTGAATTACTATTTACTAACGTTTAGTTTTGGCTTCTTTTATTAGTGCATATACTGGTAAGGCAGAAATGATGCATTTAGTTACTTCTTGCCGGCTTTTTGTGCTGCCTAAGTGGTGGCATGTCATAAGGTGTGTGGACAGTGTGCACTCAGGGATGAAGCAATTCCTCCTTTAAATGTCATGGCCAGGCACCACTGTAATCAGTTATACTGGCTTTATGTTTTTGATTATCAAAGCTTTAAATGCTATCAATGACAAAAGAGCCTACATATTCTCATATGAAATCTGTGTTCCCAGATACTGTATCTGTAAATTAATTCATGAGTCTAGTCAGGTATTGCTAAATAATTTCCCTTTTGCTTTTGGGTGCTTTTCACATTACCTGTCCCAATTTCATCAGCCTTCTAGAACTGGTAGAATTTTAAAAACAGGGAGGAGGTCTGAATACAAATAAAAAAAAAAAATCCATTTAACCAACAATAATGTTCCCATGCCTGTTCTCTGTCATTTCCTAATTTACAGCTTCATGTTGAGGGGTTATATTCCCACCTTATTTCAAACACTTTCTTTTTGCTTTGCTTTCAATAGGTTTTCATGTACCAACTTTAACTCAGCCATGGGGATCTCATAAGGTTAGCACCCAGCCTCAGCACGTTACCCACTCCGGAAGGGAGATGCTGATGTTTAACATCGCAAGTGCATGAAAATGGACCACAGGCACACACAGGTGATTCCTTAGGCAGAAGACCAAAGTGACGACACTGCTCTGAAGTGAACAGACAGTCATGAGAAGGAGCAGGGCATCTGCGAAGATTTGCTTACCCCTTGTTCAGATTCCAAAAGCTCTGTTTTGACTCTGACTGCCGGCATCCCATCAAGCATTAGCATTCTGTTCTCAAGGGTGTTGAGATTCTGAGAATAGAAAAAAAGAGTAAGATTCAGTTCCAAAGCACCAGAAGAGGACACCGCTGTGTACTCTTCCCTCATTGCCATCCCTTCAGCACTGCTAACCTAATTCTTTAAGAATGGAGCATAATTAAGTGAGAATATCAGCATAACCAATTACCCCCCTCTCTGAACTTTCACTTGAAATAATGACTAGGACATTGACCGAATCAATGTGACTCTCTGACCTCTGGGTTGGAGGTCAGGCTATAATAAACTGCAGTGTGGAAACATTACATTAATTTATACGGGGCTGGAAAATTTATCACACCTTCCCAATAGTGGGAGGAAATACAAAGCAAGGTTCTTTCTCTTGTCCTTAGCTCTACAGGCTGTATTGTGTACAGATCCATAAATGGAAAAGTCAGATAAAAATAATCCTCACACTCTTGAAGCTTGAATAATCTCAAAACAAGGAAATATAATCCTAAATTCTGCGCAGAATCCTAGATTCTGAGCAAATAAAAACTTCTGCATATCCGCCCGCAAGCAACTATTTTAAAAACAACCAATGCAAGTTTAATTTAAAAGTGAATAGCTAAAAGTCATCAATAAAGAACATTTTGTTATAATTCTCATACACATTTGACTCAGTTTATCAACTCTAAAGGAAAGAGGCTCAACGAATCTCAAGTGTCGATCAGAAGATGAAATCAAGTTTGTTATTTCTCCAATTCTCTCTGCCTTAGGCATTTTCTGAATCAGCCATCTAGAAAGGCACTGAGAAAGCCACAGAGGAGGGGCCCAAACGAGGCTCCTAAAAAGATACATTTCACATATGACAGCTTTAACCTGGCATGGTGACAAAATTTAGAAGCTGACATGACTGAACCTGACATTTCAGAGTAGTCACTGGGCTCAATGGCCTTACAGAGGTGACATGACACTGTACCAAGTGGGTATGTACTATTTGTGTGTATATTGAAAGCATTATTCATATTCGTGCATAAATGTGTATTATGCACATATAAATATTTATTTCCCCAGGTGTGTATAACTTGTGTCTTATGAGTGAATTTTATCAAATAACGAAACATGTACCCTAAAATTTGTTAATCGGCAATTATGCCAAATCTGTGTGTGCCTATACGTATAATAGTTCCTAAATATTTGCCTACAGAGCAACAAAGCTTTGCATGATTTCTAGCGTTTGATGTTTTCACTTTTCAGGCATCTGGTTTGCATGAAAACAGTTCAATAAAATCTCCATTCCAACAAATCCCAGTTAGGGATTTTTATTACCCAATTCTACCAACAGGGCGCAGTGAAGGGCTCCCTATGGCTCAGTTCTTGACCATATTTGAATACTCTAAGAGGGACAACTTCGATGGCCTCTCATGGCAAGTATTTTCTCTGAGAAAGCAACAAGGAGAAAAAGGAAAACGTTCTGAATCCCCTTAGTTGTAAGGAACAGTGAAAAATATCACATCCCCTATACACATCGTCTACTGGAGGGGGGTGGGGGGCTGCTAATCCAAAAAATCCAGACAAAAGCAGTTCAGTATTCCCCACTTAACTTAAAATCCTTTCTTCAAGTGGGTGGGGAGGTGCGCACAGAGCACCATTCTCAGAACGAAGCTTATCGCTTGTGGCCTCCAGTTTGGAGTGCTACCCAGCAACTCAGGGGATGCCTTGCTGCAGCTAGCCAGGTCACCCTCCGCCACTCAGCTGGCCTTCTTCCCTCTGCCACTGCTCTGGGTCTGAGAATCTCCCTTCACAAAGCCTCCCAAGCTTGCTTAGCTGGTAGACAGTGAAGGATGAGCTTCCTACCCCAGAGCAGCCTTGCCCAGATGAGAAGGGAAGAAGACACCTTATAAGGGAAGGCTGGGCCAAGCTGTAGAGCAGAGAGGGAGGGCTGCAGGAAAGGAAGGTTTAATGAACTGTTAGAATCTGATTAGCGGCTAATGTCCCTCTTAGTGCTCTGGACCAATTTACAGCTGCTGTCCTCTAACCACTGTCCCCACTAGCTGTGACAAACTCACAAGTGAGTTTTAAAAAATGCAAGCTAGCCAGGGTTTTGAAGTTAAAAACTGGTAAGTCGTGAAAACCTGAGTGGGTCCTTGGTCTACTTAACACATTTAAATCACTATATTTTCACAGGGTTCTTTTTCTTTCTTTCTGTTGTTGGTCTTAAAATTCTACAAACATTCAAGTCAAAATGTACACTTTAGTTTCGCGCGTGTGTGTGTGTGTGTGTTTGTGTGTGTTTAATGAAGTCAAGTTTTCCTTGGGAGTAATTCACTTCTATGCTTTTCCAGGACCATGCCCAGCCATAACCATAACAGGCAACATAAAGAGCAATGTTTGCAGCTGCAGAACACAGCCTCCATAGCTAAGCTCTTTCAGTCAGGGCAGTAATTGATAATTAGTGCAGACAACATTGCTGCCCTCACAAATGAAACATATTAATCTCTACGCCCAGGATCCTAACCCTACTTCACAGACTTACGGAGCTCTGAGAGCCCCAACGTGTTCAACCATCAAGGAGGCGTAGGAGAGGTGATACCTGTCCAGTAATCAGATAGCATTGAAAATGCTGCCCTTCTAAAATACTGGTAGACCCATTTCACTAGGCATGATCAAACACATAGGATGTCAGATGACTGTAGATCGTAAACATATAATAGGTCCTGACCATTTGAAGTTGCTGTCAGACATGTCTTGGTATGATTTCAGTTGAAACATATTTGCTATAAAATCAATAGCTGCACCAATTTCCAAGAGGTAAACAAAATGATATCACCATCACTCTGGGTGCCCTGGTGCTATTTGTACACTTACGTTGTAATCAACATTTCAACATTATACATTCTTCAGTTATCATCGTGATATATATATATATATATATATATATATATATATATATATATATATA
>NW_026591086.1:37512847-37514968 GCF_907164565.1 Psammomys obesus
TATATATATATATATATATATATATATATATATATATATATATATATGAATATGTACTCATTCACAGTGAATAGAGCTTTTTTCTTATGAGTGAATTTTATCAATTAATGTGAAAAGTAACACAATATTTGTTAGCTGGCTATTATACAAATCCACGTTAATTTAATGAGAGTGCTGCTTTGGCTCTATCTACTTGCCAAGTAAGACTTCTGCCATAGTTCTCTAAGAGACGGCAGTTTTCTTGGTCAGAAGTCATATGAGTACAGGGTGACTGGTCCAAGCATCTCGACATACTCAGAACTGACGTGCAGTAAAAAGGACTGAACTGCAGTGACAGTGACTCAGACATCCATGTAATGGGGGTGACTCCTGGGTCAGCATCTACAACCTGCCCTCCAACCCCACAGTGAAGCTCTTTTCCTCTCCCTCCTCCTGGCTGTGAGTCAACTGGAATAATAAAGGTCTGGTCAGTCAGGTACTGAGCTGTTTGATTTCTATATTAGATTGCACTTCCTAACCAGAAAGTTCCTACTGGTGTTTGCTTTGTTCTCTGATGGTACAGGACACATTTGCTTAAGCACACATATCTTCTTCATGATTTCTGTGGATGAAGAGACCTCAGTCCTATAGCCATGTCAAGTTGAAAATTGATGTCAGGGACTGATAGGTGCTTCAGGATGTACTACTCCAGACTGTTGCCAACACATTATAGCACATTCTTACAGGTTTCCAAGCCAAGCATGCTAGATGCTCACAGTACCATCCGGTGGGTATCATATCCATCAGGGAAAGCAACAGAGTCAGATTACAAGGAATTTGAGCCTCTGCATAGAACAATAGCTCAGAGAAGGTGACCTCTCCTGTCTTGTCAGATTTCTACCACATTACCAAACATAAAGAGTAACAACAGTGTTTGCTTTCTCAGATCCCACCATAGATATGCTCTTTCAACTAATAAGTATATAACAATTCCAAAACCTGTGCCAAAACTCAAGGGAATCCATGAGGTACTCCCTCTCTTCTGGGTAAAGGACTCAGACACTACTAGCTTAGAATAGTGTGTGAATAGAATTGTTACTTGGGTAATAATTTCAATTGCTATGTAACATAGAACATGGTGGAATGAAACAAGTCTTTTGCTCATCATTCTGGTAACAATTGAAATGCCTACTATTTGCACATTTCCTGTGGACCACACTGTGTTAAACCTGTACATAAGGATGCTCATTTAATGCTCACACCAACACAGGAAAATGATGCTATCAACAAGGTTGAGGCATCCAAGAAGCAAAGGAATGAAAGCTCCTGAGGTCTCACAATTATACAATGGCATCTTGCTATAAACCCAGTGATTAATCCCAAGCTTCTCCTTTCTAAATGACACTTGACTTACCCACTTCCCTGCCTGTTTATATTCCTTATCAATATGTGCAACCTACTTACAAATGTGAAACAAATATGAGGAACTTACTGAAGATCCAAGGGGTTTGGATTCTCAGTCACCCTTCCTCCCAAGGATCAGGTATGTGAAACTTTTGGCATCACTATTTTACCGAATAATAATATTAAGTCAAACCAGTTTCTCATTTCAAAGCTATTTCACATTTCTTCATGTTAAGTTGTTAGAACATATTTTTAGCTTACTGAGAGTATGTCTCTGTCTACAAATGTCTCAACTTCATTTAGCCAGTCAGTCCCATCCTGGTTTCAGCAGCCAGGAGCTCTGTGTGATTTCATCTGCAATGTTTCCTTTTTAAATACATGTTTGGCAGCTTGCTCTTTATTTTCACAATACAGAGTGCATTTGAGTGATAGAGTAATATCATATTACATATCTCATACACAGGACATATGCTCATTCAAATCATATTCCACTTATAATTGCTAAGATTAACATTAAGTGTATATTTGACTATGCTCCCGTATCCTTACTTAGAACTCAGTTTTGTAGAAGACATATTACTGCCCAATCTACCTGAACAGACATAACACAAACATGTTAAGTGGAAACTTTGCCCTTTTAGCTTCTAGCCCAGTTTTTCATATTTCATCCCTTTAAAGCCTGCATTTAGTAATCACACACACACACACACACACACACACACACACACACACACACAC
>NW_026591086.1:37517968-37524613 GCF_907164565.1 Psammomys obesus
CACACACACACACACACACACACACACACACACACACACACACACCACAGAGCCAAGGCTGGTCTAGAATTTGCAATTTTCATGTTTTGTCCTCCCATGTTATGGAATTGCAAGGGTACACCAACATGCCTGTCTTAGGACTTATATTTTATTTACAGAACTATATTTCACTGACTGTGAGCTCTCTCTTAATTTAAAACCCATTGGTGATTTCTATGACTTGTGAGTACACCACGCTGAAAAAAAACCTGTCTTCACCCTCAAAAGCCAAAGTGTTTCCCACACAAATCCCATAAGGAAGCATTTGGAATGGTTACCCTCCTAAAGAATACCTCAACAACATGTGTGCTGTACAACCACAGTGAGGTCAGCCTGCGGCCTGCTGCAGTCAAGAGCTAAGCCCCCACAGTATACAGTTTACACAAATATTTAGAAGTGTTTCCTATAAGTAACAGTTGCTAAACCAGCTGTGAAAAACAGAAGCTCTTATTTGAGTTGCAAATGGATGCTTTTTAAGAGGGCAGCCAATACCACTTGGACTGGAATCTTAAATGTGATTGCCAAAGGGCCTCAATAATGCCACAGACCACACAGCATCTTGTAGACCACATGTGCAGCTAGCTCAATGTTGGTCCCAAAGGTTATAGCACTTAGTGGGTGGTATCTATCTTTGTTTCGACAAGTCTACATACTATGATATTCACACATGACAAAACCACCTCACAGCACATATTTAAGGATGCAAAGCCATCACTAGGACACACCTGGCTGTACACACAAACAAGTGCATGCCTTCTTCCCTTTGGTTTGTCATGCACAAGGTGGTTAAAATGGCATCTGAGCTTCCGAGCAGCACTGCCCATTTCAGCCTTAATACAGACCTTAACGGGAAGGCATTGCTGTCATTCACAGGCTGAAGAACACATCTAGGGTGTCAGATTGGGAAGATCTTGTCATAAGATTCAGGTAGGACATCTATTCCTCTCCAATCATCTCACTGCTTTTCTACTTAATTAATAAATCATGGGATACCCATGAGAGGTGAGTCAGGGGCTGGAGGGAAGGAATCAGTAGAGACTAGAAAAATACCTTGGCAAGAGAAGTAATCAAGCCACCAGCAACCTGAGTCTAGAGGGAGAGACCCATGCTCCTGCATAGTTATCAATATTCCAGGCAGATGTCCAGAACGTGAGTTCAAGCGTCAAGGGTAGGTTATCCAATGCCCTTGATATTGGGTAAATAGCGTAGAAAATGGACTGGGTCCTTGAAAGCAGATCAAAGGCAAGATTCACCCAAGGAGCAGGACTGGGAAGGCTGCTGCTCTGGGACTAGTCCCAGCAGAATCCAGATAGAGGAAACAGGACGAGGTAAGAATCACAAAGCTACCCGTGTAAAGGAGCCCATGCTCCGAGCCTCTTTCGTGGGTACAAAGGGTACCATCGTAAGAACCTAAACTGGGAATTGCAAGTGTAGGCAAAGGGGACAATGCAGTGGAGACCTCCCATTTATGGGTGATTAGAGAGGGCATTTGCAATGCAGCCACAATAATGAGGATGCTACATGTACTTCCTAATTGAAAGCAGTAGCATTTACTGCTCAGTGTGTCCCAGCTACTGTTTCATCTGCTTTTTATTTACCACATCATTCATGTGTTCCTGTTGACTCACCCAACACATAATGAGTGCCAGGCACAAATTCATTTAGTTAAGATACACCAATAAACAAACAGAGACTGTTTTTGTAGTGTTGTTTTAGTCTCTTTATCACTAAATAACTTATTTTACTATATCCATTTTAGAAGATAAAATTATCTTGAATGTTCAAAGCAACTACTTTAAAACCAGTTATATGACCTCCCCAAGACCCTGAAAATGACAGGCAATCTAACAGTGAAGGGATGTCTGTTTTACCACTGCAACCAGAGAGAGAGAGAGAGAGAGAGCCTCCTGATGTGGACACAAGGTCATAGAAGCCCACACACTGCTCTGGAAAGCCAACAATGGACTCCTGAGGCACCTTCCCATGAGGCATGAAGTACTGAGCCGGAAGCTTGAAGACAAAGACAGCGCCATCATGTGCTTACAGGGAAGGGAGGCGGCACCAATCTCACTGTGCAGAGTCCTCATCCCGCCCTGAGGCAGGAGTCCTTAATAACTTGTCCTACCCGATTTCCATGATTCTGCTCAGGTTACGTGTTAAGAATGCTTCTGTCTCCAGGGCTGTGACTGTTCCCAGCTACCACAGCATGCGCACCTCACAGGCGCTGTCATTGACCTTACACTAGATTCAGAATCTAAGTGATAGGACAGCATGGGTTGGTGTGTGGGGTCATAGCGTATTTCCACACTAGGCTTTGAGAGTATCGAGCACACAGTAAATTCTCAGTGGATAATCATGAAACTAATGCAAAAATGTAAATACAGAGATGAAGTCACTCTCCCATTCAGGGGTTCTCAATCTTTCTAACTCTGTGACACTGTAATAGTCTTTCATTTTGTGGTGGCCCTCAACCATAAAATTTCATTGCTACTTTGAAACTTTAATTTTGCTACTGCTATAAGTGTAAATATCTGATATGCGACACCCCCCCCCCCCAGGGGTCATAACCTACAGGTTAAGAACAAGTGTCTTGTAGATCTGAGGTGATAAATTCATTGCCATTGGGAGGGAAGAGCACAGTAAAAATCTTGCACCTACAAAATTCTCTGTATTTGTGAAGACTAAAACTAATCCAGGATCAACAAAAGGCTATCAAAGATACAGACCAAAAAAAGAACTTTTATTGGTGCTATAATTGAATATTTTCACTTTATCACCAATATCAACATCAGAAAAGATAGTTTTAACTTTTGAATGCTTTTAGAAAGAATTTTGTCATATATATATATTCTATTGTATGCATTCTTTCAAACATTTGATTTTCCAGGTATGTAAGTATGAATGTGTGTGCATCTCTGTGTGTGTGTCTGTGCACATGAGTTCAGCCGCCTAGGGTCCAGAAGAGGTCTTGAGATTCCATGGAGCTGGAAGTACAGGCTGTTTTGAGGCAGGCTGGGAACTAGAAGAGTAGGAAACACTCATAACTGCTGAACCACCTGTTTAATCCCAAACCTTAATTTTATATTGATTTATGTTCTCCAGTAAAAAGTACAAATGGTACCTCAATATTAATAGAGAATAATACTCCGTATAAAGAATATTTATAGCCAACTTCAAAATACAGCTGCTATTAATTTCCGACATTTTCCCTTTACCCTTTCTGCATATCCAAGCATTCCCAAGAAGCAAGTGCAAAGATTCCAAGATGGGGCCGTGAGTGTGTTCATGCACCCAACCACGGAAAAATGAAATGATCCTGTAGGGATTCAGGATTAGTAAAGGCAACTAGGGAAAAAGCTCTAGTCCTAGTCTTAGACATGGTCAATGAGAATTCCTAAGTCACCCTCAGAACAAAGTAAAACAAATAAGAATACTCCACAGGAAGTTAACTCTATTTAAAATATTTAAATATTGGGTAATTTGACTTAAAGAAGTAAATGAGCGTAAGTTGGAATTTTCCAGAGTTGTTGTATAGAACAGCTTTGCCTCAAAGACACTGTACTTAGATATTTAACTTTGAATTCAAAATATTAAAAAATTGAACATTTAAATTAAGTTACCCAAACTAACCAGGTGGTTATGCTCACAACATAGAGTCACTCAAGACAGTTCTCACTCTGGCCTCTACCTCAGATTTGCTATGTAACACTTTCATACTTTCTGTGTCTTCAAAACCAAGGCCAACTTTTATATGAACGATTTCATAACATAAGCTAAAATATAAACCTAGTCATAGTTTAATGTTTTAGTTGGGAACACTGTCTGTTAGTAAAATCTCATGCATCCCTTGCAAGTGTCCTGTGTAGTCTCTGTGAGCCACAAGTTTGACAATCATATGGCTAAAGAAAAGGTGCAAAAAGAGCACAACTTCTGAGCATTGGAAATACAACCTGCCAAAATGGAAATATTTCCAATAGACAAAATGCACACTGAGTTTTGAAAATTTAGCATAAAAGAGAATTACAAATGCCTTTAATTTTAAATTAGTTACATGCTGAATCACTCTGTATTTATTATTCATAAGTAGGGCATTAATTTAACTTTTTGTCTACTAGAGAACAAAAACACAGCTCTTTTATTATATATTAAAAACTTTTAATTACATATATGCATTTTTATCTTGTTTCGGGGGCAAAGCTGCTCTATTCAACAACCCTAGGTAAATTCCAACTAATCCTCATCATAATCTTTGTTCTAGCAACATGCAACACTTTTGAGAATTGTGAGGTGGGGGGGGAAATGAAAAGTTCTGATTCTCATAATCGTGGAAGGGGGGCAGTCAACCTAAGGGACCAGGGATGCTAACATCCTAAGTGCACCAGTCGATCACCCCAAAATAAGTGTTGTTCACTGGAAAACAGACAGGCCCACCCAGCTCCCAATGCCATGCCAGCGCTGAACTTGGTATCTTCTGCTCTAACTTCTCCTCCTGTCTCCAGCTGGACATCCCATGGGTGTAGCTCAATTAACGTCTCACACGGCATTTACCGGTCCTGAACTCCACATCCTTTTCACATTTTTCAAAATAAAATGAACCAAATCTTCCTCTGCCTCAGGAATTCTCCTTCATAAAAGTGACATGATCATCAACCATGTCTCCAGACAACAGGCTTTCATTCTTTCTCGTGCTAACCCACATGGAATTAGCTTTCTTGGCTCATGTCAGTGAGGCCATCTGCACTGTTGTGATCACGCTTTGATCATCTGTGCAGATGGGTCAGTCCTGCTACCATTTCTTCCTCCAGCCCATGTAGTCAAAACGGTGAGACAGATCACTGTTCTGCTACAGGTACTCCTAAACCAATTGAAATGACAGAGGATGGGGAAACAGCAGGCTCTAACACCGGAAAAGCATCCAGTCACAAAGAAGCGATGAAAAGTCTTCATTTTATACAAGATTTTCCCATGTTCCCATAATTTCTAGAGCAATGCTTCTTGGATGAGAAAGGAGGAAAGAAGAAGCAGAGGACCTGCTAGCTGATATGCTCAGAAGTGGAGCAGAAGAGAATGTAGACTGCTATGTTTTAACATTTTCTGTTTACCTTTGTTGTTTTTGATCATAAAAAAAATTCATTTATTTTCTATGTAATTAAAAGAAATGTGTGACAGTTTAAAATCTGAGGTATGAAAAGCGCCAAACAGGCTTTTTTTTTTTTAAGAAGAGGAAAAACAAATGATGAAGATAGAAATCCTATTTCCCATCCAGCTTGACACTCAGAAAGTGTAGGAGAGTTGTTTCTGTTCTTTAGCCAGAAGAATGAGCAATGCCACAAACTCTCCATGGCAGGTACACATGTTACTACACAATTTAAGGAGGACAAGCCTAAAACCCCTGCAGGTAATGCTCCAGGGAGCTCTCGTCTCTGTTATACTTAACAAACGATGCACTGAATCTTGCTAGACTGTGTCAAATAGACTCTCAACGGATGTTTTCAACTATCACTGTGATGCAGAGATGGTTGTAATGATGTCTAGTCTGGGCATGACATAAGCTTTCCATGTTTCAGAAGACTCAATGAATGCTTACACTAAGTACTTTCAGTTGTGATAGAAAAGAAAGCAAGGACCAAATACATTTCTCTTTCCTATAGAGTAGCCAAGGACAGCATTTTAAACAATTTGCTAGTTATAAAAGAAAATCAAACTTTTCCGTTCTTCTCTGGGGAATTATACACATTGATATACTTTATATTTATGTAAGGTTGATACATGTCAGATTTTTTAAATGACACTTTCTGATAATGATTACAATTCATTACCCTGGATCTCTGATCACTAAGCCAAACTCTCAGATAATATTCCAATATTAGAAACTGTATATAAGAAAATTCCTGAAGAGTTACTGCAGAAAAAAAAGTAGGTTCTCACCAATGATTAGTCTTGGAAAAACTAAAAAATCCTGTGAGACTTCAGTTTCCTTGGCAGCATGCATGACACTTAGAGGTCTCCACAGTTCCTAACAATGAACAGGGACTAAAACTGAAAAGTCAGCTCTCTTCTTAGCTCAATCAGAATGGCGAGGTCACAAGGCAAGGCCTGACCCTGAATTAGAATGATGGAAGGACACGGAGCAAAGATAACTTTAGGAACCGGCATCCTCTCCTTCTCTTACCCAGGCAGGAAAATCTGAATGTCACTGATCAAATTGGATATTACACAGCTAAAAGATCTACAGAGGCCAAGACAAAAGGGATCCCACACATATGTACACTGAGATTGGCATTTTTTTGTAAATTAAGCATTTGTTTAATAAGAGGAATGATTGTTAAGAGTATTTAAGGATAAAAACCCTGAGCAGATACCTTACTCAAAATGACACATATGGCAAGTAGGCACATGAAAAAAAAAATGTTTACCATCTTATATGGTTGGAAAGGTGAAAATTAAAACAATAAGATACAGTAATGAGACTGGTCAAAATATAAAGCCATCATGAGGACAAGCACCACGTCACACAAACAAGTAGCAAAGGCATTTTGATTTGTTAAAGGTGGGAATGAACGCACTAGGGAAAGACTGGTTAACTGCTTCATACAAAACTAAACG
>NW_026591086.1:37524623-37525007 GCF_907164565.1 Psammomys obesus
AACTAAACGATGTGGTCACCGGATTCTGCTATCACACTCTTGGTAACTGCCTGCACAGCATTTGCAGCACATTGTCCATAACCGCCAAAATGAGAACTGCAGCACAACCAAGATTGCCTTCCATCTGCAAGTGGACAGACTGTGACATTTCCAGCCTAAAGGATACCATTTTACGCTACAAAGGTATCAAGGGGGTTGGTAAAATGGTCCAGTGGGTAACGGCATTTGTCACCAAGCGTAACAATGTGAGTTCCATCCCCAAAATCCACATGGTGGAGGGACAGAACTGACTCCAGTAGTTGACTTCCGATGGTGGCATGTGCGCGCATGCATGCGTACACACACACACACACACACACACACACACACACACACACACACACA
>NW_026591086.1:37528007-37532118 GCF_907164565.1 Psammomys obesus
CACACACACACACACACACACACACACACACACACACACACACACCAAGCCCTAAAAGGACATGGAGGACCCTTCACCACTGTCACGGTGTGAAGGGAAGCACGCTGAAAGGGCTGCACACCGAGTGACGCTGACTGTGTAACTTGTTGCAAAAGACCTAAACCATGGCGACGGCGAAACCACCACTGTCACCAGGGTTAACATGGAAGGAAGACCGGAGAACAGGCAGAACACAGAACTTGAGGGGAGCTGTGTGCCTCACAAGTCCCTTGAAATGTGCCCGAAGGAGGACACCTGACACAAACTGCAGACTCGGCACACTGATGGCACACCGTTCCAGGCTCACCCTTGCAATAGTCACTGAGGAGGGCCGCAGGGAGGAGGGCAGGCAGGGGGATGGGACCATGCAACTGTCTGACCTGCTTCCCTGTTACTCTTCCTCTGGTCTCTGAAAACAAAGCTTATCCATTTAAAAAGAACTTCCTTTGCAAATTAAATTTGAAATTTGATTTAAGTGATCCGCAAAAAACAGCTTAAAACCTAGATAGAAATCTCAATATTACTATTCTTCCTGGAAAAACAAACAAACAAACAAACAAACAAGAAAATGTGAGAGCATTGCTTTCTCAAAATGAGCACCATTGCCAAGTTGGTAAAATTAATTCAAAGTAGTGGGTACTGCTGCAGAATTCAGAGGTGACCTCTCTCACACTATTTTATATCACATGAACATTTTACGTTTCATATTTACCTATAGAAGAAAATCAAATGCAATTTTATGACTATACACTAAATTTAAACCTTTTGTTAAGACCAATACAAAGGACTAGTTAATAATTTGAGTATTAAGCAACATGAGGAAATATTCTGCATCCAGTACATTTTGTCCTGAAAGTAATGGAACTTGCAACTTGGTGCATTGAGTCCTTAGATACAAGACTAAATGCAAATTAAAAAAAATAAAGAAAGAAAGAAGACCCTTTTACACCGTGGGATGGCAGAAGCATAAGAATATATAGGGGAGGAGCTAACAGTAATGACTGAATTTTGTATCTTGAGAAGATGTCTGGTGTTACGAAAAGAACACAGGTTCTGAGTTCTAGAATTCTCCCTCAAGTCATCATAATTTTAAGTGTTTCCCATTTTCAAATTGACAATGTAAATGTCAATGTTAATTAAGCATGAACTTTTACAATTTCTAGGGAACCGAACAAGATTCATAATAATGCTTTGGGAATATCTGTCAATAACCTATATTTTGAAAAATTCTTAGCTTTGTGAGTGTCTGTAAATGATATGTGTATGTATCTTTGTATGTGTGCACGATCTGTATATGCATGTGTGTGTGTGTGTGTGTGTGTGTGTGTGTGTGTGTGTGTATGTGTGTGTGTGTGTACATGTTCATGTTCATGGTTACAGATGTGCCATGGTTGTATGTGCAGGCCTGAGAAGAACCTAGGGTCTTCATTCTTGGTTTCCGCCTTGTTTGAGATAGTCCCCTTTCCCTGCTGCATTTGCCAGGCACGCTGACTTTCGAGTTAATTCAGATTTTTTCCTGTCTCTGATGCCTCTCTCACCATAGGAACTCTGGGGTAACAAGTGCTCACTACCATGCTTAGCTCTGGGGGTCCAAACGGGTCCACCTGTTTGCCAAGCAGGCGCTTGACCAATGAGTCATCTCCCCAACTCTGGTTATCAATTATCTTTTAAACTAACAAGTGATGAGCAAAATAATTCCTTGCTTGGTGATGACGGGAGATCTAAATATGTTGCCAAACTACCTTTGAATTTACATACGCCAGCCTCACCCACATACGTGTTAGGATTCTGAGATTACAGGTGTACCATCCTGTTTATCTCCATCTTTTGCTAAAAGGGAAAAAAGAAAGAAAAGAAACTTCTGGTAGGTTAGTAATTACATGCCACTGAGACTATCAATCAATAACTTTTTCTCATTATAAGTATTCAGTTAGATAACCCTGAATAAACAGGAAACAAGAAACAGAAGTGTTAACACATATCTTGTTGAAACATTCTATTTATATTTCTACAAGCAATTTATTCTAAAATAAGGATCAGTGGACAAGTCAGAAGCTCACATTTACACATGGGTTCATAAATGTGAACAAACAAAATAATTGGGGAAAATCCCACGCCTTGATGACAAATAGGAAAAAAAACATCAGTTTGAGATCATGAAAGACAACTTGATACACATAGGGCTAGAAGATCAATCTGTGTGCCTAGACTGACAATAAAATCAGCAAACAGAAAGAGCTCTGATAGGTTCTTTAAAAGATGCTGCTTCTCCAACCAAGGACCATGTATGGATATAACCTAGAACCCTTGCTCAGATGTAGCCCATGGTAGCTCATTATCCTAGTAAGGGGAACAGGGACTATTTCTGACATGAACTCAATGGCTGGCTCTTTGACCCCCGCCTGAGGAAGGAGCAGCCTTGCTAGGCCACAGAGGAGGACAATGCACACAGTCCTGAAGATACCTGATAAGCTAGAGTCAGATGGAAAGGGAGGAGGTCCTCCCCTATCAGTGACTTGGAAAGGGGCAGGGAGGAGATGAGGATGGAAGGGTGGGATTGGGAGGAAACGAGGGAGGGGGCTATGGCTGGGATACAAAGTAAATAACCTGTGATTAATATACAAAAATAAAAATTATTAAAAAAGATGCTGTGATGGATATCTAATATTTAATTGCATTCGATTCAGAATCTTCGATCAAGGTAATGACAAGAGATGATGTGCACTATGTTAGAAGGTGACAATGAGTTGTAGGTGCCTGGTTCTTTTCCACAGCTCCACAAACTGTGACCAGCGACAAACAAGCTGACCTAGAGACAGGGAGATGGTTGGTAGCTAAAAGCACTTACCATCAAGCCTGAAAGCCTGAGCTAGATCCTGGGCACATATATGAGGGAAGAGAAAGCTGCCTTCCAAAACTTGTCCTCTAACCTCTTCACATGTGTGTGGTGTGTGTGCCTCACACACAGATAAACATAACACAAAACAAAGAAGCAGACATAATGTTGTTGAAAGATTCTGTGTCCCCAAACATAAATATTAATAAGCAAGTCCAGAAACCAGACACCTCTCAAAGCTTTCTAGTGAAGGCAGAGGGCGGTGAATATACAAAAGGTACCAGACAATTTCAGAAACCCTCTGAGACACTTAAGCCATCCTAGTATCAGTGAGCATTCCCAAACTGTCTGGATATCACAATGTAGAATCAGAGTAAGTTGTAAGAGGCGAAGTAAGGATGTTCTGATATGATAATGTTGACACGAGACTAATAAATAATATTAAACCGAAGTCAAAAGCCAAGACAGGACTGTAAGTGCCTCCCTGCTGTGATGAGTAATACTGTTTGTCAGCTTGACAGGATCTAAAATCACAATCACATAGGAAACAAGCCTCTGGCACAGCTCTGTGGAGTTATGTAGACTAGGGAAGCTGTTGGCAATGCCTGTGAGAGATTATCTTCCTTAGGCTAACTAAACTAAGAAGCCTGTTCTGGATGTAGGCAAGCAGTATCATTTCTCTGGTTAGGTCCTGGACCTCATAAGAATGACAAAGAATGACACTGCATCCTGGATCTGTTGTGATATGACCAGCGACCTAAACTCGACTTCCTTGTTCTGAGACACTATACCCTCAAACTGTAAACAAACAAACATACACAAACATACATACACAAGAAACCATATTTTCAATTATATATATATATATATATATATATATTAACACATAAAACACATTTTATTTTGGTTTTCAATAATGGGAATGGATTCATTTGTGTTTCCTATTTGTTGCTGTCTTGAATGTGTTTTGGGTAACTAGTCCAGAAATTCATCATCATTCCTAAGACAACAGAGAAGTTAATAGACATTCTGGTTGGAAAAGTTTCAATTCATGTTATCAGGTTCAAACAGAGCTTATTTAGACGATTTAAACATTTTCTTATTTATTCTTTACTCATTGTTGTCAAATTATCCTTTGTTGAAATCTTTTCCTTTGTAGCATCTGGCACACCTCTCTCTTGAAGTCATCTCTTTCTTTCTTTCTTTCTTTCTTTCTTTCTTTCTTTCTTTCTTTCT
>NW_026591086.1:37532128-37533333 GCF_907164565.1 Psammomys obesus
TTCTTTCTTTCTTTCTTTCTTTCTTTCTTTCTTTCTTTCTTTCTTTCCTTCTTTCTTTCTTTTCTTTCCTTTTTTTCTTTCTTTCTTTCACACATCTTTATGTCCAAATGCAATCCCAACCTGTCAATATTTTTCCAGAAATTTCTTCAAAATCTGCTCACTGTACAGTACATATTAAACTTATCTTCTTAAAGACTTTAATTCCCCAACCAGGCCATTGTTTCATTCTCCTCTATGTCTTTTTCCATACCACCTAACTTTTTCTCTGACTTACTTCTGATAACCTTTAGAGCTCAGCTTAAGTTGTCTCTTCACTAGACATTTTCATAACGTTTGGGTTGGGTGCTTGTACTATGCGTCCTTCTAAAACTAGGTACACTCCATGTGACTTTTGGAGTGAAGTTCTGAGCTATGAGCTCTCAGGTGATTTCACTGTTGCACAAATATCAAAGAACAGCCTCATACATACCTAGAAGATGCTGTCTGTTGCACACATAAAGAGACTATACGTCTGAAACAAATTCTACAGCCTATTGCCCTTAACACCACAAGGAACAAAACAGCACAAGATTAATTCAAGCCCAAGAGACAGGGATGGAATCATGAGTCCTGTGAGCACCAATGGATGCATGAGGTCAAGCCACACCCTCCGTCATCACACTCTAAAGTCATGATAAAGTGCAAAGTTCACTAAGTACATAAACAAGCACCATCATTCACCATCATTATGGAATGCACACCCTACACAAGTCAATGAAGTGTTTTAAGTGACTGGCAGCACAGTGGGCCGACTTACACTAGTTTCACCATAAGGACATGGGCTATGCATTGAGATGTGACATTAGCACAGCCTCCGAGTGTCCGAACTACAAGGACACTTTGCTCTACTGTAATCTTACAGGACAACATCTTGTGGATGGGGTGAGATGTCAGGTAGCACCTGACTGGACTTCTCTCACTAAAGCTCTTCTCACACAGAAGGAATAAGTATTTTTGCATTCCTCTGTGATTACTATAAAACCTCAGTTCAGGGACACAGACAATACATCAGACTTAGGGTTAGAAGCCAAGCAAAAAGATTCATATGTTACTTTCTGAATTATTGCATGGACCTGGATAATAGTAGTTTCATAGGTATCTGTCACAGATTACACACATACACACACACACACACACACACACACACACACACACACACACACACA
>NW_026591086.1:37533343-37533751 GCF_907164565.1 Psammomys obesus
ACACACACACACACACACACACACACACACACACACACACACACACATATATGTATATACTTATATATCACCATATCTGTCAATTCTTCTCTAGAAACATATAATAATCTTCTTTTCATGTACTAACACACTGAGCTAAGCCAACTCCATCTCATATGACAAAAACCTAAATGGAATATTAAAATAACAGCTTAAGTATGTAAATAATGATAAAACATCATAGGATCCTGGCAGGTAAGATGATTCAGTGAGTAAAGGCATCTGCTTCCAAGTCTAATAACCTATGTTTGATTCCTTAGAATGTACATATACGCACACAGTAGAAGAAAATAAGCAACTCTCTATATATATACATATATATATATATACATATATATACATATATATACATATATATGTGTATATATA
>NW_026591086.1:37533761-37534505 GCF_907164565.1 Psammomys obesus
ATATATACATATATATACATATATATACATATATATGTGTATATATATATATATAATTTTTATCTTGTATGTGAGGATTAGTTTTACCCTCTCTAATGCAAAAAAAAAATATTAAAGCTACTCTTCAGCCAGTGATATAATTTTGGAACCCTATTACTGGGGAGGCTTAGGCAATTTAAAGACAACCCACTACAGAGTAAAACCAAAAAGGATCAGCCTTGACTATACTGCAAATATTGTCTTGAAAAAAATGCCAAGATGAAATAAGGCTTCAGAGACATTCTGAAAAATAAATGCAGTGGTTACAAAATGAACCTAGGAGCGTAGCTCCCTAGTACATCAAACTTGACAAATGACCATTTCAAGAATACTCAAGGTAGAACCTGAAATTTCACCATTCACATATTCCCTTCTATGCTACACTCCATCAGCACATCTGTCAGTTCTCCCCTGGAAACATACAATGAGATTCTCTTTATGTCCATGTCCAGAGCTAACATACGGAGCCCAGCCAATGCCACCTAACTACTGGCTCTGAGGTCTAGTCACCTATGTTTTATATCCAGAACACACAAAGTGGAAGGAGAGAAGCAATAAAAACTTGGGCAGCTACATGTCAATAATGAAGGGAAGGAGGGCAGGAGGAGAAGAAGAAAGGGAGGAGGAAGGAGGGAGAGAAGAAAGAAAGGAAGGAAGAAGGGAGGAAGGAAGGAAGGAAGGAAGGAAGGAAGGAAGGAAGGAAGG
>NW_026591086.1:37534515-37542513 GCF_907164565.1 Psammomys obesus
AGGGAGGAAGGAAGGAAGGAAGGAAGGAAGGAAGGAAGGAAGGAAGGAAGGAAGGAAAGAAGGGAGGAAGGAAGAAAAGAGGGAGGGAAGGAAGGAAGGAACAAAGGAAGGAACGAACAGAGGGAGAGAGGGAAAGGGAGGGAAAGGAAAAGAGGAAGGAAGGAGGGGTAGAAAAGGAGGAAGAGAGAGTAGGAGTGAAAGAGAGAGAAAGGAAGGAAGGGAGGCAAGAAGTGGGAGAAGAAAGAAGGAAGGGAGACAGAAAGTATGCTTTTCACAAAAATTAACCAAAGTGGATCACAGACCCCAATGTACACACAATCTTACATGACCACAAAGAACAACTCAAGAGGTTTTTTCAATCCTAGAGAAAAAACTGCTCTTCACTTTTCTTTGTTATTCTTGTTACAACTCACACATTAAATGCTTGCATTCTTTCCATGTCTATCAAAACACTTACACAAAACACTTATACCTGCTTTTTCAACTACAAAGACTTAATCTTTTGATTGGTAAAAGAAGGATTTTCAGAATTATTGATCTTGGAAAACATACGACTTAACTTGGCTAGGATGAAGACTGTATTTATCAAACAACACAGGCAATTATTTCATTCTTAAGGCAAGAATCGAAAGTTAATTTACAATACCAAAGCCCAGGAAGAAGCACAGGAGGGGAATCCAGAGAATGATCAATTTAGGAAATAAAGGTTCTATGTAAAACGAATGTCAGTTTAGCCAGACAAAAGGGAATTGTCACCAAGCACATCCTATACTTTAAGTAAATAAACTCCAAGGGGTTCCAAAGGACACCCTCCCACCCCAACTCCTAAACAGAGAGGCTGCTAGTACATAGCGGCTCCCTAGGCTTGTCTGCCTGCTAGTTCACATTGCACCTTCCGCTTTTATCCAAATAACTATTAAGATATGTATCAGGTACCTTCATTTGAGGAGAAACAGATTCACAAACAGGTAGGGGTGAAGCTCACTTGCTCAAATGTAACCATTCCACGGCTCTGCCTTTCTTTCTATCAAACCCATCAATCTACTGTGGGGCAGATATATCTTTGAACTATGAGTTTCATTTTTATTTTTACTGATTGGTTCTCTCCTATTTTTAACATCAAATGGAATAAGATAATTCTCATCACTCCAGTTTTTTTACATCTTGCAGACTCATGCTCAGAAAGCCCATCATTACTGAGAAGAACCTCTTGGCAGTTATTGTTCTTCAGCCCCAGGCAATTCCATGTATAGACCATCTCTAAGCCAGAATACACTTCTCCTTCATAAAAAAGGCAGGAAGTGAGCCATTGTTTTCAGTGAGTTTCCATCACCCCACAATGGTATGTGGAAAGCGTATGGGCTTTCTTAGAGCTTTCTTAGGATTTTATAGTGTCTCAGTCCTGCAGGTGCAGAGCCATGGTGAAAGCCAGTTTCTCATCCAAAAAGCCTAAGGGAGTTGTCTACAATAAGTAACAAGCATTGCCTTCATCAGAATGAGAAATAAGCAGTTCACGAATAGTCATGCCAAACAGCAAGAGGAGATGAGAGAAGAGATGAAGTCTCACTCTGAGCTACAACACAGAAACCCTGAAGTCTTTTCTTTCTTTGCCTTGGGCTATTTAGACTCAATGGAATGGTCCAAGGGCAGGACAGAAATTTCAGCTGTCTTTAGCTTCTACAACTGAGAAGCAAGATGTAGCCGCAGTCACCACCAAGGACAAGTTAACATTTCAGAGGCATTTAAGTCTCGTGCTGGCACCAAGAGAGCTATAAACATGAACCTACCATCCAGTTCCTTTGAACAAGTAAACTGTGCCCACTGCTTCTCTGCCTAATTGTCACTCAGTTCCTGCCCTCCCACACAGATATTTTTGAGAGAGCCACCTCCACCTTAACTTCTTTCTTGGAGATTTTCCAGTCCCTAAAGAACGTTGAGAAAAAAAAAATGTACAAATAATGTCATAAAATAGAGATTAGATATTTGCCTTTTGGTTGTAACTGTGTGCAACCTTGTGCAGGTCCCGCGTTATTCCAGAGATTGATAAAGTCAGTTACAGACAGAAATGACAGATCTCGACAGCAGCCAGAGCCTCTTACCCGCTCCCTCTCCGAATGAAGGCATCACAGAGTAGAAAGGAACTCCTCAGCACAAACATGCCACACTCAACAAGTAACAAGCTTGCATCCTTTCTATCTGTACGTTGATGTCAATCTTCAGAACTGTTCACCACTTGAAAGAACTAAGTCTAGAGTAAGAATTACCATATAAAGTGTCTTAGTTTGGGGGGTTGCTGGGGTTCAAAAACTTTGAATAACATACGAATTCAGTTTTAAATTAGTATAGTAATTGCAGAAAAAGAAGAGAGGAAAACCCACAAAGCAGCCACACACTGAGGGTGTGGATGTTCCCTTTCTCCTCCGCACACATGTATTAAGTTACCAAATGCATAAATATATAAACATATAAACATATAACCTGGTATTCTTTTTTAATTATTTTTATTAATTACAGTTTATTCACTTTGTATCCCCCCTGTACCACCCTCTCTCCTCCCCTCCCAATCCCACCCTCCCTCTTCCCCACCCGTGTCCCTCTCCCAGTCTACTGAAAAGGGAGGTCCTCCTCCCCTTCCCTCTGACCCTAATCTATCAGGTCTCATCAAGAGTGGCTGCATTGTCTTCTTCTGTGGCCCAGTAAGGCTGCTCCCCCCTCAGGGAGACATGATCAAAGAACAGGCCAATCCCTTCATGTCAGAAACAGTCCCTGTCCCCATTACTATGAAGGCCACTTGGATACTGAACTGCCATAGGCTACCTCTGTGCAGGGGTTCCAGACCATCTCCATGAGTGGTCCTTGGCTGGAGTATCAGTTTCAGAAAAGACCCCTGTGCCCAGACTTTTAGGATCTGTCGCTGTCCTTGTGGAGCTCCTGTACTCTCCAGGTCTTACTATCTCTACTTCTTTCATAAGAGTCCCTGTTACTCTGCCCAAAGTTTGGCTATAAGTCTCAACATCTGCCTTGATACCCCGCAGGGTAGAGCCTTTCAGAGGCCCTCTGCATTTGAAGGGTCAACAGCAGTAGGTCCTAATCTGTGGATCACGACCCCTTTGGGGGTCAAACAATCCTTTCATTGCAGTCACATATCAGATATTCTGCATATCAGATATTTATATTATGATATAACAGTAGAAAATTACAGTTGTGAAGTAGCAATGAAAATAAATTTATGGCTGGGGTTATTAGACCATAAGGAAAATGTACTAAAGGGTTACAGCATTAGGAAGGTTGAGAGCCACTGGTCCACACCATCATGGGACAGAGGACAGGGGGAAGAGTAGTCCCTACAACAACAGATGGCAATGACAGAGTCAAGTACAAAAATATGAAAAAGAAGAGGCCTCTAAGATCTTTGTTCTTGTGATGAGTCAGGAACATGATGTACTAGGCCTAGGAAGATGGTATTCCAGTGTACAGTAGCCATGGTCATGAAAAGGGTAGATACACATTTAGTTGGCAGCAGAGTTCTTTCTGCTGCAAGCTGAAGCAATGGCCAGGCCTTCAAGCAGGAATAGAAAGCAAGGTCTGTGGAAAACAGTGAGGATCAAACTAGGTCTTATCTCCAGGCAAGAAAGAGGATGGAGAGGGAGCATTCAACCACCAGAAAGAAAAGGAATGAAGAGACAGGATAGGGCATACCTGCAGACACCAAGGATTTCAACTGAGCCAAGCTCTAGCCACACTCCCCAGAGTCCTGTCCATGCCCAGTTCCACAGCTCCTGGGTGTGATGAGCCTCTCTGCTGATCAAGCAGGCAGAATGGAAACAGCAGCTTTGCGTGTTCCCTTTGGGAAGATCAACCCAAGACCTTGGGTGCAGCTCACACATGCTGTAATTAAAATGTTGCTGTCCAAGCTGAGGCAGGGAAGGGTCAATCCACAGTGCCTCAAGACACACTGAGTCTCTTTCATCAGCTTATCAGGTCCTTAGGCCAAGATGTGGTTCACTCACTAAAGAGCACTTGCTTATCTGGCTATTCCCAGTTATTACCAAGGTTATAGGTTGGGAAACAGTGAGCAGTTCCTGTGTCCTGTCCATTCTTCATTTCCACACTGTGCACTCTTCCCTCTTTCCTTATCTTCCTGTGCTGCAGACTTCAGTTTGCCCCAAATCCAATACAAGGGACAGTCCTTCACATTTTAAGTAGCTGCCATTCTGATAAACCAGGCAGTGAAGGCACATGCTTTTAATCCCCTTTAATCTCAGCACCCAGGAGGCAGAAGCAGGCAGATCTCCGTGAGTTCATGGCTAGCCTGGTCTACAAGGTGAGTTCCAGGACAGCCAGGGATGCTACCCAGAGAAACAAACAAAAAGCTAAAAACAAAACAAAGATAGAAGAAATAAACAAATAAATGAATCCCTGACTAACACTGAATTGGTGGTGCCAGAATTAATTCCACAGAACATGATTTTAAGGATCTACAGTTGAAAGAGCAAACGGCTGGCAGTATTCTAGAAATCTTCACTGCAATACCCTCAGTTCTGGGTATTATTCCAAACATTATCAAGTGTCCAAGACTGCCTTTCCTTCTTTCTGACAACTAAAAGTTGCTTCTATATATGACCGCTTGAGTAAATGAACAGGGGACAAACAAAGTAGCCTGACTCCTACTGGTGACATGGCTAATGTTCAACGTTACCTCGGCCTTTCTGCTACTTTTGACGTACATGGAGGCTCAGGGCCCATGAAAGGGAAGTTATCCACAGACCCAGATGAGGCCACTGTAAATAACCATCTACTGGCAATACATGTATTGTCATATATGCGTCCAACCATCAGCCTTTGAGGCCACCACAGCAGCCACTCATCTCTACCCAGGCATGCTCAGGTAGCAAGTTCAAGAACAAAGTGGGCATTGCTCTTCGGATGCTAACGCAGGGGTGATGTGCACAACTAGAGAATGAAATGATGAGTTGTCACACGGTATCTGGATTCCAAATGGATATGTAAGAAGATCCCCCCCAGCAGCCCTTGGGACTCCCATGCTTCAACCTGAGTGGGCAAACAGATGGGCTTGCATCGGGAGAACTGACAGTGCTCACCAATGGTTATCAGTGCATACAGCAGGAAGGAATGGCTTTCAACAAGGTTTGACCACCAAACTCCCTCGCCACTATTTCCTTCTTATTTATTAGCACCCTAACACTGTTATCTTGCTAGAAGTATGTTCTTATTGTTCTGCCTTTTTACAAGGTGTTTAATTTTCCCCCTAATCGTACTTATTAAATGGATTAATTCTTCAAAATAAAGGTTTACATATGACCTAACTCCCCCTCACAGACTGTGCTCCCCTGAACATCCCAGCTGTCTGCTCTGTGGGAACAAACTTTAAACGCTACATGGAACCTTCCCTGAATTTTATAATGAATTCTTTAGATCTTCCTTAGGGGAAAAACTTTGAAATCTGAAGGCTCTCCCTAATCTGGATGAGGCCCTAGCCCTCAAATACCTGTTATCTCCCAAGATAAATACCTGTTATCTTGGCTGCTGAGCCAAGAGTTAATGGCACTTCACTTTCTGATTGTAAAAGATGTGTGGTGTGTATCACTTCAGTGAGCTCACTTTCAAAGCCATCCCTGTGGTCCTTTTTATGGAGGTGGGTCAGAGGAAGGGCGTCAGAAGGACGCCACATGTGATACAGAGCCCAGTATAGCTAGCTGAGGACATGGAAACTGAGGCCCAAGGAGTACAGGCTGTCTCAGAAGCTGTAAAAGAAAGGAATTCTGCTATGCAGTTTCCAGAAAGGAACCTTGCCACTGTCCTAGTATAAGCCCGTGAGACCATTCAGGCCTCTGACTGTTATAATCCCAAGATAATAGATCTATGCTCGTTTGAACCAGTGTATGGTGACCAGTTACAATGCCACAGAAAACAGTTGTTAGTGGAAAATTGCTTTGGTATTGACATGACTGCACATGCAGACTGGTGAAGGTTAACAATTAACTGGCTCTAAGAGTAGAATATGTGTAAGTTTGACTTCCACTAGGCTGGAAAGTGCACTGAAACAATGAATTAACGTATCAGATGGAGGACTGTACCCCATGCTTGAGTTAATTGTTATCTGTGTTTCTGTTAGCAAAATGCTCTTTAAGAGAACAATAAGATTCTCAGCTGGCATCAGCTTGTGTAAAGAAAACTAAGTTATCATCATCCTAGGACTCAGAAGCCAGAGGGAGAACAATCCCAAGTTTGAAGCCTGCTTGGGCTACACAATGAGATTCTATCTTAAAAAAACAAAACAAAACAAGACACAGCACGATGATAATGATAATAATGTGTAGATTCTATCCACATCAAACAAATTAGATATATAAATCAGGCATGGTGCCTCTTATCTATAGGATCACTCAAGTCCAAGGTCTGATGGATACAGTAAGTCCCTATTTCAATGACCACCTTTCCTCAACAAAACAAAACAAACAAAGAAACAAAACCCACCACATTAAGCTTCTACCATTACTTGGTAGAAGTAAAACTTCTTGTTAAACATTACTTGTTAAACTAAAACTATTTAATTGAAATGCTTCGATGTAAAAAAAAAAAAAGTCTACACAATTTTTTTATGATTGCTCGTCAAATAATCTGGCACTACTGAGAGAATATGTTGGTCAAGTCTCTACAGATGATGACATAAAGATCACATTACGAACCTCTATGATCAAGTGCAAAGAAACAAACCTATTACCGAGAGAGGACGGGGAGGAAGAGAGGGAGAAAATGTCTTCAAAAGATCCTGGCTGGTCTGGTCTACTTAATGCCATATCTAAACAAGATGTGTGGCCTTAATTCTAACAGATAACTCTGCAGTACAACTGCTGTGGTGTCAAGGTGCTCTCCAGACACGGGCAATACTCAGCCTCAACCATAAAACCCTCTCTTTGCTGTGAAAGGTGGTTAACACATACTCATGGATACCCAAACTGCTAAGACAAAGTGGTGAGTGGGTGCTCTAAACGGGATTTATATCCTCCCTTTATAGCTCAGGGAATACTGTGGAGGAGGGTGCAGAAAGAAGCTACAAGCAGGAAGATGGGGAGAAGGGCTGAAGAATGTCATTTCCTGAGCAAGATTCAGCCACTGCAATCATGAACTCACAGATCCCATGGTGGTTTTGATGAAAATGGCCCTCACAGGTTCAGAGGGAGTAGCACTGTTAGGAGGTGTAGCCTTGTTGTAGTAGAGGTGGTCTTGGTGGCAGTGTGTCATTGAGGCTCCAAGATGCTCAAGCCAGGTCCAGCATCATTCTTTCTTCCTGCTGCTGGTAGACCTGAATGTAGAACTCTAAGTTTCTTCTTTATCACCATGTCTACCTGTGTGCCACCGTGCTTCTTCTCTGAACTGTAAGCTGTAAGCTGACCCTTTATAAAAGTGGCTGTAGTCATGGTGTCTCTGCCCAGCAATAGAATGCTGACTAAGACAGACCCTGAGAATGCATGCACTAGGTTGTACAAGATGGGTCCATCATCAACCAGGCATCAATGAAAATTGGGCTCAAAAAGCTCCACCCTTCCCTACAGAACTAGTTATTAACTGATAGATTCAGGGAGAGAGGGAATTGTTGCCATTAATGGTGCACATACTCTTGACCCCACCAGGATCCAATGGACAATCCTAATCCAATGGTCAAATAGGTTAAGGAAAATAGGCCACCCAAAAAAGACAAAAGAAAAAGAAAAAGAGAAAAAAAAAAGCTATGAATGTAGGAATGGGACTAGTGGCAATGAAGGGGATGGATTGGAGGATAAGAAATAAAAGAATGGGAAACTGGAGAAATGGCTCAGAGGTTAAGAGCACTGGCTGCTCTTCCAAAGGTCCTAAGTTAAATTCCCAGCAACCACATGGTGGCTCACAACAATCTAGATTGATGCAGTCTGGTGCCCTCTTCTAGCATGCAGGTGTACATGAAGGCAGCACACCATATACATAATAGATAGATAG
>NW_026591086.1:37542523-37546772 GCF_907164565.1 Psammomys obesus
CTATCTATCTATTTTAAGACTTTCATACGTTATCACTGTATTTAAAATGACTATCCCTTTAAGTGTTAGTAACTCTCAGGAAGTGTGTATGGCTTTCATTTTTCCATTTCTGTTGGTTTGCTTTATTGCTTTTTGTTTTGCTTTGTTTGTTTTATTCTGTGTTTTGTTTTGTTTTGTTTTGTGACAGTTTCTTTGTGCAGCCTTGGCTGTTCTGGACTTTCTTTGTAGACCTGGATAGCCTCCAACGCAAAGAGATCCTCCTTCCTCTGCCTCCAGAGTGCTGGAATTACAGGTATGTACCCAAGCCCAGATTGTTTTATTATTTTTTAATGATCACCTGTGTTCCCCAGGCTAGTCTTAAATTCCTGTATTAATGATCTTCTGGTTTTAGCTTCCCAACAGTTGGGATTCCCAACCTTTCTGTTCAACTTTCGAGACAACTTGAACAGTAGGCACCATTATAATCGTTAGCCTCACCTCACAGGCATAGCAACTGACTGAGAGAAAGAGACAAAGATAAAAGGGGGGTGGGTAGTGGCACAGACCTTTAATCCAAGGATTCAGGAGACAGAGGCAAGAAGATCTCTAAGAGTTTGAGGACAGCCTGGTCTGCATAGTGAGTACAAAGATAGCCAAAACTACATGGTAAGACTGTCTAAAACAACAACAACAACAAAAACAAAAACAAAAACACCCAAGGTTAAGCTAGGGCAGAACCAGTATTAAAATGGTGGTCAGACTTCAAAATTGTATTTTTAACCACTACATTTTAGGCTCACTTAGGATGAGATGAATAAATGTCATGAAAAAACATTTACACCTTCCTCTTAAACCTACCGAAACAGACAGACAGACAGACAGACAGAGTGGAAAGCAGTTGAACACATCTGCCAACAATATCTAGCTTCTTCATGTGAGGATGCATACATATTGTCCTACAACATATGCTCGTGTGCACACCCAAAAGAAAGAAAAATTCCATGTTTACTGAAAGCACAAAAAGGAACACAATGATTGTCAAGGTACAACTGTCAAATTGTATGAAATCTGACATGCCCCAAGAGGTGACACTCACCTCCTCAGACCTTGAGAAAAACACAAACTCCTAAAAATACAAACCAGAGCTATGAAAGGGCTACCCACTTACTCTCCAATCAAAGCAAACATCTGTCATAAGGAGATGAACACAGGTCAGATTCTCAGAAAGCAGAGAAAGTGGTGAGGAAGCAGTAAACACACAAATGGATATTTCAGAGGGCCCTGGCAACCCACACCAAGAGGATGTCCTTGGAGCGCCACTGGACACGCTTATCTTGAGGGCTTTGCTGTCCACAAATTTTGGAGATGAGATCTCCTCTTAGAACACATTTACAAAAACAAAGCGAAATCAACGATCTGAACAATTCAGTTCCAGGCACAATCACCCCTACCCCTTCTTACTCTGCACTTTGTCAAATATTTTCTTCTGTACAAATGTTGATAATCAGGGGAAACTATCTATACAAGCAGTAAATGTCAAAATTAAGAGAGACAGAAGCAAAAGGTTGGTGAAGAATAAACTTCGCAGGGGGATCCAAGCTAACGATGAGAAATTTAAACAAATAACTCTTTCTCACGCACACACTTGCATGCACACAAGACAAAGGATCTCCATAAAAAGTTCAAGGAATTGGTTGAAGTGTAGACCCAGGAACGAGTACCTGGGTTCAAACAAAAGAGAAGATAATTCAAAGATACAAAAGTAAGCAGACAAAGCCATGACACGCCACAGAGATGAAAAGCCACTTTGGGAGTAAAAAAGAAAAAAAAAAAAACCAAGATAAGTACTTGACTGAAAATAAAGAAGAAAGGGCTCATTGGCAAGTACGTAAAGGGAGTAAAGGGAAGTTAGATAAAGCGCAGTGTAAAATCAAGGAAAAATGCAAGACATTCTCACATGGCCAAGGAAAGGGAGAGGAGAAAGGGTCTACTTCAAGTAAAACTACTTCTTGACAGACAAACTGATTCTACTTCTGAGAGATCTAAGAAGCTACTGAGTTGCTAGGTTAGGAATAGTTCTCCGACTTCCTGGTCAGGAATTTAACAACAACAACAAAAAGATGGAAGTAGGGAGGCAAGCTTCCTCTGTATTTCAGCTTTCCGCCTTCACTGTGTGCACTGCCCTGCAAGCTAACAGACCACTAAGGATGTCAGCCCTGGGAATGTTTGGTACGGAGAAGTGAAATTATACATTGTCATGAGTCTCTAACTAGTGATACAAATGGAACGTCACTCAATGCTGCTCCATGGGTTCATATCTTTGTCATGTGTGGCCATCTTTGTTTTGTTTCTGTTTTCTTTCTTTCCTGTTTTTAAAATAGGGTCATGTATGTCCCAGGCTGGCCTCAAACTCACTGCGTTGCCTTAAATTTTTGATTCTGCAAAATAACTGAGCAAAATAACCCCACACTTCAAAATAAATCTTGAAAAAAATACGTAGGTCAGCTGGTACTAGTTCTGCTTTGCAGAAGAGATCATTGGAACTCACAAAGGGAAAATCCCAGATCACATGAGAGGATGAAGAGTCAGGATTTGCCTATTTTTTATTTCACATTCACAGAGCAGGTAGCTACACTGAAGGGAGGTGGTACAGCCTAGGTTCAGGGTCCTGGTTTATTCTCATCCCCTATGGCTTTCTGAGCACTTACAGCTACCAAGTTCAAGATGGAAGAAACTCTGGGTTCCACCTTCCTCCTTTGTCCTGTCTGAAGATCAAGCCTGGGGACATGATGAAAAGGAGATTAGCCACACTGCACATTCCCATCGCTGTGAAGCAAACTCTTTGGTATGCACTGAAGGCAGAAAAACTAGCTACTGTCCTCTTGCTAGCTACATGCAGTGAATACACATCGCCCAGTGCTGAAGCTGGGTAGTTGAAAAGCTGCGGGTCACATGAAGACTTTTTAACTTGGACTCTGATAAGCTGGAATAATGTATACACAAGTCTGTGTTTTAAACATCTAATCTAAGCCAGCTGCTGAGAAGCACCAAGTAAACACGACTTCCCAGAAAATCAAGAAGACTAGGAGCCACATCCACAGAAGCCACCATGTCACTGTGGCAGCAACTGTGGAAACACATTCATGAGTAAACACCAGCCTGATAACAGTGTTTGTGAGCAGGGCACAATGGATGACTGGGATCTTTTGAAATTTTATTTGATGTTTTCTAATGACCCATAGTGGAGGGGAAAACTCAAGCGTAATGAAGTTGAATACGGAAAGGAATTTAATGGGAATGTATATTTTTAATGAGAAGTCGGATGAACACCAGTCCTGAAACCACGATTCCTGGACACAATAGACAGTGTACAAATCCCAGGCAGGCTATTTGCATTTTAGAACTGAGGCCGAGAGGCACAGCATGATATTCTGTGGCTCTTGGCAAAGCTTTATCACCACTGGCAAGCTGGAGCTGTACAAGAGTACTGGAGGAGCCATATTCGAATCCCTTTTCAATTATGCAGATGGCAGGAACACTTCTTCAAGTGATATTTTTAAAAACTCAGTTGTAATATTGACCTTGTCAATATATTTAAAGTTAAAAAAAAAAAAAACTTTCAAACAACTCAATTTTCTCCCTGAATCAAATGCTGTCAAAGTAACCATAGCTTTCAAATGAGATTAAAAGCAAGTGTCAATATATTTTCTATCCACAGGGAACAATGAGTAAAACTGTGGTTGAAAATCATTATTAAAAATACAGCTAAGGGTGACTTCAAACTCTGCTCTTCCTGCCTTCCCCATGCTGTCACCACAGCTAGTTTATGGAGTACTGGCTCAAACTCAGGGCTTCCTGCATAGTTCTCTACCAACAGAGCTTTGTGCTCTGACCAAACACAAACAAACCAAACAATCGAATAAACGATCACCAAAGCTCACTGCTCCTTCCCTCCACAAAGACTCTGGAACTCGTGAATAAGGAGCAACACGAGCCAGGAGGCGTGGTCATTTGGAAAGACTCTCATACAGCATATTACAGTCAATCATATTGTCATTCCACCCTCAGGGCTAGGACTGACAGGATGATTGGCTTCGTCATCATCATCTTCAGCTGTCATCATTAGATGACAGATACAAAACAATGACACTGCCAAAAATTATAAACTCACAAAGCTAACCCTGATCCATTCAAATAAAAGTGTGTTTATATATATATATATATATATATATATATATATATATATATATATATATATATATATATATAT
>NW_026591086.1:37546782-37552453 GCF_907164565.1 Psammomys obesus
TATATATATATATATATATATATATATATATATATATATATATATATCAGTAACACATCCAGGTAAGGTAAAGTAACAATATGTAAATTTACTAGTTTTATCCCAGTGGTCTCAAGGCATAATTTTTAATATTAGCATAGAAATGGAATTATTAATGATGTGCTAGACTCCACTCCTCAACAGCTCATTAAAGGCAAATGTTAAATCTTAGGGAATCTTATAACCCAGCTGGTAAACTACTAAAGCCAATCACAGTAGGAACATTTACACTGAGAAAGAGAGAAAGAGAGAAAGGAAGGAAGGAAGGGAGGAAGGAAGGGAGGGAGGGAAGGAGGGAGGGAGGGAGGGAGGGAGGGAGGGAGGGAGGGAGGGAGGGAGGGAGGGAGGAAGGATCCATACCTCTATCCCCTTTCACAGAAAGCCAACTGACTGGCATGTCCCAAGAAGTCACATGGGCACTGCTCGCCCTCAACAAGCAAATGTGCCCACAGCAGCAATAGTGAGGATATGAAAAAAAAATATTGTCAATTCTCCCATAAATTTCCTGGCTACCACTACTGACTCCTTAACCCCTCTCTGAAAATTTTGCAGATACAGTAGAAAGAAAAAGATTAACAGTAAGGATGGAAGAAGGCCAATCTAAAGAGTTATATCTAATATGAAAAATCATTTATAAGGACCTGTGAGAAAGGGCTGGCAGGGGAAGACACCTTGTGAGGTAAATTTATGTGAAAAGAGTAAAGACAGTTGAAGAAGTGCAATGAATTCTGGGTGTTGTGCAGCCACACAAGACCAATGAGCCATAAGCCCTGTACTGGCTCTCCTGATTCTCCAAAACTCTATGAAATGAAGATTATTTAATATGTTCTAATTTTCTTATTATTATCTAGAGTTTTTAGCTACTAGGAAAAGCTCATTTAAGCCCCACAAACAAAATAATGCCAAGCACTGGACTACTATTGAGACTCATGGATTTTGACCTCCCAACTAGGCTGCATCTGTATTTGGAAAGTCAAAGATACTCCAGGGGCAAAGACAACTTTATTTGACAATGGTCATGTATTAGGTTTACAGTATGCTTATAGGAGCTTTTGCATATTAAGTAAAAATGTGACTTTTTTTTCCTCAGTGACCCGTCATTATAAAATGACTTTTTTTTTTTCCTTTTTGATCTTCATCAAAAACTTGATTCATGAAATACAAGCTTAATGGCCGGATATTTCGTTCAGTTGGTATGAAGCTGGCCTCAACTGCACGAAGCTTTGAGTTCAAACCTAAACACCAAGTGAACCAGATACACTCCTGTACCCTCAGCACCAGGGAGATGAGGGATCCCCAGTTCACAGTCATGCTCAGTGCACAGTGAGTTTGAGACCAGCCTAGGATACATGAGGCATGGCCACCCTACCACCACAAAAATGACAGCATGCTTGCACAAAGAGTGAAAGACAATTGCCTCTTCATAAATATCTTTATATTTAAAGAGACAGAAAAATCAATTATACTTTACATGAGGCGACTGTGTTGACTGACCTCTCTCTCATTCAGGCAAAGAAATGCTCTAGCGACTTCCAGGAGTCCCACTCAACAGTCACACTGAGTAACCAACCTTTATGGTTTTCCTCTTCATATGGATATTCAGTCATCCATTTGTTTCCTAGAGTCACATTGATCCTGCAAGGGAAACACACCAAAAGCTATCATGAGAGTCGGTTCTATATGACAACATTCCTTATTGGGAAAAGCAGGGAGTGAATCCACCTGAAGGAATGAGGTGACAGAGGAAGCCGCATCAGCGTTGACACTCTGAAGATGACCTAGGCAGGAGACAGAAAGATGAAGGAGGGGATTAAAGAGGGAAGGAGCAGAGGGAAGCGGTGGGTTGAGGAGAAAATGGCCATCACTGGGTTAGGTGTGAATTTATTGTATGTGAAGAATTCACAGATATGTAAGCTAGAGCCTCAAGTCCATTACTCCATTAACCTATATATTTTTTTAAAACTCAATTTTTTTTTTGAGAAAATGAAAGTGACAAAAATGTACAGAATAATTCATATGGCTAAATTTGAGGCTCTGCTGTTTATCCAATAACCAAAACACCTTTAAAAAATATTAAATCAAAGCATGTCACTTCCTAAAATCATATAAACAAATATTTATGTTGTTTAGTAAAAAGTCATAAATCCCCAGGACACCTGGATTTCACCAAATACAGTAAATATTTCTGGACTGGAGAATGCTGAACACAACAGGCCACCTACCCCATTTGGCTCTATCTTAGACCTCTTTCTATTTATTCACTCACGATTACATAAACAGCTTCAGAATTTCCATTTCATGAGACAAATTTTCTTTGGCATTCGGTGGAGCCAGCTTATTAGGCACAGTTGTCTTTCCTTTTCTGGGTTGGGAATTACACCCAAGAGGGGACATGCCTTGCAGCTAACGGTACGGAGTCCATGCCAATGCCCTGAGCTGTGGCAGTGGCCTGGCTCTCCATGTGTGTTTCCGAACATCTACACAGAATGAGAACCCTCTTGGTGCCCTCAGTGAAGTGCTGTGCAGCCTACCCAGTCTAGGGTCTTGGGATGAGAAGCCATCTGGCTTTCTCTTGCTGTGTCTCGAGAGATACTCCTAATGTGAACTGCAATTTACTATACTACCAGAAATGCTACTAACAAAAGAATGCGATATTTTAATATTAATGAAAGAAGAGAAATAGCCTCATGCAATTCAGAATAAAACGCTACTTTGCATTACAAAAGCATAATGTATTATCCCATAAAATGCACAGAAAATCATCAACTACGTGATGTCATCAAGCACATCTTGCCCATTGTAGTCTCCAGAGGGCGTTTATTCCAATCAGTTCCAACTTCTTTGAAGAATGGTGAGATTCTGTAACAACTATTACAATCTTGTACATTTCAAGACAAGGCTCTGTAGCTTTTTCACATTTTAATACACATTCACACCTATGCACTGCCAGTCCCATGGACCCAACTACTGATCAAAGTGCACAGGAAGAGGATCACACAGGTTGTGTCTAAGCACGATTTTACCACAGGGACTTGGGCATCCTTGAATTCCGGCATAGAGTTAGAGATCTACAAGTGAAACTCTCCGGATACCAGAAGGCATCCACTATGATTTTTTTTCCCAGTGATTTTAAACATATTAGCGTTTCATAGAATATAGTTAATACTTCATTGTGGCAGTGCACCCAACCTTTAGTCCCTAATTTTAACTAATTTTTTTTAAATCTCCAATAATACTAAAATATCCTTAATGTATGTCTGCTATGAACCAAAACCTGTGTTAGCTTGAATGATACTTTTCTGTAATAGGTAAAGATATGTCCTCAAACTCACCCCAGGACAAACATGGGAGACTTTAACCAGAAAGGGACACTATTAAGGGGACTTCAGTCACCTTGCTATCCTCATCCTGCTACTGATTTCATCCCTGCCAATGTGAATTTCTTCAGGTAAAAGAAAGAAATGTTGCCATTCTGTCACCACTGACTCCCAGTGTACCAAACAGAGGGCCCAGAGAATGTTATAAGGTCAATGAATGCTGTAAAATAAATGAAGGAAGGAAGCAAACACAAAAAGCTAAAAGGGAAAAAAAATCACATAAAGTTTCAGTCTGTTTGTTATGTAGATTTGCTGCTCAAGTAATTTAGGTTTTGATTACGTAATCTATACACTCAGTCTGCAGACTTAAACATTAAACCGTGTTAACTATACATAACACATTTTTACAAAATTTGGGGATTCAATTCAGAATCCCAGTGTTTGGGTTGAGCACATAAACTACTTTAAGATCCCATTGCACTATGATAAAACTGAATGAACTTACAATTTTGTGTCCAACAAAACAATTCAGGTAATTCCAGGGCTCTGGATACCTGACATTTTTGTCCCAAGTTTCAGCGTGAAATTCTTTATGGCTTAATCTTACCCCTTACCCTCACAGTCAGTACAATTTAAATGTAAACCTTAAGACGTTTTAAAGCTGGAGAGAGCCTCGTTTTTAAGATGGTATGAATTTTGCTTTTCCCCAATTCAAACTCCTAAGAAGCTGTTCGGAATCCAGCTCTGCCTGTGAGCCTCCATGCCATGCTTTTAAACAGCACAAGTGAAGGTAAGAAAGGGAAGACTGCTGTAGGGCTATGGGGACAAGTCTCTAATCTCAGCGCCATCAGCTACTGGCTGCATACCCTTCAAAACTCATCCAGTATCATGGAGGTCCAATTTTCTTTTCCGCAGAGGCAGGAAATGATGATAATAATTTTTGCTCTGACTCCCACCTCGGCTCTAACTGAAGAAATGTTTACATGGCAATCTATAAAATCATAAGTGTTGTACACATAAGAATTGGCACTCTCTAACCAGTGGCTGAAATATTTAGCAGATAAAATGAAAAGGAGATTCTGTTCAGTGGAGGTCACGTGACAGAACAGATGAGTCTCAGATTTTATTCATGCTGAGGGACCTGTATGTTGTTTCCCAAATCCCTTTAAAAACCAAGGCATGATAAGAAATAGAAAAATGGCTCATTTCCAGCAACGTTAATCTCGCGTCAATTTCCAAATTCAATTTACTTATCTCTGCCAAATAGATTTCTGAAATTACTGGGTAAATCTTCACAAAGCAGAGACATTTTGAGTACCAGTGGCTACATCAAAAAACTTTGTGCTGGGGACAGCAAAATCCCCAAGTTGGCTCTTACTACCGTCTATGTTCTCTTTTCTGAAGGTGTGTTATAGGCAACTTTTCTTTTCTTTTTTTTTTTTTTTAATTTATTGTGTCTATGATGTATCAAGGTGCTTGTGTGAAAGAGCACAATTTTTTTAAAAAGATTTATTTATTTATTATGTATACAGTGTTCTGCCTGAATGTATGCTTGCATACCAGAAGAGGGCACTAGCCCTCATTATAGATGGTTGTAAGCCACCATGTGGTTGCTGGGAATTGAACTCAGGACCTCTGGAAGAGCAGACAGTTCTCTTAACCTCTGAGCCATCTCTCCAGCCCATAGGCAACTTTTCTAATGAAAATTTATAATGTACCATTCATCAGTATTTGTGTCAAGGACATAGATGCTTGAGTCATGTTTCTCTGGCAGTAAGATAATTGTGTCCATTCACACGGAGCATCCCTAGCCACCTGGTGTGAGGTATGTCATTGCACATGGAGCTTGGTGGCATCTGGCTCTGGAGAGCCTTACAGAAACTTCTGAGAATGTTCTTGTGGTACAGTACCAACTAAACTGCTCAGCAGAACAGCCACTGAATGTGGCATATATATATACTGGTGATAGGGAATCATATCAATCCTCCAGAGAATCTTTTCTTTGACTTTGCAGTAGCTCACTAGCAGCAGTAATATTATCAAGCTGAAAATAAAGCAGAGTGACAGAAATAGTCACCTACAATTCACCACAGCACTGCTGTAGTTGGTCCCCTACAGTACTGGATAGAGTTGTGTTGGATTAGTGTACACGTCAAAACGTTCAAAGTCCATGTGTCTGATGTACTATGAACATAGCTCTTTCTGGCTTCTTTTTTAAAAGTAAAAGTAAAAAGAAAGAAGGAAGAAAGGAAGGGAGGGAGGGAGGAGGGAAGGAAGGAAGGAAGGAAGGAAGGAAGGAAGGAAGGAAGGAAGGA
>NW_026591086.1:37552463-37627377 GCF_907164565.1 Psammomys obesus
GAAGGAAGGAAGGAAGGAAGGAAGGAAGGAAGGAAGGAAGGAAGGAAAAAAGCCAACCAACAAAATACTCTTGGGCTGAGGGATGGCTCACTGCTTTAAGGAGCTGAGGACCCAAGTTTACTCTCCAACACCCAAGTTGGGTAGCTCAAACCAGATGCCCCACCAGCTCCAGAAGTTTCTGATGACTCTGACCTCCTTGGGGAGCCCTACATACACATGTGTGCATAATCCTCACATATGTGTGCATACTTTAAAGTAATTATAATAAACCTTTATAGAGATTTTTTTTAAAGCCTCATCACACACTGCCTTTGGTACTCTCTTGCCTGTTTTCTAGAAGTGTTCTATACTGTCATTAGATTAGACAAAGGACAGCAAAAGATGTTACTGTTCTCAGAAATACAGACATGAGAAGGTGGAAAGGACATGAAAAGACTCTTACATTTGTTCTCAACAAAAGTGGTGCTTCCAGAAACCACAAATGAAATGCGTGTTGGTGGCAGGAGGAGCAGGAGAAAGTACAGCCGTGTCTGCTTCTCTTTAGTAGTTACAAGCACCAGAACAGCCTCCAGGTCATCAATTTCCTTTCTTTCTCTCCCTCCCTCTCTACCTTAGAACTTAAACACGGGATTGGCCAGCCTCTGCAGAATTCAGTCTTGACACCACGGACTATAGATATAACCTTGGCTATAACAAAACGGGATATCGTCCACAAAGAAGGAGTCAGTTTGGAACACCTTCAAGGGTCCTGACATAATGTTTCTCTCTACTTCGGGTTGTCCTCGCTCCATCACAGCTCAATCCTCTATTAGGTTCTCAACCTTTAAAAGTTACCGTTTAATGCATTTAAGCACTTCAGCACCGAATGTCCACTTGTTGTTATGTCTCCTCAAAGTCCCTTTATGTCTGTTGAAATGGAGACAGAGAAACACATTTTGGGTGTGTTTATGGACATCTGACGACTCAGGGTGTTCCACTCTCTGCTCAAAGGTAATTTGGTTGTTCTGTTTCAGGCAAATTGAATTCTGATGCTGTTACTGCAACCCCATTTGGAATTCAGTTTTCGAGACTGCAGTTTATAAGTGACTGTTTCAATTACTTGTGGTCTTGCGTTTTCCAGTACTGATGAAAAGAAATCAAGTAATAAAGGTTTATATACATATTCCATTCAGTTACCATAAGTTTAACAGCTGATGAGGGACCCTGACAGGCAGGTTTTGGGCACGTAAATCTGATAGAATGTATAATAGGTCCCAGTTTGTACTTTGAGTTTTAAAGTTTCCATCATGTAAAGCTGAGTTTTTATTATTTAAATTTATTTCTGTTTCATCTGTCACAGCGAATACCCTGGAAACCAAAAATATTAGAAGCTTAATCTAAATATTTCTGGAGAGAAATGCAAATCTAAATGGTATGTTTTAGAGCTCTTTTGACTTAAAGGGGAATGCTAGACACAAGTAGAATCCCTGTTGCTAAGTGACAGGTGACACCTACTGTTTCTCCTCTGAACTCCTGAATATCAGAACGCAGTACTACATACTGCCAAAAAGAGACAAGTAGATTTCCATGGGACAAGTGCTGTCCTCTGAAGTGAAGCAGACGAGCGTTCTGCTATTGTTAAGCCCCGGTCACAGGTGACCAGCAAATCTGCCTGTGTGAAGAGAGATGACTTCACAACAGGAATGAACAGGAATTTATCTCCCTGCTGAGTATAAATGT
Organism: Psammomys obesus; assembly: GCF_907164565.1. NCBI lineage: Eukaryota > Metazoa > Chordata > Mammalia > Rodentia > Muridae > Psammomys > Psammomys obesus. The sequence goes on from NW_026591086.1 coordinate 37,554,183, forward strand.
TAACACTCTGAAGCAAAATAAAAGTCGCTGGGACATATTTTCTAATTACTAGCCTACTTTATAATGTTCTGTCCTTTCCTCTACACACACACATCACTGCTTAAAGTTCCAACCCCTCTCCTGCTCACTGAACAATCCAATTGCAATACAGAAACTGCAAGGACTCTGTTAGATATAAAAATTCAGACTCTCACAGGCATATTCTGTGTGAGAAGGTCTATGTGGCATCATGGGAAAGGTCCAGATACAAAAGCAAAATGTAAAGCATCAATCATAAAACACTTTTGAGGACCATCAGGAGTTGTTTTCCATGTATATTCTCTTTTTCTTTGTTTGTTAAATCGATCTTGTGGGCCTGTTCCTTCACCCCTGCAACATACACTGCATTTGGTTTGGTTTGTAAATTGAAAAGAGAATGTCCATAATATGTACAGAACACCAAGTAGTCCATAATTCATATTCTAGAAATGCTTGTTGTACCTTTATTGCCAATATTCCTTACCAAATACACGAAGTCTGTCTCCACTTCAACATTGCTGAGAACTAGAGGGCTGAGCCACTTTACACAAAGTTCTTGAATGTGACTTTCAACCATGACTGTGTGTTTCCTATAGACAAGCCCTGGGTGCCACCCCACACTTTTATGTGGTGTTCATAATTCAATTACTAAGAGATTCAACACTCAAAGCATTAAGAGAAATGGAATTCAAAGGTTATTAATAACCGATATTCAGTAATGACCTCCTTGGCATTGCAACTGCATATATATTGATTAGGAATCATCTGTTTAAAAACGCCCTTTTGCTATTTCCAGTTTTGTTTCCCTAAAACCATGTTCCCACATAAGAAGAGCTTACTATTTTTTAAAATGATGAGAATAACAGAGAAAGACAAACACATTTTAAGAACTGAGGTGCCGCTGAAAAGGCAGCTCGAGCAGCTGTTAAGAGCAAAGACGAGCTGTGGAAAAGCACCTTCGGTGTGCAGAGGTGAAGCCAGAGGACAGGGACACAGAAACTGCTGCTTCCTTTCTTCTCTATTTCCGTTCTGCCACTCTTCACCCTTCCATGAGCCCAGAAAACAAACAAACCCCGAAAAGAAAGTAACCATAGCAAATGAATTAAGCATTTCCTTTTGCATAGATTGTACTCAATGTAACAGTCTGAGAAGTAATTTGCGCCACGCTTATATTCAAGGATAATTGCCATTTTATCGGTGAACTGCACAGTCAAAATGCTGATTTGTATTGCAAAGGACTGACAGGATGGCCTGTCAGTGTGTCTTACATTTGGCCCTTGTGTGTCTAATTCATGTGATTTAGGTTGTGACAAAGTGGAAGCATGTGGCATTTGTCCCGGCACATAAGAACATGAGTAATACCGCGTGTGTTCCTACATTTTGTCCCACCCCTAGCCCCAAACGGAACAAAACAAATTACTGCCACACAGAAGCCTGAACAGAAGGATAAAGAATACTGGTACCCTTTCTTAAGCCTCTCTGTCAGGATGTACTTTAGGTGTAATGCAGGAGGTATTAAAACCTCTAGAGTCTTTAGGAAGCTGATGGAGGTAAGGAAAGAACAGGGTTCCCAGCCATGGAATGTTAACTTCCAAAACGTATACAATTACAGCATCGTTGTGAGACTTTGCTATCATGGAAAGGTAAAGTTAACATTCTGAAAGCCAATTAGAATAGTCGTGAGCAAATAATTCATATCAATAATGAAATATTTAGTTCTTATGAAATGCAGCCTAAGGTTTATATACTTAGGTTTATAATTCACTTCCATAGGTAGTGTCGGAAGATGGCTACAAGGAGGAAGGGGTGAAGAGTTCAGATTTTATACACTAAACCTCTATGGCATACAAATAGGAAGTAAGTCCCCTCAGTATGCAGCATGCACACTTGGACTTCCCATTGACTGTTGACTCACACTGTAATATGCCCACAATAAACAAGATAAAGGCCATGCAAATGCATAGCAAACAGTTTGTTTACAAAATAACATTTTTCTGGCCCATCACAATGGCTGATTAAAATACGTTGCTCTTATCCATTTTTTAATTAATTCACGTGAAATTAAACAAATATTTATGAAACTATGGGGAAACATTCCATCTGAGTAGAAAATCAGATGGCACATGCTTAATTATGGTTGACATTTAAATGAAATTGGTGTTCTTAAATTATTTAGCAATAATTAAAAATTATCAGATGCAGTATCTTTAAAATGTGTGCATATTAAACCTTTTCACACTTCCTGAACTCAAGGAAGTTTAAACAAAGTAGCTTTTAGGAAATAATTTGATAGATGGATAAAAAAGCTGGATACTATGTTCCGGTACGATTTTGACACAGTGATACAGAAATGGGAGGATTCGCTGTTAGTAATAAATTTCTCTTGGGTTGCTCATGCTTTAGTGGCTGAGCACATCATCCCAGTGTGTGCAAATAGACACCATCGTCTCTGTCCCATGTAGCTCATAATCTTGTCCTCAGTAGAGAGCTATCACAATACAAACACAGCTAATTAACATCTCTCAATGATGAGCAAATTAATATATTGTCAAATGCATTGCCCAACACTGTACTTCTCTCATAGCTAAATATAACACAAGATCAAAATATAGTGGCTACGAATGTGAAATGATTTACTTATGTTTATTCTTCTTATAAGGACCAAAAAAAAAAGACCCTCCTATAAGCTAAAAAGTGCTGAAATTAGAGGATGCGCTCAACTATGTCCTGGCAGCAGACACAAAGCAGGAGATAAAAGTCACTCTAACAGTCATCTAAACTGGATGGTAAATGTACTGATATTCATTCATCCATGAGTCACCCATAGGCCAGGACCGGTCCTAGCTTCGTTTCCTTTACTGTGATAAAATACCCTGACAAAAAAACAACTTAGGGTTGAAGGGGCTTAACAAACTAACATATTGCCAACTGACAGTCCATCAGGGCAGGGAGCTGAGGCAGAACTCTAAGCTAGCTAGTCCTATAACCTCCACAGTCAAGAGCAGAGTAAGACAAACGTATCCGTGCTGCTCCCTTATTTCTTTGCTTGCTTGCTTGCTTTTTCCCCTCAGTTCAGAAATCTCAGCCTAAGGCATGGTTCCACCCACAGTGCACCGGGAACCCCATATCAATAAACAATCAAGGCAATCCCCTACAGACAGGTCCACAGTCCAATCCCACCCAGATAATTTTCAATTAAGATGCTGTTTCCAGGTGATTCTAGGCTGGGTCAAGTTAATAGTTAAAACTAGCCCTCACAGAAGGACACGAGCCCTCAACACTTAGCTTGAAGAAGTTTATAATCAGCAAAGGTGAACCAAATACAGATAATTGGAACAGTTTTTATAACATCTACCAGCCTTTGATTGACTGTCACATATTTAATATTGACTAGACTGATTCACATGTATCAATTAAATGGTGCATAAAACATAGCTATTCAGTTTAATTAAAATGTATATCCATATTTTACAGTGTAAATAACTGATTATCTTCAGTATTCAGCTATATAAAAATACCATACTTAGTGATGCCATGGAAACTCCAAAGAAAGAACAGAATATGGAAAGGAAAGGAAATTGGAGGGGCTTCAAAGAGAAAGACAATCAAAGGCAAATGGTGAGCAAATAGCATTTAAGACCAAGGAGAGAGGCTGGTTAGTAGTAAATTTGGTCCGATTTTGGGAACACACACATTAACTCACAAAGAATGTGCTTGTAGACACACACTCTCACACACATACAAATGAGTAATCTATGAGCTGATGCCTATAGTGATCATCCTGTCCCATGAAAAGAGGTACTCTAATATAGGAAAAATGTTTCAAACAAACAACAACAAAACCTCTGGCCTGATTCCTGCTGTATTGTGTCTTATATTGAAATTACGTAATATATGCTAAATATAACAAAACTGTATGAACACCAACTTAAATTATTTTCATAGATTATTAGGTTCCATAACAACTTAATATTTCTAACATCTCTGATCATCAGATACAAATCTTCCAATTTATGGTTTAAATATAAATCAATGAAAATATGTCCACAGGGAGTAGACAGGCTTGTGTATTCAAACTGATGACAAACTGATCAGAAATAAATGCCAAAGATGCATAAGTTACAGAAGTTTATCTCAAAGTTCTCTAGAGTACAATAAAGTGATTTTGAAAATTAACCAGTCAGGGAACGTCAAAAGCATCTGAAAAGGCAGTCACAAATATTGCACAAAGAGACTCCCGTAAACCTAAAGCAGGCAAGTATTTTCATTTCTTTATCACCTGTGGCAATGTGTATGCAACTAAAAGACACTGGAAGGTGAGATAAAGCAGGTACAGAAAGACAAACCTCACACAGTCTCCTCATCTGTGCAAACAGAAAAGGTTGATCTGAGATGGAGAATGAAACAGGGATGAGTAGGTTACGAAGTAGGGACAACAACGTAAAAATCTCTGAACAAAAACATTATTTCTAGATTTTTTTTTTGAAACATAACTTACAAATAAAGCCTGTAATAACTTATGTTTCAAATGACTACAGGAGCTCAAGCTTTCCTGCTGGGATTTGGCTTTGATGTGAGTGTGTACCAGTGTGCTTCAATGGTACAGGCCTGATTCTTAGTGTGGTGGTGCTGGGAAGCAGGGGGATCTTTCAGAGGTGGGATGTGGCCCCATGAATGATGACTGAGTCATGGAATGCTGCTCATGGAGGAGATTGGCTTCCTAGACAGAAACTGTTACAAATGAGTCAGACTGACAACTCCCGGTGATGTCACCATGATTCCATCCAGTGGGATGTAGCCAGTGGGACCCTGCGAAAGGTAAGATGACAAGAGCATGTTCTTTAACTTCCTCAATTGAGCTGCATGCCATTCTCTTCCTTACAAATTAGCTAGCCCCAGATGTGCAGCAGAAAACTAAGACAAATACTCACAGCACAGAAATGATAAATTCTTGTAGAGATATAAATAGTAATTTTCTCAAATAGAGATAGTTGTGCAGATGTCATCAAATTATCAGTATGTAACAAACTTTGTGGTAACTTGGAAGAAAAAAAATATGCAATGCCGAGCTGAGAGTTTAAAAGTCTACTTAAACAGAAATAAAACTGAAACCCCCAAACTGAAGACTCAACACACACATAGGTATCGTGTAGGCTATTTTCTATCCTAACCATTAAGAAATTGCCACAACCGAACTAACCTTTCTGTTTTAAGTACAGGATCATAGAAGAATCACCTTGGGTTTTTCAAGAATTCTTTAAATACACCAAAATACAGTATCTGGAAATACAAGACAGGAAAGCTGTTAGCTACAGAACTCAATTTGAATTATTCACTGACTGGAATGCCATCAGCTCTCGACAGCAGAAGCAAGAGCAATAAGTGGTGTTAGCTTCAGCACCTAACATCCCTCCACCACGTGCCAGAACCTTCTCCAAGTTCAGCTGTGCAGTCACCTATATTACTACTCACAGTGTGCAGGGAGGTAGAATTAATATCCTCAGTTTATGAACATGGAACTGCAGAGAAGGAAGTACAAGAAGTGATGACAGTATCTTCCTAATTGTCAGTACTGCCCAAGACAATTCTGAGGGATACATTTAGAATAACCCCTTCACAGAACACAGAACACGAGATATTTTCATTCATGCGAGATATCCAAAAGCCAGTCTCAATACTGTACATGTTTTCCTTTCAAAAAGCCTGAAGTATTTCTGAGTTAAACAATGGCTGTAAAAACAGTTTCCAGCAAGAACAAAATCATGCTGCAAGTCTGACATCATCTGAATCTCCCTCAATAGCAGGTAAAGCTAACACCTTGAAAGCTGCTTCTGTAATGAGAAATGAATGCTTTCTTTAATTTTTTGTGTATGTGTTCACAGATCTTCCTAAGGCTGTAGAATTTTCTGTGTACATTCCCACACAAAAACCAAGATTTATGAATTTAATGAAAATCTCCCTCTGCCTGGCCTTGGAGACATATGGAAACGTCCAGACACAAAGCCAGACCCAAATGGCATTTAACTTTTCATATCACAAATAAATGGCTGTCTTTATGTAACAGGATGAAAATATGTTTCAAACAAGTATTTTTTGCCCTGTATTTGAGTCAGCTGTCATAGGCAGCTAATTTTAAAGACATCATTCAAAACAGTAACTCTTCATAACTCTTGCTCCAAGTGTATATAGACAGACTAAGCCACATTTGGTCCTTTCTTGGTTCTTGAGGAAATCACATGAATAATAATATTTAACTGTCTCAGTACATTAACAGAATAATGAGTATACATGTCATAAGAAAAGCTATGTAGAAAAAGTTCATGCTTTTCAAGAGTCAACATTAGGCTAGGGGCAGATGGAAGGGGAGGAGGCCCTCCACTATCAGTGGACTGAGGAAGGGGCATGGGAGGAGATGAGAGAGGGAGGGAGAGTGGGATTTGGAGGGAATAATGGAGGGGCTATAGCTGGGATACAAAATGAATAAATTGTAATAAATAAAAACATATTAAAAAATGAAAATATAAAGAAATTAACAGAAATACAAGGAACTATAAAATCCCCAATGAGATGTTCTCTATACCTCCTCCACACCCTTGTCTATCACTGAGATTCAAAGTATCTCAAGGAGTGCTTGAGGAGCTTGAGCGGCAGCTATGAGGTGGGAAAGGCTGTGACATCAAGAGATCCAGGCCTAGGTGCTGTCACGTAGCTTCATCACTTCCTAGAGGTTGGACAAGAAGGAGGCAAACGACTCCAGGAAAACCATATAGATGACAATCTGCCAGCAATCCAGACTAGAGCTGGGATGAAACAACATGAACAGAGCAACGTAGGGAGGAAAGGGTTTATTCAGCGCATGCTTTCACATTGAAGTTCATCATCAATGAAGTCAAGACAGAAACTCAAGCAGGGCAGTGACCCGGAAGCAGAAGCCATCGAGGGGTGTTGCTTATAGGCCAGCTCCGTATGGCTTACTGAGCCTGCCTTATAAAAGAACCCACGGCGGCCACCAGGCCAAGGTTGGCATAACCCACAATTGTCATGGCCCTCACCGAGAATGAATCACTAAGAAAATGTACAATGCTACTTGACGTGCTATGTCTGGTATCTCTAGGAAGGGAGGTTTCCCTTTTCTGAAGGAAAATGGACAGAGTAGGAGAGGATTTGGGGGGAGATGGAAGGTGGGCTGGGGGGAGAGGAAAGGGGAAACTTTACTGGGGATGTAATATGTGAGAGAAATATAAATAAATAAAAGGAGAAAATGTCCTCGTCTATAGCCCAGTCTTACAAAGGCATTTTCTCAGTTGAGGCTCCTTCCTCTCTGATGACTCAAGCTGTATCAAGTTGACACAAAACTATGCAGGACAGCTGTGAAATGTGCGCAGGAACCTGCTGCCCAGCTTTACTTTAAAAGAGCATCCGGACAGCTTGCAAATGGACCCACGTGCACACAAGTACAGACCATACACTATTTAAAGCTCGCTGGGAGCATCAATTTTTATTCAAAATACGTTTGTTTCCTTCAGTACAGAAGATTGCAGATTGCTAAATCGCATGAAGATATTTCTTTTGGTTTCACTCATCACTTACCTCAACATCCTTCAACTTTTGGGCTCATGAAACAGGTCTTTGTGGGGTAGGGAGATTGAGACCAAGGCCTTGGGCAGCTTTTTGCTCTTGTTTGGCTCTGGAGTCTTACCCCATACTCTTCATCAGCCTAGAAGACTGCTCTCCTGTCTTGGAAACTTTGAGAAAACCCCTTTATCTCTCTATATTAATGTTGGGCAGGCACTACTTACATGTACAAACAGATCAATTTCTGTCCTTCTTCAGAAACGTCATGTCAGGTCATTAAATCTACTTCCATCCACGTCACCCACAGGTAGATGCTTTTACAGCTGGGGTGTCCTTGACCCTGCAGATACCATCACCTGGAGCCTCTCGTCTCCATTTCAGTGACTGCTCAGACCCGGCCTCCATTCTGCCACTGTCACCATTGCCTTAACTTTTCACAATTCTCCCTCTCTAACACATGCTGTCTTCTAAGTCACTCATTTACTCCATCATGTGCAGTCTCTGCGTTTCTTCCCTCTGGATGTTCACCTAGCGGAGTTTGTGAGATGACTAGATAACTCCCTAATGGACTCACCTAACATATGCTTTACACGTTTTATATTCGGGTATCAAAGATTTGTTTAACATGCACTCAGGACTTTATCATGCCTGGAACTGTGATAGAATTGGAGATTTGGCACCAAGACCGTCCCCTACAGTCTCCCACCTAATGCTAGGGACAGTGCCACTTCCAAAACTGGTCATCACTCTTCCCTCAAGGAAAATCGCTTCCCAAGATCCCCATTTCAGTCTGTGATGCCACCAACATCCAATTGATGTGACATGCTTTTTGACTCAACTGAAGATATTTCATCAGCATATAATAAAAACCATAGTGCATATTCCTTTAAAAATCTCACTTGGTTTTCTTCAATTGTCTCCCCTCCAGCTACCGCCTCTCCATGCAGCCTCTTTTAGCAGACTGGACCACTGTAAGCCCCTCTACTTCAGATGATTTTCTCTGGTGCACATGGGAAACAAGACTGAGGTTTAAAATAGTTCACAGTGCTACATTCAGCCAAGGGTTTGCCATTCATCTTCCAGTTGATTTCAATTTTTTTCAGCATTCACAGAAATTTTGAAAATTTTTCTCCTTCCACTGGGAGAGGTTTCGTCTCTGCCTCCTGTCAAATCATCTGTCATTATCTCCTCATCAAGCCACAAAAACAGCACTAAGATGGAAAAGAATTTTTTTTTCAAGCTCTTCATGGTGGCTCATGTCCTCTAATCTCAGTTCTTAGGAAGCTAAAGCAAGGAGATTAAAAACCTGAAGGCCAACCTGGAATATATTTACTTTATTTCAAGGTAAACCCAGGTTCTACTAAAGGGAGAACCTCCCAGAAAACCAGCCATACGATCAAAGACCAAACGAAACAATCCACCTTAAAAAAGAAAAAAGAAAAAACAGAAATAGACTAGTTTTTAAAACATCACTAGAGGTGATGTGCAGTATAATAAATAGCAAGCACACTGGCCTTCATGAAACACTTATTAGCATCATGTTTGATGATGATATAATGAAAGCTTTCCCCAAGGAAATTAAAAGAAACAAAGACAAGAATAATTATTGTCATTATCTCAATTCAGCTCATGCAGAAGGTCTGCCCAGTGTTGTAAAGCATAAATAATAAAATAGATTATAGAAAAATAAATTCACCATTCCTAGAAAACATGGTAAACATGATTATGTAGTCAAAAGTATGCAGACTCTAAATAATGGCATTAGAGTTAACAGACACATTTAGTAAAGTCATTAAAGGCACATTAAGAATACAAAAAAAATCAATATACTGAATAATAAAAACAATTTTACAAATTTAAAAGCTTAAAAAGTAGAACTAAAGAATTAAATAGAAGCCAGGCGTGGCAGTACATGCCTGTAACCCCAGCACTCAGGGAGACAGAGGCAGGCAGATCTCTGTTGAGTTCAAGACCAGCCTGGTCTACAAAGTGAGTCCAGGGCAGCTAGGCTACACAGAGAAACTGTGTCTCGGGGGGGAGGGGAGAAAGAGAGAGAGAGAGAGAGAGAGAGAGAGAGAAAGAAAGAAAGAAAGAAAGAAAGAAAGAAAGAAAGAAAGAAAGAAAGAAAGAAAAAAGTATGGCGATACACTGGATTAAAATTCTCCTCAAGTTGATTTACACATTCAATATAAACCCAACCAAAAATCCCAGAGGGGTGGGAGGAGTAGAGGAGCAAGATGCCTTGGAGAAATTATTTCAAATTTAAAGTAGAAATAGGGAAAACTGAAAATAGCCAAGCTGTCTTAAAACACACACAAACACACACACACACACACACACACACACACACACACACTCTAAGATGGGGGAACACTGGTTCTCGAATAGCCACATCTATCACAGAATTCTCATAACTACAATCTAGAAATTGATACTCAAATCTAGAAAAATTACATCTACACATAATTATGGGTGATTCTAATGGAGTGGATATTGTCCTGCAACGGAATAGCCCTTCAGAGGGAGGGTGAATTAAGCTATTTCTCACGGTATCGTAACACAAAAGCCTAATCAAAGTGGATACAGATATGGTCTGAAGGGTAAATCAGTCAACTAGAAAAAAAAGAAAAAGACCACCCATCATGATTTGTGTCAAAGGTTCATAAAATGAGATACCAAGAGAACTTGCAAAATAAATAAATACATAAAACTAATAAAATGGAGAGTGAGAGTTGAGGCTTGTAGCTCAGTATCAGCACTTGCTCACACAGGCCCACACATAAGGCCCAGGTTCCATTTCCAGAACTACCAGGAAAGAGAAACAAGTTTTGTTGTTTTTTTTAATTCTTTTAATTGTGCATGAGTTCGTGTATTTACAAAGTCAGAACATGTAAGAATATGCTAGTTAGCAATATGTGAACTAGTGAGGCGCTGCCAAAAGCTCAGAGCCTGACGGTAGGGCAGACACGCGGGTTCTGGCAATGCACGCTGAGGAAACGCTGTACAGCAGTGAGAAGGATGCAACTCTGCGCAGTGAGAAAACACAGACGAAAATCCAGAATCGCGATGGGAAAGAAAACAAGATGGGTAGAGGGCAGGAGAGGTGTCTCAGCGGGTAAGGCCCTCAGTGCACAAGTAAGGGCCTGAGTCTGGGCCACGCTCCTACGGTGAAATGGGAGGCAGAGACAGGAGCGTCCCTGGAAACTTGTGGACCAGCTGGCCTGGTGGACAAAGCTACCAGGAGACTGTATCAGAGAAGGTGGACAGAGAAGGACTCATGTTGCCCTGGTGTGTCCACATGCGCATTCACACATGAACACACATCAACATACATATACCAACATACACATTACAGTAGAAAGCTGCACACATTTTAGCTCCAAGTGTGTGGAATCAAAGCCAGACAAAGCTAATAGAAGTCTAAGCAGTGGCTGCATTTAGTGCAGGAGTGATAGGAACAGGACCTAAACAAGGTTCTCAGCATGGGAATGTCTTAATTTTTTTTTTTTTAAATCTGGATAGTTGGTGTGTGGATGTATTTATCTGTGAAACTTTACCAAAGAACACCCATTTTAGCCATTTTGCACATTTTTTTTTTTTTAAATTTCAGACAAATGAAAAAGTTTCCTGAAAGAGAATTAGGACAAATTCAAAATTTTCATCAAACTTCCCTGATTACAGCATATTGTTTATAACTCCAAAGCTCTATCACAGCCCAGTAAAGCTCACCATTACACCATCACCTAAGGACAAGTGTTCAACAGGAAGAGGCTCTTAGCAAGCGCTCTGAAAGCCATTTTGAATTCCATCTCTTTCCCAAATCCCTTTTCCAGAGCAGCCACTAAAGCAGACAAGCTTGGGGGTTCTGTTTCGACAATATTGTATATCTACAAATAGTATTATCTGACTAGTGAAGCTGATGTCAAATTAGCTAGAGGGGAAAAAAAATAACACAGCCATTCCTCCTTATTCATGTACAAATTGTCAAGTTTAAGTTTCTGAGTTTCAACTTCCTAAGAAGTTAAGGAACTTCCTTACATAGTGTGGACCCCAGTGTTACATTCTTTTTAAATGCACGAATCTGTAAGGAAGATGCAATGTGTTGAAGTAAACCAGTGCTGGTCAGCGGAGTATTTAAATTCTAATTCTGCGTGGATGAGTTCGTGAAATATAACTCATGTCATTCTCAGCAGCTCCCAACCAGCTCCGGACAGGAGCACCGTGTGCAACTAATGTGTCAGCTGAAAACTATCACGTCTCCTCAACTCTCCCTTATTGGCACTGTGAGGATATGAAAATGGGGGGCCACAGAGGGAAGTGTCCTCCTTATCTCCTAGAAAAGCCTGAGAATACAGCAGTGAGGGAATGACCCTCTAAAGCTGCGGAGGATGCGCTAGCCAGCCTTGGAGAATTCAGAGGGTGGGGATTCCTTCCCTACACAGTTCAATAAAGCACAGCATTAAAGCAGAGTTCACCTCAGACTGTAAATAACTCCATTCCCTCCAGTTTCACCACAGCCACTTGAAGCAGCCCAGAAATGTATCTGTCACATTGTCTTGTGTGATTTAGAGGAGTTGATTGTTTACCGTAGTGTCTCAGCAGTAAAAACGCAATCCATAAATCAGGCCCTTGCCAGGCTGTGTGGTGAGTGCTTTATTCGAATTATCTTAAGTAATCCTCCAGGTAACCTTGTGAAGAAGGGATATTAACAGCCACTTCACGGGTGAAGAAAGGGGATCTGACAGCTCTCAAACCTCAGAGCGCGGATTGCAAGTTGCTTGCTTGCTGTCTGATTGCAAAGTGCATTCTCTCTTCCCTCTTCCGACCATGCCTCTCACTGGACGCTGAAGGCTGTGATCTGCTTAAGAGAGGTGTGCCTGATGGCCAGGATGGGTGAGAAAGGATAACAGAACCAAAGACACAAATAAAGGAATGTGCTTTTGACTTCAGAAGTGGTGTGTTTCTGAATAACTGGACTGATGGATTGTTTGATTGACTGATTGATTGGCAGTTCTGGCCACTGAGCCCAGAGCCTGGTGCACTACAGCAAACACTCTGCTTCTCAGCCACATCCCCACCACAAATACTTGTCACCGATATATACAGTATCGTTACTTTGGATAACAAATGAATATAGTTACAGGTGTGGCCAATCTCATGGTTGCTACAGGGCCCTCAAGTAATTGGGTATCCTTACCTGAACCAAGAACTATACTCAGACCCCTGCTGAGGAGCCCATGCTGAGGGCCAGGAGCCAGGGACTGGTTTTAATTTTGTTTCTGTCGAGGCAGCATGTCTCTATGTGTGGAATGGAGCATATATGAAAGTGTAAAAGAGCTGCGGTGTTTGTTCGTGATAGGTCTTTCCTCAGAAGCACTATTGAAGAGACCCTAAGCACATGTGAACACTTCCAAATGTAAACTCCCACAAGTAGCACAGTTTCAGATACTGAAAAGCGATGCCTTGATTTTCAGAGCAGAGCTCATAAGAGGCAATTGCATTAGCTTACACGTTCTTGATTTCTAGATATTGAGTCATATCTGGCCTTCTTCAGTGTTCAGTCTAGTCTGTCTACTGCCAAATTACACAGACCTCATCGCAGCCCATGTAAATTTTAATTGTTCCCCATCCACATCATGGACAAATTAATACGTGCTTCAAACTGAGCCCGCCATGTCTGGAGTATGTAAGCAAGGCCAAATGCCAAAAGCATTCGGTAAAGCTGCTCTTAACTTATTTCACTTTGTTCTTTAAAACAGGGAACTAAGAATACTGCTAGGCCACAGAAACTGCAGACGTCTTTGTTCAGAAAAGAAAATCAACCGACCCTGTACCCAGCTTAACTCATGCTCAGTAAAGAAAGTGGACCGGTAATTATATTTCTAGAAACATAGATGAACACATCACACTCCCACAGAGAAATCGAAGCCACTGAAGGTTGGCTCATATTTTCACGTCAATGCGGCGGAAATCACGTAAACACACAGGGTAAAGGTCCCTCTGGAAAGCCATCTACAAGGGCACCTACTCAGGAAGAGTTTGGGTTTATTTTAATTAATTTAAAGTATCCTAGAATCAGCCTTGATTTTCTGTGACTTCTCTGCTCCCTGTTTCACGGCCTCCTAGAGATAATCATTTTGACTCCCTAACAAGCGAATCACGCCTTGATTACTCTCAACATAAACTTTAATCTTTCCTTCACTGCATCAGACACTTCAACTCCTTCCTTCCTTTTCTGCTTAAATCCAGTCTAGCTTTTCTTTTCTTTTTCTTTTTAAACGGCCAGATTTCAGAAAGTACATCAGATTTTGTTCAATTGCTAGGAATGCCTGAACCAGAGCACTGGAAAATTTGAGGACAGCCCTAAAGATGGGACAGGTTACCTACTCCCTGTGGCTACTTCAGTAACCAGTGAGTTCACTGGGCATTGCTAAGAGGCCTGGTCCAAAGACATTACTCTGTAGGAATTATGATTTTGATGATCCTGTAAAAAATAATTTTTTATAATCATAATTTCATTTATGCTTATAACAGGTAGAGACTATAGTTTGTACATACTGGAATAAATGTACTGTGGTTTTAAAATGAGTTTCAATTTTTTGTGTGTTTTTAATGGGGCAATTGGGGAATCTAAAATTAGGTGAGATGTGTGACTTACATTTCTAATTGGGAACTTTTGATCAAGGACCAACCTTTCAACTCTCTGCCCCAACCACTGGGAATCTCCCAAGCTTCTTCTTGTACTTTGTGTAGTAGCCCTTTATGACATGTCTGCGTTGTCGCCTGGAATCTCAAAAGGCATGTTTTCTCGTTTAATCTAGCATTTAATGCATCTCGACATAAATGTATCATAACATGTACTGTTAGTTTAACATAGCCTCCTGCCCCTTGGAGAGCTATAATTGTACAGAATGTATTTGCTGCTTGCTGGTACCTGGTTTTTATCTCACTAGATTATCAATCATTAGTTCTTCGAAATCTCTTACAAAGTGATCTCAGAAGTGAAACATGTGTCTTCCAAATCAGGCTCATTCATGCACAGCCATGACTGGCTCAAAGTGTCAAGGACTTTCCATAATCCTCATAGCCTATTAAAACCAAACGAGTCTCAGAGGGCCCAAAATAGAACCCGGCATCCAGTCCGAGATTCACTGTTAAGTCCTGCGGCATAGCTATGCTTCAATTGATAAAATAAAATGTAGCCTATTCCGTACCACACAGCCACTCCACTGCTAATGGGAAATGCGCTGGGCAATAAAGATCATTAACCTGAACACAGCCAGGAATGTTATATTACAGTTCTATTGAAACGCTGGCAGACAACCCTCCTAATTTCAAAATGTCAAACCTACTAACGATAACATTTCATCCTCTCTCTCAGTGTCCTCCTGCTACTCCTTTGACTCTCCTTGAATGTTCCTCTAAGGAAATGAATTGACTGACACAGTATGCAATATTCACAATGTTCATCAAAGTGGGTAGAGAATGATTGTGTGCTCAAGGAAGTTTGCAACTTTCATATCTTTCCTAGAAATTAGCAGTACTTCAGAAATCAACCTCCCAAGTCTCCTTAGTCATTCCATTTTCTCCATAAATAACAACATGGGTCAGTGCTGTCAAACATACAAGCTCTTACAAATCTCCTGCCCTACTTGAACAGGACACGTTAGAGATGAGCAGCTGTCATCCTGACCACCCTCACCAAACAAGGTAAATATGGCTGTGTCCAGAAGGGAGCGAGCCACTGAGAAATCAACATCTGGGAAGTCAGAACAAGGGACTGTACAATAAAGCACATTCAAATTTACTCCCCATGACTGCCAGAAGGCCTTTCAAATGGCACTGTTCCCTAGGCCTGAGAGATAACTCAGTGAGTAAGAGCACTGGCTGCCCTTCCAGAGGGCACAAGTTCAATCCCCAGCACCGCACCGCATGACAGCTCACAACTGATCCCCTTTTTCTGGCCTCTGAAGGCAACTGGCATGCGTATGGTGAGTGCACATACAAATAAATATACAGGCAAATTAACCTACACATAAAAATAAAATAAAATAAATCTAAAAGAATTTAAATGCTGACGGTTCTCTACAGCTCCTCTTTAAAATGCTTCTCTGAACCCTCAGATTTGGGACTTCCATGGGTACCAAGCCAGGCATAATCATTCCAATTCCCACACGTTTTACATCAGTCCCACTTGCCTAAGGAAGTCAGCAGTCTACACACCTGTAATGAGCCCGCGGTATCCTAATTTGAATGCTGCGGGCCCACTGACTCAGGAAGTTACCAATCTAAGTGTCCCCAGGAGGTAGAAAGTTAAAACAAGTGGGTCCAGGAAGTCAAATGAGGCTACAAGAGGCAAGGATGATGTTGAGTGGCCCTCAGAGGAGACCACTTCACCTGACAACCGCTGCTCAGGACGTATGTCAAAACAAGACAAAGAATCCACAGCCATTTGTGAAATATCTAGTTCTTATTATAAGCAGCTGTGCGCACAAACATGCCATAAGTTACACAGCAGCACATTCAGATTCAAATATCCGCGAGGAGAAAGAAACTGCAGGCTGTAGACTCCAGATTTACCAGCGACCCTGCACTGCGGCACCAAGAGAAACATAAATCCGTACAACAAAACCTGGTGTTTCTCTATAGTCTTTCAAGAATTTATATTGAAATAAAGAATGTATCAGGAACACACCTTGAAATCATATGACTTAAAGTGAAACGGGAGATTCAGAATAAACCGCCCCCCCATAGTAGGCTGTTTCAACCACACAATTGCAATAATTTTCTTTTTCTAAGAAAAAGTTTAAGATGTAGGTTATTGGAGGAAGGAGAAAAAAAAAAAAAGCTCAGACAAGACAAGAACCTTTTAAATTAGTTTAGTTCTAAAATACAAATAAATAAATCATTTTCAAGGTTTCTTCATGTGGAGTTCTTTTCAGCTCTGGGCCCTTTAGATGACTATTCAAGTATTACTTGTGCTTTCCAAATGTTCTAGAAGGGCAGGGAACACTACCTTCCAGCAGCTCAGGCATGCCAGCCCAGAGGAAGGAAGACATAGTGCAAACACCGCCAGAGATATGCCCACTTCTCACTCATGCACAGTCTTCACTGAGTGCCCTGTGTTTGTTTACTGGCAATGAATAAAACATTAAAATTGCCATTTAGAATATAAAGTACCTTAGTTCTTGCAAAAGGTAAAGTTATTCCTCCTTTAATGTAAGCTACCAATGCTGTTATTTATAGAATAAAACCCATTATCACAACTCAAATATTGAACAAGAATAGTTTGTATTCAAAGATAAAATTGCCACAGGGGACTATTGATACAGGAAATGTGGCTGGAGAGATATGGAATGCATATTAAAATTTATATACCGAAGAAAGGAAATGTAGTTAACAGGTATGTTTAATATTCCAACAGCATTGACTGCAATTGTTAAAAGTTATATTTGCTGACATTTCAATTATAACCTTCTATTCTCAGTGCCTCGAGCTCAATCCAAAACTTTCCTACAGGTCCAAAATTATAAGCCTTGCAAGGTCTCAGCATGCAAATGCTTATTATTATTTTTTTTTGTTGTGGTTTGTCAGACTGAAACAGGAAAAGGCCAAAGGCAAATGTGAATTTGCTTCTTTCTTAGGACTACCAACTCTGAGGTGAGAACAAGAGGGCATAAGACAGTTTTTACCCTAGTGAAGTCAGGAGGTTGAGCTGTTATTGCTACAAAAATGGTCAATGGTGGAGTCAAAACCAAAACTTTGGGCTCAAAGTATATAAGCATAACTTTGATGGTTAATAATCTGTACATTTTAATTGGGTAGAAGTGTGTTTACATATGATAAAAATATATATTATGCTAGTATAATATATGGGTTATTATATTACACACACATATGATTTTATAAAGAGGCTGGAAAACATTCTTAGCATTGCTTCCAAGATTTCCCAACTTGACTTTAACTGTGTACGCGCCAATATCCAACTTAATCTATTATAACTCTCAATACATTCTGCGTATGCGATTCTTTGTGAGATATATGAAGTGCCTGCATTCTAAATTCAAAGCATAAAACTATTGTAAGTCTTTCCGTGGCCACTCTGAGACCCAATCTGAAATGCCCAGCACTGCCAATGAACTATATCTTAGCTATTCATCTTTTCTTTCTTTCTTGTTTTGTTTGAGACAGGATCTCCCTATGCAACTCAAGCAAGGAACTCCCTCTGCAGCCCAGGCTTACCTCTTAAGGTACAGACTCTCCTGCCTCTGCCCTCTGAATGTTGGAATGATAGGTATGAACCACCAAACTCAGTTTACATGCATATCTTTAATATTTTTTAATAACATTTATCCTTTGGAAAGACCAAAATTCCATGTTTCCTATGAGACTAGACTTGACACGGATAAACTGACCCTTAGTATCTGCTACTTCCTGGCAGGCATGCTCCATTCTGAGAGCTGTCATAACAACGTCTCACAAACTAGGAGTTCAGAAGGCTTCAACGCCACACTCAAAGCATCAGAGGGGCTGTAGTTGCTCTTAAGACAGTAGAAAATCTGTCTCAGACCCTTCTTTCAGCTTCTGGTATTGCAGTCAATCATCAGTGTTCCATGACTTGTAGACACATCACTTTGAACTTTCCCTCATTTCCTATGAGTCAGTGAGAACATGGCCCTATTGCATTAAAAGCCCGTATTCTAGGATGGCCTTACCTCAGCTCACTACACTGGCAACAACTCCACATTTCTTTTTAATTAATTAATTTAATTAATTAATTGATTGATTTTATTCACTTTACACCCCAATCATAGCACCCTCCTGTCTCTCCTCCCAGACCCAACCTACCTCCCTCTACCCCTTACCCCATCTCCTACTCCTCAGAAAAGGGGAGGCACCCCACCAACAACCCACCTGAGCACATCAAGCCACATTAGGACTGAATGCATCCTCTTCCCCTGTGGCCCGGTGAGGCAGCCTCACGAGGAGGAAATAAAAGAAAAAAAGAAGAGCAGGAAAGAGAGTTCATATCAGAGACAACTGCCTCTCCCTTTAATAGGAGACCCACAAGAACCCTGAGCTCCCATCAGCTACTCTGTGGAGGGGTCCTAGGTCCAGTCCATACATGGTCCTTAGCTGGCTTCAGTCTCCATAAGCCCCTCTGGGCCCTGGTGAGTTGGCCCTGTTGGTCTTCTTGTGGTGCTCCTGTTCCCTCCCTTCTATCCTTCCCCCACTGTTCCACAAGTCTCCCTGTGCTGAGCCGAGTGCTCACAGTGAGTCTGAGCTTCTGTTTCGATCTGCTGCTGGGTGCCTCTCAGCAGACAGCTATGCTAGGCTTCTGTCCTGTTCCCTCTCTTCAACTGTTTCAGCTGTCTATTCTAGTTCCCCTTCTAAGTACATTTAAGCATCCGTCCTTGGGTTCTCCTGGATACATATCTTCTTTAGATCTGTGAATTATAATATGGTTATTCTCTACTATAAGGCTGAAAATCGCTTATATGTGAGTACATACCATGCATGTCTCTCTGCTTCTGGGTTACCTCACTCAGGATGATCTTTTCTAGTCCCATCCATTTGCTTGAAAACTTAGCAGCTTTATTCCTAATAGCCAGAAACTGGAAACAACCCAGATGTCCCTGAACCAAAGAATGGATAAACAAACTGTGGTATATTTACACAATGGAATACTACTAAGCTATTAAAAAACGAAGACATCTTAAAAACCCTGCATTTCTAAACCAGTTCACACTGAAGAGATTATAGAAAGGAAATGAGTTATGCAGCGTTCCCACTGAATCAAGGGGATCAGGAAAGGTGGTGATGGGCATCAGTGACAGGAGCAAATCTGTTGATTTTGAACAGGCACTATTGGGTTGATTTCTACGGACCTCAAAAAAGAAATGAAGGGAAGAAAGGAGGGCATACAACAGGGCTAAAGTCCCAATGGTTCCCAAGATAGCACAAGACCATTAATGTACTAAGGGCCTCTCCAATCCTCAGACTTAGATACAAAGAAATTTATGTCTTAGAGCTTTCAAACCCTTGCTTATATTATCAGTGCTACACAATACCCTTAAATATTAAAAGATTCAAACAGAACCATTTCTGTACATGTACGTGACATCTAAAAGTACCACATGATGGTAGTATCATTTCTAACAGTTGGCATTATAGAGGAAATGAACTTTACCGTATCAACTCTAACACATATTCCATTAACCATACTTCACCTGGTAGTTTTTAATTCCAGTTTCACATCCGAACATGTAACTAGGAAAACACTCAATGCACCATGGCTCTTTGGCTTGGATTCCTACCCAGTAGAGAAGGTCTGCACACTTACACACAGTAGGTATAAGTTAGTGAATAACTTCTGCCTCCCGGAACCAAAAAAGACTTGTCGGGATACAGGTTCATGTGTCATGCTCACAAATTTATTTCTGATACGTAACAAGCCCCTGATAATGAAGGTAGCAGCCAGCTACCAAATCATGAGGATACTGGATGCAAAACCTTTTTTATTAAAATTGATAAAGCCATGGATACATGTTATATGAGCTCTCACAATTGTTTTCATCTTGTTTGGCCTGACGAATCCTAAATAACTATACATACTAACACAGTACTGTTATATTAACAATATTGTTAGGAAGACAGGCAAAAACCATCTGGTTGAGCCAAACCTGGTCCTGATGAATAGAGCCAGGAGAGCTAGTCTGGCTAAAAGACATAAAACTGCAAGAAAATCCTCATTACCACATTAATTTCTATTAGTTTTTCCAGCTTCAAAAGAGTTCAGATGTTTGTGACTCTTCAGAAAACCACATTTCCTACCTCTCTGACACTTCTCAGCCTTTAATAATCCATGTTTTCCTAATCATGTTAACTTCTAAACATAAATAACTCTCTCTTCATAACATTGCTCAAAATTTTTCTTCTATTTACTAAGTTGACACTTTCTTTGATCTCTTGAAAACCCATTCAGGTAACAATTTATATATAATAGAGTTGAAAGTAAGCAGATTCCATTGGGAATTTAAAATACTTTAGAAGTCATGAGCGAATGCAAGTACACTGAAAACAGAAGGGGGCTGTATCTCTCTTCGCCTACTTGTTTGACAGCAATGATTTAAAGCCAGGTGAGGAAATAAATCCTTCAATTTGGCTCTGATCCTTGGAAAGAAGCTTAGAGCAGTTTAATAAAAGGGTAAGATTAACCCTTACTACTAAAAAACTCCAGAGGTGGCAAAGGAAGTTCTTTTATGCAAATGTCACTCTTTCCTAATTACTTCTATTTTCCAAAAAGGGGGCTCCTTCGCTAATCTCCTCAGATGGCGGGTTCAAATGCTACCTCCAATGCCTATCTCCTGCCTCAGCTTTCAGGTCATTTGTAATATTATGCTTCCTTGTGCTAAAAATTACCAATGAACATTGGTAGATTCTCACATGTTAGATGGCAGGAATTTTTCAGGGTAATTTCTGAAAATCAATAAACACTCCAAGTAGATGTCAAGGTTTTGTCACTTCATGATCACAGAGCCGCTCAGTGCATAATTGCCATTTGCTAATATATAAGAGGCATGAAGGGACTCTTGGGAATTCAGACCCTCCAAGTTATCAACCCAAGAAACCAGAGGAAGTATGACCAGGGTACATTATAAATGCAAGTATAAAACTGTCACACACACGCGCGCGCACACACACACACACACACACACAAAAAAAAAACCCTTCACATTATTTTTTGTGCTGCATACACTAATAAAGTGTTAAAAGTAAAAGACTATCTTACTCTCTTTTAAAAAGAGCTGCCACTGACACAAAACAATATGCACTTCATCAATTCATAAAGCAAAATAACAAGTATTTGATTCAAAGGATGACATGGTCAAGTGCTTTTAGTTATAGCTAAATTACAAACCCCGGTGTACACAAAAGGCATCTCTTTTTCAAAGACATTATAGTTATCAGTCGTCAGTCATCTGTAAAGACCCCATAATGGAGCTAAAAAATACTACTTGGTAAAATGCAATAGTATTTTCTTAAATGATTTAATATTGCTAAGATTCTTCTAATAAAACAGTTGAGTTTTTAGTAATCTGAACCCAGAAACTTGATTTTTTTTTTTTGACAACCATACTCAGTCTAAACTAGAGCCACAATTATCAATTTCCTAACAGTTCACCAGGAATGTCTCTACTTGGATTACAAACTAACTTTATGGGGGGAAATTAAATGTCTTTCCTTTGTGACCTTGAGGGGGGAGGGAAAGAAAAATCTGGGCATGAGAGAGAAAAACTAATTTTTAAATGTGGTATTATCCCAATTACCCAAACATACATGTAGCAAATAAAGAAGGGTTGAGGACAGGGATATGTGTGCTTGGAGGGCTGAATTTGTCATTTTTAGTTCCCAAGAGAGTGAAAGTTCTACAGCCAGCTCATTCTCATCTCCATGATTCTCTAATAAAGCTTCACTAACATCCCCTTAAGTCACGAGTTGTGTAAAGAAAAACTGCTTTGCACTGAAAATGTTAAAATGGTAAATTTCATATCTGGTTCCACCATAATTGAAAAAACACAATAGTTAGAGGGACATACAATGATAGTTGGAAGGACATCTCTTTTTTATTTTATTTATTTTTTATTTATTACAATTTTTTTCACTTTGTAGCACCCTCTCTCATTCCCTCCCAATCCCACCCTCCCTCCTTTATCTCCTCCCATGCCCCTCCCCCAGTCCACTGATAGAAGGTCCTCTTCCCCTTCCATCTGATCCTGGCCTATCAGGTCTCATCAGGACTGGCTGCATTGTCTTCCTTTGTGGCCTGGTAAGGCTGCTCCTCCCCCACCACCACCAGGGGGAGGTGATTAAAGCACCAGCCACTGAGTGCATGTCAGAGACAGTCCCTGTTCTCTTTCCTAGGGCGCCCATTTGGACACTGAGCTGCCATCAGCTACATCTGTGCAGGGGTTCTAGGTTATCTCCATGCATGATTCTTGGTTGGAAGAGGAATATCTCTTGGGGAGAAAGAGTTTTCATCTTTATAACTTACATAAGTGTGTGCATATTCTCAAGCTGGTTATATGAAATATATACATTTACCTACACTTCACTTTTGAATATCAAAACAAGGCCTTACTCATCTTGAACATTTACAGATTAGAAATCTTTCCATTCTGTGAAAAACAAAAACCTGTTAAATGATGCTTTTTAATTAAAAAAATATGAGTAAATTTTGAAAATTTTATTGCAACTCAAAAATAACCAAATAGCAAGGTGGAACTCCATTATTTATTAATGCCACTCACAACGGCTGGTATGGAGCGGACCCTGAGCACTGGTCTTCCCTCTGTTGCGTGTGCTCTGGACTGTGCTTACAGCAATTCCTAATGTCTTCAACCTTCCTCCTTCCTCAGAACTATGGCAGGCCCGAAGGCACTAACACAGTCCAAGCCCCCACCTGTTCCCTGATTGCTCAGCTGCCAGAGCTTCCTGTATGCATCTTCACACCATGGGGAGGGACATTTTAGGTTAAGGCTACAGCACCAGCAGGGTAGAAAGAGACAACAAGAAACAGGATGATGCTCTTAAAAATAAAATCAAAGACAGAAGAGGAATAGAAAGGGAACACAGAGAAAGGAAGCAGGGTTAACTTAGCAAAAGTACAGTCACACAATGAAGAGCATAACAGTTAACTGAATGAGTCCAACCTGCTCCACAGGTTACAAAAGCCTGCCGGCAGAAAACAAAAAGAACACAGAATTCCCCTCCACATTTCTGCCTTCCTCCTGAATCTCCTCCAGCCTGTCTTCTCTTGAGCTCTCACAGCACCCCTGTTCCACTAAATACTCATCTCCTTTCCCATCATCTAATGTTCCATCTCAAAGATGTCCCACTGGACTGCATGTCTGTTTACTAAACTGCCCTACAGTTTCTCTCAGAGGCAGAAGTCAGGTAGAGGTCACATCTATAATTGTTTTTCAATGTCCTACAAATGAGGTGGGAGAGACTGGGTAGTGCATTTTCTAAAAATTAAGGCAGGGCTGGGGTGTGGCTTGGTGGGTGAAATGTTCAGATCCCCAGCACCCATGCATAACCCAATGTGGGGTGGTTTGCACCTGTAATTCTAGCACTGGTGAGTTGGACCCCAATGGATTAAAGAAGTTCCCTGGTCTACCAGCCTAGACCAACCATCAAGATAAACATTCAGTGAGAGACTCTGTCTCAAAAATTAAAAATAGAAAGAAAAAATAGAGGAGAGCAATAAAGATTTCTGTCTACAAGAATGCACATGTATACACACATACACACACACACGAATGTGTACATGACACAGCATACAAACAAACAAACAAACAAAAAACCCTTAAAAAATAGATTTCCCTGCAAATCAAAATGATCCTGAGCCATCAGAATAGCTAAGATCAAAACTCAAGAGACAACACATGCTGGGGGAGAATGTGGAGAAAGGGGAACCCTCCTCCATTGTTGGTGGGAATGTAAACTTGTATAACCACTTTGGAAATCAATCTGGTGCTTTCTCAGGAAATTAAGGATGGTGCTACTTCAAGACCCAGCTATATCACTCCTGGGCATAAACCCTAAAGATGCTCAACCATTCAACTGGGACATTTGCTCAACTATGTTCATAGCAACTTTATTTGTAATAGCCAGAATCTGGAAACAACCTAGATGTCCCTCAACTAAAGAACGGATAAAGAAACTGTGGTACATTTACACAATGGAATACTATTCATCAATTAAAAACAAGGAAATCATGAAATTTGCAGCCAAATGAATGGAACTAGAAAAGATCATCCTTAGTGGGGTAAGCCAGAGGCAGAAAGACACACATGGTAGATAATCAGTTATATCAGACATTTAATATAGGATAAACATACTAAAGACTATAGTCCTAAAGAAGCTAAAGTCCTAAAACAAGGAGGACCCTAGGGCAGATGCCAGTCCTCATTCAGAAGGGCAAACAGGATAGACATCGGGAGTGGGAGAAGACAGGGAACAGGACAGGAGCCTACCACAGAGGGCCTTATGAGAGGCTCTACCCAGCAGGGTATCAGAGCAGAAGCTGCGACTCATAGCCAAACTTTGAACAGAGTTCAGGGAATTTTATGGAAGAAGGGCGAAGATAGAAAGTCCTGGAGAGGATAGGAGCACCACAAGGTGCCTAACAGAGGAAAAAAAAAATCTGGGCCTAGGGGGTCCTGCAGAGACTGATGAATCAACTAAGGACCACACATAGAGAGGACCCGGATGCCCATGGGCAGCTCAGTCTCCATGTGGGTTCCTTAGTAAGGGGAGCAGGGGTAAGTCACTGCCATGATCTGGGTTGCCTGCTCTTTGATGACCTCACCCTGGCAAGGTGACCTTAGTAGGTCACAGAGAAAGAAGATCCAGACAGCCCAGATAGGCTAGAGTCAAATAGTTGGGGAGGAGGACTTCCCCTATCAGTGGACCAGAGTAGGGATAAGGAGAGGGGAAGCAAGTACAGCAAGGGAGGGTGGGACCAGGAGGAGATGAGGGCGGGGACCATAGCTGGATATAAAGTGAATAAATTGTAATAAATAATAATAATAACAATAAAGAAACAGATTTCCCTACAGCTATTTTTAAGTGTTAATAAAATATAAAACAGTGGCTTTTAATACTTCGTTGGAGACCTGGGTTTCAAATCGTATGAGATTGAAGTAAGTATTATGTTAAGTAATGGATGATTGAACCTAAATTATGGAAATACAAGTTTAAAAGGCTTTTGTCCTTTTTATTTTTACTTCAAAGGCTTCGGCATTGCTGAAAGCACTTTCAATAGTGAGCATACAGGAAGAGAACTGGGACATAGCTCAGTGGCAGAGCATGGTTAGCAATATGCAGAGCACTCAATCCAATCTTCAACACCAGAAAGTAAAATTCATATGTTGCATTAATAAGCTCTTCTCTAAGGCAATTCTAACATGTAGCTATTACAACTCTATTAATAGCTCAAGACTATTCCAAGATATAACATCTACTTGCTTCAATCCTATACTGATATGCTGAGTACCTAGCTCAAGGCTATTTCTCTCTCTTGTTTTCTATTTAAGATTTACTTTAGTATTTATTTCTGTGTCTTTGTGCATGCATGTGTGTCGCCCTTTGTGTGTGTGCATATGCGCGTGGTGAGCACATCCCACATGTATACACATACATGTATGTACCCATGGAGGCTAGAAGAGAGCATCAGATCCCCTGAGACGGAAGTTACAGGCCCTTGTTAGCTGACATTGGTACTGGGGATGGACTTTGGGTCCTCTGCAAGAACAATGCTGCTTCAACTGCTTAGCCATCTCTCCAGCCTCCTTTTTTCTCTTTTAAAGAAAGATACATACAAAAAGATGAAACATTCCAACATTAACTCAACTCATTATTTACAATTAATACTGTTTTTGCCACTGCTACAAAATGACAAAAAAAGACCCCTTTTCATCCTCCTTTTAGCATTATCAATGATCTTGAAAAGATCAAGACAAAAAGAAAAAAAAAAAGATAATCCTGGACTCCGTAATATGAGTTAATTCTACAACAAACAGAAAAACATAAGAGTAAGGAGCTCCCTGATGGGCCGTCTGTGACATATAAACTGTAAATAATACATTTTGAAAATATGTGCAACTTAACTTGAGTTTTTATAAAGGTAATGCACTGTGATATCGTAACTATGAAGCTCATTTAAGAAACTGCTTATTGTGTGTTTATTAGTAAAAATTCTGTGCACACAAAAAAGGAATTAAGCAGCCAAAAGCATCTGCTCCCTAACTGTGACGTAAGAGCTTGAGTAAGGTTTTTTAACCATCCTAATTGCATTGATGCCATAATTTCTATAACATTTTGAAAGATGTTCCACATATATAACTAAATTACTGAATACTTTAAAATAATGCAGATTTTAAATAGACCAGTTGCTTTAACGTATTACAGTAATGAATAAGGTCAGAGCTAAACTCCTCTTGTGCTCATACAGTTTCTCTGCATGGCTGGCTAAGTGCTTCAAAGTTCGAGATAACACCACTTTCCAAGCTTACATTAGTAAGAGCGAGAGAAAGAAGAAAAGAGCATTTTCATTGTTTTAAAAAGGGAACATCACACTGCATGACTAATTACAAAGCTGAAGAGAAATAACCAGCAGTAATGCATGACATATTAAAAGAACTTGCCATTATCGCTAATATTACTAACAGTTAACATCCCTAGAGTACAAACTTCCAACACCCTGGCTTATGCTTTCCACAGACCTCATTTCCATAGTCCTCAGAACAATGTGGCTAAGGGGGCACTTCAGCAAACTGCAGCTTATAAATTGGGACAGTATAGACCAGGTAGGAATCCCATACATCCAAGGTTTCGTGGAGGATATATGATTGACAGTCAATCAATCAGGTAACCCTAGCATTTTAAGAAAGCCCTGCTCCTATACAGAAAAAGCTTCCCCAAATACCAGTCTGTTCTTAAAAGGAACATTTCTATCATCCCATCACTTTCATTACATCTCTTTATGGAATCACATAGGATTTTCTTTCTCAGTTACCTTTATCTATCCTCAAGCTAGAAGAATTTGAAACAACATGTAATAGATACATCATTTCTCTTTTTATTTTTGTAGTAAAAGTCATTCATGATTCCCAAAGTGTGCATGTAGATTAGCTAATAATGGACTAGGTCATCTCAGAAACCCACCATCACTCTTAAACGTTGTTAGCATGCATCTTTATACAGAAGTCTCTCCAATCCAGAGTCAGCATGTAGGAAGAGCTTTGCTTTCTGAGGCCCATAACTCCTCCTCTCAGTCCCTCTAGGCAGTTATCCCCCTTCCAAAACTACAAACAAACAAGCAGAAAAAGAAAAACCCAATCCTTTAGGTTCCTATTGTTATTTTGTTATTTCTGGTTTCATGTTCTAAGATCACCATTTCTTCAGTCTTACTTCTGGACTGTGGTTAAGTACAGAGTTGGGGTCAAGTTTAAGATTGCTGAAGGAAGAAAGGTGAAAAGGAAAGGTAGAAGACAGACAGACAGACACAGACAGAAGCAAGGCAGGCTGACCTAAGCTATTTAACATTCTGTACTTTTGGTGACTTTTAATTTATTCCATAAAATTTTTCAGTGAACTGACTCAAGGGCATATTTTAAGATGTATGAGATGATCAGAAAGCAGGCATCAGAGTCCATATCAGAGTCAGCTCCTACTCCCCTTGCTAGGGAACCCGCAGGAAGCCTGAGCTGCCCACCTGCTACATCTGCATAGGAAGCTTAGGTCCAGTCTGTGCATGGTACTTGGTTGGTGTTTAGTTGGCTCTGCAGGTCTTCTTGTGGCTCTCCTGTCACCTCTAGTCCTTCTCCCCACTTTTCTACAAGACTCCCTATGCTTTGTCCAATGTTTAGCTGTGAGTCTCAGCATCTGTTTCAATCAGCTGCTGGGTGGAGCCTCTCAGAGGACAGCTATGCTAGGCTCCCATCTATAAGCAAAGCAGAATATCATTCACAGTGTCAGGGGTTGGCTCTCTCCCATGGGGTGGGTCTCAAGATGGCCCAGGGATTCTTTGGACATTCCCTCAATCTCTGCTCTAACTTTATCCCTGCACATCTTGGAGGCATGGGAAATTTTGGGTTGAAAGCTCAGTCTTCATGTGGGTCCCATAGCAAAGAGGAGTGGGAGGTATCCCTGTCTGACATGGTCTCTATTGCCTGCTTTATTTGTTTGTTTGTTTTGATTTTTTTTTAAATCACTCCTCTCCTTCCCCAGTGGAGATGCTTCATCAGAGCACAGGGAAGAGGACACACTTAGTCCTGATGCTCTGCTGTTAATTGATGAGTTGTGTTGATTTTGGGGAAGCACTTCCTTTTTCTAAGGAATAGGGGAATGGAGAGAGGAGAAAAAGGAGGGAGGATAGGACTGGGAGGAGAGGAGGGAGGGAGCTATGATAGGAATGTAATGTGAATAAATAAATTAATTTTAAAGACGATGTGTGAGATTACTGTAATGAATTATCAAAGTATCCCAATGGCCTTACTTATAAATCAAAATAACCTAAAGAGACTTGGACACACAGGCTAGACACAAACAGTCACATCTGGGAAGGGGGACAGGAAGCAGGCTGTTTTAACCAGCACACCCATGGGGCGCCACAAGAAAGAAAAGATGAGAAGGGAAGGACAAAAGGATTTTGTCTTTGGGATAAGAGAAAGAATGTCAGAGAAAACGCTGAAAAGAGCCCAGGGCAGCAGCGATACATAAATTTCCTCCTGTTTTGCCTCTCCATCATTCAGACAGTTTTCATTGACAGGATCAATCTCAGATACACCTAAACAACAATTTCTTTCACTAGAAAAGGAAGATCTAACATCCTTCCTTAAAGGTGGACTTAACTGAATTATTATTTTTTTTCCAACAGCACAGGCTCTAAGAACAACAATTAACTGAATTCTTAAATTTGGAGGTGATGAAGATGAGTTCTGTGGAGCACTCACTGATAGAATTAGAACCAGAGCTTGCTGTCCCTTGCTCCACCTGTTTGTTCCCCTTCCAATTAACTGAATTTCTAAAGACAGACAGTTCTAATCCATTGCCAATATTCAGGTCACTCAGCATCACTTCAAGAACAATGGTTCTCAACCTGTAGGTCAAGTCCCTTTGCAAGTCAAATAACCCTTTCACAGGGGTTGCCTAAGACCATTGGAAAACATGGATAGTTACAATGTGATTCACAACAGTAGTAACATTACATTACCTTTTGGAGTCACCACAACATGAGGAACTCTATTAAAGGTCACAGCATGAGGAAGTCTTGAAGACCATTGTTCTACAAGCTTATAGCAGCTCATAAAGAACAGCTTTATATGTCAAAGCTACCAAGATAGTTCTGGCACTTCTCAGTCTCTTAAAGGTAACATTTAAGCTAACATTACTTTAAACACTAAAAGTTTTCCCCAGATTCACTAAAAATCTCAAAGTGTCACATAGATACAGGCACTCTAACCCTTACCTTCAGGTGAGAAAGTCTCGCTTTAAGAATTTTTTTGGAAAGATTATATGATCACCTATGACGACCTTGTCATCATTACCTCGTCATGCCCACCTTGCAACCATGTCTTTGTTTCAGGAGGTTGCTAGGGCTATGTTATGCTCCTGTAACCCCATCTATTTTGCCTGCCAAATCCTCTACTTGGAACCCCCTACTCTTGAGCTATGAAAACTTTGTTTCTCTCATCTAATGCTGACCTCATAGGGAAAGCAGCCTGTTTAAATGAATTAAAAAAAAAAAAGTAATGACCTTGAGGAATAGCACAGTCATGGAAATGAAGCTGAAATCAGAATCCAAACGGGAATCTCATGAACAGCATCAAATATGCGGACGACTGAAGACAGCTCTCGGGGGGGGGGGGGGTCAGCCCCCATTCCAACTTGTAGATCTCTAGAACTGAACTCAAGTTGTTATTCTTGGCAGCCAGACAGAGCCTTTACTTCCCAAGAAATTCCTTGGTCCCAAAGTCAGATTTTTTACTTTAAAATACCTAAGGTATACTGTGTTTTAAAAAGAACTGTATATCACGTATGTCCAAAATGTTATGTATTCGCCCGGAATTACAAAAATTCATTAGGTTCAAGCAGGTGGGAGAATAGATGGTGTCCAAGGCGTTACCGCTCCTGCCTAGCAAGCCTGTATGGGTTCTACAGTCCTCACCTTTGTGTTCTCCAACATTCTTAGCCACGTCCTGAATAATGTTTTCCTTAAATAGCTCTCCTCTGTCAATATGATTTCTTTTGTGTGATTTATAACTTCTTACTGTGGTTTATAACTTCATGGCTTGTATGGCTCCATACATTAGATTTTCTACTTAACATATAAATCATGTCCTCCATATCATTCTAAACCACTGGTTGTATTTAACAATATGCTGTACATTAAATATCACATATATTATGCAAATGAATCAAACACAGGTAATCTCAAGTACAAAGAACTGGATGGACTTTAATTCTAAATTTATGAGAAAGTATCATCATAAGTCCTTTTAATTTTTTTTTAGTGACCAAAGACAGCAGCCTTGATTCTAGCTGGAGCCCATAGAGTGGTTATCAGTTTTCTAACAAAAACAATCAACATGATTTAAATCATTACCACGGGACATCTGTGATCTTCTGCCACACCAGAATTCACTGTTTGTTGCACTCATTCTTAATATGCTGCCTGTGATGTCACAGGTCCATCATTCTCCAGGCAGCAAGGTTTATATTATAAAAGAGTAACAAAACAGTTTATATCTTGCTACCTATACTTTGGTGCTACACAAAATTAAAGGATTCGTTGGACCAAATATTAAGATCTAATAGGATCTCATGAGTTTTTTTTCTAACAAGTACAAATTGTCAAAACAATGTGTGCTTTTCAATTTCCACTCATTTAAAACTCTTTCGACAGATGAAATATGCTTTTTTTAACATTAGCTTAGACAACTAACTCATTCTTCATTTCTCTCTTTCTATCCTCTATTTTAGGCAATAAAATAATGAGAGAGAGAGAGAGGGAGAGGGAGAGACAGATAGACGGACAGAGAATAAAAAGCCAGGATAAAAGATATGGTACCAAGCCAGGGTGGGAATCAAGACTAAATGACTTCCAAAGCCCCATTAATCTTTCCTTTTTAATATTGAAAAGAGGAGGAGGGAAGGTGTTTGGACCTGGAGAGAACTTCCCGGTCTCACCTTCTATTATGTGACCTCCAGGAATCCAGCTCAGATCCTAAGGTGGTGGGTGACAGGTGCCTTCAACCCACATTTTTATGATTAAGAACCTTTCCTGTGCTAGAGCAGTGGTTCTCAACCTTCCTGATGCTGTCACCCATCAATACAGTTCCTCATATTGTGGTGACCCCAACCACGATATTATTTCCGTTGCTACTTCAAGACTATAATTTTGCTGCTGTTAACGAATACCAATATAAATGTCTGATATGTAGGATAAGTGATCTGTGACCCTTGTGGAAGGGCCAAAGTGGGGATCAATTGAGGACAATATTGCATATCAGGCTCTGCCCTCTGCAGACATGCACACATTATATATATATATATTACAAATTATATATATATATATATATATATATATATATATATATATATATATATGTTTCTTTCCCTAAATCCTCTATATGTACTAAGGAGAAACTCTCAGTACACCAGTATAATTAAGCCACAGAGAAGCTCTTCATCATACACGGGTGAACTGATCTGAAAAGTTTTCAACATAAGTAGTTCCTGGTCGATGCCCTCTCTGTGACAGACCTCAGCTTACCCCTCCTGTGCCAGCCCCACCAGACCATACCTACAGCACCGACTTGGCCACCTGCATCTTCCCAGCCCCTAGGCACATCGGCTCAGGGTACTGGAGGACAGCTTTCTACACCCTAAGCTACTACCTCATTGGCTCACGACTGTCAGCTGTTCGCTTCTCTTTCTCCAAATGTTTGCCCACGCGGTTAGCCTGTGTGCAATCCTAGTCTCATCACTCAGGCTTATAGGTCGTCTAAACTTTTCAGCAATTTGCCCTGACTGGACCACTCACTGCCAGGTTCTGCGCCCACAGCTGGCTAGTTAAGGCTGCCTCCTACGCCTCTGTGTTCTGGCAACACTTGAGATTAAGTAAACGCTTGATGTCTGTTTTAAAAAAAATAAGATATAATTGTATTAATTTCCTTGATTTTTTTTCAAAAGCACTTAAAAGTTTAAACTATAATGTGTTCAACGTTGAGCTGTTTTTATTGTGAAATCACCATTTACGTGTTTTCATATCTTTCTCAGTGGCTGCCTCCCTCTAGTTATGAGGCTTTTTCATGAAACATATTAATGTTCACTGCCACATTGTAAGTGGTTTCTCCAGTTCATAGATTTCCATCAAAATTATCACTTTTTTAAAATTTTTAAAGTATGCTTTATTTTTAACATATCAAATACAGCGATTTCCTTGAAAGTTATGATTTTTGGATTTTGAGACAACTCTTGGAGTTCTTGGCCACTGAAGAATTTTGTTTTGTTTTGTATTGTTTTATGGTTTTTCCTTTTTCTTTCTTTTTTTTTTTTGTTTTTTTTTGTTTGTTTGTTTGTTTGTTTTGTTTTTCGAGACAGGGTTTCTCTTGCCTGTCCTGGACTTCCTTTGTAGACCAAGACAGAGCTCCGCCTGCCTTTTTCTCCCAAGTGCTGGGATTACAGGGGTGTCCAGTGAACATGTATGAAACCACTTAGTCTTACTGCAGTAACCTGTGCACTGATTCAGCTATTGGCTTCTGTGATGCTAGAAACTGAGTCCTGGATAGAGTGCATGCTAGGGAGCCGTCTCCCTCTGAGCTACATTCCCAGCTACATCTATAACGCATAGTATCACCAACGTTCAATATCTTAGGAGGGAAACTCTCTCTGACCTGACAGACTGTAACACTAGGCAGACCATCGGAATTAAGGCAACACAGAAGGAGCGTTAAGTTCCCAGTGTGGAACACTCTAAAGAGACTCTTCATGGAAGCCAACGTGCAGGTCACCACTTCAGCACTTAAGTCGTCTCTGGTTTGTGGTAGAGTTAAAACCTGACAAAATCAGAAGTAGAAAATACTGCCTGTTTGAAATGTGCAAAGCATATTTTATGCCTGCCACACACTCTTGTTTGCAACAGTGGATAGCCTTCAGGACCCACTGCTTCCCTTCATGGTGTGGCAGCTGCCTGGGAGCGAAGGGCCATCATCACCAATCAGCATCTTCTCAGAGCACAGCATTGCCTGTGGCTGGGCCATGAAAACACCAAACCTCAAGTCTGGTTTCTATTGTGTCACCTCCACACAATCACAGAGTTGAAAATTTCTAATTCCAACTTAGGCTGGGGATACCTGCACATTACACTACTGTGATTAATTGGAAGAGTGGTGAGGATAATGAGCCTTTCAAATCCCCAGAGTAGGAGCCCCTACTCAAGAGTGGCTCAATAAATATGTTAGAAAGGAAACAAAAAGGAGGAGGGAGGGGCTGAGATGTTTGTTCAAGGTACAGTATCATTGTTTGATCTCATTTGTTTTCCTAAGAAAAACAATCTACATTAAGCCAAATAAAAAGCTGAAACATAGTTCTGCGAAAGTAACTAAGGCAGACTGTATCCTAAGCTTTAGAAAAGCTAAAAATTCATTCCCAGCCAGGCATAGTGATGCATGCTTTTAATCCCAGCATTCATGGCAGCAGAGGCAGGAGGATCACTGTGATCTCTGGGAGTTCAAATCCAACCTGGTCTATAAAGCAAGTCCAGAACAGCCAAGGCCACACAGAGAAATCCTGTCTCGCCAAACAAAAACAAAAACAAAAACAAAATCACTCCCAATGAAATGAATGAAAAATGTATTTGTTATCCTAAATAATTTGCTACATTCTTTTTAAAAATATTTAAAAAGCAGCGGAAGAGATGGCTGAGTGGTTAATAGCAGTGGCTGCTCCTCCAGAGAAGCCAGGATAGAGCTCCAGCACCCACAGGGTAGCTGACAACAGCATATGACTCCAGTTCCAGGGGAGCTGATGCTCTCTTCTAGCCTCCTCAGGTGCCAGGCCTGCACATGGTGTACGAACATACACGTAGGCAGAAGAGTCATGCACAGAAGAATGTTTTTATTTGTGTTTGTGTGCATATGGGGGGGGGTGGTGGTGCAGGCATGCGTTATGGTTTTCGTGTGAAAATCAGAGAATAACTTGAAGTATTCTGTTCCCACCTGTGGGTCCCAAGCACTGAACCAGGTCACCAGATAAAGTCGCAAGAACCTCTACCACCTACAAGAAAGCCATCTTAGCAGCCTTGGTATATTATTTCCTCCTCCTCTCTCATTCCCTCCTTCTCTTTTTCCCTCTCCCTCTCTCCCCTCCCTCCCTCTTTCCCTTCTTCTTCCTCCCTCTACTCCCTCCCTCCTTGCCCTCTCCCCCTTCTCCCTTTCCCTTTCCTCTCGTGTGTGTATGTGTGTGTGTGTGTGTGTGTGTGTGTGTGTGTGTGTGTGTTCCTAATTCACAGTACATCTTTGAAAGATGAAAGAAAAGCCCTCTCGTTGGTCTGGAACTTAAGAATTAGGCTAGATTTGCCGGCTAGCTAGCCGAATCTCAGGGATCTTCCAGTTTCTACCTCCCCAGTGGTGGATTTCCAAATGGGTGCCACCTGGCCAGCCAAGGCAAGGCAAGCACTTTGTCCACTAAAGCATCCTCCCAACCTCCATTTCGCATTCTGGAAAACGCCTAAGAGCTACATCTTTCTCGATGCTTCTCAGTTTTGTAAATGTATACAAAAGAATTCTTTTTAAAAAAAGGTTTGGAATTTGAAAGTGTTTTTACAATTATTACTTTTTAGAGAACGAACATGCCTTTAATGTCAGATGGGACTTCGTACGCCAGGAAGGAACTCAACTTGAAATAAGTCTAGGAAGAAGGAATTGAGCCCTGCGTGTCCGACCCTGCCCAACATACAAGTGGTTCCATCCCAGCGCACACCTCTGAATATGCTCATGTTCACATTTCTTACTCTACTCAGACTAAGTACTCTCTGGCAGTCCCTCCAGAAGCCCCACTTCAATGCTCTGTACCAAATGCTCGCTCACTTTTCCCTGGCCTATTATTTGGCCTTAGTGGTAAGTCTCTTTTTCTCCCACTAGATAAATCTTCTAAAAAGACTGTTAGTTCCAGGAAGATGAAGACTTTTAAACACAGCAGCCAATGTAAGAGTTAAAAATTCATTGTTAACAAAATGGAACAGGGAGGATATGTTCCCAAAATGAAAAACAAGCTATTTTTAAAGGCCTTGCCTTTACCCAGCCTGGAGGGCCCCACGCCCACCCGCTGACTCCCAGATCCTCTGTTAGCACACAGCACACGGGAACAGGACCAAGGGGACAGAGTACTCCCAAGATGAGCTGAAGGTTTCTAACCTGAGGAGCTGGCAGACCTTCCCTCTCCAGAGGATGGATGGTGTGTCTGAATGCTTTTCTCAGTGAAACAGGTTTTTCTTGTTCCTTTGCTTTAAAAGCAGCTCTGTGGTGGGAGCTGGAGAAGGAAGGGTAGGGAGACAGAACAGCTGAGTCAGTGGGAAAGGACAGTCCTTTCACAACTCAAGTTAAGGTTCCCAAGACCTTCCTCCCATGATCCTCTAGCAATGGGAAATGTCTAAAGGAGTAAGTGAGAAAGTAGAAGCCGGCAGTGACTCCTCTTCCTCACCAACCAGTCAAGCATTATGCATTCATAACCTGTGTAAACTGACATGTCTATTTTCATCTGTGTGACATGGAAGAGTGTCATTTTTAAAAGCTTAACAATTTCCTTCGGGTAAAGCTAAAACACCTTTCCCCTTCTACGTCAGGTTCTTGCTGTGTTTATCTGCATATACACAACCCCAGATGCTGTCTTCAGCCCAAGGGATGGATTTCCTGATGAGAACATGGTCACATATGCAGACACCCAGAAGCCCACAGCATACCTCCATCTAAACAGCAAGGTTATACACACGAAATCCCCAACCATACCAACTCAAACTCACTGAGCACTCTAATCCAAGGTTTTACTCAAAAGATCATTTTTTTTTCTAAAATGTACTTGTCAGTATTTATGTCATAAATAAATACTGGGTGGGTGTTGATTTGTTTTGTCTTTTAGCATTCTACCGATGTTCTGTGAAGCCACACATCTCCTCCGTAATGAATGCAACGAGGATTAGCAGTTGTGATTCTTGGGACCGGGTTCTTCTCTGATAGTATCAGCAATCCTGACTCCAAGAAACAAACCTCTAGGCATCTTTTTCCTTCTTTTACTTAAAACTTTTTCATTTGACCAACTCACTGTGCATGACACTGTGCTACATAGGACGTTGACAGACAAGTGCACATTGTACGCGGAGCCCTTTCCGTCTCACATTCAGAAAATTAGCCGGGATCAGAGAAGACCAATGGACTGGGGATGGTTAACAAACGCACTCATTGCTGTTTTCTCTTTCTCAGCAGAAACATCTTTCGCATGCCACAGTTAAAATCCAAAGGGCAACGTTAGGACCATTAGGACATGGCTTAAGGATAGGAAAAGAAGCTTTTAAAGGGTGGTTCAAGAAAGCCCTGAACGAACGGAAGACTTAAACATAAACCCCATAGGCTGATTCTGGCATTTATACAAATTTATATATGGGATGAAATTGGGGTGAACTACATGCACAGTCACAAACATGTGGGTGAATGTAAAACTAGTGCTCTCTGCGTCAACTGTGCAGAGTGTACCAGCGCCAGTTTCTTGGTTTTGATTCTGTCCTCTGTTCCTGTAAGACATAAACAGTGGGAACAGCTGGTAAAGGACCTGGTTAAGAGGTCTCAGAAGGTCCACGTGTCCTGGTCAAACTCTGAAGGAAACACATCGGCCAATCACTACCCCTTCATAGCTCACAAAACAAATGCCACACGATCATTATGAAATAGTCACATCAACCTAAGAATCACACCACTAAAATATCTGCTCTGGGGAGAAATTTTTTGCTCAAGTTGTTCTGACCCAATGGAAAAGAACAGTCAGAGACTCTTCTTAGGAACAGGAAGTATATCTGACTGCAAATGCTCAGTGTTTCTTTTAAATTATCTTCTGATATATATCCAAACTTAAATTACCACATAGTTCAAAATATGAATATATTAGAAGTGAAAACAGCCTAGGGGGACAGGTGGTGTTACTAACAAATATTTTCACTGGTAAGACTATTAACCTAGAACAGATACTGTTTTTCAAAAATATAGCTATGGATTTTCTTTGCAAAATCTGTGCTTTCCTGGGAAGGTGTTCAATAAGCAAATAATTTAATTTCTAATTAGTATGTCCTCCTACTCAAAAGATACTCTATCTTTCTTTCTGATTAATTTACAATTCGCAATATCTTGATACTTCAATTTTTCTGCCAAGTTATTCTAGTCAGTTCTTTGGGATCTATATTTCTAACATAATATATAAAAAGTACTATAGAAAAAATAACCATATAAAATACTCAAAAGCAAATAAAGTTATTAAGATTTTGACTCATTAAAGACTTACTACTCAAAGAATCATTTTGAAAGTGGAAGGAGGAGAGAATTAAAGTACTAAGTTTCAAAACAATAAATTAAGATAAATATAGTATTTCCACACACATCTTTATCCTCAGCTCAGGTGCTCACTGTACTGAAGATGACTGACTCCACCAAATGGCTGATGGACACACAGGACCACGTTATAATGTCAGTCAGTTGTCACTCAGAAACTGTGGTACAAACACTTCACATGAAACAGTGCCTTCCACTGGTAGATGTGTATAGCATGGCTTGTTCAAACAAGCTTATGACTGTTCAGAGTGAGTAACCTATAAACAGACATTCTCACAGAAAGGATTCAACCACATGTATAACTTGAATAATAAATGAGTTATATAGACAGGACTCTTGATCCCAGTATTTCCAAATAAACAAGTCATTAAAATACCCCTCAAAGTTTCCTAGGTCAAAAGTTATCTGTCACAGGTACCAACACACAGGAAAAATATAATAAACACAGACTACTACACCAACAATTCACTTTTTTTTCAAGTCAACCAAGTACCACTCTAGAACCAAACAATAGGGCAAAGACCATTCAAGGCAGTCAGAATTTATGCTCTCTCATAGAGATCATCTCCACAAAAGAGAAAAAAGTGTGGCCCATACTATCTGTATATGCTAAACAGAACCATGCAATATGACCAGTCAAAATTAAAAGACTGAGAAAGGCAGAACATCTGGGGTCCTGGCCGAAGCTCTTCAGCCCTTGGACCCAATGAGAATCCTACCTCAAGCCAAGAAATGAACTTCTAGTACTACAGGCTGGATGCCAACATCGGCACACATACAAATCCTCTGCACTTTCCACTTTGAAGCATTGAAAGATTCACAGGTACTTTCAGTAGGCATCATTTAGTACAACGACAAAACAATACACAGGAAACTGCCACAAATCTTCAGGGAGTGTCCCCAATTCTTCGGTACACATTTATACACAATATTAAGTTGTACAAGCCAATAGCTGAGGTCATCAAAAATCCCCCGCACCAAGTGTCACAACAAAGCAGGCCAGAAGAAACAGTAATTTCTCTTCATTTCTGTCTACCCTCTCACTCTCCTCCATTCAAAAGCTTTCTATTGACCTTGACCCCTTCTTCACTCACATCATTCCCATCCTATGAGTTCTTCACAGGTCCCATAAATTTTAGCCGAGATTGACTGCTGGAGTCACCTCTTTCCCATCTGCATTGCCTTAACTGTTGTCCAGAGTGGCATTACATAAAAGCCCACTAAAACTTCATGCATGCCTCTAAAATTCTTTCTCCCAGTATGCCAGCGTAGGTCTCACTAAACAATCACAACAGAGCACTACAGCAGGCTTTTCCTCATCTGCGCCTGTGCTCACTTCCTTCCTCTGAACGCTGTGGACAGAGATCCAATTCCTTTATACCGGCTTCCCCAGGGAAATCCCATGCCACTTCTCTGCTATCTCCGAGCACCCATGGTACTTTGCATATTTTGTAGCATAAGTACTCCTAAAGTATAATTAATTATTGATGAAAGTATTTATCCTCATAGCATCAGAGAAAAGAACGGGCATTTCATTTGCCCTTATGTCATTTCTGTGCATCAGACATTAAACAAAAGATATGGGTTAATAACTATATACTCAAAGGCACTGGCACTCAATATTCTTAAGATTTATTATCAAAGGAAAAAGTGTCTATATAAAAGTCTGTTTAATAGTTAACCTGTTTACAGTAATCACTCTTCTTAATACTCACCAATACCTTGAACTAATAAAAGAGGAATCCCAAAGTGAAGCTATAGTGACTCAGCAACCCGGGCACTGAAGTAAATACACACATGCCACGGTCCCATGTGCGCACAGATGCCCAGAGGAAAAAAACCCACAGAGCAGACCAGCAGAGGTTTGAAAGAGAGATTCTGGGTCAGAGTGCTATGGTCCAATTTTACCTTGACCACTCGCTGTGTGAATGTATACAGGAACATATTTATCTATGCTTCAATTTCATCATGGGAGAAATGGCAGTATTAGTTTTATCTTTAGCATATAAAACATGATATATTAAAGATATGTAGATTAAGTGCTCTTCATTATTTTCTGTATCATTTATGATTTTAATCACAACTTAAGTATTAGGAATGATGTTTTCTACTGGCTTACTTCTTAACAGCTAATGTTTCAAGGGCTATTTACATGAAGATTCAATCCTGAAAACATACAATGTTTTCATATATATATATAATATAACATATTATATATAATAAATATATAATAAATAATATTAATAAATATATAATATATAATAAATATATAATATATCTAATAAAACATATCTAATATAACATAATCCTGAAAACATATATCTCCACTTCTCTGCCAGGCAATACTTCCTGTTGTTACCATAATAATGATACCAAGTGGACAGACTATCCCAAGTATTACCAAAAGGAAGGAAAGCAAGGAGAGGGCCCCCTCCAACTCTAGTATCCTGAATACTTTATGAGTTGGGCTCTGAGAATCTTACCTCTGCCATAGTATAAGTAGACAAAAAGATTTAATGGTTTCTTGCATATGAACATCAATTAAGTAAGACTTGATAAGTATGTTAAAAGGTCATAAAGTAATTCAGAAGGTGCTTATAAATACGTAACGTTAAATATTTACAATGTGTCGTTCACCAGAACAGATAAAACCTGTGCTTCATAGAACAGGAGCTCATGAAGCAGTTAGTGAATATGGAGAAAGCATTAACTGAGGCACAAATTAAAACTGAGACAGCACAATGAATCTTGATGAGTAGGAAGCTGTTCTAAGCTGTGGGCATGATGTGGACATGCCTGAGATTAGAAAAGTAGCCAGCAAATAAGAGATTCAAGAGTGATCAAGATCTTACATATGATTATCCAAATCCAAAATCAAAAAAGGGAAGAAAGGAAAGAGAGACAGAGAGAAAGGGGGGGGGGCTGAAGTCTAGGCTGAGTATGAAGGCACGTACTTGTGATCCTAACATGCAAAAAGTTGAAAAAGAAGTCTCAGGTGTTTAATGCAGCCTGAACTAAAGACTGGGGGAGGAGAGAAGGAAATAACAGATCTACTGTTTAAAGGCGCTGCACATGGTAAGTAACATCTGTCTAATTGACTGGAAAACCTCTTCACAGGGTTGAGCTGAGAATCCATTCATGAGATATTAGTTTTCAGTAAGTCTGTAAACTTGAAAGATTGGATTAAATGAGGGTCTCAGTCTGCTCATCCTTTTCTAATTACCCCATAAATGGCCAAAGGGAAAATAAAATTAGGACCTTCATCCTTTGACAGACTGAATTATTTCAAACATCAAAAATTAATCTGTTGAAATGCTTCACAGAAGTAGAATGCAGTAGTGCTGACGAAAACCTAGGAGGACAGATGTAATTCTTGCTGGTTTGACATGATGCCATCCTGTTGGTAATAACAAAGAAGCAAAGAAACTGAGAGAACTAGAAAACTGAGCCTGTGGTGGTTTGAGTGAAAAATGTCCCCCCTAGTTTTAGGCATTTGAACACATGGTCCCAGTTGGTACTTCTGCTTCTGGAGGTTTAGGAGGTGTGGCCTTTGGGGTGGGGTGGGGGAAATGTTACTGGGGTGGAGCTTGGAGAATTGAAAGACTTGAGCCACTTGTGGTTCACTCTCTCAGTTGTGCTTGCAGTTCAAGGTATGAGCTCTTGGCACCGTGCGTCAGCCTCCCTACATACCCCAATGGAAAGACAGATGGAAATCTGTCTGCGTAAGAGAGACAAACACAGAGAGATACAGAGAAAGAGAGAGAGAGAGGACAGAGACAGACAGAGAAGGGCAGAAACAGACAGAGACAGAGAAAAGAGAAAGAGGAGGAGAGGGAATGGAGAAAGAAACTGAAGGAGTGGGAGGCTGAATTCCTGTGCTCCATTAACTAAAGTCTGAGGGATAAAAACAGTTCACTCCACAACTGAGTCTATGTCCTTCCCTTTAGCAAGAGCTCCTTGAAGAATATGTGTACCTCTCTATTCAAGGTAATATTTATGCTTTCTAGAAAGATTTAATTCGTACAACATTGGACAATGGGTCCAGTTTGAACACATTAGGCAGGGCCTCACAGCAATTCTGCATGGGCTGGAAGACATGTGGGAGAGTACTAAATGCATTAAACAGAAAGCATGCTATCTTTACGTGAAGGACAATTCCGTCGCTAAGTCTGCATTTATTCTTACTGCGAACAACAATATACAGCGCACGTTAACTCACCATCTTTAACTGCTATGCCTCTTTGACAAATCTGAGAGAGAGAGAGAGAAAACGTACAATATGGGCAATCAATAAATAACTTCCCCAGTCACAGTTAGCAAATCTTCCCTCACATTTTGCCCTTAAATGAGTAACTCATCAGAGTGTCCATAAAAACGAGCCACCTTGCAAAACTCCCAGTGAGAGAAAGAAAAGGCTCTCAATCTCCAAAGAAGTGGGGGTGGGAGGGGGGCCTAAACTACCAGGAAGCATGGGTGGCCCTTGTTCCATTCTCGGATGGTCACCACCCCTCCTCTTCCTGGAATAGAAATGTCACTAAGGAGGGGTCATTCTGCATCTGAAAGACAGCATGATAAGGGCATGTGCCTGGCACCACCCAGCCTCAATAAGCACAGCCAGCACTCAGATCTTGGGTTCTAATACCGTTCTCCAATAAGAGGAGCCACAGCTGCTTAGAGAAACTGCTGATGCCAGGGATAGGGAAAAGATGTACAAGCGATGAGTATGTAGCATTTTCAAGTGCCCCAAAGAACAGCACTGGTATCTTTTTTAAAGATCATTAAAAAAAAAAAAAAAAAGCACACAACAGTGGCAGTAAAGCCATACGTAAGAGTACTAGATTACATTCTATGAATAAAATAGATACATGAGTTCATACTGACACACAAAACAGAGGTGGAAAGCAACAAAATGGAAAAATCCAACAAGTTCAGTTTTAACAGGCAACAGAGCCAAGGCATTCTGCCCTTGGCTGTGGCCCCCCTCCCAGAAACCGGCAGCCCCGGATGTAATCATGGGAATATCACCAAGCCCTCTGCATCTGAGAGGCACTGCACAAAGTCCCAGTCAGAAGTCCTCACACTGGCACAGCCGTCAAACACAGGGCACAGTCTGACACAATGGTACAGCCAGAAAGGCATCAAAGAGAAGTGGCCACCCACATTACGTGATAGGCCAAATGAGGGTATCTAACAGAAACGGGAGCTGGGCTAAAACTTGAAGAAGCCAGGGAAGAAGCCAGGTGGTGGCGGCATACCCCTTTAATACCAATAACAGGGAGGCTGAGGCAGGAAAGGAGTAAACAGGATAGAGTCAGTTTAATCTGATTTCTGTAGACTAGGCTACCCTAGTGAACAAAGCAAGTTCCAGGACACCCAAGCTACACAGAGAAACCTTGTCTCAAAAAACCAATTAATAATAATAATAATAATAATAATAATACTGATAAAAATTCTGTCAGTAGGTGAGTCCCTTGGATGGAAAGCGCTTTTTTTTTGGAAATTGTTTACAAATTAGAAACGCAGCTCGGGAGATGGCTTGTAGGTAACGGCACATGTGGTGCAAGTTTGAGAACCTGAGTTCAAGCCTCGAGTACCCGTGTAAAAAGACTGCGATGGAGACATGTGCCCACAGCCCCAGAATCGGGAGGTGGAGACACACAGATCTTGGCAGCTCTGTGGTCAGGGAGCCTAGCTAAAGCAATGAGTTTCTGTTTCAGTGAGAGATCCTACTGGACAGGAGTAAACTGGACAGGATCAGTGGGAAAGGCTCAATGTATGTGCATGTTTGCACCAACTAAAAACACTGTAAGGCCACTTTCTCACTTGTGGTTGAGACTATTTGCTCAGGAACACTACACTTCTTGAGCAGGGATGCTCAGTTGCACACTATACACAACTGGACGGAGAAATGTCTTCTTTTCCAACTCAGTCCTCTTCCATGCCACAGGAACTTTGTTTAACCGGTGTCTGGGTTAACCTAGCTCTTCTCTCTGTGCCCTCAGTGGGCACAGCAGCTTGCCTATCCTCCCTGTCAGCCTGATGGGATTAGGGAAAAAGTCGGCAAGCCAATTGTAAGTTATCAGGAAGTAGTTGTTCCCTGAGAGTAGCATCTTCTCTGTGGAAATTGGAGGCAGCTGGCAGCTGCACTGCTGCCACCACGTTTCGATAGGCCAGAAGAAAGCAGACAGCAGCAGCAAAGCCGGAGGAAGGTAAAGCAAGAAACAGATTCAGGAAGCTACTAAAACTGCAGAATGCAGGATACTTAAAAAACAGATTCGCTTCTTGGATATCCCTGTCTCACAAAACCGTGAACCACAAGCCCACGTTCAACTCATCAAGCCTGAACTGACTGAAATGGCCAAGGTTAGCTGGATATGTCGACAAACTGAGATGGACAGAGGTTATCTGCCAGAGTGCCCAGCGAGGTAGTCTATCTAGTCAAGGGCAGACACAGAAGTTGGACTCTTCTATCTCAAGGAAGCCAGGTATATAGCTCAGTTCACAGCTCCACCGTCCTGTGTCTGGTCATATCCTACGTAAGTCAATACACTAGATTATCTCCAGCAATTGCATTTCCATTACATACAATAAAAATGGAAAAAAAAAAAAAAGATGAGACAGGGAGTCGAAAGGAAAGCATCGGATCACCTTTTAAAATCTAATTTCTTCATTTGTATTCCTTAGCAGTACACCATTCATGAGATACAAAAAAAAAAAAAAAAAAAAAAAAAAACCTCATCAAATAAAAACTGGGTTATATCTACTTTCACTACAAAATATTGCATTATATA
Organism: Psammomys obesus; assembly: GCF_907164565.1. Lineage (NCBI taxonomy): Eukaryota > Metazoa > Chordata > Mammalia > Rodentia > Muridae > Psammomys > Psammomys obesus. Next base: position 37,598,731 of record NW_026591086.1, read on the forward strand.
AAGCAATAGAAACATGCAAAAAACATCTTTGGCTAGCAGGAGCACCAGTGGCTCAGTACGTTAGTGTGGCTTATACGCACCACATGGCTTTAAAGACGGGTTCACATCCACTCAACACCCATGTTTTAACCCATTGACTAGAACTTGCCTGTCTATATCTAAAGAAGAGAAGATGTCAGCTTTACCGTGACATCTATATAGAATGTATATCCACGTATATCCTAACAAAGAGAAACCCTATAATAAATTTTAAAAAGGGTCAAAGCAGAGAGTTGGGGACAACCAGCCTGAAAGAGTTAATTTTTGTATTTTCCAACCAAAAGAACAAATATAAATCAAATGCTTCATAATCACTCAATGACTGCTTTTTCAATCCCAGAACCACAAAGCACTAAATCACTCATGATATGTATGCTCTAGGAATCCCCTGCAGTAATGACGCTTGTATAGAAGCCAGCCATGGCAGCACCCAGCAGTGCTTGGAAAACTTTCAGAGCAGAGCTTTATCATGTGCTCCGATGTCGCAATCACAATGATACAAACCTAAGAATCAATTAAAACATCTAGACTAGATCAGGAAACGCAATTCGGGGTGGGGGGGCAAACAAGAAATCCAACAGAAAAACATATGGATAAATAATTGACAGAAAGGTAAACTCAGAAAGACAACAGGAATATAGCTGTCCTCTGAGCAAAGAGCAGGTTGAGCATAAACACTGACTTTCACCCTTTCCCCAGTTCAAACACAAGGGCAGATAATAGATTTCTGTTCAGGCTGAGAATGAAAAATGAGTCAATAAATTCAAAATTATTTTTTTTGAAAGAAAAAAAAACAGACACATGAAAGGTAAATAAATGATCTGACAACCCTAGAAAACTGAATAAGGCTAAGCTGATCAAAAAGGAAACTGAAAATAACTTACTCAACAAATAAAAGTCCCAGAATCTAGGCAACAGCCAACCATGTCTGATTCTGCAAATGGAGGAAACGGTTAAGAGTTAGCATCTAAGAATGAATAAGGCCCCTACTCTAATGAACTCACCTAGAGGATTGGGTTCCCAGGCACCAGAAGACCAGAAGCTTATTTTGTGACTAGAGTGTAACAGAGACTTCCACTGAGAGATCCTTTACCCAGGGTAGGGGAAGGGGCTCAGACTGGGAATGGAGTAAGAAGTGGCAGGACCACGGAATCCAGGTACTGCCTATCCAAGGTACACACTTGCCCTCTGGTTCTGTTTTTTAAAGTTCTAAGTTTAGAAGGTGGTTCTACAGAGAAGCCAATCAGCCACAGAATAAAGCCTAAGATGCCTCCTGCTTCAACAAATACCTGCTCTGCTCAGGGACCCTCTCAGAAGCTCACAGGTAAGCTCAGCAAAACCAGAAGCAGACTGATGGCCCAACCAGAGACGATGGCAGACTCCCTTAATTAATTCAACAAGTAAAATTTGCTGCTGTTAGGATGAGGATTCTTACCATTACAAATGTTCCCAGAAATTAAAAATTACAATAAAAAAAATGAGACAATGAGAAATGGATGATAAGTCAGTGATGGCAAGGGTTTTTGTTTTGTTTTGTTTTTCAGAAAGGAAGCAGAGATGCTTAAATAAAAAGGGGAATTATAGAGGAAGAATGAGAATAAAAACTGAAATCTTAGCTCTTAATATCAAACATCTGAATAAAAAATTAGAAGGGAACAATGGAAAAGAAGACAATATAACTTAGATAGTACCCTCTTGTCCCCTATGCTCTCCTTACTCAAACTCAGGATGCTGTGATAAATGCCTGCAGAGGTACTGTTTGAAGAAAATGGTACCCTAGTCCTCCGATGCATCCACCATCATCATTTGTAATCTTAACTCTAATGTGTCTCAATTTGGGTAGAAGAAAGTTCTATATATGAAAAATTGTTTGTTTTTTGTTTTTTTTTGTTTTTTTGTTTTTTTGTTTTGTTTGTTTGTTTTTTTTTAATCCTTGAAAGGAAGGCGTTAAGGTTACTTGTGACAGAGGCCACTTGATAGCTTTAAAAGCCTGGTGCAAACAGGCACAAGAAGGCATATTGTTGTGACAGACAGAGCTCAAGGAATAAGGCATGTCTACTAAGATTCTGGAGAAGATTGGCTGAAGACAATCTAATTAACCAAAGGATGGTGAAACCAGCATCCAAATAGAGACTACATTGAAAGAATGCTTCCAAAGGCCAAAAGAAAACCAGCCCTTGTCCTGGACAACATGTGTGAACAGACTCGGCTGAAGACACTAGATTCCAACTTTTTCTCATACAGTAACATGGCTACCAGAGAAGGGACTATACAAAGAAGGAAACAACCACGAGCTAAGGAAGCAGAGAACCTTGGAGAAGAAGGCTTTGTCAGCAAATGCCCGGGGGGAGAGATGGGAACCTGGCAGAGCTGAAGCCACATCTCAAAGAGGTGTGGATACCTCTTGCCTCTGAAAAACCGAAAGGATTAGATCAAATGGATCTAAGAGAGTGTGAAAACCATGAAAACTGAAAACAGAGAAGAGCTCCAAGCATGGAACTCTGGATGTGAGCCCAAAAGCACAAACAACAAAAGCAAATGTAGAGAAATGGGATACATGGAACTCAAGAGCAGGAAACTGTCAAGACAGCAAAGGGACAGCCTAGGAAGAGAGGGAAAGTGTTTGGAACCAAGTATCAGAAATATGCTAAAAACGGAAGGCACAGCCATGGGAGCCAAAGGCACCAGGGTCCATGCTGGCCAGCGAGGAAGGTAAACACTGAGGCTGATGGTTCTGCACTACCTGGGGAAAATAGTACCCTGGAGCAAATTTCCACAGCAGTTTTCTGCGTTTTCAAGTCAGTGCTCTAGGGCAGCAGCAATTCCATGCAATCATTCTAAGCACCAATTCAATCGAATCCAGGATTGCAGCTTCTAGACCAGGTCAACCCCTCCCGGCTTCTATCCTTCTCGCCCTTAACCACGGCCAGGTAAGAAGGGCAAGGACCCATAGCTATTTCCTTAGTGCCTAGAATTGGTTCACTGCTGCCCAATAAGCCTCCCAACTCCGCTTTCTTGTTACTAGCTGGTTCTCACCCCCCTCTGGTCTCTGCCAGTCAACACCTTTGTTTCCTCCTAAAACTTCCAGATGCTTCTCTGGCTGCTCCTGCTGTGTAGCCAGAGCTCCCAACCCAAGTCTATTACAGACGCCTGCGGCAGATCAAATGTCCACCAGCCCTGGAGAAAGGTGATGTATCAAACCTGTAGCATGAATTATCATGACTCTAGTTTCAAGTTTAGTGTACGTTGGGAGGGACTGCTTTTAGATAATTGCTATAATATCTAAAAATAATTAATGTCTAAAAATAATTAAGGGAAAATTATTTTCCTTGTTAAATTTCATATTCAAATGTTGGATATTTTGGGCCAAGGTTTCTGTTTCCATTTTCATTAACCTCCACCACCCCCACCACTTTAGCATCTTAATACTTAAAATATCATATAAGTAAACCTGGAAAAATGTTCACAGTAATAATATAAATAAATGAATAAATAAATAAATATTCACTTGCTATTTACAGTGAAAAACTGCCAGTATTCTAAATACACTTTGATAATGCATAGTAACATTGAAATACGACAGATCTACCCTGTTGTTAACCATAGCAATCTTAATAAAGAAAAAATACCACCATTTTCTCTCTTTTCTCCTATCACTATCAATGACAACTACAAGGGTTTGAATATTCCCAGAGACACCATGAGCTCAAATTTACATCATTATTTCATACATTAGGAAACAGAGAATACAAAGAAGTTAGAAGAATTCTGGGGCCAGACAATGAGAACACAGTGGGCCAGAAAGCAAAGCTAAGCCCTGGGTTAAGCATTAAACACTCTGCCCCACCCCCACCCCGTGGTTCTCCTACAGTCCAGAATAAACGTTTGTGAAGGGTGGACACTGTGTACCTGGAACACTGGACTTAGCACCGGCTGACGCTTGAACCAGGACAGGATGAATGCTTGGAGGTCTGAACTGTCAGGTGGACATATCTGAAGCAGGAAATGTTTTCAAAGGCTGGAGACAGAGCCCGGAGTGCCTGTACTCAGAGGCCGGAGCTGAGACTCCAGCACCCACACTGAAAGCTGGGAGTAGAAGGTGTGGTGCACCAATAGAACCGGTAACGCCAGCTCTGGGTGTACGGTAGCAGAAGGACTCCTAGGGCGTGACGACTAAAGGGTAGCTATGGAGTCAGTGAGGGGCTCTGTCTCAAGACAGCAGAGTGATAGAGCAGGACACGCAACCTTCTCCACTGGCCTCCATGAGCATGCACATCCGTGCGTGTGTGTGTGTGTGTGTGTGTGTGTGTGTGTGTGTGTACGTACATTACACGTGTATATACCACGCTGACAGACACACTACAGTGTCTACCTTAGGATCAGATCCACTTCAATATTTTTCTGAGTTTTACTTTGTCTGGAAAAAATCCCCAAAAGAGCAAACATTTGTTTACAGCTCATCAAATTCAGTGGGCTTGGGGCGTGTTACATTTGAAATGGCCCCAGGTTGTCTTCCATGGCTATTTCGTGCTAGTCACAGTTTCAAAATTCTTATTACAGAGGGACTGTAAACAAAATACATACAAATCCATTGCTATCTCCAAAGGATGGCAGCTAACAGGCCAGTCAGAACAGCTGAGGAAACACAGAGAGCTCAAGTCCCCAGCTTCAGAGAGGGTGCAAGGCTAAACAAGGGCTCTAGTCAGAAGTTGTACTTTTGAAACAGCATCAAAGTTCCCACAGCAAGCCCATTCAGCTTGGCCTGCCTCAATTACCTTGTCCCAGGCCCCCAGATCCTGACTGAAGGGGCAGGCTAAGAGCACAGGCTTGATTCTAAAGTGATGAAAACAGTGTGGGGGAGACCCTTTAAACTCCGATTCAAACATCTTGTTTTATAAACAAGAAAACTTTCAAAACTTCCAGGGGAGAACACAGTTTTGAAAACAAGGGCTCCGAGTGCCCCTTAGTACTGGATCCTGTACAGACAGGGCTTCTGAGCTTATTAAATTAGGGTCTCCTGCACATCTCACTACTGATGTTAACCTCATCAGCTTCCATTCTCCGAACAATGACTTATTTTGGCAAAACTACTTATATCTGATCTTCTAATAAAATTAAAGATGTTAATATTCTTTTAAAAAAAATCATTCATGAGATCTAGCCAGATGGCTCATCAGGTAAAAGCTCTTGGCACTCCACAACGTAAGCCTGAAGGCTTGAGTTAGATCCCTGAAACCCAACATGAAGGTGGAAGGAGAGGACAGACTCCAAAGTCACGTGCTAACTTTCACACCCTGTGGCACATAGGCACCCATGCTAAAACCTCACACACACACGCACGCTCACACATACACACATACATGTATACTCACAAATACACACACCTGCACACAAATATGAGCACATGTACACACAGGTACACACATGCACAGGAACGCTGACACACAAACGCTGTATATGCTCATGCACACCCTCACACACACACACACACACACACACACACTTCAGGTCTAATGTCTACGCACCTGCACCCCCACTTCGAGTTACTGAACGTTTAGGCATCAAAGCAACACAAGATTCATTAACATTTTGCACTTCGTGATGATGGCACACTAGGTCCAAAATGTCACTGCCAAGCACCACATTTCAAAGCCTCTTCATGAAGGGAGAGAGATAGTGGAAAGAGTTCACATGTTGCAGCCAGCAAGATCGAAACAGACAAGGTACATGCCGTATTCAAGAGCATGTTGTATCCAAGAGAGAATAAAACTCCTCAAGTCTCAAGACATCAGCCCTTGACAGCACTGCCAAGTACGTTGGAGAGACTCTGAAACAAAGCCACCAAGAGAGCCTACTTCAGGTTTTAATATGTCAAGTTCTGCCCTTTCTGCTCTCACCGAAATGACTTGTTGCCTTATCATCAAATAAACTAGCAACTTAGATTTCTATTTCTTGAATCCATCCCACTGGTTTGTAGCCCCTTAAAGGAAAAGCAAAATTCTCACAGCAGATCCTTCACTAGAAGAAGAAACAACGATGGGGGGAAAGTAAGAAATGAGTGTGACAAATTTACCGAACCAGGCACTGTGTGATGCCAGCACTCTGGAGACCAGGGCAGGAAGGATGGCTGAGAATGTGAGGTCAGGCTGAGACATGGGATGATTTCTAAGCCCCAGCATGGGCTACACAGTGATGGGTTACTTAGTGAAGGGTTACATAGTGGGCACCCCATGATCTGAAAAGAAAACCAACCACCATGTTGGGCACAGACAGGAGTTGTCAGTCATGGTACATACGTGTAACCTGAATTCCACTGACCGGGCTGTCACTTCTTTCTGAGGCATCTGTTAGGAGATCTGGTACTGAGTGTTTGTGGGGATTGGAAGGGCCTGCCTTCTAATGCTCATTTATGCTTCTACTTACAGTGGGGACTAATGACACCACATACAATGTGTGACTAGTAAAGAACTGAACTTCCACCACATAGGCTGTAAAATCACGCAACAGGCTGCCTTGACTTTAAGAACTCAGTTGCACATGAAGAGCTCCTAGCACAGAGAAGTGATGTGAAATCTCCCTATTTTCCCAGGCATTGGTCTAGGAACAGGCTTAGAAAAACAATGTGTGAAAATGAAAATTGTGTTTCCAATGATACCATTAAGGTAAAATAATATGATTTTTTTTTTTCAAAAACTATAACCAACTCCAGCTTACCTAAAATCCACTGACTGGAACCTTGCCTTAACCATAATTGGCTTTGGCTTCAATTCTTTATGTAAAAGAAGAAAGGAAAAATATTTAGAATCCATGTCTGACTTGTTCAGGAGAAAGGAGGTGAAATTCATTTCAATGGAAAAATAAATGTGCATATGTGCACCTCCCTGGTGAGGCCTGGAGAAGGAGGAGAAGGGAAGACCTGGGGAAAATATTAATAACCTGTCTCTAGAGAAGCCAAGGAGCCCCAGGGTTGGATCTGAGCACAGGGCCAAAGAAAGCTGCAGTGTTTTGAGAAGCCTACAGAACAGCTTTTTTTTTCTTCTTCTTCTTCTTTTTTTTCCTTTTTGTAAGTTGCACAAAGAAAGAGGGAGAGAACTGACTGGTCACAGTGACCTGCCAGGCACAGGCTGCTGGAACCTGATGAGGCACCTTTCAAAAAACACGCTGCAATTTTTGATGGTAAGTGCTTCTGTTCCTGAACTTCTGATCTTTACACTTTCCCTTATTTTCATTAAGTCTACTCAACACAGTCTTAATAGATTAAAAAAAAAAAAAAAAAGGAAAAGAGGTTGAGGAGGAGAAACAAAGAAAGAAAGGGTAAGAGAAGGGAACTGTGTTGGCAGATAGGTACAAAGTGCAAGCCAGCTGGCCAGGTCAAGGTGAAAGCACATTCTAGGGCCCTGAGACCAGCAACCCACTCCTCATTTGCATATTCCCTCAAAAAACTTTCCCTGCATGGGCTATAGCTCAGTCATGCTTGCCTAGCACACACTAAGCTCTGGGTTCTATCCCCAGCACCACATTAACCGGTCTTTAGATATTGGGAGGTGAGTGGAGAAGACATGAGAATTGAGGAGAGAAGATCCCACTCATACACTGCTAGTTGTGAAAGGAAGAGACAGCCCAGTGCGACATGACCTTGAGCAGGCTGCCACCGGAGTTGAGAGCCCTGCTCCCACTCTTTGAAATGTGTGCTGCCCTCTATTGCAGCTTTTCTACTCTTTGAAGTTTATTCCCACACTGCAGCCTCTCAGAGGAGAGATGAGTTTAGAGTACGCAGGATGAGGGGGAAGAGAACCATCACATGAGCTGACTATATCTACCTTGGTCCCCAGTTTCTCTGCACTGTCCCCACACTTTCAGAACGAAACAAAATGTTGAAGTGGGGCCACAGGACTGGAAAAAAAATTCTCAGTTCTGGAGAGTTGGTCCAGCGGTTAAAGTAGTTGTTGCTCCTGGATTCAGTTCCCAGCACTCACATGGCAGGCCACAGTGTCTGCAACTCCCATTCAGGGGATTAGGACACCCTCTTTTGGCCTTCACAGGCACCAGGCAAGCATGTGGTACACACACACACATATGCAGAGAAAACAATGAACTACATGAAATAAAACAAGTTAACTGTTCATTGGAACAACAGCTCACATTAAGTTGCTTCTTTTTCTGCACCATGAACCACACCAGGCATTTGAGACTTCCTCCTTCCAAACCTCTCAAGGGTGATTTTACATAAGTGTTATTACTAAGTTCATCTTGTAAATGAGGGGACTGGGCTCTGACATGTCTCATTCTCACAGTAACCAGGGTGGAGTTGGATTTCCATGATAGATACATGGTTCTAGATACTAGTTTTTAACTACTTCAGCAAGAACCAGGAACTACAAGAACCTTATAAACACCAGTAAAAGAAGAAAATCAGGTCTAGGTAAGCTTTCAGATAAGAACCTTAGACTTTTCCCAAATTTCTCCCCAAAATGGGACAAGCCAGTTACTGAACAGCCTCAATTAGAATTTACTGAATCAAGTTCCCATGATGCCTGGACTCTAGGTAAGAAGATAAAAATATGCCCTGGATCTTAGTTTCTTCATCTGTAGTTGTGAATGCCCCAACTGCTACCTTGGATTTGATCAAATGAAACAACACTACTTTAGAAGCCAAGCAAACCCCTAACTCTTCTGATCTCTTTCTATCCAGACAAAAAAAAAAAAATAGTGACCTCTGAATAAATGTTTTGTGGGCTAATTCAAAGGAAACTAAGAATAAAGATTATATTACTGGGAGTATTGTGCTACACATTGTAGCATCTACCAAGACCATGTGCCCATTCATGCCTTGCCTTCATATGACAGCTTTAAGATTACCACACTTTTGAATAAGAGATGGAAAGGTCATGTCTTCCTAAGCGTAAACTTTGATCAGCAAAAGAAAGACCATTCAAGCTTAAAGGAAACAACTGTACTTAATTTTGGGGGTTGGTTCTGTTTGGCTGGCACTAGGGCCTCCTACTCAGAATGAAAGTGCCTTCAGAATCGCCACAGTTGTCTGAGATGGTGGTTGCCCTCTTTCTAACACACAAAGCAGCTTCTTATTTCTGGCTCCATTGCAAAATGAGGCCTGGGCAGCTCTCACCGCCCTGACCCCGAATGTTCTGCTGCTGAAAGACTGCCTGCTTCATTCTCTACTGCAAGCAGAGTCTCATCAGAGAACACGCCCTGCCTCTACAACACAAACGCTTCCCTCGGCGGGGCGGAAAAGGAGTTCGTTTCTTACACTCGGAATGCAATCTCATTATCTCTAAATTTATCTCTGTTTGCTTGACGTTTCTGAACTTTTTTGAGTCTCTAAAGGGATGGAGAAGCTGTGCCTACAGTTTTAGATCATGTCACCAGCGGTTAAAACAGCATCCGGCAGAGGAATCTGTAATCCATCAAATATTTACCTCTTTTTTTTTCTTTTTCTTAAAGATCATTGATGACAAAGCCCACAAGGAGGATCTCATAGAAAATTAAAATGTACTTCGGGTTACAAAACATCTTTTTTTTTTTTCCGAGAGATGTTTTGATAAGGATTTAAATATAATTTTCCAATTTTTCTTTCTACTTTTGGGCTCCTAAAGTGATTCAGTGTCCATCACAGTATTCAATTTGGTGTGTGTGTGTGTATGTGTGTGTTCGTGTATGTGTATATGTATATGTGTGTATGCATATTGTTTCCTTTATTTGCTCATTACTCCTACAGAGTTGTATCAGCAAAGGACAGCCCTTGTATTTCAACCTTTTGTAGTTAAAACAAAACAGTATGACAAAGAAGAGGAAAAATTCAAAATTCTTTGTGTCTAGGGTGTGGCTCATTTGGCAATGTGCTTCTCTAGCATGGACAAATTTATGGGTTTCGTGATCAATTCTAAGAAAGCCAAGAGTGGTGAAACATGGTTGTAATCCTTGCACTTGGGAGACAGAAGCAAAAGCATGATAAGTTAAAGGACAGCCTCAGGCCCATACCAAGTCCAGGCCAGTGGAGGACACCTGAGCCCCTGCCTCAAATCAATAATAATTTGTCTTCCACGTCTCACCATCACCATATTTGTTACTCAAGTATTTTATCATGGCAGACAGGGCTGGTCTCCCAATGGGGAAAAAGCTGCAGTCTCCTTTAAGGGCTGGGTGTAGATCTAGTCCATGCCATCCTTGCCTGAGCCATCATACAAACCCTCAGGTTTTATAGAGGTGCCAGAGGCAAGAAGTGTGAAGCGGGGATGCTGTCAGTCAGCAGGGAAATTTTCTGCCTCTGAAAATGTCTCTGTGCTTCCTCTGTACAGCACCTCCAGCTGCCTCTGCACACCCGCCGTGTCAGGATTAAAATAGCTCAGGCTTGATGACTTCACTAGTTCTCACAAACGGGCCAGTTGGCAGAAGGCAAGCACTGCCTGCTCCTGAGAGGAGGATTTCTTTTTTTTTTTTTTATTTGTTTCTTTCCTTATTGCCCCCTAATAGGAATACTTGGTTTCATTTTGACTCTGAAAGACATTTCCTTTCTGAGGTTCAATTCAGCGCAAACTTCGTGCAGATCTTTCCACATGCCTTTAAAAGGCTCAAGCTAAAAAGAGGTCACTGGAAGCCAACACCAAGCACCCAGACTGCATTATCATTTCTGACGTAGAACGTCAAGGACATTAAAACGACCAGGTAAGTTAACATTACATAACACATTAGTATTTCATTTATTAGAGGGCCAAATACCCCAACTGAAATTACTGGGGATTCATAATGATCAGCCATACTTTTAACAGCTCATTGCTCCTATTTCCTCTGGTACCACAAGGAAAGATGTCCACACAGAGTACCAAGGTAAGAAACGGCCTGTGCTGATCAGAGTAAGATGACAGAGGGCTTTAGAACACTGTTCGTCACCATCAGAACAGGCTCATACTCTACAAAATTAAAAAGGAAATCAACATAAGGCATTCATACAACAAAACAGTGTATTTCCCAATCAAATAACCAAATCTTATATGAGCATTCAGAATTTTCCCTCAGAGTTTTTCACTTCCTTTTCTAATCCATCATGCATTAGTAAGGCGATATTCTGTGAAAAAGCAGGTCTTTCTTATGGTCCAGAGTCATAACTCAGTGCTGTGTTCGCACTACACTTTGAGTCCGAGAGAGCATTTAGATTAACTGCTTCAGTGCCCTATGGACACAAGATTTATACTCAGAGAAAAGCCTCCCATATGACACTGGGGATACGGAGCTAATGAGAAAATGTGGTTCACTGGTTCAAGATGGCTACTCTGAAAGGGTACAATCACTCTCTCTAAGAGTGGAAGGAAGCCATCGACACTCTCTTCCTTTACAACTACCCTAGGCTTCTGAGCATCTACAGTGATGACCTCCTACAACCACCAGGATGGGAAGCCTTCTCCCCTCACCTATATATACCAATCAAAACGTCACCGAGAACCTTCCAGCAAAGAAGAGGAAATCCACAAGACAGGGAATCGTTAAAAGTCCTGCGACGATGTGTCGCTTTTACAAGCAAGCATCTGCTGAAGATGGTGGAAGCCCTGTCCCCAAGGACAAACTGGATGCTGAAACGGCCCTTAAGAATGTCACCCAGGCACTGAAAAGAGATGGTTCAGTCAGTAAAGTGTAGGCTGTGCCGGCATGCAGACCTGAGCTCAGTGGCCAGAATTCAAGTGAAAATCTCAGGCATAGACTCCCAACACAGGAGGTAGAAAGAAGCTCACTGGCCGGCCAGCCTAACCTCCTTAGTGAGCCACAGACCAGTGAGAGGCCCTGTCTCAAGAAACAAGACGGATGGCTCCTATTTACACCTAAGGTTCACCTCGGGCCTTCACACACTTGCACATACACAACACACAGATGCAAGGAATTTCACTGAGTCCTCTCTTTGGCTAAGTATTGTGCGTAGCTTTTACACTGACAGCTGCAGTCAGAGTATGTGTGTACGCCAAAGGTCGGTGCTGGGTCTTTTCCTCTGTCCTTCTACATCTTTTCATTTGAAAACAGCTCTCCTGCTGAGCCTAGAGCTTGCCAGTTGGCTACATTGCTGACCAGACCATCAGGCTCTGGAGAGCTGTCTTTGTCGGCCATCCCGCTCCCTGCCACCTCAGGGTTACAAATGCCGTCCACCACACCTGTCCTTTTCTGCTGGTACTGGAGATCCCAAGGACATGAAACAGGCTTTCCTGGCAGGCCCCTTACTGACCGAGCCATTCCCCAGCCCCTGAAATCTTGTTACATTAACCTATGGTGGTGCTTGGTTTTCATTATCTATTAGACTAGATTTAGAAGCACCCTGGAAACAAGTTTATGGGTATATCTATGAGAGCTCCAGACGGAGCGAGGAGACCCACCCTGAAGGGTGTAGCTCTTCTTTTTAAAACTCTACGTTATGTGGGGCATTTAGCCCTCAACTTCCCTTCCAACCTACCAGTCCTTACGTGTTAGAGAAAAGGTTACTGGGAAGATAGGACCCAGACGCCTTTTCTTCTCCCAGCTGTTTAGGGTCAAGGAGTTCTTTTGAGGCTCTAAACCAATCTCTGTCAACCGCACAGGGAGCTAGCAGACTCCTCCATGGCCCTTCTCCCTGGAGCTTTGCTCTCCATCTGTCGGCTCCAAACCGCCACACCGTCTCTGGTCTCTACAAACTGCTACACGACACATGCTAACACGGAACGCCATTCCTTCTTTTCCCAGCTCTCATATCTATACTCTCAGAGTCCTAGAACACACCCCTCTCCTTGAAGCACGTGGAAGGCCATTACCAGCCGGCAAAAGCCATGCTCCACACAATTAACAATTAAGAGGTGTGGACAAACTGTGGCCCAACTGAAATCTCACACTTGGGATTAAAACAGAAACCTATTTACAATAGCACAACTGAGTTTACAAAGAAGACAAAACGTCCATTACAGACTGGCACCATCCCAAGGGCTGGGTTTGCAGAACGAATGGGGAAAGCCAGCAGAGCACGAGTAGCCATTGCTCATGCTTCCTGACCCTGGATCCTCGGTGAGCAGTCATTACATACCCCCACCTTCATGTCTCCCCTGCTACGACAGGCTGTCTCCCTCTTTAAAACATACCCAAACACTCTTCTTCCCACAGGTTGCTTCTTGGGATGGTTTTTTTGGTCAAAGTAAAGAGAACAGTAATGGAAATAATCTGGAAGAGGCTGGCTGTAACTTGGGGGGAAGCTCAGGAGATTGAGAGTTATCGTGCCCCTGCTCCAGATGCTAACGAAGACGGGTGTTGAGTGTGAGCACCGAAGGCCAATTATAAAATGTTATTATAAACAAAGTCATCCACACAGTGACAGAATAAGCTGAGTGGTCAGTGATGGTAACTTCAACAAACATAAAATATTAGAACCATAAAAGACCCTCATTAGACTTAAAAATCTCAGGTTTTACTAATAAAGCCAAGAACGGTTGAGTGGCTCCTGCCAAATTACAAAGCCACATAACTATTACATCGCCATCTGGGGTTCAATGCTAACCTTGATTTAACCTGCCTTTTCCCCATTACTGTTTCCTACGTCGGACACACACATACATATAAGCATATTATTCTGTATCTGATTTATATTCTCACATAAATATATATTCTGTATATATATAGTCTGTATTCTCACATATACAGACATACATATGATATGATACTTGTCTTCATGACTCAGACAAACCCAATATTACCTTAATGTCTGTTTCATATATGTGCAATTCACCGTCCTACCTCCACATATTATACACACCCAATACTGTACTCGGTGGATACAGATGCTGGATACAGTGACACCTCACATACATGCTCCGCAATCCATAAGTACGCGTGTTTCTCATTTATATGCACACTTCTATTGACATGTGTACATGTAAAAAAGCCTTAGGTGTGCTCACAGAGCAAAGCAAGGAATGGAAGTGTAAACGAAGCGCCCCTAAAACTCTGGGAATTATTGCATACTCTCAGGCAATTCACCTGGACTTAGATGCATCTGTGACTTCCCAGGGAGTATGAAACCGATGACGAATGTGGACACTGGATGAGAACACAGGCATCCGAGGACAACGGCTTCTGGTGCTCAGCCCCTGCTGAGGATAAGACTGGTGCTTTTCATGTACTATTTTCCCACCAAGGGCAGCTAAGGTAAGGATAAAAGCAGAAATCAGGGTTGGATTCTGTGTCCTTGTCCTAGGATGAATTCCCAGTTTCTGAGCCCATATGGTACAGGATGTGAATGAGCAATAGGGTTTGGAACTCTGGCTAGAGACTAAATGACCTGCTGGAGGCCCTGCAGGAACAGGGAGGGGCACAAACAGAGATTGCTGTGTGTGCTCAGTCAGGCCTGCTGTCCTGCAGAACAGACTAAGATGCAAATGCAAAGATGAGAAGCAAGGCCCAGTGGTTGCAGTTTCAGACTGTACGATGTAGATTTCTAGAGTCTCCTGAACCATGCAGGGGGTACTGTGAGCTTTTGCTTTCTTCTTTAACCTAGATGTACTATGAGATTAGCCTACTTTTACTTGACCATAAATTATTCCTCTTTATCAAGTGTGAGCATTACCCACTCGTACATGCATTATACTGAAAGGTCTTATTTGTTGCCGAACCACGAGGCATCACTTTTACGATCCTCTGGGTAATATACTTGTTGTTTGAATGAGGATATGTAAACACGAAGAATAATGAGATGTACAATACTGAGCATGCACATCTCCGTATTGTACTGAGCTTTCTTAGGTAAACTTCACTGACAGCTGCTCACTGGAAAAGAGGCCTTTGACTTGGGAGGTGTTAATCTCTCTGGCCTTGAAAGACTGCTATAAAGGTCACAAGTCAACTCTTAAAAATGAGGCATTATTTCTCAAGGAGAAAGGTTCAGCTTTAAACAAATAAACCACAGGTACTTTGAAGTCCATTTTAAAGAGCTTATCTATTGCCTAAGATAAGGATCAAAAAGAGCAGGCTCTGGGCAGATATTTGGGAGACAGGCTAGACAATGATGCAAACATCAAACTGCTTTACAAACACTGAAATTAGAGTCTAGCATAGTGGCACACTAGAGAGGTGGAAGCAGGAAGAACATGAATTCAAGGCTATCTTTGGCTACATAGCAGCTAGCTTGAGGTCCTGTCTCATCAACATGGTTCAGAAAATAGAATGAGAGCTCTCTGTCAAGGAACACACACACACACACACACACACACACACACACACACTTTCAAAGTTTAGTGGGTCAAGAACAAACTAATAATCTAGCTTGCCAAGAAAGAAGTTGAGTATCTTTGCAAAGTTCTCCAAGGCCAACTAAAAAAGATGTTGCTTCATTAAATAAAGGCGAAAGAAAATAAAGGGTTGTTTTGGTTTTTTTTTTTTTTTTTACAAAATGAAAAAGAGTATATATATACAATGCAATGATGATTTCCCTGATCTTTCTTAAGAAAAGAATTCTAAGTATGAAACAAGTTCAAGAAACTCAGTGATTACCTTAAGAATGAGTCTAAAAATAATTATTAAAACAGATATATATCTATAGCAAAAAAAAAAAAAGCTAAGTTGCATTGTGAGAGTCAGAGTATTAAAGACTCATGGTAGAGTCAACTGATGATGAGGCAAACATAAAATGTGCACCATAAGGCACCACACAATAGCAAATGTCTGTCAGTTCAATTTTCACAACAATAGGCATTAAGTCTATAGTACAGCTGAGTACTCACCTTGATGGTGGACAGACTGTAGACTACCTAATACAGTTACAGTGTGCTGTAGTTGATGGAAAATGACCCCCAGGGACCATGTTCAATGCTGGCTGGACAGACTCTGGGGCTACAGGAAGGAGATGGAAACTCTGGGAGGTAGGGCCTCACAAAGGAAAGTCAGGACACTGTGCTAAACCTTTGAAGGGTTTGTTTCTGGCCTCGCCCCTTCCTTTCCTTTGCTGCCCCAAGGAAGGTAGCCTCCTAGCAGAGGCTCTTTCCACCATGGTACCTTCACACTCACACCTATAGGGCCAAGCACTCTGGGATTAAAACTTCTGTAACCACGACCCCAAACTAAGCCTTCATCCTCAAAACCTTATCATCTTGGGGATGGTGTCATAACAACAAAATGCCAAGTAACAAACTAGACTAAAACCAAAGAGTAGATTTAAAAGTCACACTTTGAAATGGTTCCAGTATGGGATAAATGACGAGGAATCGGCTTTATAAGCTTGAAGATATCCAGGAGACGGGTGCTTAGCATCTTTATGATGATCAGGAAGAATGCACAGGCAGGAGGAGAAGTCTGGACTAAGATGTCTAGTTACCATGATGCCAAGTCTCGGAGAGAAGCATCCTTTTAGCATCAGTCTAGCAAATATGGTAGAATCCTTTACAGGCAGCAGACACTCCGCCAACTGTGTAGATTAGCCAATGATCTCCAGTCCCTTTGCAAATCATACTGACTGATGCACCTGGAATATTTCCAAGCAGGTGGCTCCTTTGACAGATGGGAAACTTCTGCTCCCATCAGCGGAGGCATACCATAATTAAAGTAGTTTTTATCCCAAACCTGTTTATTCACTAATATCATATTGTAATGATAGGATTTAACTGAAGGATTACTAAAAGCTGTGAAATAAGAATATGAAAAGTAGCAGACTTATCTATGAAAAACAAGTTGATTGCAAGTGAAAATGGTCCAAGATGAACCTACTATAAAACAGTATTTTTACTGCAATTGAGTAAGGTGTGCATATTTGCACAACAATGTAAAAAAAAATCACTAAAAGCTTCAAATCTTTACTTTGTTTTTAAGAAATGAACCAAGGAACATTCCAGAGGAGTCAGATTTTATCAAGAATGATAACACATGACCTAATTTGTTTTATGTCACTGTGCTAAACATAGACTAAAATCAACTCAGAAAGAAAAGGGTTCATCTCATCCTACAGGGTTATAGTCCGTGGTTTAGGAAAATGAGGACAGGAGTTCAAGGCGGGAATATGGAACCAGAAACTAAAGCAGAGCCTACAGAGGAATAATGCTTCTTGGGTTGCTTAGTTTGATTTCTTATACAACCCTGAGTAACCTGTCTAGGGGTCACCCCACCCACTATGTCCAAGATATTATGCCCAAGACTACAGATACAAAACATAGCAAATTAATCTATTTACTTTCTAAGCACAGTCAGTGCTGCAAATAAGAAATAGTATCAACCATGGACAGGAAAATACCATGGTCTAGAGAAGTAAGGGTACCACGTTCGTAATAGTGATTTTGCTGGAAATCTAAAGAGAGAATTCATGCAATTCTGAAAAGAAAACTGTCTACGAAATAAAAGGAAGAATAATACAAGACAAATATTAAGAAATGTAAAATCAATAGGACTCGGTGACAGAAAGGAGATAAAAGGATATAGGATAGAAATCACAAACAGACCATCACCAGGTTCAGGGATATTATACACTAGAAAATGAAGATAAAGAACCCAGTTGGGAATATGAGTTCGAAATGTTGTATATTAAATCCAGGAGGAAATAAATAACTAACAGTTGACTATCTACAGTCAAGGTTCAAGAAAACTGGGGTGGCTATGTGACAGGACGTTGAGCGGTGGCACAGATGGGTATGAGAACTAATGGAGGGCAAGAAAGCAGACAGCAGCTTTCCCGAAGAGCTCTCCTTTAGCTGAGTTAAAAACAGAGTAAGGAAAGTTTCTCTCTTAGAGAAAGAAACAGTGAAAAGGAGGCCTCTTTAAAATATATAACAGGAGAGCCAACAGCTGGCCTGGCCTACACAGCAAGACCCTGACTCAGAACTCACAACTAACAACAGACAACAAGCAAACAGAAATGTCAACATTTCTGGAGGAAAGGGGGAGACCATAAGCAGTGTGGTCAGCAACAGCCTCAGGACCAAAGAACTGGCCCTCTGCAGGATGTGAAAGAGGTAGGGAGAAAATGCCAGGCAAGGGGAGGACAGACCAGGGGAAGCAGCCGGGGAAGTTCCCTGGTTTCCAGACTGATACTCAAGATGTGACCACAATTCCTCCCTGTGGGGGGACCTTGTTGTTGCAGGAGTGTGGGCTGATAGCAAGACTGTAACCTTTCCTACAGCAATGAGTAAAATGCCTGCTTTCAGTTTATAGTCTCCCGGGTGGCAGAGCTATTGATAAGCCGAGGAGAGGCTGCAGGGATGGCTCTGTGGGTAAGAGCACTTTCTTTGCA
The DNA here is from genome assembly GCF_907164565.1 of Psammomys obesus. NCBI lineage: Eukaryota > Metazoa > Chordata > Mammalia > Rodentia > Muridae > Psammomys > Psammomys obesus. Next base: position 37,616,999 of record NW_026591086.1, read on the forward strand.
AGCGTGAAGACCTGAGTTTGGATGCTAGCACCCACAGAAAAGGCTAGATGTACCCACATCTGCTCTTGCCCTCCAGCACTGTGACAGACAAGGAGCACGGCTGGGACTTGATGACTGCCAGCCCAGACCCAGTTCCAGCCACACAACCTATCTCAACACAAACAAAAGAACAAATTTTGAAAAATTTGGAAAATGATAGAGCAATCCACATTCTACTCAGGCCTCCATGCATGTCACGTGTGTGCTTATACCCAAAACATACTTATACATATATACACGTACATGCATGTATATATACATATATACACACTATACATATATACACAGACACTCTACAGACACACGTACACAACATAAGGAAACAAATAAACAATAGCAACAATAACAACAAAGCAGCCGGAGACCACTGGTCACTGGAAGCCATTCATACAAATTATCACTCCTAACATGCTCTTACACATACATATACTATGCACATATACGGTAACAAAATATAGGCATCACCAAAGAGAGCTGGAAAGGAAGCATACACCATTGCCTTCGTGGAGCCAAAATGCTGTTGCTGATGTTAGCCAACACATCTTACAGTTACTAATCCTGGCAAGGTGGGGTCCCCACATGAGAGCAACACAGCCTTTGTCATCCTAAAACATGCCAAATAATAGGTGGACTCTGAGTTGCAACTTGCCCATTACCTCAGGACCATTTCACTAAACCTGAGGAAAATATAAATAAAACAAAGGGAATGAATCATTATTTTACATGGCTGGAGGGGACTGTCGTTAGCAACAGCCTCAGGCTGTAATCTGTAAGACTAGACTTTGTTATAGATCATAAAGTTTTAACAAGTGAATCAATAAGGAACTAAAACAGATCTGACAACAAAGAGTTAAAAGAAATTAAGATCCAAGCCCCATCACGGGGCTACAAGATTGGCCGTGGCGTGATCCTGTGTGGAGGTGATTGCTATTATTTTAAATCAAGGTTGATGGGAAAGAATGAGTAATTCTCTACATATTGACAGAAAAGCATAAAACACCATGTAACGAATCAGGAGCATCTCTTAAATTTCCCTTCCTCTGGGAACAATCGGATAATCTGCCACAAGAATTTGGCACAGAAGATGGAATGCAACACTAGGGTTCCGTCCTCATGAGGACTCCTCCCCGACTCCCATAAACTTTTCTCCATGGCAGACAGATAAGCAGAAATGCAAGTTTACCTAGAAATGACAACAGTGCCTTGCCACTCACCTTTATCCCAAGTTATATCCCACTTAACTAAGGATCCAACCCAATGGCTCCCAACCTTACTAATGCTGAGCTACAATCCCTCAAATTGTGGTGACCTCCAACCATAAAATCATTTCATTGTTACTTCATAACTGTAATTTTGCTACTGTTATGAATCATAGTGTAAATGTCTGATAAGCAAAATAGCTGATACGGGACTGCAAACCCCAGGTTGAAAACCGTTGATCCGAGCATGTATCTCCATGCAGCTCTTTCTCTTATTCTTGACAAGTTCATACAGATATAGAATGCATTGTGATCATACTCTGCCCCTCACTGACCCCTGGCATCCTCCTTCGTTCCCCTCTGAATTCCTTCTTCTTACCACCTTGTCCCCCCAGTGGTTACATTGGAGAGAATGATGTCTCCTCCAGCAACAGTCATAAGTGCCTCAATAAACACCTTCTTTATCTACCAAAGAAAGGCAGAAGGCCCAATCCAACGCAGGTACACACAGCTCTGTTGTTCCTGGCTGCAACTGCCCCGTCAGTTCCAGATGGCAGCATTTTAGGATGCTCTTCCCCATCTTCTGGCTCTGAAATTGTTTTGGCCTTCTCTCAATTGACTACATACATACATACATACATACATACATGTGTGTGTGTATACATGTGTATATGTACCTATGTATATTTAAGGCTAAGCATTCAGCAATCACTTCTTCACAGCCCTCTGATCAGATGAGTCTCTGATACTCGTGTTCTTTCGGGGCTGCGGAGAGCTGTAGAGTCTTGGTTGCTTGCAACTGTAAATGAATAGGGAGAACACATCAACTCACTACTAAGGCAGTGACCACAGAAACAGTGGCTGCATCTTGCTTGTACATAGCACATGCTGAATAATTTAAAAGAAAAGTTAGTGAAAATACAAGGATGATGAAACAGACACAAATCGATTTCTGCAAGCCCCGACGTCTTTAATAGTTGTAATATCTTTATAAAATTTAGAAAAGTTATATCAAAGATTATAAATACAAGAAATTAACATTTCTTAGAAATAGCACGTGCAAAGAGAAAATGAGGTAACACACAATCACTACAATATCCCTTACAAATTTTGAAACTTAATTTTTTTAAATTAGCTGACTTTGTATGGCCACATCTTCACATTATTCAAGATTATCTATAAGCAGATGATGTGACTATATAATTAATTCATTATTGCCTTTAGGAGGGGTGTGTGTGTGTGTGTGTGTGTGTGTGTGTGTGTGTGTGTGTAAGGATAGAGACAATAGGCGAGAAGCAGTTCCCTTTTAAACATAAGATTCTTTCACCAAGCTGGTTCTGATCTCGAAACTTCATCCTTGCTGGCTAGCTTTCATAGTGTTCGGGGGTACTACTCATGGTATTAGAGGAGAAATGTAATCATCACTCTTATCCAGTGACAAATGTGGTATGAAACAATAATAACAGTCCAGAGAAGATACAGCCACACATACAATAATGGCACAGATGTCATGGAAGTAACTCCTTTCTGATTGGATTTAAGGCCTGTTCCATGAGATGAAACCCATACCTAGCAATCATCATCAGGGCCAAAAGACTACGGCTAGATAGGTCACATATTACTATATGGACATAGTAATAAACTGAGTCCCAGTGACTTATTAAACCCATCCATTAGTGTATCTCTCAGCCCTCGGCAGAGAAGCTTCTTTTTGAAGCAGATAGCAAGTAGCAGAGATCCACAACTGGTCCAGAGTCAGAGAACAGAGACTGTGGCGTGCACAGCCTTAAATGAATTGTCAGTATCACAAGGCTTTCCCCAAAGCTTAGAAATTACTATGGAAGAGGGGGTGGAAAGATGAGGATCCTGAGGAAGTGGAATACTACAGAAGGACAGTGTTGTGAGGACACAAAGGGACGGCTACACATTGGAACCCACAGCCATTGTGGCAGCACACACAAGACCTACACAAACTTAAGCCAGAAGAAATCCCAGCATGGAGGCAGGAAGAAAAGCACAAAGTTCTACCCACACATGGGGAACTATAGGTAGTTAATAGTTGCTGAGAAAGGAAAGTTATGTGGGTAGGGAGGTAAGGTAGCTCTGGGAGGAGTTGGGGGAACAAGGGTGATTATGATCAAAAAATACTGTATAAGACTTTCAAGGAATTTAAAAAAATTTTTTTTTCAAAAAGATTCTTTTGAAGAGCCAGTTGCCATGGATTGGGGGAGGGTTTGGGATTCTCAGGCAGCAATGTTGACCTTTGCACTTCCCTCAGTCTCAGATTTATTTGAGACATGGGAAGTTCCAAATCTTGCTACCTCCTGCTTAAGGAAATGCTCTGTCAACAGTCACTAGGCTCTGCTGATTCTTTGAATTCAGCTGCTGAGTTGGGGATAGGAACTTAAAAAGCTGTATTCTAATGGTGGCCACAGGGATGTTCCCTTGGCCACTTAAGAGGTTCCCAAACAAACAGGAGCCTTAAAAGGCACATGCACACATGTCCACAGAACAAATCATCTGTGAAACTGAAAAATCATCTTCAATGGTCGCCAAACCAATGCAAGACCTAAGAGAGAAACACCACCGCCCTTGCCTGCTGGAAATACTTCCCCATGATTGAGTTAATTCCATTTACCTCTCCATACACAAATCCACTCATGCTGACTGTGCCAGTTAAGACTTAAGGGAAAGTAATGCCTGGTTAACAAACCTTGCAATCCTCCCATCTCCCACTTCACTGCCAGTAAGCTCACCACAGCAACATACATAACCCAACCATATGATCCATTTACTCCTGTTTGGAAGGTATTTCTTCTATGTGCTGAGAGCCTAGAAAAGCTAAAGTTACTGTGGAAAGAAACTGGCTTAAAAGCAACAGAACCTCACCCTTTGCTAATTTCTCATTCTTTAAAGTGGATGTGTATATCAACATTGTGCCATAACATTCCTATTTCCTACCCAGCGATGTCCACAGCATGCCTTCCTCTGACCAGCCTCCACAGACCAAAAGGTTTCAGGATCAAATAGGAGTTTGGATTCCAAACACAGTAGATGCTTTGAGACTAACTTTGTTGACTTAAGACCCACTAGACTCTTGTTTCGCTCTTTGTTGTCTAACTTGACCCTACTAGTATTCAAAATTCTGTAGTTGGTGGATTTCAAGTGGGCCTTTGAGTTATGATTGAAGGGTTACCACTCTTAACCAATTTGCCCTGAAGGCTAAAGCCTGGTCAAATTTGGTATCTCCTTGAATATGAAAGGAGAAAGAGACAAACAAGTGAGGAATTGACACACTATGCTTGGAATGTTGCTGGATACCAAAAAGGCAGAAGCCTTTCTACAAAGGATCCAAGGCACACAGCTCAGCAGTATGCCAAGAGGACTCAGCTGCAATGCCATTCGATTCAACAAATATTTACTAGGCATCTTCTGCCAACTCAAATGTAAGAAGGATTCCAAACTACATTAATATTCTTTGAATATAAAACAGTGCTGGGACAAACAATAAGCACATAATAAATGATAAAAGAAGGCAAGACTGGGACCCCTAATGGATGAGCACTTAGCATAAGTACCACAGGCAGATGATAATTGGTCAGCAAGTGACTATCAGTGGTGTTGGCTACTGATTTAATCTGAACTCATTCGCCATTTGTAAACTAGCTTTTGATTGAATCAGTCACTTTTCTTGACAGATCAAATCGTAAGAGGGATAAAGCAGCTTAAATACAAGCTTCAAGTTTCCATTACAGTTTTTTCGTTTTTGTTTTTTTTTTTTTTTAATTTTTTTGGAGGCAAGGTATTTTATATGCCAGACTTCCCTGAGACTTGTATACACCTAAAGATGGCTGTGAATTTCGGATCTTCCCTCCTCCAGCTCCAGAATGTTGGGACCACCTAGGAAAGCGCTCTACTTTCTCAGTTATATCCTCAACCCCAAACTTCCAAGAAAACTGTACATTATCCCTTGTGGATTTAATAACGTAAAGCAGTAATTTAAGATTCACTTATTTTCTCAACACATTTTATGAGACTCATACAATATCAGCTCCTCCTTCCTGACTAAACTTACAAACACAAGCAGAGAAGCAGGAGGACTCTGACCCAACATGAAAAGAGCCACGTGTCCACACAGGCACTCCTTGCGGCCCAGCAGCAGAAACTGTCTCTGAAGGTCTGAGAAGTAATCACAATGTAATGAAAGGTTTGCAAGCACAATTCTGACACTAATTGAGAGATTTTGTCATAATTACCTATACTTTTAAACTCTTCTCTTTGTAGTTTAAAACTGAAAACAAGCCAGAAGTTCCTGAATACCACATATACTTTTAAAGAAAGGTTTTTTTAATGTCTTGAAATTAATTATGCTGTTGCCCAACTCTGTGGCTATGCTAAAAGTGACAAGATTATGGGTTTGGACTATGTAAACTGCATAATGTATAAATGACCTCTCAATTGTTCACTACATATTTTTTTTTAAGTTTTAAAAAATTACCCCTTAACTATATTTAAAATAGAAGTGTTCTACTTTGCTTTTTTGTTGTTGTGATAAAACACTGAATAAAAGCAATTTGGGGAGAAAAGGGTTAATCTGGCCTATAGCTTACAATTTATCTTTGAGGTAAGTCGAAACAGAAACCCAAGGCAGGCACTTGGAGGCAGGGACTTGGGTAGAGACTAGTCATACACTACTTACTGCTTACTGCCTCACTTTCCATGACTTGTTCATCTTGCTTATACAGCCCAGGACCAGCGGCCCACAGTGCCCTGCCCCTGGCCCCCTTATCAGTCACTAATCAATAGGATGTCCCACAGGCACGATTATTGGCCTATCTGACAGAAGCAATTTGTCAACGGAGGTCTCCTCTTCTTAATCTAGTTTATGTCGAGGTGACAAAAACTAAGCAGCCCAGCAAGTGTTTTCACAGTTGTGTGTCCTAATCTATGTAGCTAAAACAAACTACCCAATTCTGGGCAATTTATAAAGAACAGAAATGTAATTGCTTCCTTGTAGAAGCCCCAAGTCCATGATCAAGGCACTGGTCGATTCAGTCATTTAATAGACTATGTTCTCTGCTGGCTAGGTGGTCCCTGGTGGCTGCAACTCAGAGAAGAGAAATATTGTGTCTTCAGGAGGTGAGAGAATGGAAGAGCAAGTCATCAGAACATGGCTCGAAGCCTATGTACGTCCTTAATGCCACCTCATGAGGAGCAGGCCTCAAAACCTAACCATCCGTTCAATATCATCAAAACCACTTCAATGCCAGAATTTTGGAGGAGATACATACAAGCATAGACTAGAAGTATTCCACAGTATTTGTTTTCCTCACCTTTTAACTGTTCTGATGTCAAGAGTGCATTCCGTATCTAAATAATGTTGCCCTCAACCACTTTTATACACCATTATCGACATATTTGAAAGGGATGAAAATGAACATTAAAATACCATCATTAATGATGTCATAATTGGTAAGCAGAGGCTGACATGTGCTTAAATCAATTAATCATGAATGTGAAGCACTATACACAAGTAGAAGGAGCCCAAAAGCCAGAAGTTCTGAGTACCAGTTTCCCACCATTTCGTTTGTGAGATGACCATGCCTGGGTAAGTTACTAAAAATAGCTATAAAAGGTATACGTCACAAATTCATTATGAAAATAAGTCAAAGCCGGGTACAGTGGCACACGCCTGTAATCCCAGCATTTGGGAAGGCAGAGACAGAGGATCCCCGTGAATTCGAGGTGCAAACTAGTTTACAAAGTAAGTCCAGGACAGCCAGGGCTACCTGGAGAAACCCTGTCTCATAAAAACCAAAAGGAAAAAAGAAAAAAAAAATAAGTCAAAGTGATGTGCGAGAAACCACATAAAAATTGTGCAATGGCTTTAAAAATAACAACAACAAAAAGAATGAATTGAATGAATTTCCAGAGATTAATTTCTCTAAGAATCTCAAAAACTAGGTTAGTCACCCACTTTTGCTTATAGCATTAAACTGCTTAGCATTTCCCATCTGCATTTTCTCTTTGACAAAGTGCCTATTTGTCTTTTACTAATTATTAAACTCAGAAATTAAGCCTGCTGGCCTCACCTCTTTCACCTGCCCTTTAGACTAAAGAAGAAACCAACTATTTTGCAACCTTACAATAAACACTGGGGGGTTGGGAGAATTCCTGTCCCTTACATGTGCCACCATGCCTAGCTCAGCATCTAATTTTGTTTGGTTGGGGTTGTTTTGGGCAGGGGTCTCTGCCACTCATGGCAAAGGAGGGGGAGAAAGAATAGTCACAGGGAAGTACAGGAGGTCTCAGAGCTTCTTATGTGCACACACTGGAGTTGTGGGGGCTTTCTCTCATTTTTATTAGCATGTCATTGTGCAAAGTTCTCACATACACATATAACATTTTTTTATTATATTCACCCACAGTCACCACGGGTGGGGCCCTTCCATTTCCCCACCCATTCCCTTTCCATATCCCCTGATGGTCTCCCTTTTATTTTCACATCTTGCCCACTAAATTCCACATGAGAGAAACCTTGTAGCATGTGTCTGAGACCGTTTTTTTTTTTTTTTTTTTTTTTTTTTTTTTTTTTTTGCAGTTCAGATGATCTGAGTTCCATTAATTTTTCTGCAACGACAATTTCATTCTTCTTTACATAAAACAGCATTGTGTATACAAGCCACGTGTTTTGCATTGATTCATCCTCTGACATGTACCTAGGTTGATCCCATTCCCTGGCTCTTTTGAATAATGCTGCAATAAACTCAGGTTTGGTGTTTTCCCTGTAAAAGCGTTCGCGTTGATTCTTTGGTGTATATACATACAGTTGATATATAGATAATCACATATGGCAATTCAAATCTTATTTTTTTATGAATATCCGTGTTAATACCCACGGTGGTTACCCTAATTTGCATCTCTCTCAGAACTGTACACATCCCTTTTCCTCACATCCTTGCTACCCCTGCAGTTTCTTGAGGGTTTTTGTTGTTGTTGTTGTTGTTGTTGTGGCTATTTTGTTGGTGTTTTTCCTTCATGGTAGCCATTCTCACTGACAGGAAGTAGGATCTCAACATCGCTTTTATTTGCATTTCCTTCATAGTTACAGATGTTCAAGATTTTCCATATATTTATTGGACATTTGTGGGGTTTTTTATTTTTTTCATTTGATAAGAATGGTGTTAATTTGGCCGCCTAGTCATTGGATTATCTGTTCATTTGGTGTTTGTTTTATCATATTTTTATTTTTGTGTGTATGACTCTTTTCTCTTTTTGCATGTAAGTATGTACAATAGTAGAAGATGCCAGGAAAGGTCACTGGACTCCCTGAAACCGAAGTTACAGAAAGCTGTGAGACTCCATGTGGGCACAAGGACCAGAACTCAGGACCTCTGCAAGAGCAGCCAGCCCTTTGAGCTGCCAAGCCATTTCTCTAGGACCCTAGTGTTTACGCTTTTGTGATCTTCATGTGTTCAATATATGAGTCCTCTGTGGATAAGTTCCCTTCCCATTCTCTAGGCTGTCTCCTCACTCTTTTCTGTTGTGGAGAGGTGCTTATGATCTAATGCAACTGTATTTGTCAGTCTTTGCTATTATTTCCTGAGCTATTAAGGCCCTATTCTGAGAAATCCTGAAGTGTTTCCATGTGTTTTCCTTTACCGGTTCCAAAGTGTCAGGTCTTGCATTAAGGCCTGATTCATTTAGAGTTTTATTTTGTGCAAAGGAAGAGATGGGATCTAGCATTTTGCCTATGGTTTTACTGTTTTCCCTTCTTGGGGAGTCCTTTCTCCTATGTATGTTTCTGGTCCCTTTGTCAAGCACCAAATGGCTATGGCTAGGCGGGCTTTTTTCTGGATAATGTGTTTTCATCTGGTTTGGTACCGGAACTACTATTTTGTTACTATGGCTTTATGGTAGAGTTTAAAGTCAGGTACTGTGATAATTCCATTTTTGCTACATTTGCTCAGGATGGCTTTGGCTACCTAAGGCTGTTTTTCTGTTTCTATATAGATTTTTGATATTTGTTTATATTTTTGTGAAAAACAGAAATTTTGAGTTATGTATATCATTTTAGTTATACAACCATTTTGACAGTATTAATTCTGCCAATTCATCAATATGGGATTTCCATCTCCTATTCTTTTCCTTTTTTTTAAAATTCATTTTGTTATTCTTTTTTTCCATCACACTGGCCTTTAACATATTTGGCTAGCCTTAAGTGTACACCATTTGGGTGTTTTGTTGTGGTTGTTTGTTTGTTTGTTTAACATATGCAACTGTTAATGGACTCTTTTCCTAACTATTCCCAGGGAATTCATTATTAGTATCTAGGAAAACTGGCAGTTTCTACACACTGATTCTGTACCCTGATACTTCACCAACTGTGTTTATCAAATCTAAGAAGGGTCTACACTGGTGGGGAAGAACCAAAAACAAAACACTCATTGTGAAATCCTGCCTCTCTACAAGCATCTCCCTCATCATAAATTTCAGTGCCGGTCTGCACGGGAATGGAACCCACATCAGAACCACCTCACTCTTCTCTAAAACATGGCAACTGTCAACCCAAAAGACAGAAAGCCACACTACTAAAACACCTTTTCATCTGCAGGTAGATGATATCAGCTGGGCATTGTTTCATCAAACTTGCTTAAGTATTACTTAAAACTGTTAGAGGGTATGATTGTAAATCACAGTGAGGGTAATACTATTATTTAATTAAACCATCTCTTTTGTAAGAATTATGTTAAATTCTTCTCATTGTTTTACAGTGGAAACACATATATGCTTACACATGTGAGCCTCTCAGCTGTAATTAATGATGTACTTTTATTCTCTATTATTGTGTGGAAAGCATTCTGACACAAAATAAATGAAGCAGAATCATTCCGAGTGATGATTTCAATGCACTGATTAATGATGCCAAATAGCTCTGCATTCCTCAGTTAAATTAAAACATTTACAGTCTGGAAATCATGAGGGCACCCCTAAATTGATGTTTTCCCACTAATCATTTCTTTCTTCACAAAAATCACCCAATCAACCTTCACTGGAAATAAGTTTCTGAGATATAAAACCCTTTCTTTCTCTTTTTCTTTCTTTCTTTCTTTCTTTCTTTCTTTCTTTCTTTCTTTCTTT
>NW_026591086.1:37627387-37749860 GCF_907164565.1 Psammomys obesus
TTTCTTTCTTTCTTTCTTTCTTTCTTTCTTTCTTTCTTTCTTTCTTTCTTTCTTGCAACATCTAGCTATGTAAGCACAAGCAAGCTCTACCATGTCGTTCTCCTCCCTTACCCCCTAGGTCCAGATGCTATCACACCCAGCCGTCCCTGTGTGTAAACTACTGGACATTAAATTACCTTAAAAGGTAGAGAAAAAAGGTGAAGAAAACATCCTCTGTACATGTTCATTAAAGAAAGACGTTTAGAGTTAGGGACATGGCCTAGTTAAGCACACTCCTACAGAGGAGCCAAGTTTGTTTCCTGGCATCCTCTGGGCAGCCCACAACTGGCTGTAACTTCAGTTCTGGGGAATGGGATGCCTCTGTGGTCTCTGTAGGCTTCTGCAAACATGGGGTGCCCGTAAACTCACACAAATTCACACGTATCTTTCTTAATCAAAGAGTCTAGAACGGTAAAAACCCACAGCAACAGAAAGTGGAAAGGTGGTCAGCAGGAGCTGGGGGGAAGAAAGAGTTCCTGGTTAAATAGCTACAGAGCTTCAGTTTTACAAGATGAAAGAGAGATGGGAGAGAAGTGATGGTAATGGTTGCACAACATGACAATGAGGACATGAAAGGCCTCCTGCGCCCCTTCACAGCAACCAGTTCCTTTTCTCTGCTCCTGCCAGACACTGTCATAAAGCGAGTCCTCTTAATTATTAAAATGACCAATTTCAGCTGGATAGACTACAGCATCTCATTCCCAGCACTATCGGTGAGTCAGCCTGAAAATTAAAAATGTCTAGACATACCTGAAATCTTGCAAACGAGTTAAGGCTGAGAAAGTAACAGGTTTTTACTCAAGCAGTATGTTGTCAATCTGTTCCTTCAAAAGCAAATTCATGTGGACAAAAACATCTTTGCATATGTTGTTATAACATACATTCATTCACATATTCATAGGCTGTTCTCTTTCCAAAGTAAAATTATTTCCAGCTTGGCCAAAGATGTGAGTAAGCTAAAAACCTAATCTTAAGGAAATTACACTGTGTTATCAGTATGTAGGGAATATTTTTACATATTAATTTAAACAGTTTGCCAATAAAGAGAAAACACAATATTCTCTCTTCATCTGGCACATACTTCCTTCCTCCTGAAACCCTTTTGCTTCCAACCCTAGGGAACTGCTAACCCTCCACACTACAGACCCCACACTGTGAGGTGAATGTCGCTCCCGAAGAACAACCAAATACAAGATCTCTTGAGTGAATATGAATGTGTCCATGTTTCTGTCCAAGATGAATATCCAGTTTGCTATTTCTGGCAAAGGGTCAGGGAACATCCAAGGTTGTCAGTAAAACTTTTATCGCTGGTGATTTAACTGGCCCTTCTGCAAGCACAGAACCCAACTTCAAAAGAAGGAAAGGAGTTTTCCTTTTCCAAGATTAAGCAAACAAAGCCTGGGGTGAAGGGGTGGAGACAACACTAACAGACCTTCAGGCGACTGTTAGGTTGGTGCTTAGAGAAAGAAACGAATTAAGAGCACAATAGAATTAAATAGAATTATTATTTTTAAATAAAGAAAAGCAAACTGTGACAAGTACCTACAAAGAAAAGAAAGATTACTTCCATAATGTGACCCAATGTAAAACTACACCATGAAGACCAGTAACTTAAAGGGAAAAGGTTCATCACTGCCTACGTTATGACACTAAGATGTTTGGGCAAAGTACACAGGTATACACAGAGCATTCAACTGCCTTATCTTCAGAGGCTTCCCCTCTAGAGTGTGCATGCCTTCTGTTAAGGGTCTCCTAGGGAGTAAGAACAATTTGCATAAACCCACTTGAACTCATTTCAGCAAGAATCAACTGGCTGCATTTTTATATACAAAAGCCTCTACCTAGAGGCTTTCCCTAGTGTGGGAAGAGCCTCCCCCTAACTCCTCCACTATATACCATGTACCTCCTCATCCTCATCCTTTCCCAACTTTGACAGCTTCCCAACTTTGACAGCAGGAGACTTCTAGAGTTGACATCATTAGAAGAGAAAATGCAGGGAGGTGAGAGAGACTGATAATGGGGGAATGGAGAAAATCATGAACATGAGCAGAAGATCCTAAAATAGCAACATGGAAAACAAACAAACAAAAAAACCCTTCTCTTTCACATGGAACAAATATGTGAAATTCACTAATAATTTAGACTCAATTCACTAACTAATGTTTAGGATACTAAATGTTCTAGTTTTCTTTCTGTTGCTAATGATAAAATCATGTGTACAAAAACAAAATTTAGAAAAGAAGGGTTTATTTGGATTATACTTTCAGGTCACAGTCCATCATGAAGTGAAGACAATACAGATGCCCAAACCAGAACTTATGCAAAAACCACAGAGAAAAGCTGTTTGCAGGCTCCTGCTTAGTTCATTTTCTTATACTTCCACAGCCATCTGCCCGATACAGTGTAAACCTGAGCACACAGCTATAACCTGCATTTAGAAGGCAGAAGCAGTAGGATCAGAAAATCATCTTTGACTAACCAGTGAGTTCAGAGTGCAAGGACAGCTCTGACTATATAAGACTTTGTCTCAAAAGTAATCTTTTTCAAAATCAAGCTCTTCTCATCATTTTTTTTTTAAATAGATATGTGGTGTGTGTGTATGTGTATGTGTGTGTGTGTGTTTTTTTTTTTTTTTTTAACCACAACACAAATATCAAGACTTAAGTCACTGGAACTTACTGACTGGCTTATGGGAACATTGGAAGGTGCTTGGCTATAAAGATGTCAATGAAACCCAACCGGCTGCTCTGCAAACACATTATTCTTAGACACAAAAACAGTGCTCTGTGTATGCTTTAGGGTGGTATTTAAATATATAGTTAGGAAACAATAACTACTCCCCCTAAAAAAACCCACTCTACATGTAGTCCAAATTTAGACTAAGTAGGAAATATCAGAGGAATTTTATCTACTCCATCAAACAATAAAACTCTCTGAGCCAATGATACAAAGAGCCAGAAAAACAGGGGATGAGAACTTTGTTCTCTTTCTGGAGAGTCAATGTGCTCATGAAAACATTCAGCAAAGAGCTATCAAGGCTTTCCAGTATTGTTCCTTGAAAGCCTTTTTATTTTATTTTTAAGATTAATGTTAAACAATGTGATAGTTATTGGCCCAAAATAATAGACTATATATACCATGACTAATTAAAGCATCAAGAGAAAAGGGAAAAGTAAGGCCGGAAGCCTAGGCAACAGGTTCCCAGAGAAAGATCCAAACACCACAGAAGAAAAAAAAAAAGGCTAAATGAAACAGAATAGAGAAAGAAAGAAACACACACACACACACACACACACACACACACACACGAGGTGGGGGAGGGGACAGAAACTAACATTCTAACTGTCAGTTCTTTCAAAGCATTTCACTAAAGAATTCTATGTACCTGGAGTTATCGTATGATTTTTCCCAAGGGTCACATAAAGTTATGTCTCGAGCCAAACATAAAATGCATAGTCTGGGAGATGGGAAGATGACTCAGTGGGTAAGAGTGCTTGCTGCAGAAGCATGAAGGCCCTAATCTGCAACCCTAGCACCAAGATCAAAGGTCAGGGATGGCCACCTGCAGGCATGGGGGAGGGAAGGCAGAGGAAAGAGGACCACAGGGGCTTGCTGGCAAACCAGACCAGTTAAAAAATGTGACCCCCCCAGGGAAGGGGAAAGTTGGGGAACTGTCTCAAAGGAATAAAAATGATACAGCAGGACACACACACACACACACACACACACACACACACACACACAAACAATCCAATAAAAATCGGTCTGGAATTTCCTCTGCAGGTAAATTCCACAGCAGTGCTGAGGACCAGCACCACCACCAGCACACCCACTGGTGAACTGCTCACACCAGCCCATAAGCACTTGCCACACAGCACCCGTGGCACTAACTGACTTACAGAGCAGCCACACCTCCTTGAGGCTACTACTGTTGAGATCACTCCCATTTCCAGATGGAAACATCTGTACAGAGGTCTTAGAAATGCCCTGAAAGTGACTACAGGGCCTCAGCTCAGACTTTCACAGTCCCGGACTGAGCTGAGGACCAGTGCATTAAACTCTGCCAAATCTAAAGGAGACCCTGATAAAAATGTCAAATGCCTGGCACTATCTTCAGAGATTTTGACTTAGTTCTCTGGGATTTTACTACGTGTTCCAAGCAATTCTGGTGTATATTGTCAGCAAAACACTAAAAAATATAAAACACAATGAGTCTTCTGAGCAAAAGTGTAATTATTGGATTAGAAATTCCCTAACCCTTAACTTAAGCATATGATTATCTCCAAAAAGTTAAAACTGCAGGAAATTAATAAAATTGTACTTTCATGCTGGTTGAGATCTTTAAGCATAATTACACAGATGAGTCCATAAAGATATAGTTTTAAGTGTCTCGTGTTAGTGTGAAATGATGGCTTAAGATTTCGGAAAACAATTTGTTTGAAAGATTCTTCTCCAACCACTAATGTTTTCATTAGTGAGACTTTGAAGGAGACTTATGACCATCAGTTAGCATTTTTGTTTGGAAGTCTTAGTCTTTCCTCTGTAGCTTCCAAACATGTGTTGCTGTCTAGAAACTTTTTAATCCTGTGTCACTGAGGATGAGGGTCACTGTACCAGGACTCTGAGAACCAGAGTTCACTGTGACAATGCATCCTGCTGAACAGAGAAAAGAACACACAACCCAAGGAGCCAGTTTCAGACAAGCTGCAATAACTCCATGATTTCTGACAGCAGAAGCGCATGGATGAGAAACCTCAGCCACCAGTACGGGCATGTGACTGAGTCAACCCTGGGTCTCTTTCAGAAGCCATGTAGGTCAGAGACAGGTCAGAGACAAGATAGCGTTGTGTAATTCAGAGACAAGGCAGCAGAATGGTTTTAAAACACACACTCTTGAGGACTGTCTCACACATCAAAGTAGCTGATACCCATCAGGCACAATGAGACTGGGGTAGACTGTCAAAGCACAGATCCTTCTGCTTCAGCAGACTCATGGTACCAGAGGTGGCTTTAGCTGCATACTATGCACTAAAGACTCAACATTTATTCAGCGTAATACCTGGGCTCCAACTATATGCTAATGTGTGTGTCTGATACTAGAGTAATACAGACTGAGGTGTGATCATAATATCTGGGGCCCAGTTATATGCCTGATATATGTGCCAACAGAGAATGAGGTGCTCCCTGCTCCAAAGGAGTTCTCAGTGTTGCAGGACAGATGAGTTGTGCCACCATTTAAGGAGGTGATGCCTAAAGTCATATCAAAGTTCCTGAAACCTCGTTGGGGGGGTTAATATTAAAGCAGAGAAAGTACCAAGTTCTTCAGTTGGAGACTATTTCCAAAGACTAAGACACTAATACATAATTTATTTGGTGTTCTTTCGTTCATTTTGGAAAGATAACCAGAAGTGGTCTATCAATAAAGCCTAATCAAGATACAAAAAGTTGATTAGCAAAGAAAGATGGAGCCATGAGTTATGGTACTCAAGGGCATCCTTAGAGAAGACAGCGCTGATGAGGGACATGGCCCACAGGAGATTTTACTAGTAGTCTCTAATCTCCAGAAATTTGACATGGGTAAGTAAGTGATTGGAGGAAGGAGTGGTAACCAACAAACCAGAGAGCAAAAAGCATAGCCCTCTACTCTTTCAGCATCACAGGTCCCCTATGAAATGTGTCTGATAGAATTTCATGAAAGGTACATGCTGAGCTGAGCCCAAATATTATCATCCAATTCTTACTTAGCAAATCTGCTAATAATGAAGACCATTCTTGAAGGCATTTAGTAAACCATAGAAACAATTACATTGGTTTAAAAAAAAATGCTTACTGCCATCTGTCAACTCTGGCATACCAAAGGACAAAAGAGCAAAAGGGTCATTAAGAAATCATATGCGCCCAGACAGTACCTCAATGCGCAAAACTGATTTGCAAAAGAGCGCAGGGTTGCCATTTTAAAGAGAGAAGATGTTTTCTGCCACCAGACAGCTCTAAGAACGAGATTTTTTTCAATACCCAAATTTGTTTTCTGGCATATGAAGATGGCAACATTAATTCAACGTTTCTTATTTCTAAGAGCATTGATGATGACGAGAGTAGATCATGAATGCAAGAACACAATGAAATGTCAAAACCACTCCTGAGGAATCACAGTTGTACTCATTTGCTTCTCTATTGCTGGGATAAAACCATGACCAAAAGCAACATGCAGAGAACACAGGTGATTTCTTCTTCTGCTTCCAAGTAACAGCCCATCATTGAGGGAAGCCAAGGAAGAAACCTAGAGGCAGGAACTAAAGCACAAGCACGGAAGCGTGCTGCTTACTGCCTTGCTCCCAGGCTCACACTCAGCTACCATTCTTTTTTTTAATTTTTAATTTTTTTTATTATGTATACACGAGACCTCATTATGGATGGCTGTGAGCCACCATGTGGTTGCTGGGGATTGAACTCAGGACCTTTAGGAAGAGCAATCAGTGCTCTTAACCTCTGAGCCATCTCTCCAGCCCCTCAGCTACCACTCATATATATCCCAGATATGCTTTTTGCCCAGGAATGGCACTGCGCCCCCTTATACTGGGCCCTCCTGCACCAATTAGGAATCAATAAAATGCCCTGTAGACATGCCCACAGGCCAACCAATTGAGTTTCCCTTTCTAGGAAGGAAATCAGGACAAAGACATCACCAGAAAACCAGTTCTCTTATGAATGTGAACAAAAACAATTCTAAAATCATAAACAAACTGCCCTACATACTAAACTCAGCAACATATAAAAATAACTGTGTGCTATGATCATGTGAGACTTACCCAAACAATGCAAGGTTGGTTTAACATCTGAAAAATAATGAGCGAACACCTTTTCATATGAAGAGATGCAATAATAATATTTAACAAGATTCGAGACTTTCTTCATAAAACCACTCCCTTTACAATAGAAATGGAAAAGAAAATTTACAACAGGAACTAAAAATCTACAAACACACTACTATTGCAGTGAATGACAAAAGACGCATACTCTCTCCTCACCTGGGAACAAGGAAAACAAAGGGATACTTGTTTCTACCACTCAGTTTATCAGTGTACTGGAAACTCTAGTGAGGTCATTGGTCATTGGATTGGACAGGAAAAAGTAAAACTGCTGTCGATAATATGGGCCTGTAAACAAAAATGTTAAGGAATTGAACATTTTACTTCCAGCTGATAAGTGAATTTAGCAAGGTTTCTAAATACATGATCAATATAAACAAGAAAACTGTATTTCCATATAATTACAGTGATTGTCCAAAAATAAAATGAAGAAAATAGCTATTAACAATAACCTCGAAAACCAGCAGATATACACTCACCAAAGAAACTACAAATTTTGTTCCCTGACAAATATAAAATACGATTAAAAGAAACTAAGATTTGTGTAAGTTAAAAACAAAACAAAACCAAGCATATTATTGGATTGGGTGATTTAATATTGTAAATGTCAATAAACCCTAAACTGAGCTACAGATTCAGTGCAATCATATCAGAAGCCCAGTTGATTTTTCTTTAGAAACTGGCATGCTCAAGAGGTGGCTGCCTGTAAGACCAGCTCCTAGGAAGGGGGGAGATGGAAAGGTATAGGAGGGGGAAACAAATCCTCAAATTTATATGGAGTTACAGGAGATCCAGGAAAGCCAAAATTATCATCAAAAATGAAAACTAAAGAAAGTCCAAGTTAACTAGTTTCAAATCTGTTAAGAGTTCAGTGTAGTGGCACAGCCTGGACAGCAAACAGGAAGGTGATGAGCCCAAGACCTGCCTGGCCACAGGAATTCAAGGCTATAAGAGCCTATCTTTAAAACAAACAAACAAACAAACAAACAAACCATAAATAAATAACTTAGAAGGAAGAACTGACAAATAAGAGTATGTGCTAAAATGAAGATACACACCAGTGGACCAGAAACTAGTAGTAATATCAAGTGTTGACAGTCAACAGACTTTTGTACAAACTGTCAAGCTAACCAGAAAGAAAAAAAAAAGAATAGTTAGTTTGAGATTCCTTTAGCTTCATCTCACATTTTACTGTAGAAGACTGAATCCAGGACCTCCATGTAGCACCCACAGCACAAGAATAGTCTTTTTAACCAATGCTGTTGGGAAAGATGGATATTCATAAGTAGGAGCATGATGGCAGGTACTTATCTTGAACTGTTTTTACAGATTCCATCAAAACAGATCAAAAGCTTAAGTGTAAAAACTAAGACAAAATTCTTGTCCAAAATTTTAGGGAATTCATGTTCATGACCTCAATCTGGCAGGGTTTATTTGTTTTTTGTTTTTTGTTTTTTGTTTTTACTATGAAACCCAGTCCACAACTAAGAACAAAAAAATAGTGACATGATACTTCCACTGTGTTTGCAATGTGGCCTTTGCAGAGGATCACACAGAGAGCTAGACCGCCATTTTTACCAAGAAATAGGGATGCAAGTTCCCTCCATGTCTCATCAGATTGACAGCCACTTTTTTTTTCTTTTTTTTTCTTTTACTGAAACTTCGTTCTCTACCTGTTCAAAGTTTATTTATGCATTCATGTAACACATTTGGCTTGGATTATTTCCAAGCTGTGACAATGATGAATGCAAATGTAAATGGATGAATGGTTCCCAGAGAGCCAGGGCAGAGTAAGGAAAAAAGTAGGTAGAGAGAATGCAAACTTTTCTTGAGGCAATGAAAGTGTTCTGTATGATACTAAGGGTGGCTACATTGTAACCTAAATTTGTCTAAAGTCATGGGAAGCACAACACCAAGACTCAAATGATTACTTGGTATGATAAGGATATGCTGATGCATGCTCACTGAATACAGTGAATACAGTTCTGGTGGAGGATGCTGACAGCAGCTAAATCTATGCATATATGTTGACAGGAAATACAAGAACTTTCCATATACTTCCCTTTAATCTCCAGTAAATTAGAAACTTCTCTAAAACAAATCAGCTCACTCGAAATAAAGAGATGAATTAGGTTTCATCTAAATTAACGTCTGCAAAGAAGAGCATACGAACAATAGAGTAACCTACAGAATAGAAGAAAGTATTTCAAAACCCTATTTGATAGGGCTTACTACTGAAAATGCATCAAGAACCTCTCCAACTAAGGAACAACAGGCAAACAACCCAAGGGAAAGCAAAGGCCTTTCATAGACACTTATCCCTAGAAGATATGCACATATCTCACAAGCACACGAAGAAAAAGATGGACATAAATAGTTATTAGGATGATGCAAATCAAAACCAATGAGATGATACTTATAACCCCTGGAATGGCTATAATCAAAAGAGAAAGCAGGTAACGATGAAACAGCATTGACAAGAAAGTGGAAAAACTAGAACCTTCTGCAAACTGCTGTTGGAAATGAAAATGAAAGAACCTCTCAAGAAACCAGGATGACAGCTACTCAAGAGCATAAGCATAGAAATATCACAAGATGCAGCATTCTCTCTGCTCAGGATAGACCCAAAATAACTGAAGAGAGGTGTTCTCACAAAACTTGTACACAAACAATCACAGCTGCCTACTTCACAATGGGCAAAAGATGGAAACAACCCAAATATCTATCAACACATGAATGGAAACAAAATATTAGTGTGTAAATGGAGCAGAAAAATAATCTTCGAGGCAGCAATGCTGAAACGGCGGTTTCTGAACGAAAAATTATATTGTCCTCAAGTGTGCTGAATAGTGTCGCAAAGCTTCACCCAGAAGTTTAGGCACAAGTTCATTCTTTTAAAAAAAATTATTTAATTTTATTTTATGTAAATTGGTGTGAGGGTGTCAGATTACTTAGAACTGGAGTTACAGACAGTTGTGAGTTGCCATATGGGTGCTGGGAATTGAACCTGGGTCCTTTGGAAGAACAGACAGTGCTCTTAAGCACTGAGCCATCTCTCCAGCCCCATCACTTTTTTTTAAAAGCTCAATTATTTTATCTAAACTCTAGTTGTAAGAAGCTGACAGTCCGAATGCAGTACTTCAGATAAAAGAGGAAGAGATGAAATGCCTAACTTATAGATGGGGCAACACAGGTTCTACTTGATAAAAAAAACATACTAAATTCTAAGCAATCACAATAGCTATAAATTGTGAATAACATAACATTAGCCTATAGTACGGTATAGAAGATATTTCAGTGTTGATTCTAGGGATTTACACAAAAGTAAAGAATTGACAAAAATTATATAAATAGATATTGTATATGTGTATATACACAGGTATACATATAAAGAGAATATAAGGCTATAATCAATATAACAAAATAATACAAATTAAGTGAGCACAGCTCTTATTTGAGTATCAATTAGCCTTTTTGATTTTAACCTGTAAATCACTGAACAATTGAAAAGTCACTCACACTTAAGAGATGACTGCTTTCCACAAAGCTTTCAGAGCTTGCTTGACACACATTAGTATAAAACAATAAAAAAAAAATGGCTAGATGACAAGCAGATGATATTGTACTTAAGTTATTCAAGTATGCATTTAACTATTTATGTAGCAATTCTGAATGCGTACTTTTAAATATGGTATACACCTATCTTTGGGATTTGTCTACTATACTCATAAACACCTGTCCCTCGCATACACGTGCACACAGAGAGAAATACACGCACAGACAGAAGAAAAAAAGTTTATAATCTTAGTCATGCATCCAAATTAGTTATACCTTCATCTTATTTCTGGGAAACTGAGAAAGCAGAGGACAGTGATTTTATTAAAAGGAAAAAGAAATATCATCTGCAGGTTTTTAGAGATGATTCTACTTGATTTTAAAACCCATATGTGCATGGGTGCAAAATAAATAATGGATGGGACTTTCACAGTTGGGCTTCCATGACACTCTACATTTCCCCAAACAAGTCACAGAATACACACCCATTTCTCTGCTAGCCACACACGTCATGTAGCAGGAAGAGAGCTGACTGGGCAGAGAGTCCCCACAAACAATGTCTGGCAGACAGGAATATATCAGTGACTGTTTGTTTCCCGCAGCCACACACTCCAGATCCATCCTTTACTATTAATGAGTTGTGAAATTAGGTATTTTCCAAGTCAGATGGTTCTCAGAAGTCGCCTGCTCCACTTCTGCTCACACTTACTGCTTCTCTCACTTTTTTTTTTATACTGGCTTTGAATTTCCATAGGCAAACTTGATTCCAATATAGATTTCTGAGCTTTGATAATAAAGGCTGCACTTTGTAGACTCTAATCATATATCCTCTCAACTGCAAAGTTCACAGTCTTCAAATCTCTGAGTAGAACAAAAAAAAAAAAAATTAGTTCATTTCCTTCCTTTACAGATCCAGGTCTTTCTTGAGATATGATTTTAAACCCCACATGGGACTTCAGGATAGAAATTCAGCAGGTCTATGATAAGAGTCTGTATCCATTGAGTCTTGGGTTCTGTCATCCGAGATGAGTGAATTTTGGATTTAGAGAAAATTTCCAGTGCTGTGTAATTTTAAAGGGAAATGTTGATAAGTCATATTACAAACTGCTAGTTGCCCACACAACCTATACTCTTCTCAGTCCCTGCAGCTGCCATTTTGACACTGGGTATTATGAGAAGCAATGTCTCCCCAGCCTCAGATGTCATTCCAGAAGGATCTAGGAATGCTGGGTTGTTTTCAGGAGGGTGTTGTTCTGCTATTGTCAAGCTGGTACAGTTCCCCTCACGAGCACAAGCCCAGTAATTTCCATACCTTCTTGGGATCCTCTCACTGTCCAGATTCCTGGCCTCTTCCATTAGGTCACATACGGTTTTGGTCTGATGAAACTCAGCTTTTATAAACATCCTTGACAATACCTGTCTCTCCTGTTTGTTTTCTGCCTAATGATCAGAGCTTACTTGTGAAGGTTTTTTTGTTGGGTTTTTGTTTGTTTTATTTTTCCTTTTTAGTTACAAAATCTCGGCTTCTGGTTAAATTGATAATTGTGAAAGGGCCTGCATTCAAAAGAGTCCAAAATCTATCTATAGAATGGACAAGAAGAGTTCATCACTAAACTCAAAGGTACATTTCAGTTATCTTTGCCATTGTTTGTAACCGCTGGCCTTTTTGCTGGTGCTGGGAACAGTAATCACAAAACCACAAAGTGGCCATTAAGACCACACATGGCTACAAAAAAACCAAGGTGTCTCTTTCTCCAACGTGGGAAAGTAAAGACAAGGGCTATGGTGCAGCTCAGAGGTACAGCTGCTTGCCTGAAATGTTCAAGGCCTTACGGGTCTATTCTGTGTGAAATAAAGAGGATAAGGGAACTGAGGAAACAGGGAGGGGGGTTGTGAAAAAAGAGAGAAAGATAAGTATGTCCAGAAGGAAGTAGGAAGAGGAGAAGAAAGAAGCCAAAGACAAGCAGGGAAGATTACAGTCATGGCAAAGCTATATCCGGCCTTCAAAGAACCTCTTATTGTGCAAGATTACTCTAAACAAAATGCAGTCATTCAGGATTTAATTATTTAACTTGATCTCTTTGGAGAAATTATTTTGGTGGCTGAAACAAAGCCTCTAAGCTTTTAAAAATCAGTATTTGTAAATCTTGTTCGTTTCCAAGGAAACTAAGTAGGCAACACCTGTGGCAGATAACCACTCCCACTTTCTTCTCTGTCCTAGGCTCTCACACACAGTTGCGGTTTATTAGCAGAAGAAACAAAACAAAACAAAACAAAACAACAACAACAACAACAAAACAAAACAAAAAAAAAAAACTACCTTCCAGTCTCCTTGAAAGCATAACAGAATAAGAATAACACAGACCACCAATGCCTCTGTCTTCCTCTTCTGCTAACGATGACAGAATAAACAAAGTAAAGACCTGCATAGAGCTCCGGACAGGTGGAAAGTGGTCTGTGCTGTTTCTTAAGTGACCCACACAGTGCATTGCCATCGTGAGGCAAAACACTTAAATTTGTTAGTCAGAGTTTTCTGCATTCAAATCAACATCCCCACCCCACCACCCCCACCACATCTGGTAAATTAGTTGAGCTCTCTGAACCATAATTTACAACCTTTGAAATTCATATTTTGGAGCCTGAGGAGTCCAAGGCTCTTGAGATTGATAGCCAGACTTGAGGGAAATCTTGTGTAAATACAACTGAATACAAAATATTGAGTTTAGAACTAATTTCATCCCTATATAGAATCTAAAAAGTTATGCTCAAAGATGGAAAAACTGCTTTGAGGATTTCAGTGAGTTTTTGATGAGTATAAGCTACATTTTTACTTCAAGTCTGCATCTTCATGTAAACCCATCTTCAAGGGTTTACATGGAGACATGGCATTCTGAAAGCTGAGTCTAGTGTCCCTTCTGTAACTCTGCATGTGACTGTTGAATTCCAAGAGGGGACTGTTGGTTTCACGTGACCACATCACCTAAGCATGCTAATTCTAATCACAATTCAGCTTTCAATTTTCTCCAAATGATACAGACAAAATTTAAAACATAAGGGAAGAGAGTAAAAAAAAAGCTGACAAAATGTTCTCTTACCGGCTACTTTAGCTTTTACCACCAAGTAGACACTGAGACATGACTATAAGGTGACCCTTTTGTAGGTCTTCATCTCTCCATAAAAGACCCACAAATACTGATGCTAAGAATCTTATCATTCCAGCTAGAATATGGAAGATAATTCAGGTTTCTGTTTATCATACATTAGTGCCAAACTCAAATCTCAAAACCATAAGTTACAGTGGGCTAATGCACACGTTTTTATTAAAGGCTACGAAAGGTCTACATATTTATTAAGCCCCAGTACTGCTTCTGGGGAAAATCTTGTGTTGTAACTTGCTGAACTAATCAGATAAAAACAATGATACAGATTATCAATATCACTAAACCCGGAAGCACTGAAATGGTTGTTGAGGATCTGCGCCTAGAGCCAGCAAATTCAACTCCCAGCTTTGTTCTGTTCTCTAAGGGATCTCAGTTCTGGGACCTTCTATAAGTTACCTTCACACTGATTCATAAAAGGGAAAAAAGTCTAGACCACCCTCAAATTTCCATCACTCTTTTTGTTTAATGCTCTAGATATCTGCATATTGAATAATAAATGGCTGCATCAAAACTCAATGCATATGTTTTAATCCAGGGCAAAATGTACTTTTAAGATATTTGGTGAACATCCTAAAAAAGAATCATTATATAAAAGAAGTCTTTGTTTAAGACCGCAACATAAAACCAGATACACTAAGTCTCTAAGAAGAAAAAGTAAGGAAGAGTCTTGAACTCATTGGCACAGGAGACAACTTTCTGAACAGAACACCAACAGCACAGGCTCTAAGATCAACAATCAATAAATGGGACCTCATGAAACTGAAAAGCTTCTGTAAAGCAAAGAGTACTATCATCAGAACAAACCGACAGCCTACAGACTGGGAAAGGATCTTTACCAACCCTATATCTGACAGAGGACTAATATCCACAATATATAAAGAACTCAAGAAGTTAAAAAGCAACAAATCAAGTAATCCAATTAAAAATTGGGGTACATAGATAAACAGAATTCTCAATAGAGGAATATCGAATGGCAGAGAAACACTAAAAGAAATGTTCAATGCCCTTAGCCATCAGGGAGATGCAAATCAAAACAACCCTGAGATTTCACCTTACACCCATCAGAATGGCTAAGTTCAAAAACTCAAGTTACAGCACATGCTGGAGAGGATGTGGAGAAAGAGGAACCCTTCTCCACTGCTAGTGGGAATGTAAATGTGTACAACCACTTTGGAAATCAATCTGGTGCTTTCTCAGACAATCAGGAATAGTTTTTATTCAATATCCAGCTTTAGCACTCCTAGGCATATATCCAAAATATGCTCAAGTATACAAGGACATTTGCTCAATCAGGTTTGTAGCAGCTTTATTTGAAAGACCCAAAATCTGGAAACAACCCAGATGTCCCCCAAGTGAGGAATAGATACAGAAATTGATATACATTTACACAATGGAATACTACTCAGCAATTAAAAACAAGGAAATCATGAAATTTGCAGACAAATGGTGGGATCTAGAAAAGATCATCCTGAGTGAGGTATCCCAGAGCCAGAAAGACACACATGGTATGTACTCACTTATAAGTGGATATTAGGCATATAATATAGGACAAACATACTAAAATCTGTACTAAGCAAGAAAACAAGCAAGGAGGAGGCAAACAAGATGGACATTGGAAGAGTGAGAAAACAGGGAACAGGACAGGAGCCTACAACAGAAGGCCTCTGAAAGACTCTACCCAGCAGGGTATCAAAGCAGATGCTGAGGCTCATAGCCAAACTTCAGACAGAATGCAGAGAATCTTATGCAAGAAGGGGGAAGATAGGAAGACCTGGAGGGGACAGGAGCTATACAAGGAGAGCAAGAGAACCAAGAAATCTGGGCCCAGGGGTCTTTTCTGAGACTGGTACTCAGTACTCCAACCAAGGGCCATACATGGAGATAACCTAGAACCCCTGCACAGATGTAGCCCATGGTAACTCAGTGTCCAAGTGGGTACCCTAGTAATGGGAACAGGGGCTGTCTCTAACATGAACTCAGTGACTGGCTTTTTGATCACCTCTCCTGAGAGCAGGAGCGGGGCAGCCTTGCCGGGCCACAGAGGAAGATAACGCAGCAGGTCCTGATGAGACCTGATATGCTATGGTCAGAGAGAAGGGGAGGAGGACCCCCACCCCCAATCAGTAGACTTGGGGAGGGGCATGGGAGGAGATGAGAGAGGGATGGTGGGATTAGGAGGGAAAGAGGAAGGGGGCTACAACTGGGATACAAAGTATATAAACTGTAATTAATAAAAAAATAAATAAAATTTAAAAAATAACAAGAAGTCTATTTTTTCAATATAGATTCTTCATAATCCTCATAGTAAGTGTGGTATTTGGGTAGCTAATTTATGCAGTATTAAATCATCATACAGCAATCACATATTAAATAGAAAAAGTCTAAGCAACAAGTGAACAAGTTCATACGTAACAATGCATTCAGAGCCTTAAAGTTCTCATATGCTAGATGCCATAGGTCTTTTTTTTAATTCAATTTTTTTAGACTATGTTAGTTGTGTAAATCTTAGGCAGGGCTATTTTTATGACACATTTTTGTTAATGGGTTTAAATGCATAGTTGTTTCAGTTATTTTTTAAATCTATTGCTTCATTCTCTGATGAGTTCATATATACATATGTGTACATACATATTAATTTTTTTGTTATTTTCATTCCTCTCTTCTTCCTGCCACCTCTGAAGCTGTCTTTCCCAACAGTCTTCTTGCCAGTTTGATCTCTTTTCTTTTATGACTCTGAGTCTAATTACGGCTGCCAGAATGATTCATGGGTTACTCACTAGTAACTAACTATACCACTAAAGGAAATATTTTAACAATTTTCAGAAGTCACTTTGTCCTGTTACCAGTTCCCCTAAGTATATGAAGCCTTCACAATACAAAATCTCTTAACTCCAAAAACAAGACCTGGTACTCCCCAACCAAAAGAAGACAACCATGAATGTCTTATTGAACCCCTAGATACACATTGGGCATCCCCAACTCTCACAGCATTCATTGGAGCTACCCTTACACCTTAGACACATTCAGAAAAATGGTTGGTAGCATCAGACAGCTTGGCAGTTAAATGGATGCATGAGGAATGGAATCCTGTGTTGTTATTTGAGCAAAGCCTCACTGATACACTCAGGGAAGACTCATATAATGTCTAAGCGTTGCTGACCAATGTTCCAATGAAAGTCACAATGAAACAAAAGGGACATAACAGTGAAAGCATGATGAAATGCTAAGAATGAAGGCACTCCCGCAATTAATTCGATATCAAATGAAAATTATTTCTCAGTAAGAGATCTGAAAAACTATTTCACAGTTTTTATTTCAAGACTACAGGATATAGTATAATTTCATCCAGCTGTTAAAAAGCAATCCAAAACCTTTCCCCTAATTAATTAAATGGTTACAGTGTTTGAACAGATCACTAGACTCTTTTTTTTCCACAGTGGCCACTTAAAACGATGAATTGATCTAAAAACCTCTGTGTGGTCAAAGATGTTTGTTGGTTGCTAAGAAATCGTGTAGATGGAAAACACTTATTCCAGGGTGCTGCACTGCAACGCAGAAAAATGGCTGGAGAGAAGGTGAACAGCGGGTAAAGGGTTAGTAACATAGACAGACTCCCCAACAGCCTACAGATAGCCCACAGGGACTTCTGAAGAACAAAGCATACACTTTTAGGGAGGGGGAAAAAAAAAGCATGGCCACCTCATATAGCAAACTATTTCTATGACTTTGTAGGTATTTTCTTGAGAACAACATAAATAAATGAAATTATTCCAATCTAAACAGACAACCTCAGCACGTAATTTCAGCTTTCAGGAGATGGGAAACGAAGAATATGGAGTTTGAGGCCAGCCTGAACTACAGAGCAGCTTAGAGGCCAGTTGATCTTAGCTGCAGAGTTGAGATCATCTCTCTAAAAATCAGACAGAATGGTAGTGCACACCTGTAATACCAGCAGTTGGTACAAGGGTTATCCTCGGCTACAGGTTGTTTTAGGCAAGCCTGAGCTACGAGAAATCCTATCTCAAAATGAGAAATATGGCTCCAAGATAACTGTCAATACATATTGATAAGCCACAGTGTAGCTGAGCCTAATTTCAAAGGCTTGTTCTACTAAAAGGGCATGAAAGAAAGTTCAGAAGTTGCATATAACTCACTAACAAAGTACACATGGCCTCAGTTTACAGAATGACTCAGAAACAAATGGTAGCTCATTAGAAGCACATGAATGAGGTTAGCTGAAATCCAATAATGTGAGAGATTCTGAGAAGTAAATTTAATATTAGAAAGGCAAGAACAATTTTCCAAGTGGTTACAATTATCTTTCTAAAATGGACTATAAAATTTATTTCAGCCTTTATTAAGCCACAAACACACATCCCAAACAGAAAAAACAAAATAGAGATGCACGTGGAAATTTACCAGAAGAGGTCCTCTGAGGGCCCGTGAGTCATAGCACTCAAACACATTTTTAGTACATCATTTCAGTGATTTGTACATTTTGTTTCTAGACAGTGTCAAGTGGGGCATCTTTATTTCTCTGTGGACAGGTAGATTATGTGGTGAGTGATTAAACTCCTACTCTGCAATGCCCAGTGATTATTCAACCATAACCTTACAGTCTGATATACATTCGCATAAAATGAGATTCATGAAGATGCATAAGACACGCAATTTCCACAGTGCTGTCCTCTTAACCATTCTGACACCAGCAGTAATGAATGGGCAGCTAGCTTAGTAAGCTCACTCCAAGTTTTCAATAACTGGGACCCAACTTTCTCATGTAAGTGTGATGATGTGCTTCCTGTATGTGCCACCGGTGTCCAAACACTTTTCTGCTTTCTTATTTCTGTAAACAGTACTACCATTTTGTCTGACTTTGACATTGAAAATATATACTAGGCGTCAGTAAATTTCTAGCAAGGAAACTTTTTTTTCCAATCTGGTGTCATAATGTGCGAGGAACAGAACTCTAAATCAAGTCCCAGTTATACAGCAAGTTTGAAGACTTCCTCAGCTACATGAGCCTTCTATTAAAAAACAAAACTATTTTCCTTAGTATTAGAATTTGAATTTATAAATATGCATGTGTCCACATACACATATTGTTATACTTATATTTGACAACTTCTAAGTTTGTTAGATGTATTTTGAGAAGCCACAGAGCATCAACGACTAAAATGACTTTTGAATTTTTAAATTTTTTAAAATTACTACTTAAATAGATTTACTTAATATACTACCTAAAAAAAATACCAAAATGTTTAGCAATTTCAGAATTCTGAAAGTAGGGATATTTTCTAGGAAATGTGACTGTGAAATTTATATATCAACACAGAGAATTGTTTTGTCCTGGACCAGATTTAACTAGACTGTAGGTTATTTGTTTGTTTGTTTGTTTGATTGTTTGTTTTATAAATACCAAACTGGTTAATGAAGGAAGATAAAAACAAGGCTAATACAAACACACTACATTGTTATTATATGTGAGATGGGTTAATAACAACATCACACCATCATGAAAGAGTTTGACATACTACATCCCTTTACCCACAGAGTATGTTCAAAGACTCTGGTGCATGCCTGAAACTGGGAAGGAGAAGGCCTTGTGCATACTGTGTTTTGTTTTGTTTTTCCCAAAACATTCCTATGGTATTTAATTTATGAATTGTTAAAGGAAAAGATAACAGTAGTAACTAATACAATAGAACTATCGCAATATTCCTGTAAAAATTGCCAGACTGTACCTCTATCCTCCTACCGTGGATCAACAAGTAAAACAAGGTTGCATGACATTGCATTTCGGGGCCAATATGACAAGAGCTGATAAGGAGAAGGGCTAGACTAAAAGGCGGGCAGCATACGCAGCAGGTAGATGGGTATACTGGCAGGTACTGGGCAATAAAATGATTCCCATCCCAGGAGGGCTGGAGCTGGGCAGCATGGGATTTCATCACACTACCTAAAATGGTTCATGCTACTCTGAAAATTACTTCTGGAATTTTCCATTTATGGAGACTTTGACTCCAGTTTTAGTCAAAACTACACTACCCAGAAAGAGGAAAGGACATGGAGAAAGAGGGAGAGAGGTCAGGCAAGAGAGTGGGAAGAGAGACAGAGCTAGACAGAGAATCAAACGATCCAGTCCCTACAGCTCTTACAATGAACCTGAGGATTAAAGGCTATTTATAAAGGACTGTCCTGATAGTCACAAGCAAGTTTATCTCATAGTTGATTTTATTTCATCATCACATTTGATGCATGATGGCTTTTAAAGCTTTCATCTATACTTCGCCTGTACTTAATGATACTTGCAAGGCCTTAGGCAGTCCTAGTCACAATCACAATGCAGACATTCCCACATCAGTCCATATTCATTTTAAGCTGGACAGATAGACAGTAAAAATGATTTATAGTATTTTTAGAAACATTTATTCTAAATACATGTAAAATTATGATTAAAATACTTTTAGAAAAATTAATATTATCTAACATAATAAAATCATGAGCCGCTTAGCATACTTTACAGATGAAATCCCACTTGATCAGAGTGTAGCACTATGTTTCAAGTTTTGAAATTTTCAAGTACTATTTAAAGCCAAGCACAGCGAAGCATGCACGTAACTCCAGGATTTGGAAGTGGGAGCAGGGGGATCAAGAGTTCAAGGTCAGTGTTGCCTCAGATCCTGTTTCAACAAACAAACAAACAATAAATAAATAAATATAGAAATTTTCATGAGAAGCAATAATAACATTTTCTGCATGCCTAAAGCAAAATCTGTGTGCACCAGCATTCTGCACTTCTTCGGAGAGCAAGGCCATGCATTAGCCATTCACTGGGACCATCCCTGTCATCCTGATAGCTCAAGTCCAAGGATTACAGGTTCAAGGCCAGCCTGAGAGACCAGAAAGGACCTTGTTTAAAACATCAGACCACCTCATAACAAAACAAAACAAAAGGTCATGAATAATATTCAACACCTGGGTGGTTATATTAAGCTAAACATATATTCATTTATACACTCGATTCTACACCAGCGTGGTGAGAGTATTTCTTCGTAAAATGATAGGTAGCATCTCAAATCCATTTCCCCAATGGCCGCAGAATGCATCCAAACCAAATAACTCAGGAAGTATCTCCTCACTCTTCTTCTGCCTCTTTTAGAATGGCATTAACTACTAGCAAAAGTGGAGCTCTCATGATTTAATTACCACCCAGATGATCCACATCTTAATGGCACAGCAAAGGGAAATTGGTTCCAACATGTGAAATGGGAGGTTGGGAGACACCACCATTCACCACAGCAGGAGCCTCCATGCTTGTGTCAGGATTTCGATTTTAAGTATTCTAGACAGGGAACCAATGATATCAACGTTTCCTCCCAGATTTCCAGCCAAAAGTTTCAACAGTTAACCACTTCCATGAATGGAAACCAGAGGCACGGTGCAGAAACTCCATCCAGTGAACAGTCATCTTAATAAGGGAATTTAGTGGACACAGGTGGGAATGGCAATCCTTCAGGTCTGAAGGTCAATAATGGGGACAGAAGTGGGCTCTGAAGTTGTGACTGATGGGCTTGTTATGGCCAGGGAAGAATCGAATAGAAGACTCAGAATTGAACTTTCTTCACTGGATTCCAGCTTGTGAGAAATGCAGTCTCTTAAAAGTCCCTACAGGCTAAGATACTGTTGAATTGATATGCTAAATACTGACTAAAGAGAGCTATTTTTTATTCCTCTTCATGCTTTAAACTAGAAAGCTGAACATAAATTTATCTGCTATCTGAAAATAATAAAATAATAAAACGAGGCCAATGAGATCATTCGGTGGGCAAAGGCACTAAGCCTGATGACCTGAGCTTAGTCTCCAGAATCTTCATGGCACAATGAGAGAAGCATCTCCCAAAAGTTGCCCCCTGACCTCCATATATGTACCCTGACATGCTCATTCACACAAACATAAATCAATGTAATAAAAATTTTAAGTTAAAGCCATGACATCAAGGATAAGAATTTCTTACAAACAATTTATGCATTAACTTAAAATTTATGATAGTAATTTTGAAAGTAGCAAAAAATATGAAAGTAATACAAATGGCCAATACTGAATTAAATGGACCAGAAAAACTGGTAAGGTCAAATCACTGAAAAACATATGTACAGCCAGAAGAACAGACAAGAAATTATTTTTAAAAACTAAAAAGTAACAGATAAAAAGTTTTCCAACACTTCAAGAATGGGTAACATATGTTACAATAATTTTTAAAAAACAGATCACCAAAAGGCAATGAGAATTAGACTACCACATAGAAAAAGACAGGCTTCCTGTATCCTGAGAGAAGGCTCAGTAGCCAAAAAGCACTTGCTTCGTTTCGCAGAGGACTCAGGTTCAGTTCCCAGTACCCACAAAGAGGCTCAAACCCACCTGTAACTCCAGTTCTCTGAACCAACACCCCCTTCCGGTCTCCAAGAGCACCAGGCTTGTGTATATGAAATACACAAATGTACAAGACATTCATCCCATAAGATTAAAAAAATATTTTTCAAAAAGGAGACTTCCTAATCTAGTATTTACAAGCAAACAACTATGCTGTCAAAGCATAATATTTCTGAGGAAAATAATATAGTAGTTCAAAAATATTTGATAAAACTCCAAGTCTATTCTTGTCACTTTTTTTAGTTTAGAAAAAAAAAAGTAATGAAATAACTCACTTAACACAACAAACATGTCAGTCAATCTCGATGGAGATCTATGATAGGAATATTCCCCAATGAACATTCAAGGAACCCACAAAAACCCTTTGGACACTGACAGTAATAACTGCAAATATAAAAATATTGAGAGTTTTAAACTATGGAAAATGTTAAATTTATTAAAACCAATATAAAGTTGGGAGAAAAATGAAAATACATAGGCTGTTTCTAGAGAAACAGAATATATGTGTGTTTATATTCTGTATGTATGTATGTATGTATTCCATATGCAAGCACTAATGACATTAGCTGAGACAGTTTTCAAAGAGATTTGAGGTTAAAGCAGGAGGATGGAGTATTCCCAGGCGTCTTCAGCTAAATATCAAGTTTAGATCAACCTGGGCAACGTGAGACTGTATCTCTCAAATAATAAACAAACAAAAGAAACAAGAAAAGGACCTAACAATATTTAAAAAGCTCTAGACAGTAGTAACTAAAGTGACTAAGGCCTCTAAGTTAAAGTAGTAAAGGATCAGGTAGAGAAGTAAAGCTTGAACCTAGCATTATCATAAGGGCCATCAAATTTAAGAGAAATTGGGAATCAAGGCTTTTAAAGAGCAATGCGGGTTTCCAGAGTAAGCCTTTCTGTGGGTTAAACTAGCCAGAGCTCACCTCTGCCTGGCTCAGGACCAGCACTTCCTGCCTCACCCTCAGCTCAAGTTGCTTCCTGTGTCTGGATGGCCCTTTCCTCCCCTCCGCCCATGCAAGGGGAACCCACCCTTTAAAGAGTGGCCACCCCTCTACAGAGCACCCATGGAACCTCTGGTAGGGATTTCCAGAGCTATTGTCAGGGGTAAAGTTCTTACCATAGCCTGACTTCAGAAACAAGCATGCTCTCCGCCCCTGGCTCTGGGATAGAGAGGTCCACTAATAACACCAGCTACTAGCTCTTGGCCATGCGGTGTGCCGGGCACGGAAATGGTACTTTGCACAAGGCTCTGTAACTGCTCAGAAAACACAAAATCGATGTCATCTCCACTTTACAGATGAGGGGGTGCCCAGAGGATTAAATAACCAACTAAACCGATCCTAGAAAAACAAGATCCTAAATTCTTTTTCCCTAGCCTCATGAAGAATGTCACAATTCCATGGTCTCAACTTAATCGAATGAACTAGGATCTTGCTAGAGAGGCCAGAGAGGTGAGAGACGTGGCTAAAATAAGAATGAGCCTCAGGGTACGAGGCAAGGATTTGTAATCCACAAATAGAACATGAGAAAACCACAGGAAGACACTGGCTGCTGAGGACTCCAACTCTGCATCTCAGATAGATTTCAATGACCTAACTTCCCTCCAAAATTACTTTTTGTCTCAGCAAATCTTACAGATTCTCTATAACTCAGTGCACAGTGCGGGGTTGGGGAGGGGCACAGATGGGAATAGTTCTGTACTTTGAAGAGAAGTCTGAAGATGTCCTTTGAAGTATTCTTAATATTCACTACATGTGAAACTTAGCATACAGCTTTTCATACGAGACAACTTATATTTGTTTTTATGGAAATTAAATCTTCCTATACCATCATTTATTTAAAAAAAAATTTAATCAATGAGCTCTTTCATATCTATACCAACTAATCTGGAAACAACTTTAAAAAAAAATCCTAATAGAACTTGCTGGCATCGTCCATTTTCAAGTGAAGTGGTCCACGATCCACTGCAGGATCCGAACGACAAGACAATCTATCCTAGTTAGGAGTCTAATGCTATGATAAACCACCACAACCAAAGCAACGTGAGGAAGAATGGGTTTATTTCCTCTTACAACTCATCTATCATCCTCCATCACCAAAGGGAGTTAGGTACCTGGAGAGAGGACCCGAAGCAGCAGCTGTGAAGGAGTGCTGCCACCCAGTTTGCCTTCATGGCTTCCTCAGCCCGCTTTCTTACACAGGCCACACGGCTACCTGTC
The DNA here is from genome assembly GCF_907164565.1 of Psammomys obesus. NCBI lineage: Eukaryota > Metazoa > Chordata > Mammalia > Rodentia > Muridae > Psammomys > Psammomys obesus. The sequence goes on from NW_026591086.1 coordinate 37,651,671, forward strand.
CAGGGTGACCATCCATGTCGATGTGGGCCCTCTCACATCGATCGCTCCTCAAGACAACAGCTCACGGATTTGTCAATAGGCCAGTTTTATGAAGGCATTTTAAAATTACGTCTTCCTTTCCTCATATCTGCCCAGGTCTGTGTCTAGTTGGTCAAAACCAACCAGCACACAATCTAATAACAAAGCTCTCCCTGACAGTGGTCTGGAAATGCCCAATTAACCACTCACTTCAATGAATGCAATTTTGTTGCAGTGTTTCTAAATACTCAGTGTAATGTGTCACACAGAGAAACATCTGTGCCAATGAAAGACGGTCTTTCCAAAGTCCCCTGAGTTACTGAACTAGCAACAGATTATCTTAAAGAAGCTGGAGAAGCCCTGTGCCCCTTCCCTCTTATTTTACTGTAAGTCTGAGATGTGCCTTCTAACATTTCTCTGATTCAGAAGATAGAGATTTTTTACTGAGAAAGTAAGCATTTGTCTAGTTCTGACTTGTTCAGTAATAAAGACTTGACAGCTACAAGCTTTGGTCAATCATACCTGGGGTGAGATTTTAAACTATTCATGAGTAATATTTATTCTTTTCAGCTGCAACATGTGGCTTTCTATAAAACTGAAAAACAACCCCTAATTTAATACATCATCATAGAACACAGCAGTGGACTTCAGCTTATGGACCATATAGACCCCATAAGAAAAGATTTGTTTTGTTTTGTTTTTACTTTTTAAGGATTCTTAAAAACTTATGAGAGAGAGGAGAGAGAGAGAGAGAGAGAGAGAGAGAGAGAGAAGCTGGCCCTCTATCTGTGGTCTCTGCATCCTAGAATCCAACCAACCATGGGTTGAAACTAACATGGACTGATGCTAACACTGTATCAACAGTTTTCATTGTCATTATCCCATAAAAAATACCAAAGCTATTAGTATACAACATCCACATTGTATTGCAAATCATATGAAACTGCAGGTGATGTAAAGAGAAGCAACTGTGCATGTTACATGCCTGTGGAATCTTTGTGTGGCTGGTAAGCCCTAAAACATCACTGCTGAGGCGGCCCCTCTGAAACAGTCTGATGGCCTCATCACAGAAAATGGAACTGTTTGTTGTTGTTGTTTGTTTGTTTGTTTTCATTGAGGTCTCTGAGGTCACAGTATACTCAGTAGCCAGAAGAACTCAAAGATACCAAAGAGCAAGTGGGTAGAGTTGAAAGCTCTTGAATGATGTTCACTGTAGAGCCGGAACAGTTGTCAGAGATGTCAGCATCTAGTCAACTGTCTTCAAGAAACTGCTCTACTCTCAGGAGGTGAAAACGCTGGGACTGAGGTATACTGCTGCCCGTGAGACCGCCACAGGGTGAAGGGGAGTGGATGTGTGATTTTCCCACCTTGATTCTCTTTGTTCAGGATACTCCTCCTCACTCCTATACCAACTGCTTCCTCCTCGGTGCCTCCTCCAGGCTTCCCCATGAACAAGGCTGACCGCACCCTTCAATGCTTTCAGAATAGTCTATAAAAATTTTTACTGTCCAAATTTCTGTACAGGTTTATGATATATTTGATAACTTGTACAAGTTAGAATTTCTAGTAGATGTTTCATCCTGGTGAGCCATCATCTAGCAGAATGCCTTCCTCTTTCCCGTGGAACACTTTTGTGTCTCCTTTAGCTGCCCAAGCAAATTCTGACAATCTCTGTACCTAACAACTGGAAGGACCCCACCTCTAGCAAATGTTAGCATGGATGTGAGTGTGAGTGTGTGTGTGTGTGTGTGTGTGTGTGTGTGTGTGTGTGTGTGTGTGTGTGTACATGTATATATATTCTGGAAGCTCCAAGAAAAATCTACTTGTGTCTCTGCTGGCTTCTGCTGGCCATAAGCATTTCTTGACATTCCATGGCCTATGGCAGCATCACTCCAAACTGTGCTCCTTAGCAAACTTAGCTTTTGCCTTCTAACTCTTAAAAGATGTTTGACATTCAACTTTTCTGGACTCAAAAATCCAGAACATTCTCATCTCAAGATTCTTAATCTACATCAACAGAAATCTTCCCCCGCCCCACCCCAAATAAAGCAATATTCACATGCTTCAGGAATTTAGGTGTGGACATATTTTTGCAAGGGTCTTGTGAGTAGGCGGTAAATGTTTCTAATCATGGATCTAAATTAAATAAACTTGCCTGATACAAAAGCCCAAAGTAAGAAAAATTGAAAAGAAAATCCCAGTTTATTTCCTTCAAATATTCTGTTTCAAAAGGAACCACTGAGGCACAGGAGAACACTTCCACAGCATGCTCCTGCTGAGGGCTAAGAATGACTTTAACAGTGCCCTACAATAGCCCAATGGATACCACCCCCTTGATCCTAGAGAGGAAAATCTTGCGGTTTCATGTCCTTTCTCACAAAGGAACTATCTCATCCATGCATTCATTGTGTACAGATTTGTTCTGCGTGAGTTTTCAGTCTCTTTAAATTCTTTATACACGGCCATGAAAGTTTTACAGCATGTGTGCTTCTACTAGACTTGTAGAAAGTCAAACTATTGAGGACTTACTCTTACAGGAAAGTTAGCCAAATGTTTAAGGCATAGTTTTCAAGATTTTAGGATTTAAGTGAAATACTTCGCACACTGAAACATACTAAGAGAATTAGTTGTTCCCCATGTCTGTGATTGGGTCAAAGACTGCAAGACTTTTCACAAAGTACTTTACTTCAGACAGCTATGCTCTTCAAATGGTACACCCTAAGACAGCAATCCCAAAACTTCATCAAACTATTGTTACTAGAGCTGAAATATTGTTTTCTCTCAAAGTTTACCGTAACTATGAAACCAATGAACTCAATATCAAAGTATCCATCAAGTTACAAAATAGTGCTGGCAATACAATGTATCTAGAGACTGAACTTAGAATAAAACAGCCCTCTTTCTAAACCATAGCAAGGCGCCAAGACAGCAACTGACAATGAAAGGGGAAGGATACAGGAAAACACAGCAGACACCTGTAAGACAGAGCAAACTCTGCATTTCTTACTTTCATTACAGCATGCCACCTTATGAACAATCTATGTAATAATCAAACTGCAAAGAGAATACTTGGAAGTTCATGTATTTATCAGTTTACTATAGATAGATGGATAGATAGATGATAGATAGATAGATAGATAGATAGATAGATAGATAGATAGATAAACAGACTGACTTTGACCAACTTCAATCAACAATAAAACAACAGCCAACCTAGTAAGCAGCGAGAATACTGGCAACCAGACCCAGAGTTACCTGTATCATTATCCAACAAATGAACCAGAGATCTGTAAAAACACAACAGCTCATTTGCTGGTAGGAAAAAATAGAATGTACATGAAGAATCTTATAATTCAAGTAGAATTGTGCTCATTACACACACACACACACACACACACACACACACACACACACACAAAGGTTATTTTAAGGAAATAAACCTGAAAAGTTCTACAGCCCAAACTGAAAAATCAGCAGAAGACACATTAAATGCTAGATGACACATTCACGCATAAACAAGCATAAATGTGTCCATACAAACACAGATTTAAAAGTAAACAATTGGAAGAGAAAAGCTTATAGAAGTCCATATATGATATGTAGTTAATACCTAACCACAATCAGTGTCTAAAATCAACGTGACAATGAAACAACCTGGCAGGCAAAGTAAGCAAGGTTAAAGTCACAACCAGCACCTTGAGGGTATCATGTTAGGATGCTGGTGTGTTGGTAACCCTGAAAAGATTCACTAAGAAGGGCACTTTCCATTTATGACATGATGTATAAAACCCCCTAGTCTCACCATGAGGAAAAGTATTAGAGAAATTAAAAGAATACGCATACTCCAAAAATGGAGCTCTTCAAATGGTTATGGTCTTAGAAGTAAAAAACCTTGAAACAATCCCAGACAGGCTGACAGATATACAGAGACACATGCAAACTGCACACACAAAGAGACACACAGGCAAACTAGATAGTTCCATAACAACATAGAACTTGATTCATATCCTAAGAAATGGAAGAACTGTAGAAAGCTAAGTAAGAGACATCGATCAGTGTTGGACTCTTAAGTCTTGACGCACATACTTGCTCAGTCCATAAGGTGGATTTGTCTATGTTGGCTTTTTAGAAAGTCCTTATCCCCAAGAGTGATAAGAGTAAGATTTCTGTGCTTAAAATTAGATAATGGATTAGTTTTATCAGTAAAGTTAGCTTTATCAGTAAAATTACAAAATGCATGAAAAAAGTGAAGATTGAGTAAGGCAAAAATGTATCAAAATAAGGCTTTATTGATACAGCTGCTGTACGTATCCACACACATATGCACAAGCACAGTCACAAAAAAATGTGAAACTATAGCATACACTTTTTGAAAGAAGAAAAGATGAATAAAAGGAAGAAAAAGAAGGTGAAAAAAAGAGAAAAGCAAAGGAAAGGAAGGACACATTACCTGGGAGATAGAACTGGGAGGTTAAATATACTATAAAAGAGGAGAAACAAAAGGAGAAAAAGAGACAAAAGATACTTTTTTTTTTTTAATTGCCTGCTCTGGTAGAGACTTGGCTCAGTGGTCAAGTGCTTACTGTCAGGAGTGAGGCCCTGGGTTTACTACCAGAAGAAGGAAAACAACAACAAGAATAACAACAATGTTCTATCTGAGACAAGTGTCTGAAGATTTAAAGAGTCGCCAGGAAGTAAAGAAGATTGATGAGAAATATACATAAATTTATACCCCAGCAAAATTCTGAAATTATCAAGATAATTAAAACAGAGAAACAAACAAGCTTTCCATATAAAAGCTATCATTACTGTCATTAGAAATGTATCAACCACACATGAAAAACCACTTAACCTCAAGGTTTTCACTAGGGATTTATTTCTCTTGAGGTCTGTTAGCCCAGTAGTTCGACTGTTCTAGGCCACCATCGACCCATTTCTTGGTTATATTATACTAACTAGGTTGGCTTCCCTTCAGCTGTTCCTGAACTTGCCCTTGAAGAGAACAATTTTAAATATTAAGTCTATCATTTTCAAGTATCTGCCTGCACTGTCAAGAAACAAAATGAAAAACTCCCACAACCCTCATGCAGGCCTTCATCCATACCTCAGTGTCTTTCCTTGGAGTGAAAAGATATTGATAGATCACACAGTGATGCCACTGTGAAGAACATCAAAGGAGAGGTTGATGGGAAGGGGTAAAGAAGAAATGAAGGAATAAGTATGTCTACATAATATAAAGGTAACAAATTGAGTAGTATCAAACTTATTACTACAAGTGATGAGCCCAGAGAGATGTTGGATCAACGCTCTAGAGTAACCCGGGTGCAAAAGGAAATCAAACCAAAGGACGACGCATTGATCTATGAAATACTTGAGACCACTGGAGGGTAAGCAAAGATTCTGTGATAATTATATCAGCCAAGTCTTCCTAATGTAAATACTGAATCACTCTAACTAAATAACAAGTGAATCAAGTAACAGTGACACCTCAGTGAGGGATGGATGAGAAGAGGAAGCAATGCGAAATAAGCCATTATGTAAATAGTCACCTCAAAAATAGATTACCTAGGTATGTGCAGAATGCTCTCTGAAGACGTACAAAGAGATAAAAATGTCATCAAAAGTGAATCAACACAGATAAAGAGTGAAGAAGAGCCAAAAGTGCACCAAAGAACCCAGTGATTAAAAGAGAAGGAAGGAGAAAAAGGAAACATATCCTGACTTCTCACTGGCGACATTTTTAAGAGTTAGAAATGTGTGTCTGAAGAGAGGCAGACAGGAGAACACTGGGTCATATAACACATGTATGAGCAAGGAGGTCTGAATCAGATGGGAGACCAACAACTGGGTATGTGCATGAGGATGTGTCCAGAGAGGTTAAGTGAGGAAGGAAAAGCCACACCGTTGGGATCAACACTGTCTCAAGGGCTGTGGTCCTGGACCAAACAAAATATGAAGAAGAAATGCCTCCAGACAAGGTCATACAGCATAGTCTTGTTTGCCTTCCGGATAGGTGAAGGCCAGGTAGGAAAGACCTGCTTCATCACTTTAGGATGACTAAGGAAAAATCAGAGAACTAAATGACTCCTTAGAAAAGTCATAATTAGAATTGCAAAGAGACATGATTATGCTCAAAATCTTCATGGCTCAGATGCTTACTCTCTTCATGGTGATTTGCATTCCAAAGCAAATCAGTAGCTGGACAATATATAGATTATTCACTTGTACATGTATACACGTGTACATGTGTGCAGAGAGGTGAGCAAGCATTTGGGGGCCAAAATTCACATAGGTGGTTTTCGCCATTGTCCGTGCTGATTTTTAAGACAGGGTGTGTGACTGAACATGGAATTCAGCCATTAAGGAAAGCTTGCCAGGAAGGTCAAGAATCCTTCAGTTTTTGCAGCCCAGGGCTAGGATGGCAGGCATGTGCAATCCTATCAGGTTTTACGTGGATGCTAGGAATTGAACTCACGTCTTCATGCTTGTGTAGCAAGCACTTTACTGATGGAGCCATTTCCCCAGACCCTGTAGCTTATAATATATAACTCTGTGAAGAAAACAGCACAAAATGGCAGTATCCTGGTATCAGATTCCAACATCATGCAAGAAGTAAAGAGAGAAATCGATGATGTATATTGTCAATGCTATGGAGCTAGTAAATATTTAAATAGTAATATGCAGGGATAAGATCTCTAATAATCCAGTGGTGGCAATAAAATAGAATACAAACAACAAACAAAAATCCTGAGCTGAGGAAGGCAAGAAAAGGCATGAAACAAGAGGAAAAGCGAGACAAACAAAAAACAAGTGCCAGGTTAAAAAGATAAACTTAATCATACAGAAATTGCTCTGAACATAACGTCCAAAGCACTCTATACAAAACACGGATATTATGTTGGGAAGGTGGCTCAGTGGTGGCACACTTGCTTAGCATCTCTCTAGGGTCTCTCTTCAATCCCCAGAATCAACAACAGTTTTTTTTTAAGTATGTAACTGTTAAAGGTAGAATTTTAAATGTAACAACCTATAATAAAGCTCTCAACAAGGAAAAATGGTTACGCTACATGACAAAGAGGTTAATTTATATAGAAAATGTAACAGTTTCTGTCTATGTACACATTACAGGTTTAAAACCCATAAAGCAAAGGCTGATGGGATGTAAAACAGAAGCCTGCAAATTCACAACCCTAAAGGGCTGCCTTCCTAACAACTCAAAGACCCCCTTGGGAATGCTTATCAGACATCCTGCATATCAGATGTTGCCATTACAATTCACAACAGAAGCAAAATTACAGTTATGAAGTAGCAATGAAATAGTTTCGTGGTTTGGGGTCACCACAACATGAGGAACTGAATTAAAGGGCCGCAGCATTAGGAAGGTCGAGAATCACTACTGTACACTATTAAACACAGTCTAACCAAAGTAACCTAACATTTATAATCACCACCATACCAGGAGTATGCACTGTTTTGATATGTGTACTATTTGCCAAAATAGACCACACTGTGACCCACAAGCAAATCTCAGCAAGAGATTTAAAGGATTACAGCTATATAAACTATGTTTTCTAAAAAAAATAAAATAAAAGTAAAGTAAAAAAATCAGTGGGAAATCAAAGTAATAGCAGAAAAATATTAGAAAACATCCTCAAATATCTAAATATTGACATTATAATACTAAATAATCCAGAATCTATGGAGAAATCACAATGGAACTTAGAGGATATAGCAAATAAAATTTTAAAATAGCCATGCTCAGCATAGGCTTTTTACAATAGATAGTCACACAAGTTCTCAAATCGGTATTCTATCGATTTAAGAAAAAAAAAAAAAACTACAAAAAAGAATAAACTAAACCTGTAAGGACAGAAGGAAGAAAAGAATAAAAAGAAGGCATCATTATAATAGAAAATAAAAAGTAAATAAATTTGAAAAAAAAATCAGTGAAACCCAAAGGCTGGGCATGTTATGATTTCAATAAAACTGACACACTTAGCCAGATCAATCAAGAAGGGAGTGGGAGGGGAAATTCACTGGCTGTTACTATAGGTGACAGGGTGTGGAGGGGAAGGGGGCTCATCGCTAGCCCTATGGACATTAACAGAAAGATAAGAAGGTGTGCACACTAATGCCTTCAATGATTTAAATGGAAAAGTTATTTCCTTCTAAGCTACAAGCGAAGAAGGTTCAATCAAAAAAACAATACCTATCAATTATACAAACTGAATTTACAATTTAAAGCGTTCTGTTGATTATACAAACCAACTTTAGTTTAAAATTGTGGGTGTAGCAATCATACATATTTGTTTATAGTTTTACTTATGTATGCATGGCTGCCTGTGTGTGGTGGGTCTGTGGATGTGAACGCAGGGGTGTGGAGGCCAGAAGAGAGGGTTGAATCCCAGGGATTCAGAGTTCCAGGCCAGGCCATTGAGGGCTACTGATGTGGGTTCTGGGACTTGAACTCAGGTTCTCTAGCAAAGCCACTGCTGAGTCATCACTCAGCTCCAGTTATCTAGCTTTAAATTAAAATGAAAAAAATTCAACCCGGATGGATTTGTTGATTAATTTTCCCATACTTTATTGAAAAAATATCAATTTTACAAAACGCATTATTACAAAAGCTAGCAGACAGAAAGCTAAAGGTAAGTTATAGAAAACTAAAAGTAATCTCAGTAAGTCACAGTAGTGGGAAACCTTCAGTTTTTTTGGAAAATAAATTTGATTCAAGGAGAAATTACTACCATGAGTAAAATATTAAAATATTTTTGAAGATTAAAAAAAAAAAAAAAACAAGAGCAAACAGAGAAGCATCGGCCTTTGTGAATCAGCATAATAAAATGCACTATGAATAACATTCAAAAGTGTACTGTCTCGGGTTGCATATAATTAAATGAAAGTTATTTTGAATCATAATGGTTAGGTTTTGGTGTGTGGTGTTGAAGACTTCTTGCCAAAGGAAAGTGAGAAGAAGGGTTAGGTATTCTTTTACATTTAACTGCATGTCTGAGGAAATCGAAGAAAATGATTAATGGAAGAATGCCAGCATGAGAGGATACATGAGAACATACAATATGGCAGATGAGGAATTTAGATGCTCTGGGAAAAAAAAAAAACATCACATTTCAAAATCGATGACACAGAAAGTACAGATCTAGAAATAAAAAACAGACCCTGCCTTTATATCACATGCACGTTCAGAGAGCACACACAAATCGACAGTTGAAGTAAATTTAGCTTTGCATGACATGCCTATTTCACGAAGGGAGAAGACCCTGAGATTGACAAAGGCAGAAATGACTCACACGTTATATTAACAAAAAAGGTGAGAAACAATTAAGTTTTGAAAAATTATTTGCAATGGACGTGTCAGACAGATATATTATGTAACAAATTTCCACTAAAGGAAACTTACCAAGTAGGAAAAAATTGGACAAAGCACACGAAAGGCAATTCTTAGGATAATCCCAAATTCCCTACAATGGAAAGATGTTCAACGTCACAGCCATCAAGAAGTGCTAATTGATGTACAAAACACAAACCACTATACAACTATCAGACTAGAAGCGTCCACTTCCGCTACCGAGGTTTCAAGGCAAGGGTACTTGACTGTACCGCTGGCGAGGTGGGAACCCTTAGATCCTTCACAAAGCAATGTCCTAACTCTTATAAGAACTGAAGTCACGTGCAGATTTTGAGTGGATAATACCCTTGTGATGGTCAGTCTTGACTGTCAGCTTGAAGAGTCCTACCGTCCCTCGTGGACTGGCCTCTGGGCATGCCTATGTTGGGTGACATGTTGAGGATTGCCTTTAAGTGTCCTGAGAAAGGAAGTCCCACCAACTGTGAGTGGCACCATTCCCTAAGCTAGGAGGCTAGGACAAGGACCTTAGCTAAGCACAAGCCCTCTCCTCTGTCTCCTTTCTAACCATGGAAGGGATATGACCAGTAGTCTTCATTTCTTGCCACAGTAAACTCTAGCCTACAACTGAGACCAGACAAATCCTTCTCCCTTACCCTGCTTTCATCAGGCTATTTTATCTTAGCAACAAAAAAAGAAGCTAATGTATTTCCCACGGAAATATATCCCATAGGGTGATGGGGGTACAATTCTAAAGATACTTCTACGCTTGCTTTCCTGGCATAGAGATAAAATATCGTCAATCAGTAAATGAGTAGCAGAGGAGACTGTGAACTAACCATACGTTTGAGCGCTACACTACATTGTTTTTAATAGGTTATTTCTGTAGCAGCTCTTTAAAACACTTCCCTTAGGTAGTACTAAATGCAGAAATGCAGGAGAGTGAAAAAATATCTCATTGGAAGCAGTGACCAAAACACCTTGTACTTCTACATGTTACTAATACCTACAGACAGGAGGGAAATTAGGGAGATACATAGTATGCTGGTGGCCTAATTTAGGGACAAAAGGAATACTACTTTTGGCTAGAGAGGGGAGGGAAGCTAAATAAAACAGAAAGGAGCTCAGAAAGAAAGAAAAAAAAAAGACGGGATATTAAAGTCTCCGTACATAAGCATACTTTTTAAATGTGTGTGTGTGTGTGTGTGTGTGTGTGTGTGTGTGTGTGTGTGTGTGTGCGCGCGCGCGCGCGCGCATGTACATAGGTACTTGAAGAGGCCAGAAGAGGGCACTAGATCCCCTGGAGCTAGCGTTAAAAGCAGTCGTGAGCTACATACTGTGGGCACTGTGGTCCCCTACAAGAACAGCAGACATTCTAACCTCCAACTATATCCTTCCAGCCCTAAGAACACACACTTCAGTGAGGAAGACATTTGCAAGAATGAATACACCCCATGAGAGGAATCTCTGCAAGACAAAGCTTACTTTCAGTGGATCTTGAGTCATGTTCCTTTGAAGGGCTAGTCCTGGGAGAATGAGGTCTCATTTAGATGCCTGAGAAGCGATCAGTGTGTGGTTTTGTTAAAAACAGGCCATTTATGTAGCGTTGACACTGACAGTAAATATGCAAAACCTGCTTAAAACAAAACCACCAGAATCTGATAAGATGAAAAGTACTTTTAAAAGGCTGAAACATAAATCTTAAAACATCTTGAACACGTTTGGGGTACACTGATGGTCTAAAGAATATGCTAATGTGGCCTTTCCTGTGGACTTAGACACAGCTGTTTTCCACACCATCCATCCTTTAGGGTGAAGCTCATGTTCTAGGGACCTTCACAGAGTCGGCGCCTGGCAGGAGCCATGGTAAGGGGCAATGATGAGCGACCTCCCTCCCCTCCTTTACCAAGTAGTCTGACTCATCAACCCAAGTTAGTGGGTTGTTTTCGCTGGTTTGTTTGTTTGTTTTGCTTTGTTTTTATTTTATTTTCTCTTGTGTTTTTTTTTCCCCCCATAGGAAAAGTAAATATGCACAGGACAAATGCACACCCACTTCCAGATAATCTCTGGCTGATCTCTTGATTTCTTTCATGGACTTTCTTAGGACACATTTCAGAAGACGATCAGAATTCATCACATACTAGTGGAATACCTCCCATGTGCCGCACAGAAGGTGGGGACACCTATTTTGTGCAAGGTGGTCTTTCAAAAGTCTGGCTTACTGAGGCCAAAGAAATGGAAAGACAGTGCTGGACTGAGATGAAAAATAGAAAAAAAATATTGCATTAAAAACCACTGTTGTACTGGTGTTGGGTTCCAGTTCTGGCTTTGTCCCCTTTTGGTTTATCTTACTCCTCTCTTCTGCTAAAAGCTGCGTCAATAATATGGATGCCATGTCTCAGCCACCTTATAGGACTATCAAGCCCAAACGAATACCATTTGGTAAACTACCAGGCACTAAGCCACACTGCTCAACGCTCTTACTTTCCAGGCTACCTATAAATGCAACAGCGTCAGTCACTCCTTCAGCTCGGAGACTCAGCGTGATACAGCATGCCAGCCTATCTCAAACTTTGCAGAAGCACATCCAAAGGCTCATCCAAAGTTCACCTATCTCACGGTCTACTCCCTCAAAATGAAGCATCTGATGATTGTGTGGCTATCTGCATTTACACCTAAGCAGAAGAACCAATGTATGTGCACAGAATGTGACCTCTGCACCATCCTCTCGCCTGAAGCTTTCTTTCCAAATATGCCTTCCAGCACCACTGGATCCATTGCAACGTACTGTGACTCCCTGTAAGTCTTTCCTTCTATTGCTCTTACCTTAAAACAAACAAACACATATTTGTCAAGGCTTTTTCAAAGTCCTATCATATAAGGAAATTACACACCTGGTGCCTTAACCAGTACAGTACAGTTTCATAAAGGAGATAGGTTCGAATAAAGTCTAGTTTTAAAGTTTTATCACTCCATCATTGTTTTCCATTCATTTTTGTAGCTCAAACAAGCCTTCCCTAAACTCATTAGAACAGTGTATGTCCTCCCAGCCAAGCACATGCTAGAGAATTCTAATTTTGGGAAAAAAAAAAATCTGGTGAGATTGCAAAGCAAGGACATTTGCCAAAACACAATAAAGCCATCAGTTCTAAAAGATAAGGGAGAAAGCACCACAGCTGCCAAATATATTTTTGGGTTGCATTTATTATGTGCATATTTACTTTTTCTATGAAAAAAACAAAAACAAAACAACAACAACAACAAAAGCCACAAACCTGGGCTGAAGAGCTGGCTCTCATGGTAAGGTGCTTGCCACCAAGCCTGATGACCTAAGTTTGATCCTCAGGTCTCCGGTGGTAGCAGGAGGAGTTTGACTCCTCCATGTTCTAATCTGACCTCCATATGCACAGAGGTACCTATGGAATATGCCTCCCCACCACACATATACACCTAAAACACACACACTAAGAAATATAATTTTTTAATTTAACAGTAAGTAACTAGACAAGCCCTTTGTGTGAATTCCAGTATGTACCTACTAAAACCCTGAAATCTCTGATTTCCCAGCAAGAAACGATTTCCTCCTCAGGTACTTTGTTCAAGCAACTTACAGCACCTCACAAGCTTTCTTCTGTAATTTTCTATACCAGCTTTACTTCCCCAGCTGAATTTTCAGCTCATCAATGATAATAACAAAGTCATTCTGCTCTGTACTTACATATGCAAGGGAGCTTTAAGAAAAAAAAAAAGCAGGTGTGCAAAAATGAGGGTGTGCAAAATTTTTTACAAAAATAATGTTTTGTTACTTTAACTATTGGCCCAGTTTTAATAGTGTTATCTACTGGCAGAACAGGCATTATCCAGAATCTATTACTCTACTATTATCCCTGTCAAGGACTAGCCTGCAAAAGATTCCTTCTAAAGGACTGTGGGGTTAGGCTTTGTGATTTGTTTAGTACGCAGAGCAACAAACCACTGGCTTCTTTGTTGGAGAAAATGCTGTAGCAAAGGTGGTAAACCAAAGTGATCGATAGCCAATAAAATAACGCAGTCCATAAACACTATTTATCTGTATAATATTACCATTATTGCCCTATTCTATGAGACTTGCTCTGGGATGTCACATTAAGTGCTTACTGAAGACAAAAGTAACTAGCGCAAAGTTCAGGAGCCTTCTAGGTTCAAATCTCCATTCTACAGCTAACTGGCTATTGACTATAACTACGTTATTTAACTCTGACCATAATTTGCTAACAACTCCATAAAGTAAAATCATAGTGTAGAGCCTAGTTCCAGCTCCTTGGGAGGCTGAGGTAGGAGAACTGTTTGAGGCCAGGGGCTCTGGGTTGCAGCAGATCTACGCTAATCTGGGGACCGCACTAAATTAGGTATCGATATGGAGTGTGCCGAGGAATAGAAGACCTCCAGGTCTTGTAACAAAGCTGCCCAGGTTGGAAATGGAGTAGCTCATGAAACTGAATATTCAGGAAGACAGAAATCATTGTACAACATCTACAGCAAAACAGAAATAATATAAAACAAATACATCTATTGTGTATCACTTGATATAGGACACACATATTATACGGCATAAACCCAGATGGCATATCAAGGAATATTTGTTCACTAAAGGGAGGGGGCTGCAGTGGGGATACAAAGTGAATAAATTGTAATAGATAAATAAGTAAATAAAATTTAAAAAATAAAAAGAATAGAATTTAAAAAAAAAAGAACCTTAAAAAAAAAAAAACTCATGTGAAGGTCCAGGGAACAAATTTAAAATTTAATGGTCCACTCCTAAACACCAAAGAAAAATTATAAAACCCATAAAGTATATATTCTGCTAAGTACACTGATTAAAAATGCAGACATATCTTATGTTCTGTAACTTTGGTCTTTTTCACACTCATCAGTTATTCCCATTAAACAAAGATATATCACTCTCAGCATTTAATGCCTATTGTCCTCCCTGCCCGTCAAAATAACAAGCCATGTTGCTCACAAATAGAGGCAACACCTTTATTCTCTTTTTTTTCCATTCAGTTTGTTTAATAAAAGGAAGTTTCAAAACAATTTTTGAAACTATTGTCCAATGTGGCAGTGTCAGTGGGAGAAGGGCTGTTACTTAGCCAAAGAGTACCATCGCACAATAACCCAGAAGATGCATCCATTAAATGGTTGGAAATCAAATCCAGCGGGTTAAAGGTTAACTTTACAGACCACCACATAACCAGCCATGGACCGAGTACTTGAGCATCAACCTTTCACAAAGCCAAGTGCAACTAGCGTCTGTTTGCCAAGAGAATATTACTATGTAAGACGCCATATGTAAAGCCTCGTGCCTAACCTGTGTGTTATAGTGGAAGAATAGTGAAGAGTGAAGAACCCCTTTAATTTTCTGTTAATTCTTCATTAGGGTTTCTGTTGTTGCGATGAGACAGCATGGCCAAAAGCAAGTTGGGAGGAAGGAGTTAATTTGGCTTATCGTTCCACCACAGTCCACCACTGAATGAAGTCAAGACAAGAACTCAAATAGGGCAGGAACCTGAAGCAGGAGCTGAAACAGAAGCCATGGGGATGGGGGCAGGATGCTGTTCACTGGCTTGTTCCTCATGGCCCAGTCAGCCTGCTTTCCCCCAGGACCACCAGCCCTGGATGGCAGCACCCACAATGAACGGGGCCGTCCCTCATTAATCACTAATTAAGAAAACAGCTTACAGCTGGATCTCATGGAGGCCCGTTCTCAACTAAGGTTCCTTCCTTTTCACTCTGTCAAGCTGACATAAAACTAGCCCGCAGTTAGTATTTACCTGTAAGGAAGGCATCGATACACTGGAGCACAAGCATTTACTGAACACTAAAAACATGTAAAATTTCCTACTGGATGCTCTTCTGTACATTTTTGATCCTCAAGCCCACTCTGTTGAGATAATTTGTTTTGGGTTGGGTTTACGTAGTCTAGTGACCACATTAAATTCCCATGTGGCAGGTTGCAACTTCTCAGAAGCTGTTAATTCTGCAATTAAAACCAGCCCAGGGCAGCCAATGCTAAACAGCAAAGACCTTCCTTAAACTGGGCCCAGCTGTTGCCCACAGGACCTGGGTTCTGTTCCCAGAACCCACATGGCAGCTCACAACTCTGACACTCCATATATCTAGGCAATGCACATAATACAGGCTTGAATCCACAGGGAGGAAGCAAAGCTTCTAGACATTCTAAGTCAAGCCCCGAGCTAATAAAAATAAAACCGAAGGCAGCAAAATCCCAAGAGAACAAGACTTTATTGATCACAGTGGCAACCCAAAACTGCCATCATTTAAGTTTGACTCCAGGAGCTGGGAAAGAGCAAAGAATTAACTTCTCTGATTCAGCAGCTAGAAGCTAGATGGTTTGATGTTTTACATTCTATCCTGTTTGGCCCTGGCACACTACAGGGCCTCCTTTCAAATAAGGTTTCTTCCTCTTCCTCCTCCTCCTCCTCCTTCCCCTCCTCCTCTTCTTCTGCTTGTTCTTCAAGTTCAGGTAAATGTAATGAATAGAGAACTAGCTGATAGGAATAGTTGGGTTAGGAGGGAAAAGATGATGGCAGGATATTTGCCTACCGAATGGCCCATGTTATAGATGGCGTAGGGACTGCCCCCGAATCAGCCCTCTAAATGCATATTTCAGCATTTCCACGCCAGTTACCACTTTAGGCTCGGCTGTCACAAGCCAGTGAAGTATCCAGGAAGAGTTTGCTCTTTCTCCTCCCAAAGTGCTTGTTACTAGGAGAAAACAAGGCATACAAGCAACCAGAAATCCCACATGGAAGGCCAGAGAACAAGGACTGGAATCCAGTGAATTCTAAAACAGCAGGCTGTAAATGAAATAGAATCCCACACAACAAGACAGTGACGCTCATGCCAACAAGAAGGAGCCTGAATGAGTTAGACTGGGAAGGTCATTTGAGCTTGTTTCTTTGCTCTTGTGAGATGGTAGGTGGTGTTTAGGCAGAGAATAAATCAACTTTGTTGTTGTTCCCTTAACTTGTAAAAATATAGCTGGGGAGAACTGTCAAGGAATGGTCCTCATACCCTCAAATTTGTATATGTAATGAGGCATACATGATGGGAAAATGCGACTACAAATAATGCATGTTCAATAAATTTTCAGATGACCACTCCACTACTTCCCATTTCTTTTCACTGTGCATGCTAAGCCATGTATGAGACACAGCTTAATCACTAGAACAGATGAAGGTATGCAGTTCTGTTCTCCATTCTACAATGAATCACAAACTTAAGAATCAGATTTTTCTCTAAACAGGTTGTTTGACCAACTAACAGAAACTTCTTAAAAACCCTAAAGGACTTGGGGAGGAAGAGGCAGGCAGATCTCTGAGTTCAAAGCCAACCTGGTCTAAAAAGCAAGTCCAGGATAGCCAAGGCTACACAGGGAAACCCTGTCTTGAAAAAACAAAAACAAACAAACAAACAAAAAAAAAACCCAAACAAAAAAAAAAAAATCCTACAGGTTTCATTTTTTTTAATTTTTACGATTTGCATATATGTGAATGTGTGTTGTACCTGTATATATTCATGTGTCTATGAGCACTTGTACTTGCAACTATGCATGCATATATGCTCATGTGTGTGAAAACCAGAGTTTGACACTGAGTATCTTCCTGTATCCCTCACTGAGCCAAGAATTCACTGACTGGCTAGACTAGAGCTGGCCAGAAAGTTCCAAAGACCCACTCACCTCCTCCCCCTACAACTTCGGAGTTATAGATAGGTTAGCGTTCAAATCTGAACTTGGGACCTCATGCTTGTACAACAGCACTCTACAAACTGAGCCATCACCTCACAAGGAATTCATTCCACAAATAAACGTTGTTGATCATCACTCTCGGTTTTCTCTAAACGTTCATTCGAATGTGTTTTACAAATTTCTGTTTTGAAAAGCTCAGATAACCACACTGCACACACGCTGACACTCAGGCACTTTCCTTTCAGCTCCATAGCAACTTTTTAAAGACTTGACTTTTTCAAGGTCACACAGCAAATCCCTGGTGGGATGGGAAGGCATGGAACCCATGACCATTAACAGTCAGCAGCAGTGTTCTAGTCACCCTTGGAATAAGGCCTCTTCCTCGGGGGTCACATCCATGGAGCTGGACCGTCCATCTCCTTTTTGTTGTTGTTTTTAGTGGTAGTAAGAGGGGAGAGGAGAGGTCCAGAGCAATCATCCGGTCAAACTGGTCACAACACCAGGGCCTTATAGGTCTCCAGAGTGACTTTTAGCCACATTACCTCACGTAACCCCCACCACTGTTTATAAAAAAATTTCACCAAGGTCGTCTCAAATAGGTAAGCAAGACAAACAGACTCAAAGTGAGACATGCTTGCTATACAAAATGTGCTCTCTTAGAGGTCACCTGATACAAAAATTACAGCTTTACTTTTTATTTCAGGGTTTTACAATAATCCGTCCTGTCTTCAGGCAAAAGCACACATGTAATTTATCTTGGTTTTCTTTGAGAAAGGGTAGGTTTTATGTTTTCTTAGGAATTTCTTTATATTCTCTTATGACTTAGCTTGTTAATCCCATAGTGAAAATGCCATTTTACTAAGCGCAGAATCGGATTGAGGAGACTTGCCGTGCATTCCCCGTTTGCATAGTTTACATATGTGTGTCACATTTTACCATGATTACTAGTTATAATGGCTACGGTGGGGAGGACAAGATACCAATACAGAGAATATGAACACACGTGCTTAAATATAAATTCTAAATATATGCATGATTAGCAATCTGACAAACACAACAGATATGCACCCTCACAAAGAGTTGTGGGAAGTTACTCACTCTAAAAATCATGGCTACTGCTGTACCTAGGACACAATCTCTGTCAAAACCAGTAAGCAGTAATCATAGCCTTCAGTGGGGGAGAAAAGTGTCTCTGAGCACGCCAAAGGTTTGATTTCTCATGTTCCATGGGGCAGGACCGCCGACAAAGGTGGTCCTGCTACTCTCTTGGTATCCAGACAGCAATACTGTCTGGATCAATTTAATAAGTGAAAAATGAATATGGAAAACCATGTACTACAGGACTAGTAATGAAATGCAGAGAATGATGGTTGAGGGCTCAGCCCTAACGGGAACAGCTACATCATAGCCTGCCCTGCCATGCCACCAGCCAGGCAGAGGAACACGGAGGAAGAGAGGGTGGAAAGGAGGAGAGAGTGCTATGAAAAGTAATCATGGCTGTCTCACTGACATGGCAGTGCAAACTCATTGCAGCTATGTTCACCTGCACAAGACCTGCACAAGGCCAAGCCAACCAGATCAGTCAACATTCCAGTAGGTAGAACTAACAAGAATATAACACACACACACACACCAGAAGACATAAACACAGAAAGGGGTATGTTGGGGGTGTCCATGGAAAGAAAGACAAGAGAGCTTATATAGATAGAAATAATCAAGATACATTGTATACATGCATGAAACCATGAAAAAATAAAAAGCTCTTCTAAAAAAAAAAAAAAATAAATTATGTTTATATGTAAATCTGTAACTGTTAAAAAAAAAAAGGCTTTAAGTTAACGAAAAGAAAAACTTGGCTATCAGGGCATAACTCATTCACTGGATATCCTTTAATCTGCTGCCAGACCAAAGCAAATTTTTATAGGGCAGTATAATTACTCAAGTAGCCACTTTGTGACAATAAACACCCGAAGCCAAAAGAATCCTTTTGTAACCTAATTACTGAGAATATATAGAGAAAGCAAGCGTGTAATCCAGAGCATGTGTCTGCCACAAGCCCTCAGTAGCTGACTTCAGACTGGGTGTGGTTTGTGTGGCCCCCAAGAAGGAATTCGGGTGGACTGGTCACACAGAGTTAGAACCCAAGCAGGTCTATGAGAGCCACAGGCAGCTGACCTTCCAGGCACTGGGCAAGGCCCATCTGTCATCTCCTGTTCTGCTTCTGGGAGCGGAGTGGGTGTGGTAGATGAGTTAAGGCTGTGGTTACAGGGTGTTGCCAGTGACTTAATTTCAATATTTTTACCCTTCCATTTTGCACACATTTAAAATCAAAAGCTGTGCATAACTCACAAGATGAAAAAAAGAAAACAATATATAAACACACATATATAATAAGCAGGGTGTGGGGGCACATTCCTGTCCTGAACCCAGAAGGTGGAGGCAGGAAGATCAGGAGCTCAAGGGAGCTACAGAGAGAGTTTAGGCCTGCCAGGGTTACATTAAAAGGAGGGGGCACGAATATATAAGTATTTCCACTCTGCCATTGTACTTATTTGTAAAATGCAAATGGCCCAGCCAGAAGCTGCAATTCACTTCAGAACTCATAAAAAGGAGTGTTAGTTTCTAAACAAAAAGAGAGCAGCAGTGTTAATGTGAAGATTCTTAACTCTTGCTCATTAACCAACATGCAAGCACAATGGATATAATATCAACAATAATAATAATAACAACAACAACAATAATAATATTTGTGCCATTACAATTTTTGTAGAAATACTTTTTTTCGGGGGTGGGGTGAGGGTGGGATTTGAGACAGGGTTTCTCTCTACAGCCTTGGCTGGAAACTCACTTTGTAAACCAGGCTGGCCTCAAACTCACAAAGATCCTCCTGCCTTTGCCTCCCTGAGTGTTGGGATTACAGGCATGCACCACTGCGCCAGGCTGATATACTTTGTATTAATATACACACACTGCATCTACATTTATGAACCCAAAACACTTAAGAATGCTTCTCCTAAATATAAACAAACCAATCATCTAGCACCTCAATTGGATAGAATTATTTTAATGTTATTTAAGTATAAAATAGGAAATTCCATACTTTTCATTTTGTATTAATTGGGGAACACGCCCAGGACAGGTTTATATTGTCAGCTATTGCAAATACTACCTCCCTGAATAAGGTTTCTCACGGCTACAAACGAACCAACACGTCCCATTGATATCCCTCAGTACAGGCCTGGAGGACTAAGTAGTTAAATCAGACAAAACACTCATGGTTTCAAATAAGCAATTTCATTTTGTTGGTAACAGACTGCTTCGTGGCTCAACATCTGACTCCCAGAAACTTTGAAGATGTGTTTCCCCTTCATAAGAAGCCAGAAGAAAACTCTTGAGCAACATATGAACCTATGCATGGTCACGGTACTATAGACTGTAGGCTGTGCACATGCTCTGGGGACCGAACAGCAAGCACCAGTAGGAGAAAGTACTACCTTTGCTTTTGGAACACACAGAGGCAGCAGCTGGAGTAAACAACAGCCAAGAGTTGCTAAGGTCAAGGTCTCAACTGCTAGACCAGGACCATGGCCTCCCAGAGGACATGGTTTCTTGAAAAGGACTTTCTATGGGATTGGGGGGCGGGCAAAATTTTTCATTCAACAAATATTCATAGAACACATTCCCAATAAAGTTGAGCTGATCAACGATTCTTTGAAATACGCCTTATTAAGTAATAGACAACGGAAGGACTTCAGTAACCAACAGAAATGAAACAAGAATGTTTTATTTACTCTGACATAGCTATGGTAGTTAAACATACGCAATTCATAAGTTAAGTTTTCATGTGAAAACATGCTAATTTTTCTAGTTTAAATATATTTCGCATTAACTACGAGTTAGCATAATAAACCTTTCTTTCTAAGTGCCTTAAGTGTTTCTGACAATTTTCAAATGCTCAAATTGCTCTCTCAAACTCAAATGAGCTTCGTCGACTCAGTATAGTACTAAGATTGACCAGGCAGCAGCGATACAGATGTAACTGAAATATCTGTCTGCAAACACTCTATTTCTAACAGCAGTCTACAGTTAATTTTTTTCCAGCCTGAAAATATACTCTTTGCATAACCAATCTCTACCTGGTTTTTGTTTGTTTGTTTGTTTAGTGTAACCCGCCGTCAGATATGAACCACCTAGTAGCAGGCTTTTTTCTTCGTAGGGAGACGGAGGGGTCCCCTGTGGTAATTAAATGCCAGTTTTAAAAGCGTGTCTAGGATGACAGTTTCTTTTCTCATCAAAGTGACCACTCCTATTGCCATCAGAAGCTGCTGCTTGCTAAAAGCCACCAAATGTCCTTCAAAGCATTCACTTATCCAAACAACTCTTTCCTCCACTGAGGGGAATGAAGGCTTCTGAGGTGGATTTGCAGAATGACGTGTACTTGATTGGCAGATGTCTAAGAAACAACTAGATGCAAACTCTCTAGATGTAAATAGAGCCTCTGCCTGTCTCCCCCGTGTTCCAGGGAGACAGAATGCTAATGCCACGTTAAAATATCTTAGTACTCAATCAAGAATTCTATTAGCCAGTAGAATTATTTAAAACAATCCATTACAAAACGGAGATTTAAGCCATCTGTATAGTTACACGTTCGAGAATACTAAACACAGAAACCGTTTATCCAGATTACACATTCCGCTGTACTAATACTCTTTAACTCAACAAAGTCAGCTTTTATCAGCTGAATTAGGGCAATTACTAGTAAAGTATGCAAAACTGGAGGAGCAGGGGGGAGGGGGCTGGGAAGCCACAGGGACATATAACAAAGGAATTGGTACTTTTTCCAAGCATTTGCCTCAAATGCACCGAGAAGCGAAACTGTTGAGTGCACCCCACCCTTCCCCCCAAAGGTAAAAGTTTGCAAAGTTCTCTACCCAACAAAAGCAGAATTGATTCTCCCGAAGAGCACAGAACGTGAACACCAACTAACGTCGCGGAGGTCAACTCCTAGCCCACTTAGAGCTGAGCGTCTAGGGCTGGAAGTGGCTCCTTAGGCCGGCTCCGCGGGCTTCCCGGGCCCAGGTGCCCTTACAAAGTTGTCCCTTGTCAACTCCGGCCAGGTCCTTCGTAATTGAAATTAACAGCCACAGGCCAGCCCCTGGCTACTCCCGTGGACCAGGCATGGTAACGAGTGACAGTTCCACATCATTACTACCCGAGACAATAATGAATACAGCGCCAGGACCACTGTTGGTGCCAGCCACGTTATCTCCTCCTTAACCCCTTCCCCTCCACTCTCCAGAGCTCACACATCGCCCGCCCCGGTGCGGCTATTCATCCAACACATCCATTCCTGGGGACCAACTACTTCCACGACACCCCCCTTCCCCTCCCCCCAGCAATTCAGCCCTGGGGATTAATTTCTCATCCTTGGCAACTGTCAGGCGAACAGTGCAACCAACAATTCCAGTCCGGGGGGAGCAAAGCATTTGCTTAATTCACGCTACTTGCTAAGTTCTTTAAAAAATGTTTAGGGAGTGGGACAAGTAACCTCCCTCTTTCTTCTCCGCGAATCCGACCGCCGCTCCAGGCTCGGCAACAGCATCGCCCTACCCCGACCCCCTCCCGCTTCCCGACACTTCCCCCCCCCCCCATTTAAGAACACAGACCAACCAAATGATTTAACTTGAGCAGATGACAGAAGGAAAATAAAACATGTTAAGAGAATAAGATCTGATTTGGGATGGCAAAAAAAAAAAAAAAGGAGGGGGTTGTTTATTTTGATAAAAAAAAAAAAAACGGAATCGGCACAGACCTGAATAGAAGCTGCAGAGCAGGAGAAATTGTTTTCTTTCCCTCACACAGAGTCCCCCTCTCTCTCTCTCGCCCTTTCTCTCTCTCACACGCGCGCGCGCACACTCGCGCGCGCACACACACACACACACACACACACACACACACACACACACTCGCACACGGCGTCACCCGCGCACACTCACACGCACAAGCAGAGCCTCTCAGCTGCTCTCTGCAGTTCTCAGGAAATGAATGGGGGGCAACCCGGGGAACTGTTGTACTTGCAAATGACTTACCCGGATCACATGATGCGCTAAATGTAGGGTGGGCCTGTGGGTGGAGGCTGCCGAGACGCGAGCCCGGGTCTAACGTGGGGAGCCTCGCCAGGCCCGCATCGAATTACCCCGGGGCCCAGCCGAGGGGGTTGCAAGAAGCCGGTTCTCCTCCCTTTGCAGCCGGCAGCTCAGGAAATCGGAGAGGCGCCGGGGGTGGGGCGGGGTGGGGTGAGGTTGGGGTGTGTGTGGGGCGTGGAGGGGGGGGTGAAAACAGCAAACCCCCAAACAAAAGAGCTCCGAGCCCTCCTCCCCAGAAACAAAGCCCCGCCGCTGCGGGCGAGCCCCGGGGTGGGGCCGAGGGCGGGGGCGGCGGCGGGGAGGGGCTCGCTCAGCAGGCGCTAAGTCGCTTTATTGCCATAAAATGGGGCCCCGAGCCGCTCCGCCGGAGGATTAGGAGGCGGGCTCTGAGTGTGATGGTTGAAATCCCCTGTGGGAAACTAACCCCTCCCCGATCGCAGAGGTAGAACGCGACACCCACTGCCCGGCCCTCGCCTTGCCTCGCCTCGCCTCGCCAGCCTGGCCAGCGGCAGGGAGGTGGGTCCGCCGAGCCGCCACCCCGCCCCACCCCGCCCCACCCCTGCCCCCGCCCCTGGCCCTGGGCCTCCGCCGCGCCACCCGGTCACCTGCACCACCTCTCTGCGGCACCCTAAATAACCCACACATGGCCCCTGCCGCTCCCGGAGCCGCAGCCTGGGGGCGATTCCAGGGGTCTCGGAGAGGAGAACCCTAAGATGACAACTCTCATTGGAGAGACTCCTGCTGAGCTGCCACCAAGCACCCCTCTCTTTTGTGTCACCGCGCGCCTAGGCAGCCTCGGGGAGAGAATTGGGAGACAAATAAAGCGCCCAGCCAGCGTGGCCCTTGCCCACTCCCCACCGCAGCCAGGGTGGGTGGGGGCGAGCGAGGAGAGGGTCCCCGCGCCCTAGCTGTCCCCGCGGCTCAACCACCGCGAACTTGGAAAGGTGTAGGCGGAGCCGGCGGAGTCTGCGGGGGTCCGCCCCCGGGCGCCCAGCGGCCAGGGCAACAATGGGGTCCCGGCGGGGGTTGCCCCGAGGGTGGCGGGGCCAGAGAGACTGGACCAGTGACAAGGTGGGGTGAGGGGGATCATTGTTTAGGTCCGAGTGAGTCTCACGTCTCTGGAGGGACAGGGGCGCCCCGCTCGCCGAGATTCACCTTGGCGGGATGAATGGGGGCGAGGTGCGGGCGTGTGCCTCGCTCGGCGACGCGGGCACACCGGGGGCGCCTGACCGAGCCGGTTATTTGGGAGAGCGGGGGAAGTCGAGGTCGCGGGGAGGAAAAGGAGGGCTCGGGCTGAGCCGGGACCCCGGCCAGCGTGGCGGGGACACGAGTAGGGACAGAGTCGGTGCTCGGTCCCCGGTGCTGGACGCCATCCCCCGCGGCCCCGCCTGCGCGCACCGAGCCCAGGATCCGCGGGATTCTGGGCGGGGAGAGGGAGGAGGCGGCTCTGCTGTTCCCTCCGCGGCCGGGAGGACTCGGGGTCAGGCCGCCCGGGAGGGTCGGCGGGGGCGGGGAGCGGAGGAAGCGGAAAGGGCCCGGCGGGGTGCGGGAGCGGAGCTGGCCCCTGGCGGCCGTTGACGGTCGGGGGACAGCGGGTGCCACTTTCTTGAAGCCTGGGTTGGCTCCCGGGGCCTGGCACACCTACTCGGTGCCTCTGAGCCCGCCCTGCGTGGGAAACCGCCCTGAAGGTGGGAGGCTGCGAGGGGAAGTTTGTGTTAGAGAAAAATTTGCAGTTCTCTGGAGTGGAATGGGGTGGGAAGAGAAACCGTGGGGAGGCTGAGAAACAGGAAATGAGAGCGAAAAAGCAAATTCGAGCCAGGAAAAGCCAGCTTCTACATCTGTGTGGCACCGTGGCGTTTGCTGAGCACTTAAGGCCCAGGTGCGCTGTTAATGAAAACAAAGGCGGGGCACCGGCTGGCCCGGCTCTGCCCTTGGCTCCTTTGGTGAAGGAGGCCAATGGGAAAGGTGGTCCAGCCCGAAGAGGACTGGCGCGGCCCTGTCCTAGTCAGGACGGGATGAATCAGCGGCTGGAGTCCTCTCCTCAGTAAAACAGGACTGAGCGAGACAGTGTGTCCCCGTGTTGAGGTTTCGAAGAAGAACAAATGAGATAAGTGTGAAAGTGTGTGAAATTTGTGCGGTACACTCTTCCAGGGAAGTAGCTCTACATGAAAAAAGAAAACAGTGGAAGCAGGGCGGTGTGGGACTCAGAACCCAGGAAGGAAATGGGACTGAGAGACTGAAGGGTTGGTTCACCCGGGAAAGGGAAGGTCTCTGTTCCAAGAATTGTTAGCTGTGAAACCTCAACCTGAGATGATCTTGGGAAGAAGCCCTTCTCCACCCTCCTGCTTCCGGACAGAAAGAACGCTTGCAAACTCAAGTTTGAAATATTGCAGAATACCAGCAAACGTGCAGTATTTAAAGGAAAATCTCTCCTCAGCTGGAATCACTAAAATTTCCCTGCAGGTGGGGCTAGGGTAGGCAGGGAGTGAATTTAACTAAGGATGGGAGGATGCTCTGAGAGATTATGTCATCCTGGCAGTCCTTGCGCTAACAGCTTTCTCAGAGAGCCGAGTGCCGGCGCAGTTCATCAATATATTCTATAGTGAACGCTTCTATGCGCGGGAAAACAAAATGCCTCCTCCCTATAGCAACAGCCATGGGCGTGTTAGTCAAATGATGACGTTTGAAACTAATCTGCAAGAACTCATTCCGGAGGGAGAAGGAAATTAAGGGCAGGTCAAGGTTAATATCTAGAGGCTGGATAGGGCATGTGGTTAAAAGAAGGAAGTACATCAAGTATTAAAAAAAAAAATGTAAGCAGCATTTTGAAAAAAAAAATACTTCTAAGGAGGAATTAGAAATATTAAAATATGGCAACTCCCCAGCTATAAAGGAGGAAAATGAAAAGAAAAAAAAAAAGGTTTGGAAGGGAGAAGCCTGCATACAAATAAATTTTAAAGGGGTGGATGTTACTGATATTCAGATCGTGTGAATGCGTATGTGTGTTTGCACGCCCGTGTGCAAGCATTTGTTTCTAATGGAGTTTATAACATTCTGCCTCCGTACAGAACTTAAAACTTCAAAGTGTAAACAGAAGGAAGTGAGGCAAGGAAAAATGTTCTGTACTTTTTGCTCTTTAGGTCTTCCTACTCCATGTGTGTTCAGGGCTAGGGAAAGTCAGAACAGTAAAAACAGCAAGGTTCCTTTTAATCAAGAGTGTACAATTCCGATAATGTAAAAGAATAGTAAGAGAGATATTACTAAATTTTAGAATTTCAGGACTCAAGTAATTTATGAAATCTAATCCCATAGGATACTTCAATATGATTTCAAAGCAAAACGCTTTGGACTAAGGATGATGACCCATTCACCTACTTCTTACTTGGTCTTTAAACCAAAGAAATACTAAAAAAGCTAAAATGTGTTATTTTGAGCTACACATGATCCTCACATTGGATATTATTTACCTAACACAATGTTCAGAAGAAGAAGTGAAAGCACAAAAACTCTTCTAGGCACATAAGTGTCTCAACATCAATTACATAACAATCTAACAACTCTTTTTTGTTTTTAAATAATATGAAAGTACACGTTCCTACCTGCCCTCCCATTTTTTTAACATCTCATACTTAACCAGTAGTAATTTACTGAAAAAAAATCACTGAGACCATGAGAGAAATCTTTTATAGTATTAAAACGTTTCAACTTGTACCTCACACCAATTTCTGTATGGTCAAAACTTTCTTCAATGTGTATTAAAAGTAGTTAATCATTTGGATTAAAGAGGCCAAACTTCACGGGTGATTTAACATTAACTCTGGGTGGAGCTAGGGGAAATGAGTCCATTTCAGGAATCAAGGCATTGCAGGAAGATTAGAATCAACTGGAAGTGAAAATAAAAGTGATTTTCACAGCCCTAAATAAAGTTTAGAAAACAACCAGTCTCGTTCCCAGGGCTAACCACGCACATGAACAGAGACATTTTCACTGCCTATATTTTACATCACATGTCATAGTTTGGCAATAATGTGCAGCCAAGGGGAATTCTGTTCAAGAATGAGAAAGGCACGTTGAGAATCTCTAGTACAAATGCAAACAGCTGGTGATATTACGTGATGATGTAGTAAGCAGCACATTTAGATTTGAATGGTGAACTGTCTGAAAACTAGGAGAGAAAAATGCCACTTTGCAACTTTGTCACAGACCTGGGGGGGGGGGGGTGGGTTTCTCTAGGTTAACCATCATGTATTAGACATCCACTTTCCCAAGTTCCTGCCACACTTTCTTCAGACCTGTCATCCTCAGTGCCACTAACATCAGACCCTCTTCAGACACCCAGGTCTGAACTTCCTGCCCCCTTCTGTTCAATCCATCCCACCCTTCCCTAGACAAAGCCTGAACTATGTTTATATTCCTGTATAGACAAAGCCCAGTTGGAGTTGGCACAACTGTTTCAGCACAGCACCCTGGCATATTAAGACCCTGTTTTGACTTTCTTATCTGGTATTCTGCCTTCCAGCCCAAGGAATCAGGCCACCATGACCTAGCCACCGCTGGATGCCTTTACTGAAAGCTTTTTTCTCTCTCCTCCTGTGAACTCTCTGAACATGGCTGCACGACACCCCACATACATATAGGCAGAGCCTATCCAGTCATTAAAAACATTCTCTTTGCCTTCTTGGAACTTTCTTTTTTAGCATAATGCAAAGATTATTTCATTTGCTGTATAAGTCCCTCCCCTACCTATGTGTGTTTGTGTGTGTGTGTGTGTGTGTGTGTGTGTGTGTGTGTGTAAGGAAATCAGAATTTTTTTTTTCTATTTAAATTTGAGACCAATGTGAGACATGTTAGGTCAAATAGACACCAATAAATGTTGCTTTCTTACTGTGTTCTGTTACATAAATACTGATGCTTCCACTAACTAGAGTTGGCTCAACTATTACACATCATACATTGAGAATAAGAGCTGTGCCTTAACTCTTAACCACTCATTTTATTTTCTTTTTACTCACTCCTACACTGACTTGCATATGGTAAGTGATTAATGATTGTTGACTAGAAGAAGCAATTATAGCAAATAAAACTTTAATGCTGTGCCTTAAAATACAATTTCTCAGAAAGCTTAAATTTCTGTTTATATGTGCACAAAAAGTAACAACAAAACTTTTAGAATGTGTTGGTAAGCACCTTTGGCCATTAATTCTAACAATGTTTTTTCAGGTAATTTTAAGTTTAATGTTTTTACATTTAAACTCTATTAACATACCAAGTTTTACCTAAACTTACTGTCTCTCTCACATTTAGTTCTTTGAAAAGCAGTTTATAAATCATACCACTTGGCATTCCTCTTATTAGAATTATATAACATTGTACTGTATAGGTAAAAATTCAGTTCCTCAATTTTAAAGAAAAAAATTCCCAGAAAATTTGTTTTTTTTTTTAAAACATTTCTCAGTTTGTTGGGTTATAGACATTGGAGCTGTATTATCTTAGAGAGAAACATAATTTTTAAATATCATTTAGGGAATATGGTATTGGAAATGTCATGCTCTCTTAGAAATATAAAGTATAAACCCTCATGAAAAGAACATAATTGACTTAAAATACAGAACACCACTCTCATTTCAGGTCATAGAAAAAGATACAGCAAGTGTCTATTCATGAAGAGATGATGAAAAGAAAGGGCCAGGGATGTAGCCAGGGCTAAGAATGCCCACTCAGCATTCTGAATCCTCAGTAACACACCACACACACACACACACACACACACACACACACACACACACACACACACACACATCAGCAGAAAACTTAAGGATAACTAAAATATGACACACAATTAAAATACTCCCGGCAAGGTTGCATACACTTAGAAATATTAAGAAATGCCAACAAAGGATAATCACGCAGGAAATGACCATTAGAAGATAGGTATTTTTTTTCTTGAGATGAAATTTGTCATAAAATAACATTATGCTGTCTTAAGGTCTGCCTTTCCAGATACTATTTAGCTTGAGATACAGAATTGCATCCAATGTTCTCTAGGCTACCTAGTGGTCATTCTTGTTGTATCCCTCTCCTCCTGTCCCCACAATAATTATTTTCTAAACTATGGATTATATATATGGTGTTTTTTTTTTTTTCTTAATTTAGTCATTTTACATTCCATATGTAGCCTCTTCTCTTGTCTCCTCCCAGTCCCACCCTGCTCGCTCTCCCATCCCATTCCTGTTCTCTAGTCCTCAAAAAGGGGGAGCCCTCTTCTTTTACCAACAGAGCCCAGACTATTAAGTCTCTTCAGAACTGCCTGTATCCACTTCCTGTGTGGACTATCAAGGCTGCCTTACTCAAGGAGCTGATCGAAGAGCATGCAACAGACTTCATGTCAGAGATGGTCCCTGCTCCACTTACTAGGTGACCTATATGGAAACTGAGCTGCCTGTAGGCTGCATCTGAACAGGGGTCCTGGGTCGTCTCCCTGCATGGTCCTTGGTTGGTGCATCAGTCTCTGCAGGCTGCCCTGGATCCACATTTGTTGGCTGTTTGGTCTCCTTGTGGCGTTCCTGTCCTCTCTGGATCCTTCTATTCCCCGACTTTTCCATAAGACTCCCTGTGCTCTGGCCAAAGTTTGGCTATAAGTCTCAGCATTTGCTTCCATCCTCCAATGGGGAAAAGTTTTTCAGAGAACATCTATGGAAGGAAACCTATTCCCTCTCTTCAACCATGTCCAGCATCTATTTTATTTGCCCTTCTGAATGAGAATTAAGCATCCTCCCAAGGGTCCTCCTTTTACTTAGCTTCTATAGGTATGTGGATTGTAGTATGGTTATCCTGGCACAGAAGACAACTTTATAAATAGAACAGCAAGAGCTCAGGCTCTAAAATCAACAATTAATAAATAGGACTTCATGAAACTAAAACACTTTTGTAAAACAAAGGACACTCAACATAACAAAATAACAGCCTACACACTCGGAAAAGATTCTTACCAATCTTACATCTGACAAAGGGCTAATATCCAGAATACGTAAAGAACTGAAGAAATTAAACACCAACAAACCAAACAAATAATCCAATTTTAAAAATGGGGTACAGAGCTAAACAGAGAATTCTCAAGAGAGGAATCTCGAATGGCCAAGAAGCACTTAAAGATATGCTCAATGTCTTTAGTCATCAGTGAAAAGCAAACCAAAATGACTCCAAGATTCCAGCTTACTCATCAGAATGGTTAAGATAAAAAACTCAAGTGACAACACATGCTGGTGAAGATGTGGAGAAAGGGGAACCCTCCTCCATTGCTGGTAGGAGTGCAAACTTGTTCAACCACTTTGGAAACCAACCTGGCACTTCTTCAGAAAGCTGGAACAGCTCTATCTCAAGACCTAGCTATACCACTCCTGGGCATATACCCAAAAGATGCTTCACCATACAACAAGGACATTTGCTCAGCTATGTTCTTAGTGGCTTTATTCACAATAGCCAGAAACTGGAAACAACCCAGATGTCCCTCAACCGAAAAAATGGATAAAGAAACTGTGGAACATCTACACAATGGAATACTATTCAGCTATTAAAAATAAGGACATCATGAAATTTTCAGGCAAATGGATGGATCTGGAAAAGACCATCCTGAATGAGATAACGCAGAAGGAGAAAGGCATATATAGTATATACTCACTTATAAGTGGATATTAGCCATATAATAAAGGATTATTGTTTACTGCAACTTTTATTAATGTCTGCATCTTGTCTTCAAGCCTTCATTGTCCTTCCTAATAATAGGTTGCCAGTATTCACCTAATGTATCCCCATCACATTAGAATGTTTTTCCAAAATTTTGCAGTTGTACTTACATCATAGGAAGTATTTTAGCTTCTTTGGTAAAAGGGGTGTAAACAATCTGGTGAATAATTTTCTCTGTTATATTGCTGAGGTAGTTTTAAATTTTATTTGTAAAAATTAATTTTTCTCTTTGGCAATTTCACACATTTGGATAATGCAGACTGGCCACCTTCACCCCATATTCTGTTGCCCATTCTGCTATGCCTTTCTACCTCCATTCTTGCAAATCTGTTTCTCATAGTCATGTTTGTTTTGTTTCATGACCCTCCAAATTTAACGAGAACTATCTCTGTGACCATGGTTTTAAGCTATCCATCAGAGTCTGGCTGGCTCAACACTCACAAAACTGAAAACAATGTCCCCTACTAAGAAAGAGCCAATATTTTATCAGTAAGGCTTTGGATCCCCCATCCTCCCACACACACTTTGGTGACTGATGAGGCACCAAAACTGTTGTGGAAACTTATAAGTTATTTTTTTCATAAATTTGTTACTATTTACAGTGACACCATCATACTTAGAGTGCTATTTTTTTCTTTCATTCTTGCTGATGGTGAGGTACTTTAAAACAAAACAACACAAACAAACACACACAAAAAAAACCCTTAAGGCACTAAATAAAAATGGCTTGAGGTTTGCATCCTTGAACTCTAGAAATATAAATGAGACATTCTTGAGCTTGGGCTGTGCTGAGCTCCTACTGCCATAGCTTGTTGGATAAATCATAAAGCTCTGAAGAGGTTGCCATGTTCATAGAAGCTTTATTCATAAGAGCCAGAATCTGAAAACAACCCAGATGTCCCTCAACTGAGGTGTGGGATACAGAAATTGTGGTACATTTGCACAATGGAATACTACTCAGCAATTTAAAAACAAAGAAATCATGAAATTTGCAGGCAAATGGTGGGAACTAGAAAATATCATCCTGAGTGAGGTATCACAGAGGCAGAAAGACACACATGGTATATACTCACTTATAAGTGGATATTAGGCATATAATATAGTATAAACATACTAAAAGAAGCTAAGCAAGAAGGAGCACCCTGCAAAAGATGTTCAGTCCTCATTCAGAAAGGCAAACAGGATGGACATAGGAAGGGAGAAACAGGACAGGAGCCTACCACAAAGGGCCTCTGAAAGATGCTACCCAGCAGAGTTCAAAGCAGATGCTGAGACTCATAACCAAACTTTGGGCATAACCAAACTTTGGGCAGAGTGCAGGGAATCTAATGAAAGAAGGGGGAGATAGAAAGACCTGGAGGGGACAGGAGCTCCACAAGGAGAGTAAGAGAACCAAGAAATCTGGGCCCAGAGTTCTTTTCTGAGACTGTTACTCCAAACAAGGACCATGTATGGAGGTAACCTAGAACCCCTGCACAGATGTAGCCCATGGCAGCTCAGTCTCCAAGTGGGTACTCTAGTAAGGGAAACAGGAACTATCTTTGACATGAACTCAGTGGCTGGCTCTTTGATCATCTCTCCCTGGGGTGGGAGAGAACAGTCTTACCAGGCCACACAGGAAGATAATGCAGATATTTCTGAAATGAGACCTGATAAGCTGGGGTCAGATGGAAAGGAAGGAGGACCTCCCCTATAAGTGGTCTGGGAAGGGGCATGGGAGAGAAAAGGGAGGGAGGGTGGGATTGAGAGGGGATGAGAGTAGGGGCTACAGTTGGGATACGAAGTGAAAAAAATGTAATCAATAAAATAAATAAATAAATAAACAAATAAATAAACAAACAAACAAAAAAATGGAAGTTGCAACAGCCTAAGAGATCTCACAAATCCCTACCCAATACAGAGAAACTTGTTCTAGGGAAGGAGTACGTGGGACAAGGAATGGGGGATGACTTCTCATACTTTAAGTCTTAATTCAGGAAGTTTTAGTTGGTTTTAGTTTCGATATAGTCAGAAAGATCTAACTAGATCTACCATAGTTGAAGCTAAAATTAATTAGGTAACTGACTGATATGAAAGAATAGAGATAAAGAATGACATGAAGCCTAGTTTAAAACTTGAGAATAAAATAACATGAAATTAAAAGAGGACGTGAGGAAAAGAGAAAGAAGTGTGCTGTATTGGTTAGTATCCCTTTCATCTGCAGAAAACAACCAAACTGACAAATACTGCCTGGGATAGATATTTTCTCCCACCCCTTGAAATGATAAAATCCAAAGCTAGGCTCTTACAGCTCCAGAGTCTGCTTCTATTCTTTCAGTACTTGAAAGTGATACATTCATTTTCATTTTCTGCTACCCATCTCAAATTTTGACTCTCTTTACACCAAGAAAAATGGAAACAAAGCTGAGGGCAGACTCTTACACAGGTCTTTGAAAAATATCACCTTTATCAACTGTTTCTCTTTCGGTATTCAGAGCTAGAATAATGAAATAAGAAATAAATATCATAACTGGAGTTACATATCTTTTCCAGGCAGACCAATCACAAGGTAGTGGGCAGAGTGAAGGGCCTTTTGGGTGCAATTAGAAATTACCAACTGTGTCTGTATTTTGCTATATAATTTACATAATGCTTTTATCTTAAATCAGAAATCATTATACTGTTTCTTGATAGCATACAACAAAAGAAAAAATTACAAGTTAGTCCTGTCATTGTTTTAAAGACATTAATTCACAACTATATTTTAAAATACTTTGTTATGTTTATTAATATACATCTTTCACACTATGTGGTCAATAAATTATTAAAGCCTACAGGCCATAATGTAGTCAATTCTGAATTAATTCATGTGTGATTTACCAAAGGCAAAATATGAATAGTACGTTTGCTTCATCAATTTACACAGTCTGGTTATGGTTCGTCTTTCCACACCATTGATTTACATGCCTTTGAAAGAGCAAACACTACTTTTTAGAAGGTGAATAAGAAACTCATAATTAGGAAGGCAAATCCATGTCTTCTAAAATATTAACTACCTTTTCATTTCAGATTCAGATATTAGTAAGGCATTGGCGTGTGAACTCCTGCCTGAGAGCCAGAAGGTATCAAACCATGTCCAGATTTCTCGTCTTGACTGTCCCACCTTTGGCACAGTTCTTATTGATTTCATTTGACTCCCAGGTACAACAGGATTGCACCTTCTCTGCAAGGATATAAAAAATCTAATGAAGTCTCAGATGCCTTCATCTACAAGACTAAACCATAAGCATGCATTACACAAGGCTTCAAAACATTTTGAGAGGCAAATGAAAATAATTTTCCAAAGACCCACTATGTTGTGCATGTCACTAAACTGTTTTCTTTTTGTTTCTTTAGTGCACAGTACCCTTTGTTCCATGGGATAACATGCCGTGTTCCTGTGCCCTCCCACCTTAAACGGCTGAGGTGACAAGCTTGCACCTCCACACCCAGCTGCTGTTCCCTTTAAGCGCCAGAATCATTTGTGTCTTCCAATACGAATAACTGTTGCTTGTTTCCTATTAGAATATGTGATTGTTCAGTCCCCTACTAAAATTATAGAGACCTTTGTCAAGAAGAATAATCCAAAGAAATTCATGTTTCTATACTTTATTTCCAAAAAAATATTTAGAGCCAGTTAGTTAAATTTACAAAGATTTGGTGCACATCTGCCATTAATTACCCCAGCATCGAATTAGAGCACACAGTTAAATTCACATCTATGGCACAAGACAAATTTATGCTTTAAAATAGACTTCTTTCTTTCCTTCTTGTTGTCTTCTAAATCTTGTTGTTTTTTTTCTTGTTCTTTCTCTACTTCCTGTACCTGTCCCCAACCCCTCTCTCTCCCTTCCTTTCTTAAGACAGGGAGGGATTATGGATAATTCTCACATCACTATGATCTGTCAGTGCTCCACACACTTTATACATAATCTTGTTTTAACTTCAATTCCAGAGGGACGTAGTCAGGGTAAATAGAGTAAAGTCCTTGTATAGCAAATAAATAGATAGATAGATAGATAGATAGATAGATAGATAGATAGATAGATAGATCGGATAAATAGACAGATGATAGAAAAGTATTAAAAAGGCTTCCCTGAATCAGCCTTTGATGCCACTTCTTTCTCTATTTTAAAGTAATATTTATTAGCATTTCCTACGTACCATGTGCTATGTAAAGCATTTGGCAGCTCACCTTCTCCTGGTGAGTGTCACCAGCCTATTGCAACTCACAAAATCCACAAGCTTCCCTGTTCTTTAGTTCCTTTTCCTTCCTCTGTGCAGCATATATCACCACCTAATATAGCACATTATTATTGCTGTATACAATCTTTCTGTCCCTCTGCAATTCCCTGCCAGTGTGAGGAGCCCCAGAAGGACAATTTTTCTATCATGTTCCCTACTGCAGCCCACTGTGCAGAAATCAACCTAGCGTGAAGTAGGCACTCAATAAATATTTGTGAATAAAAATGTTAAGATTGCGTATGTACAGAAACTGAAGTCCTAGAGGTTTTCATGTCACTCTGTCTTCAAAACAACAATTAGAAAAATCATTTCTAGTGGTGAGCTCCTGTAATCTTGGTGCCAGAGGGACGGAGGCAGAAGTGTCCTTGGAACTCACTGGCCACTGAACTAGTTGCATCAGCCAGTGAGTTCCAGGCCGGAGAAAGACGACCGTGTCTCAAAAAACAAGGTGATGGCTGCTAAGGTACAACATCTGAGATTGACCTCTGACCTTACATGCACACACACACACACACACACATACCTGCATACATGTATGCACACGAGTGCACGCGTGCGCACACACCCTGTACAATTATAAGGATTTTGCACACTGTATTCCTTTTTCTAACCCATTTTCATGTGTCACTTGTTAGTGTAAATTTAACAACCTTTACAGTCCAATCAGTTGACTGACTACACATCTCATGAACTTAACTGGTGACGACAAGATGGTGACAGAGATGAGAGCTTCCCCCAAAGGAGAATGATTACAAGACAAGAGCATTCCAACACGGGGCCATCAATCACCACCATTGCAGCTAAGCATTTGTATAGTGTTCGAATTGAAGCAAACTACTAAGACATCTTTCAAGTTAAAATGTAGTGTCACTCCTTCCTACTTCGTACACAATGGCCACGGTGTGTTTGTAGTCCATAAGGTATTTTTATTTAGTATATTTTTTTATTTAAGATATATTTATTTAGTCATTTATTTTTATTTTGAGAGACAGGGTTTCTCTCTGTGGCCTTGGCTGTCCTGGACTCGCTCTGTAGACCAGGCTGGCCTCGAACTCACAGTGATCCGCCTGTCTCTTGCCTACCCGAGTGCTGGGAGTAAAGGCATGTATCACCATGCCTGGCTGTCCATTAGGTATTTTAAGTCTTTGAAACTAGCAGAGTAATACGGGAGAGATGCACACATGGCTGAACACTGAACATTTGGACTCACTGAGAGACGAATTACAGAGAATCATAATATTTTCATTCTCATAGTAAGCCCAGTATTTTTATTATTGAATATGAAGATGATAGGTGCTAAAGAAAGTATAAATAAAGACAACAGAGGGAGTCTACCCAGTGATTTTAAGGCTGTTTCAATTGAAATACTGTCTTATTTACAATTCTCAAGTTCACAAATCCTCATCAAGTATTCAATTTTTTTCTTGTTGAATTAAATAGGGTAACTATTTTCTTAGGAGAAAATGTCTGGTGAAATGTAAAGCTGACTTTTAACCTATATAAATTTTCTCTATGAACACAGTTCCCCAGCTTCTTTATACTTACCTCAAGCCCACACTAGAGAGAAGGTATAGACTGTATTTATTAGATTAAAAAGAAGAGGAATTCAAAAGCTGTCTGTTCTTATTACTATTACTTGAATGCCTGAAGTACTTCTTTATTGTTGAAATAATAAAACCAAGAGAACATTTCACAGATTTTCACCACTATCTATCACAATGTGTTAGCGTTAGGCCTTTCCCGTCATCTACAAAGAGGCTCCCATAAACGAAGGTAGAAAGAGTCAAAGAATGGAGGTGGCTCTCACATCTTACATGAAATCTATGGTCTCTTTCACAGTTGATGATTATATTATCATATGGTGGTGTTCACTTGTTTAAATTACTCATTAAAAAGTTTGATGTTCTTCATCACATAGCTTGCTATCAGTTCACCCCTTTGTTCCATTATGAGTTATGCTCATTGTTTATACGCCTTCTTGCCGGCTAGAAGTATCACGCACACGCATGAATTCACTGGGCATCCGCTGCGACAAGAAACATATGGCCAGGTCTGCTATGAAAATCTAGACACATGCACCGGGAGTAACTCTATCTCTTTGTCTGCATGTGTATGCCCTTGTGTGTACTCATTCGCACACTTATGCTGAGCATCTGTATCTCTTAACAATCACTGGCTAGTAAAAATATTTATATTACTTAACCCCAGCATTGCTTACAAATATCATCTTTTTATTTAATAGCATGTAATTAAGCAGCCAAAAAATATTGGGCTATTTTATCTAGCAGCATCAAAGTTAAAAAGGAAATGCATAATTCCCCACGGATTTGGCAATCAAACCTGAACTTCTTTCCCTCCTATTTCAGAACTTAGTCTTGAACCAGGGTCCAAGTTTAATGACAGACACCCCCAAACATATATTAAACCTACATGAAAATGTAATTATTTTTCTTTTCTTCTTGAGCATACACAAGTCTCTGAATTGTGTCTTAAGCAAACAAGCAAATAAAATTCCTTGAAATTTCAAATCTAAAGTAAGGTTTTTATTTTTAACATGAACATGCCCCCCCCCCCCTTTTAAAAAGCAATTGCTATAATTATCTTGGAATTTTGTCAAAGTCTGAGTCTTTGAAAGTTGTTAGGTCCAGATTGTAACATGAGTATAAAGAAGGTACTTAAAGGGCATTAATAGCCTGCAAAGCATGTCTAACATAAAAGGGGGAGGTCGAAATGGCCAGAGACCTTTAAATAAAAAAGGGCATTAAGCAAATGTCTTAACCACAGAGTTATAAATATGTCAGAAGGACAGATTTTCCCACTGCTCAAAAGACAGAGTGACTGGGTCACAAACCTCCAGTAAAGTCAGTTTCCCCGTCAGTTCCTGTCAGGAGCCATAGCTGCTCACGAAGGAAAGTCTAGATCCAGATCTAAAGCACTGTGCTGCCAGTGTTCTTATCCCCAACCAGAGAAGCCAATCCTTTCTGCAGTGATGCGACCCGGGCCTAGAGTGACCCCGACCCTAGAGTGAGCATGCCTGTCAAAATACTGGGAGAAGAAAAACAGATCAGCTGTCCTGGGTTCCAAAGACTTAAGGAGCAATGGATTAGAATCTAATTTAATTTTCATTTCTGTACCACTCATGAAGAGCCCATGCTGTTTTTATAATTTTACATAGGTTTTCATTCAAAAAAGCTATTTCCTCTCAGTTCTCACATTTTCTTGTTACAATGCATGTGTAAAAAAAAAAAAAAAAAATCAATGCTGTAAACCTTTATTGTTGTGTCTTTTCTTACTCTGTCTGCCACAACAGCCAGCAAGCTAAGTGTATCCTTTCCTAGATTCTAAGGAGGAAAGCTGAGACATACAGAGGTTCACTTGTTTCCAAGGTGACTGGGATAGTTAATCTTCACTGTCAACTTGGTTAGATTTGAATCATCATAGGGACCCACATGCGGCTGTGTCTATGAGGGTGTTTCTAGAACGGTGTAAGCTACCTTGCACTGGAACAACACCATTCCATGGGCCGAGGCTGACCAAAATGGACATGCAGGCTCGTTATCAGCATTCATTGTGCTCTGCTTCCTAAGTGGAAGCAATTTGACCACACATCTCTGCCACCATGCCTTCCCCACCACACCTTAGACACCAGGATGAACTGTGTCCTCAAATCAGGAGATGACACAAACTCTTTGTAAGTTGTTTTTGTCAGGGATTTAATCATGGCAAAGAACAAAGTTACCAATAGGGACCTTCAAGTGAGAAAACAGACTATCAGTTTGGCCAGTAGGCAAGACTGTCAGGAATTTTCTTGAATAATGGTTGACGTGGAAAGGACTAGGCTACCACTGGCAATATCACCCTTGGGCAAGTGATCCTGTGTTTAATAATAAAGGAAACCAAGCAAGGCACAGGAACAAGCCAGGAAGTAGTGCTCTTCTGCCATTGCTGCTTAAGTTCCTGCCTCCAGATTCCTGCCCGGCTTGTGTTCTGCCTTGGCTTACCTTAGGGATGATATGTGATTAGGACATGTGAGCCAAATAAGCTCTTTCCTTTCCTTGTTGCTTTTGGTCATGTTCTTTATCTTGGCAACAGAAAGCTCACATGGTCTGTAAGAAATGAAACTCCAATTTGCCTCCAGCTGACTAAATCTGAGAAGTATTCTCACCGTGGATCTTCTAGTCACAGGTAGGGCAGGTGACTTGCCCTCAAGTCTTGGAGATTTACCAAGGCCACCTACTCTGTGCATGTTAAGTTTGTGTTCCCGGATCTCGACACATTCTTTCCATCAGTCTAACTTGTCATTAAGGCTCTCTATATTTTCCCATGATGGTTCCTGAGCAAGGAGCTTCAAGAAAAAAACAATTAATGAGTTTTCCCCCTGGATCTTCACCTAGGATCCTTGCCTTTGGTATTATTTTTTCATCTAATTTAGACACTGTGCCTTATAAGTGGGATAGCAAGGATATTAATTTATTAAGTTATAACTCTGGAAGGTGGGGCCACATGGGACACAGTCATTCTCCAAAATTTGAAATCAGTCCTTACTTCAGGCGTGCTTTTTAATATTCTCAGAATCTTTAACCCAGAAAGTTAAGTTGTAAAATATTCCTTGGAAGACTATGCACTGCCCAGAAAAATCTGTCCCTTTTATCCAGTTTACTAACTGTGTCACACTCCAGCCCTGCCTCAAGCAGCCAATGTCCCTTTCCCATCTGCATGCTCTACTGGGAGCCTTGCGTCTTGTGTCCCGGGAAGACAGAAGTCCTCGGAAGCCAATAGCTCTCTGTCTTTCACAGCTTGGCCTCCCTGTGCTCCCAGGATCACCCTTTTGTGCTCCTCCCGGAGATCAACTCCACCACTCTCAGCACCAGATTCCTTATTTTCTCCCCCACGCATGGATTTTGGTCCAATAATTGTTGCCTGGCTTCCGCACCACCACTCTTTCCTTCTCCATGAATCACTCCTCTCAGCGTTCAGCGGGCTATAATTCACCCAGGCCCAGAAGGTGAATGCGAAAACCATTCCCCCGACCACAGGCCTCTTTCGGCCTCCCACCCCCATTTCTACATTATTTGTGATAAAAGTGTGCTCCAAATAGAGGTTTCTTACCTGTACTATTCAAACTCTCTTGAAATCAATTCAGCAGGACTTTCATTCCTGCCTTCATGCTAACTCGGCACTGGTTCGTATCATGAGGAAACCCAGAGCATCGTTTAATCTAACGGGCATGTTTACTCTTCAGTATCTTGTCCCTTCTGCTGCAGTTAACTCTGACAAGTCAAGAAAACGGACATTAACTGGTGGCAAAACAAAATTTAATATTTTCATTCTTGGTTTCCAGAACACTTGCTCTATTTCCCCCACTTCCCCTTCTTCTCTCTCTCTCTCTCTCTCTCTCTCTCTCTCTCTCTCTCTCTCTTTTCGGGGGGAGGGTATGTCGACAGGGCTTACCCTTAACACTGCAATTTAAGTAATCCCCTGCCTCAGCTTCCAGGCAACTGAGATGGCAGGTATGCTGCAGGGTAGAGCTCTCTGGTTATTTCAGTGTTGGGCTGTCCATGATCATTATTGAATCTCTTTCCTATCTCTGCCCCGTCTCAGTGAGCCTTATTCAGTCCTGGAGGGCTTAGATGTTTCCATAGTCTTTTTACCTTATAGAAATTCCTTCTGTTGCTCCATGGTTAGGGCAAAAACTTTAGTGTCGTCCTGCGCTCAGTGGTGGCCACTTAGCAAGTCCTGTTGGCTGCTACTTTCAGATTATAGTTACAATCTGATTTTCTCTCACCTTCAGTGTTACAGTCCTTCTTTTACTTGAATCACCGCAAAAGCCTTTTAAATTGACTTCATTTCCAAACCCTCTTTCAGGGTTTTACTTAGAGGGAAGGAACGTTACATAACGGTACATCAGGACTAATGTCATTACGTCATCTCATCCCTGTTTATGCCCTCACTCACAGTAAGGACCTTTCTCACTATATGGGCGAAGTCCACTCCAATTGTCAATCATTGCCAAACCGGGTTCGCTGGAGCTTTTCTGTTCCTATTTGCTATATCCCACCCTCACTGTTTTTTACCCCCACTTATCTTCATGTATTTCCTGAGCAACCAGGCCCCCTACCTTGCTTTCTACATTCTGTGTTCCTCGACTTTATAAATGGCTATTACATATTTTCCCCTTTCAGTATCTGCTCGCCTCATCAGCAAGGCTTTTGTGGACAATCATATGAAAAGAGGAACTTCTTTTTCTTGGGGGGGGGGGAGAAGGTCATAAGTTTATTTATTTATTTTTTTAGGGGAACTAATGTTAAGTGCTTATGTGGAGAAAGGGGCCTGAAAATTACCAGAAGCGGAGAAGTAATACCTAAACCCAAACAAAAAGGGAACAAGAGAGACACGTCAAGGACAGAGCCTTGGGGAACCTCAAAACTGAAGTCTGAGAAGTCTCGGGGTCTCTGGAGGGTTTGTCTGAGTTCTGGCTTTCAACTATGGCCTCTGTGGGTTGTTTTGCTTCCTTCTTGGGAAACTCCGGTTTGGAAGGGAGTTCAGTCTGCCTCCAAGGCAGCAACTGGTCATCAAGGGATAACAGAGTATCCAAAGGCAGGTCCAATCTGAAGATAAAGGCGTTTCCTGGGGCAGAGGAAGGTCTGGGGAGGAAACCTATTTGGACACTTCGGTCTAAAATCTTTCTCTCTGCTCTTTCACCAGTGAACTCTTAGGGTCAGCACCACTGATCTTCATGGGTGTTTCGTGCAATGCCAAGGGTAGGAGAGCGAGGATCTGGCTCCTGTGCCTGTTTACCAGGGCTCAGCTGTTGTACTGGTAGGTGTGGCTGTGGAGAGCTCTCCACCTGAATAGGAGGACGCTGGATGCCCGCTCTAGGTGAACGAGGGTCTGCTACTGGAGCCAGTTGCTTGCTGTGTGGTAGAGGCCTTGCTGGAGTGCTTGAGATGCC
The DNA here is from genome assembly GCF_907164565.1 of Psammomys obesus. NCBI lineage: Eukaryota > Metazoa > Chordata > Mammalia > Rodentia > Muridae > Psammomys > Psammomys obesus. The sequence continues at coordinate 37,693,907 of NW_026591086.1, forward strand.
CTGAGTAGAGCCCATCACCATTACGGGTGGGGATGGGATCCCGGGGGTCTCAGTTCAGCCACTGGGAGAAACAACTCCTAAAGCTAGGAGTTTCAAACTCCGAGGAACCTCTTCTTACTTCACCCATGTGGCGGTTGGCATCCTGTTGCTGTGACAGAATACCCTAGACTTGGGAACGCATACAAGAGAGAGCTGTATTTAGCTTTACGCTTCTGGAGCAGGACACTATCATCTGCCTGGCTTCCTATGAGGGCCCCATGTTGCTTCAACTCATACAGAAAAAATGGGAGGAAAAGCAGGAGAAAGAATGATGGGTAATCTCACTTTCTGACAACCTGCTTAATCTGTCCCAATGAAAATGAACCCCATCCCTCAAGAAAGACGTTGACTTTTAATAGGTTGTTGGATTATTAAAAAGTCATCACTTTTCAGTGTCAATAAAATTTCAGCCTGACTGCTGTTTGATCACCTCCCCGCGAGGGGGGAGCAGCCTTACCAGGCCACAGAAGAAGACAATGCAGCCATACCTGATGAAACCTGATAGGCTAGGATCAGAGGGAAGGGGAGGTCTTCCTCCCCTATCAGTGGACTTGGAGAGGGACACAGGTGGGGAAGAGGGAGGGCGGGATTGGGAGGGGAGGAGAGAGGGAGGTACAGGGGGGATACAAAGTGAATAAACTGTAATTAATAAAAATAAAAAAAAACAGATTATGAAAAACCTTAAAAATTTTTCAGCCTGAGTTTCTGAAGGAACAAATTCATAGCACAGAGTAGTATCTTTTCCTTTCCTTCCTTCCTTCCTTCCTTCCTTCCTTCCTTCCTTCCTTCCTTCCTTCCTTCTTTCTTTCTTTCTTTCTTTCTTTCTTTCTTTCTTTCTTTCTTTCTTTCTTTCTTTCTCTTTCTTCAGTTAACCTACATGAACAATAACATAATTTCTTTACATTTTGCTACGTTGTGATCCAGTGAAGACAAATTTTTTTTATTTTTATTTTTGTTCCATGATGCATTCACATAATCAAGAGGAGTGCCTGAGATGTCTATTGGGAAAACGTGCCCTTTCTTTCCGTCTTTTTCTCTGTTCACGTATGTGCATGTCTGCGCATGTGCATGTGTGCTTGCTCTGATGTTGTCATCCTGAGCCACCCACTTTATAGTTTGCGATGAGGTCTCCATCACTGGACATGGGCTGGCTGAGTAAGCTCGGCAGCTGGACTAGTGAGCCCCAGGAGTCTGCTGACATCTGCTCCCAGCACTGGGATTAGAAACACGTACTGCACTGTGCCCTTTTTCATGGGTCCTGATGATCATGCTTAGGCCCTCACGTTTGTGTGGCAAGTGCTCTACTGACTGAACTATCTCCCTCTACCCCATCCACGGGCAAGACTTTGACTTGCAGTCTGATTCGGTTTCCTCAGTGCTAGGAAAACAGGTATGTAGCATTATCCCTGGAGTGAATTAATTCTTGAATGAACAGATGAACAGAAACCTATTCTATGTTCAAAGAATACTTCCGGCCCACATACTTTCACACGCTTACCCACAGAATATCAGTGTTTCAGTATGAGGGACCTCTTTCCACAAATTTAAAAACAGAATTCCTACTGGGAATGGTAACATGCACCTGTAATCCTAGCACTTGATCTAAGATTGGAGAGTTGTGAGTTCAAGGCCAGCCTGTGCTAGATGGTTCCAGGCCCTTCTGGACTACATAGTCAGATCTTATTTTACACACAAAAATGAAACAAAACAAATTCTGTTGCCATTATTAGTCATAATGAAATACTGGTACTAATTTTAGGATTTAAGACATAATAGGAGCTGAATTTGTTTGCAGTTCATTATATGATTATAAACTCATTTAATTATAAGTGTGGATGAGAATTGCTTTTCATATGCCAAGAGAAAGCTGGAGAGCAAGCATTCTCAAGGTCTCAAGATAGCATGAAAGCCTAGTTTATAAAGGACTCTAATCCTTGTTATTTTCATTTTGTTTTCTAGGGCTAGGAATGGAACCCAGGGTATTGCACACCATAGGCAAACCTCTGCCACTGAAATACTGAACTGCATTCCAATTCTTGAAGGAAGCATTCTGTGTTACACTTCTGATAACCAAGCAGGAAAACATAAAACACGATTACATATTTAGCAAGGACACTAAATCCTGCAAGGTTCAAACTAAGAGGAATCTCTACCCCAAGGGAAAAATAAAAGGAAACCCTAAAACGTTTCAGGTATGACATGATTGAAACAGTGAGTACTCAAATCAGAAAACCCATTTGACAGAAACCACTTACCTCCAATGTAATTTAAGCATAATAACAGTAATGACAGGAAGAATAAAGTTATATCCTTACATGATGGAGTAAGTAATATTCGGGATAAAACTGGCTCTAACTAATCAAAAGCATGTTAAAGATATCTGTTGAAAACAGTGACGGGATAGATTACTTAGAGGAAAAGACCCAGTGCATTCTAGGCGAATGAAAAGGGCTGATTAATAATGTAAGATAAATCATGTTTGGCAGTGTGTTTCAAGCAATAGGTTGGACTGGCTTTAGAATATAAATTGATGCCCTGATGGCAAGTCCATTAATGGAGAAAAGCAACACAACCAAGCTCCTACTGGGATGAAAATAATCTGCAAAATCACCAACCATCGACTCTGGTCCTTACCTCACCGAGCTGCGTCGAAAATTTTGATTTTTAGAAGCAGGCTGCTTGGCACAAATATTAAGCAAAATTCTCATTACTTATTTGTCAGTTAGTTACAAATAATTTATGTACACCTCAGCACGTAGATGATACTGTTTTTCTTTAAAACAAAATCATAAGTCATGCTTTAAATTTTATAGAGTGTTGCCTTCCAAGATACTAGCCTAGACCTTCAGAATTTTACCCGCCCACAGTCCCAAGGTTATATTGTTAAGCACCAAAGATATTTCTGTTGTTGTTGTTTTGTGTGTGTGTGTGTGTGTGTGTGTGTGTGTGTGAACACTGATTAAATGGTAACACATTCTAAAAAGTCTGATTTTTTAAAGGAATCTCAAATACCTTTGTTTTAATATGATACAAAGCTTGAGTTCAAATACAAGTAGAAAGATAAAGTATAACATATTTTTAATAATAATTAACAGCTGTCATTTATTAAATGTTTATCTTATGCCTGCTAACATATATATCCATAGCATTAGTTTTTCCGTATTTGTCTATCTTTCACCAGCCCCTGCTCTCTCTTTCTTTCTCTTTTTCTGAGCATTTCAGTCAGACCTCAGGAACCTACATATAACTCTCCCTGCCACTTCCTTTCTTCCCAGTGCTGTTAAGATCTGTTCAAAGCTCTTACCATCACTTCTTGGGGTTCACTCTCACTGGATCATGGTTCTCACTTGCTCCAAGTCATGTCTAAGGTTTGAATTAGTTCATGGCTCAAGTGTGCTTTGCATGAATGTTCCCTGAAATCCTAAACATGCTTCTACAAGTCATGGTTTAGACTTTATAGAACCTAACCTAGGTGGTCAAGAACCTAACATCTTATTTCTCTACATGTGAAATTAGGTTAGTTGTACAGTTCACATTTTTAAGATGGCAGAAAGGCAACACGAGTCTCACCATGACTAATAAGTGACAGTTGAGTTGGTGGGGTATTTCTGCATTGGGTATTCTTGCAATGAAATGGCTGACAAAAGCAACTTGTGGAGAGAAGAGGGTTCAATTTTTAGTTTTCATTTACTGTGTGTCTGTGTGTGTGTGTGTGTGTGTGTGTGTGTGTGTGTGTGTGTGTAGGAGTGTGCCACTGCACTGACAAAGGCCAAAGAAAGATGCCAGGTGCAAGTTCTAATATTCTTTGCTTTATTCCTTTGTGACAAGGTCTCTCTCCATACCTCGAGCTTGGAATTTTTGAGGCCAGCATAGCAGAGAGCAAGCCACAGTGATTCCTTCGTTTCCGAGTCCCCAAAGTGCCAGGTTACAAGCATGTGTGGCCACACCTGGATTTGTATGAGAACCAAACTCAAGCCCTGATGCTGTAAAGCAAACCAGGCTACCCATTGAGAAATTTCCCTAGGCCCGGGAAGCATTTGTTTTGGCCTGTAGTTTGAGGGTACATTCAATCATTGTGGGGAAGACATGGCTGCAGGAAGGTCAGGCAGCTGGTCCTTACATCCATAGTCAGGAAGCAGAGTGATGCATGCTAACTGGATTTCTCCTTTTCATGCAGCTCAAGGTACCAGCCCACAGAATGGGGCCAGAGTCAGAGCTAAGGTTGTTACCTCAATTAACATTATCTAGATAATCCCTTATCTCTTCAGTAACACTAGTTTCTCTCAAGTTGACAATATTTGTCATGCCCCTGTCATGCCCCTGTTCCCTTCCTTTTTGTCTCTTCTGGAATAATACTGTTGCTATTGTGTTATCCTGGCAATGGGAAGGGAATTTGGACTGAAGGCTTTCTCCTGCAGTTGCCTGTGTCCTGGAAAACAAAGCTCATCTTTCCGGAAGATTTGTCTTACAAAACAACATCATAGAGTATGTTACCCTGAGAATCTCTCCAAAACAAAGGTTCTATGCTGCTTTTTATTCCTCCTCAGAATGTTCATTACAAATTAGTGCAAAAATTGGGCATCTGTATAATATAGTCATGTTTTATCTAAATCAGTTCATTCTGAGATTTAATTCTTTTCTAGTATCTGGGATGTGGAACCTGGCCTTTAATCATCATATAGAGCCTTCAGTAACAAAGTTTATTGCATAAAATTGTGATCTGGATCAGACACACTCTGGGTCTTTGTAACCTGTACTTTTTTTTTTTTTTCAATATATCTACCAGTTCTTAGGAAGCAAATAAGCTTTGAGATATTTAACATGAAAAGATATGTGTAAGTTTGCTTCTTAAGCATTTTATTTTATTTTTTTTAGAAAAAGACAAAGTGAAAGGACAAAAAGTAGGCCTTACAACCCTATTTTTCAAGAAATTAGTGTTCATTCACATATAATCAGTTGCCAACAAAGCCATGTTAAAGTGGCTCAGATCCAGAGGAGGAAGTAGAGAGAAGTCCAAGGGACTTTCCAACTCAGATTTAGCTACCTAAATCAACTATGTCACTTGTTAGAGTGACAGGTCAGGAATCTGGCATGCAGGGCTATCCCAGAACTCCTCTAGGCCCTGCTGGCTCACCTAAGGAAAGGAGGCATGCTGGTTAATTTTTCTGTTTTGTTTTTGTCAGCTTGATACAACCTAGTCATCCAGGAAGAAGGAACTTCAATTGAAGAATTATTCAGATGGAATTGGCCGATGGGCATATATACACAGCATTTTCTTACATCCGAATTAATATAGAGGACACTGGCCCACTGGGGAACAGCACTCCTACTTAGGTAGTCCTGGGCTTTATAAGAAAGCTAGCTCAGCAGGAGCTAGTGAGCAAGTCAGATGGTGAGCCAATACACAGCGTTCTTTTTTGGTTTCTGCCTAAGTCCTTGCTTGAGTTTCTGTCTCAACTTTCCTTAATAAGGAACTTGACCTGGAAGTGTAAGCCAAATAAATCCTTTCCTTCCTAAGTTGCTTTTGGTCAGTGTTTTATCAGAATAACAGAAAGGCCAAATAGAATGGGAAGCATGGCTTAATTAAAACTGTATACAGTCCCATTTCTGCAGGAAGACTCCATGTCTGTGCCAGGTCTTAAACAGAGGGACTTGTGGAATACAAGGCTTTATGACCTTTAGCAACATCACCACTGAAGAATTAGCACACTCTGACTAAAAGGATAAAGAATTAAAATATGCAAAAGAGAAGTAAAATTTTGCCAACAGATAAAAAACATATTTTGAATATTATATAATATTCCTAGAAGAAAACATGAACCAAAGATTAAATATTAAGTCTTTCAAGTGTAATTGGAGAATCCCTCAGCCTAGGCCTGTAGTGGTTTGAGTGAGAATGTCCCCCATAGGCTCAGACATTTGAAAACTTGGTCACTAGTTGGTGGTACTGTCTACCAAGGGTTAAGAGGTGAAACCTTGTGGGAGAGAGTATGTCACGAGGGTCCGGCTTTGAGAATATAAGGATTTCCTGACATTTCCAGTTTCAGTTGTCTTGCTTTTTGTGGTTGCAAGTTTTCTCCATTTCCAGCCAGTACACCTGCCACTTACTGCTATACTCACTTCTCTGCCATGATGAAGTTTCATTCTTCTAGATTTCTAAGTTGCTTCTTCTGTAAGTTGCTTCATCATCATGGTGCTTTAACACAGCAACAGAAAATGAACTACTGCAAGGCATGTCTTTTTTTTCTCTCTCTCTTTTCTTTTTTCTGACAGCGTCTTGTTATCTAGTCCAGGCTAGTTTTGAATTTGTATCCTCTCACCTCAGCCTCCTGAGCGCTGAGACTACAGACATGTACTGCCACATCTGGTTTGAGCTGAGCATTTCTATATACCACAGAGGGGATATAGGAGAGATTAATGCCTAGAATCGTAGACACAATGAATAGTAACTGAGTAAATGACAGAATTAAGCTACTTCTCATTTAATAAAGACCACTTGTGTTTCACTCTGTATAAAAAGACAAAGACTTTAGACTGATTGTTGTTGTTGTTTGAAACAGGGGTTCTGTGTGTAGCCTTGGCTGTCCTGGAACTCATTCTACAGAGTGGCCTCACACTCACTGATTCACCTGCCTCTAACTCCCAAGTGCTAGGATTAAAGGTGCCTGTCATCATTCCTGGTTAGACTGATCTTAAAGAAAGACCAGAACTATACTACATGTGAGATATAGGTTAAAAATTCTTACTCAAAGGCAAATAAGGTTGGGTTCAAATGGTCAAATGTAGAAGCCTATGCCAACATTTTTCATCTGAACTATAATAGTAAATAAAAATGATATAGAAAGTTAAAGTCATAGTATCACAGAGAATGGGTTTCAAGTAAATCAATATTAAATAAAATTAAGACAGTTCACAATTCCCAACAGAGATAACAAATATGGATATTTATGCACGATACCACACCCAAAAAGAGCAAACAAGAAATAAAAGATAAAATTTAAAAGATACAAAAGCCGTGGGCAGCAACATATTTAGGAACACGGGACCTTTTGTTACGTGTGACATGTCAGTGCAGAAGGTAGTGTGTGCACCCATTAAACATCGCTTCCTAACGTGTCTGTAAGGATGTTTCTGGGCTGGAGTGACTTTTGCGTGTATGGGCTCAGGGTATACAGCCCTGGCCTAATGCTGATGGACAGTAGCCTTTCCTTGAAGGCCTGCATGCAACAAGAGACTACGGAGAGAAGAATGTCTGCTTTCTCACTGCTTCCCAGCTGGAGCTGCTACACCCATAGCCCATCCTGCCCTGGGACTAGAACTTTCATCACAGTCTCTGCAGTTTCTCAGGCTATTGGACTTAGTCCTTTGGCCTCCCAGAGTTCCTCAGCTTGCAGATGGCTGATGCCATTTGCTTGTTTTTCCAACCTGTATGATGTTGTAATCGGATATATGACTCCTACTAGTTTTGTTTCTTTGGAGAACTCTGACTAAAAATACAGTCACTTTCTCACAGATAACAATTATTTCAAAGACTAAAACATTGCAATTAATATGATATATTTCACATGTTCACACAGTCACATAGCAAGATTTGGGTCATAATATATATCAAGATTTGGGTCTTCATATAGCAAATATACAGTCAAGTGTTCAAGTCCCATTCACCAAAATGAATTACTTAGTACGCTGAAAAGAAAATAAATGTTGACAAACAGAAATAAAATAAATATTGTCTGATCCCAACACAGTAAAATCAGACACTGACTAAAAATCTAGATATAGTTTCTTTCTTCGGTGATTTATTGGGAGCAGTGTAGATTGAGTCCAGAGACTTACAGTCACTATTACCGAACAGCACTCTGAGCCTTCTTCAAATATTTCTTAATCATTAACTTTTTATGTTCGATAATTACACACAGGTACACAATGTTGTATCACAATATTTAAGTTCAATAGCCTCCTGGATAATTTTTAAGTAAAATTTCAATGTTCTGCTTTATATGTTTTAGCATCATAAAATTATTTCAACACAGTTAGAACCTCTCTCAAGTGTGCTTCTTATTTTCACTTGGTAGTGGCTTCTATTCCCCATTCCTCTGACACACATAACTCTTAAACTTGGCACCTTAGCATAGCCACCATCATTTATGTTGGATTGACGCATACAGATATCTTATTATCTCACTGTCAGGAACCCAGGAGAAGCCTGTCTTGGCAGTTATGACTTGAGGCCTCTGGTGTGTGTGTGTGTTGACCCTGATGGTTGATGGATTATACTCCTCTCTAGATGTCTTCACTCACACTATGATGGAGCAATAGTAATAGAACTTCCTGGGACTGGGTCAAGTAGAGCCCCTTTGTGCCTCGGGAGTAGCTACTTCCTGTTGCTGTGATAAAAATACCATGACCAAAAGCAATATGAGGAAAAACAGATTGTCTTAGATGATATTCTGAAGCCTACAATGGTAAGAAAGGCATGGAATGGGTGGCAAGCACAGGAAGAAGGGTGATCACATTTCATCCACACAGGAAATAGAAAGACAAGTTATAGGTGCAGGCTACAGACTCTCAGATCCTGTTCTCAGTGATGTCCTTCCTCTACAGGGCTACCCTTTCTAAAGGTCCCACAATGACCTAAACGATGTCACCAAATGGACAAGAAGGGCTCACGTATGGGAGCCTATGGATGACCTTTCCCATTCTAACCACCACAGCATTTCTCTGCTAGACCTATGTCTTTTCTCTGCTGTGTGTTTCCAGTTAGTCAGTTTCAGTGTACTGGGCTCTGTACAAGGCAAACAAAAGCTCCAAAGTCCTGGTGGAATCAGCTCACTTTTTCGATCTAATCTCAGAAGCCATGTAACATCTGTCTTAGAATCCAAACATCTATGAAGCCCCATCAAAAGCCAAAGGGAAGGGACAGTGAGTCTACCTTTTGGTGAGGAGGTGGAGGGCAGGTGGAAGTGGAGCTCTGGAAAAGCATTGAGATCGGAAACGCCATTTTGCCCATTTTGGGGAAAGCATTCCCAATCATCCAATCATCTGTCAAATATTTCCCACAATGCTCCACGCAGTCGAGTTTCTGTTTTAACCACTGTGAGAAAATTCTTAAATTTGTTAACCTGTTCTTTTGTTCATGGTATTAATACTGTGACAGAGGATCTTGTTTAAAACTCCGGATATATATGGGAGAGTTATGTCTCTTGGGAGTAGACACAGGAACTCCTGTGTCATAGCATCTTCAGGGACCACCATTACACACAGTGTCAAATTGTCTTTCACTGGAGTTAAATCAACTGTGACTCATCAACTAACTACATATTAGTGCTGGTTACTTGACAATCAACCAGCTCTCTGTGACTGTCTTGCAGAACATATTCCCCAATGTAAATAGCAGGCTTTAAAAATTAAAGATTTTCTTTCTCTCACACACAACATTCATAGTGTCCTGAGGAGCTGGGATGAGAGGGAGAATCATTTGTTGACTGAACAATGTTCTGTCACATGATAGAGTTGATTTTGCTTGTAGACCTGTTTGGAACTTGAGATCAACAGTTCTTAAAAATTAAGTGCCTTTCATTTCAAGGTAAAGCTTACATTACGAAAACATATAATGAACAGGAAGCAAAAGTTTGAAAAATGGCATTTAGTTTTTCAAATCTGTTGTCACTTTTACAAATAATAATTATTTTGGAATGAAAATATGCAAATGTGAGTGTGCATCTCTGTATACTTTCTTCCTGATAGTCTTTTTGTCTCCTCTCTTTTCTGATGTTTTCGTCTTAGCTTCCTTGTTATAGTTTTGTTATTGGAAGAACTCTTGCCTACAGAAGGGATGCGAAGAAGGAAAGAGACAATAGATAATAGCTTAGAAAACTTGAGCATTGCTCGCCAGCAATATTCTGAAGCAATTTTTGTGTTGCTTGAGGAGAGAACATGGATGACAGGTCTGGGATAGTTACATGAACTGCTATGAGAGTAAAAACTTAAAGGGACATCTATCTAATTCTAACACCTGCATGATTTTCTTATCCAAAAATTAAGAACAGCTAATTAAGTTTCTCCCTTAATTCCTAAAAAAAAAAAAAAAATGTTCAGCATACCTTAGGAAAAAAAAATACAGACTAAGATCACTTGAAATGCCACTTGGAGATTGATGGAATGTTCAATATTTTTATTAAAATTCTTATTTTTATGTGTATATAGGGCAGTATTCACATAAACTTATTTTTAATGAGGCCATATATGCAGTTTGTTTTTAATTTCCTTTTTTATTTTGCCTTGAATAACTTAAGTGATTTAGTGAACTTTCTAAATCAATGAATAAAGTTGTATACTTTTAAAGGCTGCCTAGCATTTATTACATGAATTTATTAATCAATGGATATTTTGTTTATTTAGAAACTTTTACAGATATTTAGGATGTTGCAATCAATACTGTTGGACATGTATTTTTATTTTTTCCTTAATTACTGTTCAGTGACAGATTTCTAAAATAAAACTTCTTTGGCTTATATGCTCAAACACTGGCTTGCTTACAGCCTAAGGATCCTTAGAGCAAGGATGAAGTCACTTGCCCACTCAAATTATTCTATCTATCAGAAGATGATTATGTGGAAAATAATGGTTACATTTAATGATGTGTCCTCTGGAGCTGTGACTTAACTTGGAGGGAAAAGGGCAGGGATGGGGATCTTTAGTCCAATGCAATAGCCACACAAGGTTGATGGGCAACATATAGGGACAGAAGTAGGCTATGATCTAAGCAGGAGCCTGTCACGTGGTAGAGTCAGATACTAACTAAACATGGCAAGAAAGAGATGACGAGACACGACCAATATATGGCCTGTGGATCCATTAAAACAAACAAACAAATAAAACAACCCAACCTGTCCCTCAGCCCTAACTTTAATCCTCATCCTTCTGTCATATTCTGAACAGAGGAGCTGAGGACACAGCTCAGTTGGTGGAGTATTTGCTTAACATGCTCAATAGTGTGGTTTGAGGCCCAGCACTGCAGAAAGCTGGCGTAGTGGCACATGCCTAAACCTGGGGAGGTTAGAGAAGGAGGATCAGAATCGCGTGCTTATCCTCACCTTTGTAATGAACGTAAGGTCTGCCTGGGCTACTTGAGAGGTGACTTAAAAATAAGAATGAATAGAGAATGTCAAGTCGCATGGAAAGGACAACTATCTTCAGAGACCTTGTGGCATGGACTTGTAATTTGCATGAGAGGAAAAGTTTTGCAGAGTCCAGTTTTACAGAGAATAAAGAATGCCAGTTCATTCTTACGTGGGCTGCTGCCTCTCCTTCTGCGCTTTGTCGGCTTGTTCTTATTCAACTTTATGAAATTTAAACCGAAGTTCCTCTTTAACATTTCCTTCATCATGACCTTGGTGGAATAAGCAAGTACCGCTTGAGCATGAGTAGAACAGAACAGGGAGACATGTTGGGAACTTAAAAAAGGGTCTTGTGGGTGGTCTGGGATCTTGCCATACAGATGTCAGTTTGAGGGAAGTGACATGTGAAGGCCAAAGGCGGTGGCTGCTGTGTGAATGAAGACAGGTGTCGCCAAAGGATGTTTGGCTGGATTCCTTCTCAGGTACCTTGTAGGGGATGGGCAGGGGGTGTAGGGTGGAGGTCTGGGTTCATGAGATGAGTGGACGCAATGGAAACTCAGAGAATACAGAAGAAAAGAAAACAAATACACCACTGTTTCTGATTACCTGAATATGAACAAAACAACAACAACAACAAATCAAAACAAAACAAAAAAACAGGTATGAGCTTCCCCACTCCAGTCTCCCAGAGTGGAGCTAAGACCTCAGCCCACTTTCTGACCAGAAGGGAGCAGTGCGGTGAGAGCTGGTGAGTGCAGATTCCTTCTCTGCTCAGTACATCCTAGAGCATCCTAGGAGAGCCTCAGGATGGTAGAAATCCCAAGACAGATAGTTGCTTTAGGTATTTTGTGATTTTTTTTAAAGTTTTTATTTACCTGTGTGGATATTTGGTCTGCAGGTATGTCTGTGCATATTTGCTTGTTGCCTGTGGAGGCAGGAAGACCACTGTGGATCCCAGGGACTAGAGCTATGATGGTGAGCCACCATGTGGGTACTGAGAATTGAAATCGGGGGAAATCTGTCAGAGCAGCCAGTGCTCTTAGCTGCTGAGCCGCTTCTTCAGCCTGCGAGAGTTTATGTGTACCACATAGGTGCAGGAACACAAGAGGGTGTCAGATCTCCTGGAGCTGGAGGTGCGGGTGGTGCAGCCTCTGCGTGGATGCTGAGAAGTAAACCTGGGCTCTCTACCAGAGCAGCAGGCATTCTTGACCTCTGAGCCATCTACCAACCCCACCTTTGGCTAGAGGACTCTCATTAAGATACCTTTTTTTTTTTTTTTAAATATTTCTCTTATTTCTCTAATAAAAGTCTGTATTGAGAAGGAAAAATTTAAAGCTTTCAAATAAAACTACCTTCGATTGGAGGTAGGCTCTAACTAAAAATAATTTGTATAAAAGTAAATGAGTAAAGTTTATCATCATCATCATCATCATGATTATTATTTTAAAGGAACATATAAACACACAGTGACATACAAGGAATGAAGACTACACTGAGAGGGATCCTGATTGGCTCTTCACCCACTGAGCTTTCTCAGTGCTTCCCTTCCTATTTTTAGAGAGTGTCACATTCTGGCATTGAACTCACAATGTAGTCAAAGCCGACTCCGAACTCCTGATCTTCTGATTCTGTGTCTACACAGAGCTGGGATGACAGGCATGTGCCACCATGCCCAGATTTTTAACAGGTTCATTTTAAGAAAATATTCTAATTCGTAGAGTTCATTGTACACAAATGCCATAGAAAGGTAGACACAGCTATTAATCCGACAAAAAGAGTATTGCCCTACTTCCGGTTTCTAGTCTTGGCCCTCTTCTCATCAAGCATTCTAGATGAATAATACCGCAAATCAACCCTCTCATGTTTGGCAACACAGATTGTTCAGCCTGGGATGACCAACACTTCCGTGTCTTTAACTTCTAGCTCAGGTTCTTTCTGTCCTCTCACTGACCTCCTCAGGTTTGATCCCTACATGAAGGGAGACGGGATTTCCTGGGCCAGCCTGCAATTCCATTCCTAACAGCCTGCAGAGCTGCTTATTCTCTGTGAGGGAAGTAACAGCTTTAATGATGTGGCTTCCCCTTCCCTTTTGTTTCTCTTTTCCACCTCTCACTCGCCTCTTGAGACTCTGCCTGCTTGCCCTCTCCCACCTTCTCAGCACATGGCCAGCCTTTATTTCCCTCACCTGGCAGAGACCTGCAGATCCCACATGGAATGTAGGAGCCTCGATGAGAGCACCAGGCCCAGGTCCTTTGGGATCCTTGGCTAAATTCAGAAAACAGCAGAAGGCAGAGTGGGCTTCAGATAAAAGGAGTTGTCAGAAAGGAGATTAAACAAAAACATGGGCTATATATTTTTAAAAGACATAAATAACAATGAAAGAAAAGAAAATGTGAGTAAATGAATTGGTAAAGTTTTATGAGCTTTGCTAATAGAGTGGAGATAAGAGAGTCTAGAGATAAGAGACAGGCATATTAATTAATTAAGACAAGGTAATCAGAAGAGGGAAGCAAAGAGTGGTGAATGCAGAAAGGGATAAAGATAAGAAAGAAAGATAAAAAAATAGAGTATTGCAAAACAGTAAGAACAAGAAATAATAAGAATGTGTGATTACAGGGAAATACATTTTAGAAAAAGCCACAACTATCCTTTGCTTTCTAGTTAAAAATTTCCAAGAACTGGTCATTTTTCTGTGTCTGGTTGGAAGTGATTGTAATATGGGGAGAAAGCTTTGGTCCAAAAGGGCTGTGTTCTAACTAGACCATTGACAGATGGCTGAACTCGTGTTATTTTTATGAGTTGTAATGCAAACATTTTTATGGCTTCAAAAAATTCTTTATTAATTACACTTTATTCACTTTGTATCCCCCCTGTGTTTCCCTCCCTCCTCCCATCCCAATCCCTCCCTTCCTCCACCCTCTGCATGCATGCCCCTTCCCAAGTCCACTGATAGGGGAGGTCTTCTTTTCCTTTTTTCTGATCCTAGGCAATTAGATCTCATCAGAAGTGGCTGCATTGTCTTATTCTGTGGCCTGGTAATGCTGCTTCTCCCTCAGGGAGAGGTAATTAAAGAGCAGGCCTATCAGTTCATGTCAGAGACAGTCCCTGTTCCTATTATAATGGAACCCACTTGGATACTGAACTGCCATGGGCTACATCTGTGCAGGGGTCTTAGGTTATCTCCATGCATAGTCCTTGGTTGGATATCAGTCTCAGGAAAGACCCCTGTGCTCAAAATTGGTTCTGTTGCTCTCCTTGTGGAGTTCCTGTCCTCTCCAGATCTTACTGCTTCCCACTTCTTTCCTAAGAGTCCCTGCACTCTGCCCAAACATTGCCCTGCCCATAAGTCTCAGCATCTGCATTGATAGTCTGCAGGGCAGAGCCTTTCAGAGGTCCTCTGTGTCAGGCTCCTGACTTGTTCCCTCTTTTCTCCTTCTTCTGATGTCCATCCTCTTTGCCTTTCTGGATAGGAATTGAGCATTTTAGCAAAAGTCCTCCCTCTTGATTAGTTTCTTTAGGTGTACAGATTTTAGTAGGTTTATCCTACATCATATATCTATATGAGTGAGTATATACCGAGTGCTTCTTTCTGCTTCTGGGATAGCTCACTCAGGATGATCTTTTCCAGATCAATTGTCAGTATATAAATAGTATTTTCACTTTTAAATATTTATTCACTTGGTTTTTGTGTGTGGACGGTCTATGCCACGTGCCCATGTGGAGACTGGAAGACAAGCTTTGACCATGGTTTCTCTCCTTCCATCTTACGGCTGCCATTGTAAATCCCTGTTTAGATTAGCTGGGAGCTCTCCTGTCTCCACCTCCCACCTCAGTGCATGGCTGCTGGTATGACAGAGGTGGACCACAACATCTGTCTTTTATATAGTGTTCTGGATCGAAAGCCAAAGCTTCCCCAGGGGCTGAGCACTGCTTCCCCATTGGTGGTGCTGTCTGGAGAGCTTACAGAGCCTGCCGGATCTGTGCTGGAGGTCAGGTTTTCAGGGCTCCTGTAGACTCTCTGCTTTGTGTTTGTGATTGAAGATGTGATCTGCCTCTCAGCTCCCAGCACATCATATGGACTCAACCTTTGAAACCGTAAGCTCAAACAAATGTTTGCTTTCTAAGTTGCCATTTGGCATAGTGTTTCATCATAGCAATAGACAAATAACTAATTAACATGTGGGTTCAGGGGATAGAATTTGTATCATTAGGCCTGTACAAATATTACTTTTATTCACTAAGACATCTACCTGCATGGAAATAATATTTCTAAACACTATGTTTATTCCTATTTTAATTTTCTCATATATTCTTTTCTTTGTTATTCTAGTAAAACGTGAACCTCTGAAAAGAGAATAACTTTGTGAAGCTTGAGCTGTGTGGATTTATGACAAGAGAATGCACCTAAACTAGTTTAACAATGTTAGTTTGAGAGTTTTCATTTAAGTAGCTTCTTAGACTACTGAAGATGTAATTTCTTTTGAGGCCTCAAAGACACAGTGAAGGTTATACAGTCATTGCCAAGTCCGGATATTATCCAGACACTAAATGCTTTTGAGTTTAAGTAAGAGACAATCCAGCTTCACAAGTTACATGTCTGGAAGTTTCTAGCAGCTGAAATGGCCTCAGCTCTAAAGAGCTTGACTCTCCAACTCTGACCTTTGCCATGCACAGTGGGCTTTTCACATTTTCATGTTTTCATCTACTGCCTCCTGTGCGCAAGACAGCTGCTGCCTCTCCAGGCATCATGTCTGTATACAAATTTCACAAACTGGGAGGGAACAGCTCTTGCATTTTTTTGCCTTTGAGGCTATCAGGGAAATGCCAGGCTTCTCTTTGATGTTTCACAGGCCAGAACTAGATCTCAGGACACCTCTTGTCTAGTCATTTGCAAAAAGAAAACGAGATTATTCTGACTAGTGTAGACTAATGGTGACTCATTCCTTGGGACTATGTCCCTGAGATATCAAGCATTGGAAAATCATGTTTCTATTAGAAGACTAGGAAGGTTTAAGGACCTTCAGGTAGGCAAGTCACTGAAGGACTTGTGCAATCTAAGGTATCTGTGTATGTAGAATGCAGATAGCACATTAGTTCTACATAAATCAGTTACAGAGGATTTTGAACTAAAAACTAAACACTGTTTTCTTTAAAAAATAAAGATAATGTTTTGTTTAAATTATTAAGTAATTCTGGAATGAAATAATGACCAGGTATACATTGTATTCAGTGATAAATTAGATTGACTGATGTTTTGATTAACCCATGTTCAGTTAGATCTCTATAGAAATTTATAAGGCACACATTTCTATAGAAATCTATATGGCACACTTGTTCAGTTAGATTTCTATAGAAATTATAAGCAGTATGAATTCCTCCATTATGTTCAATTTGGTTATGACCAAAATACTAACTTCCGGTATCATCAGATTTCACCAGACGGAGAGTAAGGTAAGGGCCACAGCACAGATCACTAAAGCATTTTGGGGGATCTACTTTCACTATTAGATTTTTTTTCTCCTCATGAGTGGTCTTCCCAGAGGAATGTTTGACACTTGCATGAATATACACTGGCACCCACCTGGTACCTAGCATTTGCCTCACTTGTCCTCTGTAGCATCTTCTTTTTAAAATGATTTATGTCTGTTTATACTGTGCACATTGACGTTTTGCCTGCATTTGTGTATATGTGAGAATCTCAGATCCTCTGCTGGAACTGGAATTAGAGACAGTTGTGAGCTGCCATGTGGTGGATGCTGGGAATTGAACCTGGGTCCTCCGTGAGAGCGGCCAGTGCTCATACACACGGAGCCATGTCTTTTGCCCCTTGCTGTAGCTTCTTGCCTTGGTCTGCTGCCAAGTTCTGAGGCCTCCAGATCTACCACTTAGGAGCTACTGCTTCAGGTGGCTTTCCCAGTACCCTCTGAAAAAACTTTCTCTTTCTTCCATGGATGACTCCATTGCCTCTCACTACTGGCCACCTTTTTGGCATGCGAAAGGAGAATACGATGTGTCAACCGGTGTAGATGTTTTCTTTTTAATAAATAAAAGAGACTCTAAAAGAACAAATCATAGGCAGCATTTCAAGAGGATAGGGAAACTGGAAGCTTCCTGCCAACCGTTTGCAAGACTGCAACACAGAATTGAGAGAAGGGGTCTCCTAGAATGGAATGATCACTCTCCTTAGAAAATCAACACAGAGGCCAGGCAACATGAAAATATAGTATGAGCGAGTGGGGAGGCTGAGATGGGAGAATCATACACGGGCAGTAGTCGAAAAACTCCTGCCTTGGTGATACAGAAGGTCAAAGTTCAAACACCATCACCAACATCAACAGAACACTTCTCTCAATTCTACTTTAATATGTTTTCTGCCCAATAAGTTTTCTTTTAATGTTTATTGTCATATTATTTTTATACAAATTTCCCTTCCACACACATTTTTTGGCCTATACATTATTTTTCAGTTTTGTTTCATTATATATCTTCTTTAGTTTGTTATACTATTTAATGCACAGAACAATGAGTATGCGCACAAAATAATCTAAGCATATAATAGGTATATGTGCACTTCCATGTTTATTGTGGCATTTTTCACAGTAATGAAGACATGGAGTCAGCCAGGCTACCTATCCACAGATGAACTGATAAATAAATAAAATGCTTTATTCTATCATAAAGAAGAATAAAATTATGTCATTTTTTTTCTTCAGGAAAAGTATTGAAATGAAGATCATCATGTTGAGTGAAATAAACCAGACTCAGAAAAGCAAATACCACGTTTTTTTCTTACAAGTGGAATCTATGTAAAATATACACATACACATCCATACACAAACATACATATGTAACATAGGAAGGGGACTACTTGGGGAGAGAAAAGAGATTGAACAGGACAAGGGGGGAAAAGATAATGAGGTATGAATATGATATACTTGAAAACGTCAGCGTGCTGAAAGCAAAGTGAACATGAGTTGCAGAGCCACAACTGACCATCTACAGTGAACCGTTTTTACCTAAGTCTCAGGGAAGACTGTGGAAGACAGGCAGAATGACCATAAGAACTGCACGACCATGATGCCTGGTGCTGGACAGTGTCTGCTAGACATAACAGAGGTGCTGCTTGCAAAAATACACCTAAAGTATAATCGACTAAGTAAGACCTGTGCAGTTACAACACCCATTGACATGCTAACTCAATAAGGGAAATTTCATAAGACTGTTCCTAGATGAAGATCTAACCAGTGACTGTTAAGAGAGTAAGAATCTGTCTTCTCTAGAAACAGGTGCATGATACAGAAGAAGTCATGAACTTGGAAGGAAGTGAGGGATGCTAGAGGAGCTGGAGGAGAGAGAGGGAATGATGTAAACACATCATTCATGTATAAATTTTTCAAAAAAATTTAAATAGAAATGAAATGTTATAATAAAATCCATTATTGTATAGGTTAAGTTTTAAAATTAACAAAAATAAAATATAATTAAAAAGAAACAAATGAATAAATGCACAATGGCACAATAAGATACTCAAAGAATGCATTCACAGACTTTGACACTTATCTTTAAACTCCTTCAAAATATGCATAGAGTAACCATCTTTTTTTCCCCTCAACTTCTCCAAAGATGTTATTTTGTTGATTTGTACAACCTGGGCTCCCATCTTCTCTTCCCTGCTTAATATAAACCCTTTCATTTTTCCATTCTCCCTCTTCAGAGATATTTGATGCTAATGTTGTACCTTTGTACTTACACAGAGAGAGTGCACACAAACAAACCATATATATTCAATCTATATATATATACACATATATACATATATTGAATTCTTTCCTCTGCTCACCTTTGACTTTTCTTTTTTCTTTTAATCATTTCTAATCTCTACTTCCACATTCTGACACACTACCTTTGAACACTTGTTTCCCTTTTTATCTGGCCTTTGACCTCATCTACGAGTTCTTCAGCAAAAAATGCGTCTGAATGTGGCTGAATGTGCATCTTTATCCACAGTATCTCACATGCAGGCGAGGCAATCTTTGGAACATCTGGTGCTCCGTCTTCCCTTGTTTTCAGATGGGGCAAAAGCCTAAACCAGTGCTTCTCAATCTGTGGGTCACCATCCCACTGGGTGTCCTTATCATATATAATGCCGATCAGGTACTTACATTATAATTCATACCAGAAGCAAAATCACAGTTATGAAGTAGGAACAAATAATTTTATGATTGGGGCTTACCACAACATAAGGAATTGTATTAAAGGGTCACAGCATTAGGAATGTTAAAAACAACTGACTTAGAGGTTTGGTATTAGGTACATGGGAACTAGCATAAACTTCAGTGAAAACACTTCTGTTTTCCAGGGGCTGTTTCTAACTAGAGTCATGAAAATAAAGAAAATATGTTAGAACCTCTCAGTTTTTGAAATGGCATACTTCTTATCTTCTATCTCTTCTCTCTATATCACAGCAAGGTTGATAGAATCCAAAGTGAAAGTTACAAAATTTGGTGAGTCTGAGACATATAAAGTGGCAAAGTCAACTTGAGAGTTAAGAACACATTTCTCAAAAAGAAACTATTACTAAACAAATTAGCTAAACTGTATCAGGTACTATGACTTTATTCTTAATCCCATTTTAAATGTAATCATTTGTTGAATTTTGCCTTTCACCGTACCGGCATTTTATCAAAAGATTGTAACAGGTCTTTCCTTATCATTATCAACATATCAAAGCCTTTTTTAAGTGGGTACAAACAGGGTATTTGTCAATTTGCTTAATATACACATCATTTTTTGAAAGTACAAAAGGATTCAAGATACTCAATAATTCATTTAATGATTTATTTCCAGAGGTACCATAAGGATGTTTTGAACCAAATGAATGAGTTAAAAATAGAAGTATTATAAAGTGATTGGCAGGTTAATATGAGGGTATCAGGCATGCCAGGCAAGTAAGCTACATTCCCATTTCTCCACATCTCTTAAAAAAAAAGAACAAAAAACAAAAAAACATACTGAAATTCAAAAATTTTTACAATTGATTGCAGCGGTTATACCAAAAGTAAACTGCATATTTCCTGTGCAAGTTGGTTGGTGTTTTTATTAAAAGACTTGGCTTTCAGCCTATGAGCTTTTACTTGTCTTTATGAGATGAAATATCTAGAATGGAATAGTAGCTGGGTCATCTCTGGCTATAGTAACTGACGCCTGGAATACTCTGCCGACTGCTCTTCTGGCAGGTGGTCCAAGAGGAACAGCTTCCGTAGAGGACAGTATTTCAGTTGCTGTGTTTCTTTCCTGTCCTCCCTGAGCTCTGACTGAACATGGATTCTGAGCCAGGGTTACAACTTTCTTTTGGCACAGGCAATTGTAAGCGTACCTAAGTACCCGGCCAGCACCATGGCTGCCAGGCATTGGAGGCTGTGGTGGTTGGGTACTTCTGTTCACTTAAGATTTTAAGTTCTGCCTGGCTCTCCTGTCCTGTCGACCTGCGTGCAACAGCTTGTGAAATAGTCCAATGGTGACATTCAACACAGAGACCACGTGTCTCTCAGGGACAAGATCAAAGTGCTCTCCACATCTGACCTCGGTCAGGCTGAAAGGACTGGGTTATGTCAGCAAATGTTCTCTACAAGGCCATCACTGACAGTTTAGAATAAAGTGCGTTGCCAATTGCCATAGCTCATGACAAAGAACCAGCAAATTAGGAGGCTGCCAGAGTGCTCGTATTAGACAAAGTTGTCTGTAAACGGCTTATTAACCTGGAAAAGCAGGACTACTTTGGCAATGGTAATCCAAGATAAACCTAGAGGAAAATCAAATGTCTCTGGGACGAGCCAAAGAAAAGAGTCTGTGCATTCTCAGCATAGGTTCTGATGGGAAAGTGTTAGGGGCTGAAATCAGCAGCCGTGTGGTGTGGCAGCTGCAGTGCGTTCACTGGCCAGAGTGCAGAGCAGACTGCTGGAAACAGGTACACTGGGGTGGAGGGGGTAGTCTCCTTTTGTAAAATAAATTCTGGAAGGGCTTTATGGATTGTTTTGGGGGAAATGGCTGATATTGGAGACTACTCAGTAACACCAATGCTATCGACTCACCCAAATTATGGACCAACATCTTACTAAGGAAAAATACGATAGAAGAAAATATTTTTTTTTAATTTATTCAAAGCGATTTTATTGCTGGTGTATATAAGAGAATTTATGCCACTAGAGCAGAGGCTGTGGATGACTCGTATTTCCAATTGGGTGGGAGGACCCGTTTAGTCTTATAGTAACGAGCCAACCGGTGAATTCTGCTCTCTATCAGAATCAAGCGGAATTTAGCATCCTTATCCTTACTGTTTCTCTCAATATGCTTTTGGATAGCAACGGCTTTCTTAATCAAATGGTAGAGATCCTCAGGGAGGTCAGGGGCAAGGCTTTTGGACTTAAGGATTCTCAAGATTTTATTACCAGTCACAAAAAGGACCTGTGCCACACCATGGGAGTCCCTCAGGATCACACCTCTCTGGGAGGGAGTCAGGCCTTTCTTGGCCAGTTTGTAAATCTGTTCCTTCACATTGTCAGACGTCAACTTTAGCCACGTGGGGATGCTACAGCGGTAGGGCAGCGCCGACTGGGACAGGCCCTTCCCAGGAGCGTGCATGCGACCCATGATGGCGGAGGTCTGGCAGCAAAGAGCAAAAGAAAATATTTTAATAGACCCTAATTGTGACTTTCAACAGTACTGTAGCATCTGAACGTGAAATTTATAATACTGTGGCTGTAAGAATTCTGTTCAGATAATATAATTATCGTCAGGTGCTATTTTGTATCTACAGTCTGTCTGCATTGTAAAAGGCACTTTGCATATGTCCTCTAGCTCATGAAGACACCTTGTTCCTGTTTTATGGGTGAGCTCACTAGCTTATACAGATATTGTAAAGTTTTGTCCACAGGTAGTGGTGTACATCTGTGATCCCAGCCCTCAAGAAGTTGAGAGATGTCAAGATTGAGGTTGACAGAAGCCTTCGTCAGTTCCAAGTCATCTGGGTTACATGCAAGGTACGGCCTCCGAAAAACAGTAAAATTAAGTCAGTTCCCTATGCACCCAGAATGAATACGAGGCACAACTGGAACTCCAGTCTAGAGTTATCTTCTTTAATTGAAAGGCGAGTAAGAATGAGCGCACAGTAGTTGCGGGGACCACACGAAAAGATGAGTAAGAAAGCACTCTCTGCTTTAAAGTGATGTTACGTGGTTGGCAGGCTGCGTGTCCAGACTTCGCCCTTGGACAGCTTCCTAGGGTGTTGAATTCTTCACAGGTGGCATCCTTCGGCTGAGTAAATGAAGCCTGTGGACCACTGAAATGAGTTACAACATCAAAACAAAAGATGGTGTTGAACTGTGCAGAGAAGGAAAAGACAGTGAATCTGAAGGCTGTCTAAGAGGTTGAGGAAATCACTTGGGGAAGATCAGCTTGCGTCGACTTCAGGTTTGCTAATTATTCTTACGGGAAAGCAGCTGTGCTACACCACCTGAGGGGTCAACAGCTGTATGTTCTTCAGCCCACCTTTATGAGAATCAAATTGTTTAAAACAAAACATGAGCTGGTGAGTTTGTTTTTCTAGAAAGCAAATGTGAGACCCAGTGTTACAGAGCTTTCTATCCATCCTCATAGGCCGTAATTTCTTTCACATGCACATTTTATAGCCAAAGACTCTATAATCCAGAGCCATTGATGTTTATGATCTCCCAAATCCCTTCAAAAATGAAATTATGCCCTGCATGATCTTCCCCAAAGAACAGCAAAGCAAATAATTGTGTTATAATGATGTTTTCCACCGAAGATGTTAAAATGTTAACTTTATCTGATTTCAACCCCAGCTTCTGAAAATATATGCAGTTAAGATGTATATGTTAATTCCTATCCACTAAGAGCACTCACCTGTTTATTATTAATGCTGAGGCTATTAAACAATACTTTACAATGAATCAAGGTTTTAATGTATTTAATATATGTGCCTATTTGTTGTGCATCGTAAGCTTAGAGGTTCTGAATTTCTTTGGAAGTCTAGAAATGATATACATTGTCAAAGTAAGACATTGTCATCCTGTTTAATGTAAACTACAAATATGCAACCTCATTTTACTCTTCATGCTCTGGCTCCAGAAACCTCAAATTCTAACGTGTTGAAGACTCTCTGGTTACTGTGCTTTCTGTTGCTGTAATCAGCACCATGACCCAAAGGAACTTGCGGGGAAGAAAGCACTTCGTCTCGTATATCTCTGTCACAGCCCACACTGAGGGAAGGCAGGCCAAGAACTCAAGCTGCACCATGGAAGCAGAGACTGAAGGATAACAATGGAATAGTGCTGGCTACTAGCTTGTTTTCTTGCTTCTGTTCAGCTACATTTCTTATATATCCTGGCCACCTCTGCCTGGTGATGGTATGACCCACAATGGAAATAGACCCTCCTACACCAACAGCAATGAAGAAAATGCCCCAGAGAAATGCCCTTGGCCCAAGAAGATGGAAGAGATTCCTTAGCTGACCCCTTTTGTCAGGTGTGTCAAGTTGACAAGAATGACCGTTGCAGCCATTCCATCAAACTGTATAGTTAACACTCTTTGCTCTTTTCTTCATTCTAATTTTCTGTTTGTCTCAAGTACCTCAAATGGTTACTGGATATATCATTTTCCCTATCTGTCTAAATGTTCAAAAGAGGATCCTACGAGAAGATAAATAGATGAATAAAATATTTGGAGGTGTCTGTTTTAATTTTAGAAATAGTAAAGCTATATGAACTTAAATGAGCCAGGTCACTCTCACCTGCCCTTAATTTCAGGTACTTGGGAGGCAAAAGATTATGAGTGCTATGCAAGCCTGGGCCATTTAATGGGATCCTGTCTCAAGATAAATTTAAAAAGTGACAGTGATGGGGTGGGTGGGAGAGATATATCAGTGGTTCTGGGATAAATTCCTAGTAGTAGAGGTGGAAAACTTCTTGAGTAATAAGCCTGAAGCATCAGCTCAAGTCTTGATTGTAAAACTCATGTTCTTTCTAGAATGTTCCATATTTGGACAAGAAAGTGAGGAAAGAGTTCATCAAATGAATGCCTTGACTTAGCAGTGACCCTATCATGCTTTCTGTCAAAACTTGGGTAAAGCTACACTGTTGTACCTACTGTCTTTTTATGGGTCCTTCAAGGAAGAACAATGCAGGACTGCTCTTGGCGTTGCCAGATGTCCCACACATTTATCCAGAAGATTGGCCTTGGGGAGGGAGATATAGAAGGCAGGTTAAGTGATGGGGGGACCTTGAAACATGAAGAAGCCTGCTGTGTGCATTTCCTCCTGTCTCCTTCCAGATGAGAGAAAAAACTGCTTCTTTCCAAACAGTCCATACATCTTAGCCTGTTGAGACACTGCAGCAGCTGCTACCCGCTTCTCCCTGCAGCTCAGCATGAATTTTTCTCTTTGTTGGAAACATGATATAAAAAGTCAATGTATTATTTATAGTAGTTATTTTCATCATTATATATTCACAATAATTGAAAGGTGGAAGAAGAGTATAAAAGAATAGAATGAGAAGAAAATGATCTGCAATGACTTGAGAAACATTCACAGAAAATGCTCAGTTGCTAAAAACAACAAACAAACAAATAACCCCCTCAAACAAACACTGATCTTTAAATACTCTGTAATCCACATCTGCAAGTCTCTATTTTTGCTGCTATATCCAAAGCAATAGTTGCTGTATAATAGAACCTGAAGAGAAATTGTCAATTCTTTCTACTTGCAGGACTTACTCATTGAGTGAGTCTACTTTCTGATGGTTGGCCCACCATACAAAGGAAATAGTGAGTTCTCTGCATGGCCACAGTCCACACCATAACCAAGCATACACTACTGACACTAGTTACCAAAAATGTGGTCTCAGTTGCAAAGAGAACTGATTGACACCGTGTACATAGATTAATCTAAACATATTACCTTTAAGAAGCAGACTCACAAATTTTATCTACTGACATGTGTTCATAATGCAATGTTTGATTACAAAGGAATATTTTATATCTATCTATCTATCTATCTATCTATCATCTATCTATCTATCTATCTATCATCTATCTATCTATGTCTATCAGATATAAGACACTCCTTATTTTCTATAAAAAGATATTCTCTGTGTATAATATCATGTATTTGGATTGGACAACACTAAAATTATCTCTTAATATTAGTCAAGGAGAGTTCAATGGTTTGAATGTGCTTCCCAAAGTTGATATATTGGAAACTCAATTTTTCTCTCTCTCTGTGTGAGTGTGTGTGTGTTTCTGAATTTGTGTGTGTGAAGGACTATGGGGATGAGAGAAAAGAGAACAGCTATATTTCTCTTTTTCACAATGCCATGAGACAAAATGTCTAACCAAGTTGGAACCTCTCTATTTGACTACAATGTCTTTCCAATCTGCAAACGTATGGAAAATACGCTTGCAGATTGGAAAAAACGTATGGAAAATACATTTATTATTATGTATTATTATTACATATAATATGTAGTATTGTGTTATAGAAACTCAGAATAGATCAGCACAGAGAATTTGGTTAAAAGGAATAGACAACATGACTCAAAATGCTAAAAATGGACCACTGCACATAGTAAGAAAGAAATCAACAGGTTCTTGTTGGGTGACTCTAATGCAAGTAGCTCTTGTCTTAAAGCTATAGCTTCAGCCCAAGTTCATTCTCCCCACCTTTCTCTGTTCTGTATTCTCATGTTGACTTCACCCCAGCTCAGATCCTATTTGGTCATAGTGTTGTCAAAGTTCTGGATCTTGTATACATGTACAGCAAAGTCAGGTACGAAAGAGGGACTGATTCCTAGGTATCACTTTTTTAAAATAGAAAATCCTTTGCTAAAGCCATCCCCCACTTTCCATGACTAGAATTTCATGGCATGCTTTTTTCCTCTATCAGGCAAAGGGAGGGAGATCAGCAGTTTTGATTAAGCATAATTAAGAGTATAATAGGTCACCTGAACAAAATGTTAATTCTGCCTAAAAGGCGGAAGCAGGGAATTGATGTTAGATTAGCAATCAAGAGTATCCCTTTCGGGTCACCCTTGGTTCAACAAACATTTAAATATCTGTGTACCTTGTTCTGTTCATATTTTATCAAATGTGCTCACATCTACACAAAATGCCCTATACCTCCTTAGCCGAAGATGACCCAGTCTTATCAGTTGATACCCAGTTTCACACTGGATATTTCTTGTCCTTTATTTTTCATTTCTGTCATCACAATCTAGGAATGTGTAGCTCAGAACAAAGCTTTCTTGCTAGCATATCCAACATACACTGGAACAGCTGGCCCCATCAACTGTGATTCTGAAATTGGGCACTGGGAAGCAGCAGACAGAACCATTGCCCTCAGCACTTGTGTCCTGTTGAATGAAAGCAGGGCTTTCTGTCTTGGCTTTAGAGAGAGGGAAAGTCTCCCCACCGGACAATGCCACTTCATACCAGGAGTAGATGTGCTCCTCTCCTCAGGGGCTAGAAATAGTCATCTACCTTTTAATACTTGTTCCTTCTTCCTCAGGACCCAGAATAGCCACTTTTTAAAAAGACTCCCTTGTACTTGGTTCTAGTTACCAAGTACAAGGTTCTATCTCCTATAATATTACTGGAAGTGTCATACAGCGCTTGCTGGCTGGGCCCATAATACCACTGATATATACTTGTGTTTCCCACACTTCTAGTTCACTGGTGAGATACTGGTTGGTTTAAGTCATGCAAATTCAGTATGGTACAGCCTCTTTCAGCCTAGGTTCTTGAATTACTACACGAATGAATCCTATACCATCTAATTTTATCCTGCCTCAGTTCTGTTATACATTCCAATTATATTTTAGAAATTTAAATTCTGGACCTATTGGCTATGGCAATTGCCCTACCCTGAACTACATAACTCTCCTTTATTGGAGATGAGAACAGGAGAAAACAAGTTTTCCAGGGTTACGTAGCTTTTGTTGTTTATGAACTGTTGGTGAAAATTTAGGAGTTGAGGGAATTGCTAATATCTAAGTGGTCACGGGCCATTTTTTTTTTTTTAAACCTTGGGCTTTCTTTGGTAATACGATTCCTGTAAGAACTCAGTAGGCTTCAGGTGTTTCCAGTCAATTCCATGGTTAATAACACAGCCAACGATCTTTTCTAGAAATAGCCTATGAGTCTGAGAATTCCTTACTCCATGCCAGGGGCTTGTACATGATGCTGGTCCTCCTAGACCTCAGATTAATGACCTCTGCCCTGAGGCAATTTAAAACAATAACCTTGGGTGGAAAGGCAATACCCATAATCCAATCTTTTCCAGCTGGGGTTCTCTCTTTTTCGGGCAGAAACAACTTTATAAAAATTGTTTAAGACAGGCCTGTAAGATTAAGCTTTTCTCTTGGCTCACATTTATTTGTTACTAATCTCCTGCTTTCCCTCTTTCTTCTTTTTTCTAACTTTATCATTCATCCTTTCATTTACTTGTGCATGTATGTGTATAGTCAAGCACGCTACCATCAAAGCAAAACTTTCAGGAGTCAGATTTCTCCTTCCACCATATCTTTCCCAGATAGCTAACTCATAATTAGATGGGAGATATGTATGTGCCATTTCAAATTAAGTCCTCTTTAAGATAGCCCTACTCTTTCCCATGAAATCTTACTAGAAGGCATCAATTGATATTTCTACCACCACTACTAAGACTAATGCCCTTGAGAGATCGAGTGCTGAAAAGCAACAGAACGGTTAATCAACGACTGGCCCAACCTGAGACCCACCCCATAGGAGAAAGACAGTCCCTGACACAATCAATGATACTCTGTCATGCCTGCAGACAGGAGCCCAGCATAACTGTCTTTTGAGAGGATTCATCCAGCTGTTGATAGAAACAGATTCAGAGACCCACAGCCAAACAATATGCCAAACTTGGGGATTCTTGTGGAAGACTGGGAAGGAAGGATTGAAAGGAGCTGGAGAGGTCAAGGACACCACAAGAAGACCTAAAGAGTAAACAAACCTGAGCCCATTGGGGTTCCTAGAGACTGAATCACCAACATGAGCTGGGCCTAAGCCCCTGCACATGTGTGGCAGATGTGCAGCTTGGTCATCGTGTGGGTTCCCTAACAATGGGAGTAGGGCCTGTCTCTGATTCTTTTGCCTGTCTTTGGATCCCTTTCCCCTAGCTGAACTGCTTTGTCTGGTTTCAGTGGGACAGGATGTGCCTCCCTTCTCTTTGGAGAAGAGCAGAGGGGAATGAGGGAGGGGAGTGTGAGGGGGGAAAAGAGGTGGAAGGAGGTTGCAATGAGGCTGTAAGGTGATTAAAGAAATAAATTAATGAAAAAAATATCAGTTGCCCTACAACTTCCCAGCCAGGTTCCTAACCGTGGCAACTCAGTCTCCCTCATTTATGCACTCCCTCTGTTTTCTTTTTCTGATGTGCTGTGCAGTTCTAGGTCGACCTTCACCTTGCTATGTTCCAAAGATCCCTTTGGGCTTCTCATCCTCCTGCCTCCTCCTCCCCAATGCTAGGATTATATGTATGCATCAACACAGCCTGTGTCTGGAGTGTTAGAAGTTGAACACGGGGCTTCCAGAAAGCTAGGCAAGCCCTTGAACAACTAACTGAGCTACATGTCCTGCATAAGTTCTGCATTCATTTAAAAATAGGAGCTCTCTGGGTTAGTGTGCTAACTCAGACAGCCAGAGGACTGGCAGAGAGGAAAATGAAGAGCTCCTCCTGTCCTTTGCAGCCGTTTGAAAACATGCTTTTAAAACTACTATTTTCTTTTTAAAATTTATTTATTTATTCATTTATTTTTTATTATTATCATTTATTACAATTTATTCAGTTTCTATCCCGTCTGTGGTCCCCTCCTTCATCTCCTCCCAATCCCATCCTCCCTCCCTCTTCTTTAACTATGCCCCTCCCCTAGTTCACTGATAGGGGAGGTCCTCTTCCCCTTCTATCTGACCCTAGCCTATCAGGTTTCATCAGGACTGGTTGCATTGTCTTCCTCTGTGGCCTGGCAAGGCTGCACTCCCCAGGGGTGGGTGATCAGAGAGCCTGCCACTTTCATGCCAGAGAAAGCCCCTGCTCTCCTTACTATGGCACCCACTTAGAGACAGAGTCTATGGGCTACATATGAGCCGAGATTTTAAATCCTTCCTCTTCATGAAGTGTCCTGGATTGGGGTATCATTCTCTTCAGGGCCCACAGGGCTTAGGTGTTTTTTTGTTTGTTTGGGTTTTTTTGGGGTTTTTTTTTTTTTGGGGGGGGGTTTGGCTCTGTTTCCTTTTGGAGCTCCTGTCCTCTCCAAGTCTTTCAGTCTGCCCCTTCTTTCATAAGATTCCCTGCACTCTGCCCAAAGTTTGGCTATGAGTCTCAGCCTCTGCTTTGATACCTGCATCAGTAGAGTCTTACAGTCTTACAGAAGCCCTCTGTGGTAGGCTCCTGTCCTGTTCCCTGTCTTCTGCTTCCAATGTCTATTTCATTTGTCCTTCTGAATGAGGATTTATCATCTTCCCTAAGGTCTTCCTTGTTGTTTAGTTTATATAGGGGTCAAAACAATACAATGGAAAAATATAGCATATTCAACAAATGGTGCTGGTCTAACTGGATGTCTACATGTAGAAAAATGCAAATAGATCCATATTTATCACCCTGCACAAAAATAAAGTCTAAGTGGATCAAAGACCTCAATATAAAACCAGACACACTAAACCTGTTAGAAGAAAAAGTAGGGAAGAACCTTGAACTCATTGGCACAGGAGACAACTTGCTGAACAGAACACCAATAACACACCAATCCACAATCAATAAATGGGACCTCATGAAACTGAAAAGCTTCTATAAAGCAAAGGATGCTGTCATCAGAACAAAATGACAGCATACAGACTGGGAAAGGATCTTCACCAACCCTCTAGCTGACAGAAGGCTAATATCCAGAATATATAAAGAACTTAAGAAGTTAAACACCAACAAATCAATCAATCCAATTAAAAAATGGGGTACAGAGATAAACAGAGAATTCTCAATAGAGGAATATTGAAAGACAGAGAAATGCTCAACTTCCTCAGTCATCAGGGAGATGCAAATCAAAAGGACCCTGAGATTTCACCTTATACCCATCAGAATGGCTAAGATCAAAAACTCAGGTGACAACACATGCTGGAAAGGATGTGGAGAAAGGGGAACTTTCCTCCATTGTTGGTGGGAATGTAACCTTGTACAACCACTTTGGAAAACCGTCTGGCATTTTCTCAGACAATTAGGAAGAGTACTACCTCAAGATCCAACTATACCACCCCTAGACATATATCCAAAATAAACTCAAGTATACAACAAGGGCATTTGCTCAACCATATTTGTAGCAGCTTTATTTGTAATAGCCAGAAGCTGGAAACAACCTAGATGTGGAGGAATGTATACAGAAACTGTGGTACACTTACACAATGGAATACTACTCAGCAATTAAAAACAAGGAAATCATGAAATTTGCAGGCAAATGGTGGGACCTAGAAAATATCATCCTGAGTGAGGTATCCCAGAAACAGAAAGACACACATGGTACATACTCACTCCTAAGTGTTTATTAGGCATATAATATAGGATAAACATACTAAAATCTGTACTCCTAAAAAACTACTATTTTCTAACAAATGTGGAAGCTGAAATTCATCTCACTCTATTAACGAACAATTTCCTGTATTCTTTTGCTGACTCTCACCTCTGACTGAAGCTGACAGAAGCATCCCCAAGATGAGACCCACTTAAGTCACCAAAGTTGCCTTGAAGGTGGCCAGAGAGAGGTGGAAATCTGGGGGCAGTAGAATTCTAACTTGAATCCGCCTGGGTTAGTGATGTTACAAAAACTTCCTGTAAGGTTTCCATGCGTGCTCAGAGCAAAGTCCAGTGAAGAAGAACACCATTTTTTTTTTTTTCTGAAGATACACTTGTAGCTCAGCTCCAGCCAGCCTCCCAAGCTCTTATCCCTGGTGTTTCCTTAAAGCCTCGATGCCATCAAATTCCCATGCACCACACAGGCTGTCATCTGTACCCAAAAGAAAACCCTGGCTATCAGTTCTCTCCATATTTTTCTGCCAAGGATTTTCTGTACTCCTTTGTTCCTGGCCAGACTCCTACTGCTCAGCTCTCTTCCAATATTTTACATCTTCGTGAAATCCCATTTAATAATGAAGAAAAAAAAAAAAAAGCCATCATAGAAGCCTTCATAGAAGACTCATTGCAATTTCTTGAGAAATTCTTGGTTGTTTTAGAATTGCATGCAGTGTATTTTGATGATCCTGACTCCTTTCCCCAATTCCTCCCAGCCCCACCCAGATTCCCTGTGATAGCATGAATGGGAACCCTCCCACAGGCTCACAGGGATAAAGATGGAAGCCCCAGTGTCATGCCTGCCTGCTTGCTGGCTGCCATGCTCCCTGTGAGATGGTCACGCACCCACATTCACAATCTAGAAACCCCAACAAACTCTTCCTTCTATAAGTTGCCTTGCTCATGGTGTCTTATCGCAGCAATAGTATGACCGTTAAAGACAGCCCGCTTCCTCTACCTACTCAACTTTGTGTCCTTTTTTATTTTAATTTTTATTAATTACAATTTATTCACTTTGTACCCCCCTTGTAGCTCCCTCCCTCCTCCCCTCCCAATCCCACCCTCTCTCCCCCATCTCCACCCCTGCCCCTCCCCCAGTCCACTGATAGGGTAGGTCTTTCTTCCCTTCCTTCTGATCCTAGTCAATTAGGTCTCATCAGGAGTGGCTGCAGTGTCTTCCTCTGTGACCTGGTAATGCTGCTTCCCCCTCAGGGGGAAGTGGTCAAAGAGCAGGCCAATCAGTTTTTGTCAGAGACAGTCCCTGTTCCCATTACTATGGAACCCACTTGGACACTTAACTGCCATGGGCTACATCTCTTCAGGGGTTGTAGGTTATCTCCATGAATTTTCCTTGGTTGGAGTATCATCTCAAAAAAGACCCCTGTGCCAAGATTTTTTGGATCTGTTGCTCTCCTTGTGGAGTTCCTGCCCTCTCCAGATTTTACCATTTCCCACTTCTTTCCTAAGATTCCCTGCACTCTGCCCAAAGGTTGGCCTTAAGTCTCAACATCTGCTTTGATACCCTGCAGAGTAGAGCCTTTTAGAGGCTCTCTGTGGCAGGCCCCTGTCCTGTTCCCTGTTTTCTCCTTCTTCTGATGTCTATCCTCTTTGCCTTTCTGAATGGGGATTGAGGTTTGTGTCCTTTTTTATTTTTCACTTTTATGCCTGTCAGTTCCAATTTGTGCTGACCATATATTTTTGGATGTGTCACTGTCTGCTGGAGCACAGTTGACTTACTGGGGGCTATCATCTTAAGAAAACCTTCTCCCTCTCCCAGCAGCTATAAATTGCAAATAGCATCACTATAAGGCTAGGACTTCATGCCCTCCCTCATCACTACAGTTCCTTGAAAGCAATTTAAGTCTTATTGTTTCTCAAAATTCAATTTCCTTGACCATTTCAGTTAAAACAAACCTTTTTTTTTTTTTTTTTTTTTTTTTTTTACTAGACCTTGGTACATGAGTGAGAGTGAGCTAGCGGGAGGGAGTAGTCAATGTTGCTTCCAAAGCATCAATCTCCCATCACTGTGTAAGTACCTATATCCTATGATGGTTTAAAGGAGTCAAGTCCTGCTACTCATCCTGACTTACCACAGACAATAGTCTACAAACACATAGAAATTTTCATTTGATGTTTCCTGTTGTAATAAATACCTGACAAAAGCAACCTAAAGGAGAAGGGGTTTCTTTTGGCTCACAGTTCAAGGCTGCTATCTACAGTGTGAGGAAAGTCCCGGTCGTAGGGGTCTATAGTACAGAGGCAGAGACTCTGATCAGCTTCTTTTCTCCAGCCCATGGGCTAATGTTGACTGAACTAAAGTGAATCCTGTCACCTCAACTCACCTAATCCAGATAATTCCTCATAGGTATGACCTGAGACTAACTTAACCTACATAACCCTCACAGGCTTTACCAGAAGCTAATACTTCACATGTGTGCCTAAGGCTTGTCTGCTAGATAGTGTCAAGTTGATAATTAATAGTAACTGTCATACAGAGATTCTGGCTGTTTACCTCTAATCCCGTCAGTACTTTGGAAGACTTGTCTGTGCAAGGGGGCAAATGGCTAGCCTTCTAACCACACTGTGCCTTGTCTCCCTCACCTTCAGTAATTCTCAGCCCTTGTAGCAATCGGTACCTCCTCAGTGATATTTTTCTCTTCCAAATTCCTCAGACATGAAACCCTCCAACTCACATTTCCCATTTCCAATTACGACCTGTGGTTTGCCTTGCACTTTCAGATACTACATTCACTATACTGATTTCTTGGCTGCACTGAATACTTGTCAGGATTTAGGGGGTGTTTGATTTCCTTTTTTTTTTTTTTCTAACTCCAAACCAGGAATCTTATAGTACATTTTCCTACCTTTAGTCTTAAGTTTCCTGAACATCAGGCTTGTCCTAGTTCATGTCTCATAAGTCTTCAGGAAAATCCTAACTTTATATTTGTATATTTTGTTAACAGTTCCAGTTACATGTACAGATTAGGTAAACAATAATATTAAATTAAACTCATTGCAGCTGCTCATTGCATGTTATCATTGTCTCTGAACACGGTAGAGGTGAACAGTTCAGTTCCCTATGATTCTGCTACAATCAGCTACCAATTATAGCCTATTCTAAAGAAACTTTCTCGCCCTCTGACTGTAGGTGATATGAGTGTAGGCATGAATAATTCTCCTCGGCAGTTTTGTAAGTTTTCTGTTTTAGCATATGAGTGACAGAAACAAAATATAATCTGTTGTCAGTGACACTGAAACAGCTAGAGCTCACACCTCTGGGGCTGAGTGGTAGTCTGAACAGAGGCCTTGTTGGGAGGAAAGGTGGACAGAGCTATCAGGCAAAATGATATGTAAAGTAGAAAGGAGTGTCTGAAAGAGTGTGGTATGTCTGAATACGTTTTATGAATGACTGTTTTGCTTAGTGCTCCCTGCATGAGACACTCTGTACACATTACTGAGCTAACAGCCCAGTGAACTTGAAAATCGGCAACCCTGGAGAGGAGAATGAAGGAGAGTGATGGAAGGTGGTACTACAAGACTGGAGAACAGGCATACCTTAACTCTCCTAGAGACTCTCCATGAAACTTAAAGATTTAATTTTACTTCAAGGCTAGCAGAAGCATTTTACGTTCTCAAATGAGGGATGATGTGATCCTATGTAAATACACCTCAAGAAAATACCTGGTCACATTAAATAGGAAAGTGCCAAGCTGATGACATGAGCTTATTAACGCCATCACTGCTCTCCACCTAAAATCCTCTCATGTGTTTTACATCTAGTAAAGAGCGGATGTGTATATAAACTGACATGTGAGACTGAAAGAACAAAGAGGACCTTTGTCACAGATCAGATGAGGACCACTTGTGAAGGCCACAATGGAGCTGATGGAGGAAAAGACTTTGGGAAAGCTGGGCTTCTGTGGTGTAAGACATAGAGAGAAATTCTAAATAACTACAAGATTTTATGCCAGCCAGTTCTTTTAGATCTGGAACTGATTCATACTTCAGTTTTACACCATCAAAATTTTAATATATAATATGTTATATATTATTATAATGTATATATGTATATAATTATATATAAGCTAAATATACCATACAAACATCATATATAGAATGGTATAACAATATAATAAATATAAGTATAATAAATGTATAATAATATAATAAAAATAATAAAATATAATAAAAGTATAATAATATAATAAAAATAAGTATAATAAAAGAAATACACTTGGATATTGCCTTAATAAGTAACAGAAATTTAAAAAACTGAGTTTTAAACATTTTTAATTTTATTTTATTTACATATTTATTACAATTTATTCACTTTGTATTCCCACTGCAGCCCCCTCCCTCATCTGCATCCAGTCCCACCCACCTTTCCTCTTCTTCCCCTATGCCCTTTCCCTAGTCCCCTGATAGGGAAGGACTTCCTCCCCTTCTATGTGACCCTAGCTTATCAGGTCTCAGCAAGGCTGGCTGCATTATCTTCCTCTGTGGCCTGGCAAGGATGCACCCCCTAGGGGAAGGTGATCAAAGAGCCAGCCACTGAGTTCATGTCAGAGACAGCCCCTGTACTCCTTACTAGGGAACCTACTTGGAGACTGAGCAGCCAATGGGTTTCCTTTGAACAGAGGGTCTAGGTCCTTTTCGCGCATGGTCCCTAATTGGAATATCGGGCTCTGCAGGGCCCCTTGGGCCCAGGTATTTCAGCTCTGTTGATCTCCTTGTGGAGTTCCTGTCCCCTCCAGGTCTTTCTATCTGCCTCTTACATAAGGATTCTGAGACTGTCTCAGTATCTCCTTCGATACCCTAGTGGGTAGAGTCTTTCAGAGTTCCTTTGTGGAAGGCTCCTGTCCTGTTCCTTGTCTTTTCCTACTTCTGATGTCTATTCCATTTGCTCTTCTGAATGAGGATTAAGCATCTTCCCTAGGTTCCTTCTTGTTGTTTAGCTTCTTTAGGACTACAGATTGTAGTATGTTTATCTTATATTATGTGGCTAATATCCACTTATAAGTGAGTATATGTCATTTGTGTATTTCTGCTTCTGGGTTACCTCACTCTGTATGATCTTTTCTAGTTCCCACCATTTGCCTGCAAATTTTATGATTTTTTTTTGTTTTTAATAGCTGAGTTGTATTCCATAGAAGAATATCGAATGGCAGAGAAACATTTAAAGAAATAGTCAATGTCCTTACTCATCAGGGAGATGCAAATCAAAATGAACCTGAGATTTCACCTTATACTCATCAGAATGGTTAAGATCAAAAATTCAAGTGACAGCACATGCTGGAGAGGATGTGGAGAAAGGGGAACCCTCCTCCATTGCTGGTGGGAATATAAACTTGCACAACCACTTAGGAAATAAATCTGGTGCTTCCTCTGACAATTAGGAATAGTGCTTCCTCAAGATCCAGCTATACTGCTCCTAGGCATATACCCAAAAGATGCCCAACCATTCAATAAGGGCATTTGCTCAACCATGTTCATAGCAACTCTATTCCTAACAGCCAGAATCTGGAAACAACCCAGACGTCCCTCGATTGAGGAATGGATACAGAAATTATGGCACATCCACACAATGGACTATTACTCAGAGTTAGAGGTTTTAAACATTTTTAAGAGTTGCATTTTTACACATTAAAAAAAAAAAAAAAAAGAAGAAGAAACTGGAGTTTCCTGGTTGTAAATCAAATCTGACTAGGCAGTCTACTTGATCTGGTTTGAGTAGGAAAGGCCTCCATAAGCTCTTATTTGGATGCTGGGTGTGCAGTTGATGGAAGGGCTCGGGAAGGGTTATAGGAGTGGTGGACTTGCTGGCAGGGATGTGACAGGGGAGTCAGACTCGGAGGTCTCAAAAACCCCATGCCATTCCCAGCTAGCTCTCTCTGCTTCCTTCTTCCTGCCTCGTGGCTGTTGCATCACCGTGCAAACTCTCAGCCGCTGCTCCAGGACCATGCCTGCCCGCTGCTGCCACATTCATTGCCATGATGGTCATGGACTAGCTGTCTGAAACTGTGAGCCAGCCCCCATTTCCTTTCGAAGTTGTTTTAGCCATGGTATCTCCTCACAGCAATAGAACGGCAACTAAGACACTCCTGCTCCTGCCTTGGCTTTCCCATCTGTTACTCTGGTTTCCCAACCATTATGGAATGGCCCTCTGAAACAGGAAGCCAGAATAAACACTTTCTCATGAGAAAATTCTGATGCCAGGTGATGCCAGACTAGTTACAGGATTCTACGATGGTGCTGAGGACTCAGTTCCTTCTGCTCTCTGCTTTGCCATTTTTATTAATGGATGGACTTGCTTCATGGTCATTGGTCAGTGGCGATGTCAGAAGCATCCAGCATGAAGGATGAGAGGGAGGCCTGAAGGGCGAGAAGCTACCATGGCTGCTTCTGCTCTTTGTGCAGTATTTCTAAAAGCTCTGCCCAATTCAATTTGGCCCAGGCATCTTTACAGCACCTTCTGATGCAAGGATGGCTGAAGAGATTTTATTTGCTGTCATGTTTTTGTTTTCCCACTATATCCATGCAAAAAAAGAAATCTGAATTTCTCTTAACATGCGAAAGCGGCTAAAATGGCACCAGTTAGCAGTGTTTGCCACAACACAGTGGACTAAAGAAATAAGGGTGGACCTTAATAATTTGGACATTTTCTGTTTTGGAAATACCAGAGTTTTCCCTTGCTTTCTTTGTTGTGCTCCTGAGATACAGGCCTCCTGAGGACAGTTATCTTAGTTCTCAGAGACACAATTTTCCTATTTCTTGATGTGCCTCTGTCTATTGGCTGAGGTTGAGGTTTTGCTATTTCTGTTGTTGGAGGGAATTCTTCTGTTTAATCTTTCCCAGGTCATGTCTGCTTCGTTAGTAACTCAGTGAAAATACTGGAGTCCCTGAGGCATGCCCTACCCTTAGGTATATCAATAGTTAATAACTTGTAACTTTTCAGTTTTACAGTTTCCTATTCATTTTTAAAATATGACTTCTGTCTTTTTTCAAGGATTATTTTTATTTATGTGTTTGTGTCAGCCACATGGGAATGAATGTTTATCAGTGGATGCCAGAAGAAAGCATCAAACCTGCTGCAGCTGGAGTGAAAGATGTTGTTAGTCATTTGACCTGGGTGCTGGGAGGCAAACTCAGGTGTTTTAGAAGAGCAGTAAATGCTCTTAAATGCTCAGCTGTCTCTCCCGTCCTGTCAATTTCTGACTTAGTCTCAAACAGTAAGTTTACAGTTATTATATACATTAAGTTTCATGCCATTAAGTGTCACCATATCTTCTCTTTCTACTTTCCATATAATAAATGTCTCTAGACCTTGATTTTTCTTTCCCTTTGACATACAAATCCAGCCTTTCAGCCCCATCAGATCTAACACTCTGTCCATTCCTTTTAAAAGCTTTATAGTCTATGACCCATGAGCTATGACTAAACAAAACAGAGAGGAGAAGCAAGGAAGTCTCACGTCCATACAAGAACCCATTGGACAGCTGCAGGGGCTGGGAAATGCCACTAACAGAGATGAAAAAAAGCATGTGGTATGTGACTCATAGGTTCAATATGATGGGTCGACTTGTTTAGAGAGATATGGACGCTTCTCTGACAACGCTAGCATGTCAAGGAAGGCACTGTTACTGATTATTGCCTGTTTAGAAGAGCAGCATTACATCTTACCTCTGCTCCTCTAAGTGTGAAACATGATGTAGGAATGAAATGATTAAAATAAATGGTGCCATCATTTCCCAGGGAGATGTACTGAAAGATGAGGCTACCTGTCTAGAGTATGAATTTTTTTTTTAATCCATTTAGTTAGTAATTTAAGGTCTCTCTGACCTCCATTTTTAAGACATATTGACACAAGGGTTCTTCTCCCAGTTGGTTAAATTCCAGTTTTTCAGTGACTCACATTTTAAGGTTGCTTTATCAGAATCAACACTGGAAAACAGCATACTCCACGAAAATGAGAAATTGACAAAAGTGGGTGGAGACTAATTCAAAATTACATGTACATGCTCTAAGAAGTGAGATTGTAGGTCTGTAGCCTGTTCCTTCCAAACTGTCCCTGCAGTCATTCTCTTGTTGTGGTGAATGACTTCCTAAGTTGTGTGTATGTAAAGGGAAGAGAGCTCCCTTCCTCCTCTTGGAAAGAGTCACTTATGGAGGAGGACTTTCTCAGGTTTCGAGTATGAGGAAGTAATGTGTTTGTAGCCAATCTGGAAGACAGTGATAAAGCTCTATTTGCATGTCATTTTCACACGTGTTTGGGAATTTCTGGCACATCTCCTGGATGCAGTTAGGGCGTTGATTAACTGGGCTGTGGAGTTATCCAATGTACAGTTAGTTCCGTGTATAGAGGACAATTCCAACCTACAAATCAAACCTGAGGTAACAGTGGGTGTTTAGCAATCTTGATCTGACAACAGGCCTTAACAAATTGCAGAGAACATGTCACCAGACACGCTGAGTTGGAGCACTGAAGTTAGGGAAATGCTTGTTCTGACACTTAATCAATTAGAATACCTGCACTTGAAAGATTGTGGGACTAATTCTCGTTACGGTTCATCTTTCCTTTCTCATCATTTTGAAACGAAGGCTTGAGGGGGGAGGAGCCAAGATGGCGACTAGCACACACAGTTTCTGAGCTGTGGAAGAGCTAAACGTCTGGGTTGGTGAGTGGAAGGACCTCTAACCTAGGAAAACAACGGTGAGGCTTTCTAAACAACAGGGAACATCGCGGGAGGTGAAAACTTTGGTCTCATCACCCGTCACCCGGGGACTTGTTTGGGGAAGATGAGAAACTATCCTTTGATCTCCCGGCACTCCCCTCCCCCAGACCTCTCTCCTCCTCGGCACAGCGGAATCATCTTTCTCAGTGCAGACCTAACTGCCTGGGGTCTGCAGCCGCTGAGGCATAGATCCAAACCCTTTATTCGCAAAGGCCAGCAGTACCAGTCTCGGAGTCCCAGATTCACGCAGCGGCTGCACCATCCTCCCAGGGCCCGAGTCTGCTAGACGCCATACTAGCTCCGCAGGATCGTGATCACTGACGGTAGAGCCTGCCAATCCCACAGTGACAGAGAATACGATATATACGATAAAACCAGGCAGAAACGCCATACAAGCTAGGCACACCAGACGCTGGGCCTCCCAAGCTTGGAGAGCACAGTGAAGAGACCCTAGGACTTCCCAGAAAGCATCTCGACTAGCAACCCAGTCTTCAGTTACAGTGGGACTTCCTAACCTGGTGGCGGAGCAGCACTGAGCGGGCGGGGCACATCAGCCCTCCAATTTAAGACTAACCAGGGCCAAACCAGAGAACAGAGAGCCTGGTTACCCTGGTCCCTACTGACGTGACCACCTTGAAATCTCCAGCTGCAGCAGGACTTCATAACTGGCAGTGACAGCAGTACAGGGCTGGCGGAGCACATCAAAGAAGCAGGGCCAAACCAGAGAGCAAAGAGGCCGGATACCCCGATCTCTGCCAAATGACCTGCCTGTAAGTGAGTGCACCCTTGAGATTCTGCAGATCCCCAGATCCTGGGTCCTTCTAAAACAGAAGGCAGGCATCCAACCCCCTCCCACCCACATACCCGCTTTGGGAAACAGAGGGGCACTTGGGACATTGAAGGTCCTGCTCTGTGGGTCTAATTGAGGAGTTAAGGCAGTTAATGGCAGAAATTGTGCTGCGATCATCACTAGCGCCTGCGACATATACAGTGCAGAGCCCCTCCCATACACTCAAGGGTTCAACATTATCCATCACTCTGTCCCTCGAGACACACGTCCATGAACACTTACACACACACACACACACACACACACACATGCACATGCATGCGCACGCGGACATCTGCATTTGCCCCGTTTGCTCCTGCTTACTTTTCTCCCACAGTTACAGCTAGTCCTCAGCACATGCTAAGGACACGGGACCTCTCTCAACTTCTTGAAGAACTCTCCAGACGCCAGAGAGAGACAGTACCAGTCTGATCTGCAGAATCCAAAAACAAACAGGGAAGGTTTCAGATAAGCCAATGGCCAGGGGTAGGCAAAAGAACACTTCCAACATAAATCAGGACATCATGACTTCACCAGCAAACCCCAAAATTGATGGATACTCCAATTCATCAGAAGCATAGGAAAATGACTTTAAAGCCATGCTTGCTCAATTATTTGAGGCTCATAAGGAGGAAATGAACAAATCTTTCAAAGAGTTGGCCAGTCAATTGGAGGTAAAGAAAGAAGAAATAGACAAAATCCTTAAAGAAACACAGGCAAACATAGCCAAACAAATAGAGGCACAAGTAGAGATAAAATTAATGGCATATAAAAAGGAAGTGAACAAAGAAATAGAGACCATCGTAGAGAGACAGGAATCCAAATTCAAACAGATGAAAGAAATGGTGCAAGTCATGAAACAGAATTAGATTCAATAAAGAAAACACAAATTGAGAAAACCCTTGAGCTGGAGAACTTGGAGAAAAGATCAGGAACCACAAAAGTAAGCATCACCAACAGAATACAAGAGATGGAAGAGAGAATCTCTGGAGCTGAAGACACACTTGCAGAAATTGATACTTCTCTCAAAGAAAAAGTAAAATCAGAAAAGTTCCAATCACAAAATATCCAAGAAATCAAGGACGCTATGAAAAGACAAAATCTAAGAATAATAGGAATTGATGAAAAAGAAGAC
Source organism: Psammomys obesus (assembly GCF_907164565.1). Classification (NCBI taxonomy): domain Eukaryota; kingdom Metazoa; phylum Chordata; class Mammalia; order Rodentia; family Muridae; genus Psammomys; species Psammomys obesus. Next base: position 37,735,407 of record NW_026591086.1, read on the forward strand.
TCCAGGCTCCAAGGTCCAGAAAATATTTTCAAGAAAATCATAGAAGAAAATTTTCCGAACTTAAAGAAAGAGATGTCCATAAATATAAAAGAGGCCTACAGAACACCAAATAGACTAGACCAGAAAAGAAACACATCACGTCACATCATAGTAAAAACACTACATTTACAGAACAAAGAAAAGATATTAAAAACAGCAAGGGAAAAAGGCCAAGTAACATATGAAGGTAGACCTATCAGAATCACACTGGACTTCTCATCAGAAACTATGAAAGCCAGAAGGGCCTGGACAAGAATCATGGAGACTCTAAGAGATCACAAATGTCAACCCAGACTACTATACCCTGCAAAGCTTTCAATCAACATAGATGGAGAAAACAAAATATTCCATGACAAAACTAAATTTACTCAATATCTACACAGCAAACCAACCCTACAGAAGATACTAGAAGGAAAACTCCAATCCAACGAAAACAACTTTACCCAAGAAAACAGGGCATACAGATAATATCCCAACAAAAATGAAAAGAAAACAAGCAATGAAACAAGGTAAGATCATCGACTCTATTACAGAAGGAACTAACATGCATTTGTCACTATTATCTATTAATATCAATGGACTCAACTAGCCAATAAAAATACACAGGCTAATAGAACGGTTGCGGAAACAGGATCCAACATTCTGTTGCATCCAAGAAACACACCTATGCAACAAAGATAAACACTACCTCAGAGTAAAGGGCTGGAAAAATGTTTTTCAAGCAAATGGTTCCAGAAAACAAGCGGGAGTAGCCATCCTAATATCTAATAAAATAGACTTTCATCCAAAGTTAATCAAAAAAGATAAGGAGGGCCACTATACTCTCATCAAAGGAAAAATCCACCAAGAGGATATCACAATCTTGAATATCTATGCCCCAAATACAAGAGCACTGACATTTGTAAATGAAACATTATTAAAGCTTAATTCATACATTGATCCTAATACCTCAATAGTGGAAGACTTCAACACCCCACTCTCATCAAGGGACAGATCAACTAGACAGACACCAAATAGGGAAATAAAAACACTCACAGAATCCCTAAATCAGATGGACCTAATAGATGTCTACAGATCTTTTCACCCAAACTCAAAAGAGTACACCTTCTTTTCAGCACCACATGGAACCTTCTCCAAAATAGACCATAGTGGGTCACAAAGCAAGCCTCAACAGATACAAAAGGATTGAAATAATCCTTGTATACTATCTGACCACCATGGACTAAAGCTGGACATCAACAACAACAGAAACAACAAAAAGCCTACAGGCACATGGAAACTGAACAACTTACTACTCAATGACAGCTTGGTTAAGGAAGAAAGAAAGAAAGAAATTAAAGACTTCCTAGAATTCAATGAAAATGAAGGCACAACATACCCAAATTTATGGGACACATTGAAAGCAGTGCTCAGAGGAAAATTTATAGCACTAAGTGCCTGTAAGAAGAAATTCGTAACATCACATACAAACAACTTAATGGCCCAACTGAAAACCCTAGAAAAAAAAGAAGCAGATACACCCAAGAGGAGCAGAAGGCTGGCAATAATCAAACTCAGGGCTGAAATCAATCAGTTAGAAACAAATAAAACTATTCAAAGAATCAATGAAAACAAGAGCTGGTTCTTTGAGAAAATCAACAAGATAGACAAACTCTTAGCCAAACTAACTAAAAAGCAGAGAGAAACTATCCAAATCAACAAAATCAGAAATGAAAATGGGGACATAACTACAGACACTGAGGAAATCCAAACAATTATTGGGTCATACTACAAAAGCCTATATGCCACAAAATTTGAAAATCTAAATGAAATGGATAATTTTCTTGACAGATTCCATCTACCAACATTAAGTCAAGACCAGGTAGAAAGACTGAATAACCTTATATCTCCTAAGGACATTGAAGCAGTCATTAACAGTCTCCCCTCCAAAAAAAGCCCTGGGCCAGATGGTTTCAGCACAGAATTCTACAAGACCTTCAAAGAAGTGCTAACACAAATTCTCCTCAAACTATTCCACAAAATAGTAACAGAAGGAACACTACCAAACTCATTCTATGAAGCCACAGTCACCTTGATACCTAAACCACACAAAGATCCAACAAAAAAGAGAACTTCAGACCTATCTCTCTTATGAACATTGATGCAAAAATGCAATAAAATGCAATAAAATACTTGCAAACTGAATCCAAGAACACATCAAAGATATTATCCACCATGACTAAGTAGGCTTTATCCCAGGCATGCAAGGGTGGTTCAACATACGGAAATCTATCAATGTAATCCACCACATAAACAAACTGAAGGAGAAAAGCCTCATGATCATCTTAGATGCTGAAAAAGCATTTGACAAAGTCCAACACCCATTCGTGTTTAAAGTCTTGGAGAGATCAGGGATACAAGACACATACCTAAAGATAGTAAAGGCAATATACAGCAAGCCTATAGCCAACATCAAACTCAATGGAGAGAAATTTAAATCAATCCAACTGAAATCAGGGATAAGAAAAGGCTGACCATTGTGTCCATATCTCTTCAACATAGTACTTGAAGTCCTAGCCAGAGCAATAAGACAACTAAAGGATATCAAGGGGATACAAATCAGAAAGGAAGAGATCAAAGTGTCACTATTTGCAGATGATATGATAGTATATATGAGCGACCCCAAAAATTCAATCAGAGAACTCCTTCAGCTGATAAACACCTTCAGCAAAGTGGCAGGCTACAAAATCAACTCAAAAATATCAGAAGCCCTCCTGTATACCAAAGACAAAAGGGCCGAGAAAGAAATTAGGGAAACAACACCCTTCACAATAGCCACTAATAACATAAAGTTCCTTGGTGTGACTCTAAACAAGCAAGTGAAAGACTTGTTTGAGAAAAACTTCAAGTCTCGAAATCGAAGAAGATCTCAGAAGATGGAAAGATCTCCCGTGCTCATGGATTGGTAAGATTAATATTGTGAAAATGACCATCCTGCCAAAAGCAATCTACAGATTCAATGCAATTCCCTTCAAAATACCAACTCAATTCTTTACAGACCTTGAAAAAAAGATTCTCAGCTTCATATGGAGAAACAAAAAACCTAGAATCTCCAAAACGATCCTGTACAACAACAGATCATCTGGAGGTATCTCCATCCCCGATCTCAAGCTGTACTACAGGGAAACAGTAATAAAAACTGCATGGTATTGGCATAGACACAGAAAGGAGGATCAATGGAACCACATAGAAGACCCAGAAATAAACCCACACACCTATGAATACTCGATATTTGACAAAGAAGCCAAATCCATTCAATGGAAAAAAGACAGCATCTTCAAGAAATGGTGCTGGACCAACTGGATGTCTACATGCAGAAAAATGAAAATAGATCCATATTTATCACCCTGCACAAAACTAAAGTCAAAGTGGATCAAAGACCTCAATATAAAACCAGATACTCTAAATCAGTTGGGAAAAAAAGTGGGGAACAGCCTAGAACTCATTGGCACAGGAGACAACTTCCTGAATAGAACACCAACAGCACAGGCTCTAAGAGCAACAATCAATAAATGGGACCTTATGAAACTGAAAAGCTTCTGTAAAGCAAAAGACACCGTCATCAAAACAAAACGACTGCCTACAGATTGGGAAAGAATCTTCACCAACCCTTTATCTGACAGAGGGCTAATATCCAGTATATATAAAGAACTAAAGAAGCAGAAAAGCAACAAACCAAGTAATTCAATTAAAAAATGGGAAACAGAGCTAAACAGAGAATTCTTGACAGAGGAACATCGAATGGCAGAGAAACACTTAAAGAAATGCTCAACCTCATTAGCCATTAGGGAAATGCAAATCAAAACGACCCTGAGATTTTACCTTACACCCATCAGAGGGGCCAAGATCAAAAACTCAAGTGACAACACATGCTGGAGAGGTTGTGGTGAAAGGGGAACCCTCCTCCATTGCTGGTGGGAATGTATACTGCTATGACCACTTTGGAAGTCAATCTGTCGCTTTCTCAGACAATTAGGAGTAGTGCTACCTCAAGACCCAGCTATACCACTCCTAGGTATATACCCAAAATTTGCTCAAGTATACAACAAGGACATTTGTTCAACCATGTTTGTAGCAGCTTTATTTGTAATAGCCAGAACCTGGAAACAACCCAGATGTCCATCAACGGAGGAATGGATACAGATATTGTGGTATTTTTACACAATGGAATACTACTCAGCAATCAAAAAGAAGGAAATCATGAAATTTGCAGGCAAATGGTGGTATCTAGAAAAGATCATTCTGAGTGAAGTATCCCAGAAGGAGAAAGACAAACATGGTATATACTTGCTTATATAGACCTACAAGATATAATAAACATAATGAAATCTACACACCTAAAGAAGATAATCAAGAAAGCAGACACGGGCGAAGATGATCAATCCTCATTTAGAAAGACAAATGGGATGCACATTGAACGTATGACAGGAGTCTACTGCAGAAGGCATCTGAAAGACTCTACCTAGCAATGTTTCAAAGCAGACACTAATACTCATAACCAAACCCTCGGCAGAGTGCAGGGAATCATATGAAAGAAGGGAAGTTAGTATGATATGGAAAGGATAGGAGCTCTACAAGGACCAAATATATCCGGGCACAGGGTCTTTTCTGAAACTGACACTCAACAAAGGACCATCTATGGATATAACCGAGAACTTCTGCTCAGATGTGGCCCGTGGTAGCTCAGTAACCAAGTAGTTTTCCAAAGTAAGGTGAACAAGGACTATTTCTAACAGGATCTCAAGGGCAGGCTCTATGACCTCTCCACCCCACCAGGGGAGGAGCAGTCCTGTTAGGCCACAGAGGAGGACTTTGCAGCCAGCCCTGAAGATACCTGATAAAACAGGGTCAAATGAAAGAGGAGGAGGTCCTCCCCTATCAGTGGACTTGGAAAGGGGCAGGGAGAAGACCAGGGAGGGAGTGTGGGGTTGGGGAGGGAATGAGGGAGCGGGATACAGCTGGGACACAGAGTCAACAAAATGTAACTAAAAAAAGAAAAATAAAATTAAAAAAAAAAAAGAAACAAAGGCTCAGAAACCATATCTTTGCTAATGAAGTGACCCATGTAGCTTTTCCAAAACAGGAGTGGCTACTGTGAGCCTTTTGAGAAGGTCTGATCTTGCTGTGAAAACTATCAGGCTTTGTTTCATTCAGTAGCTTTGCTGTCGGGACATGGGCACGACTGAAACGCATGTGGCTGTTGGATATGTGAGGTCACATGACCTCAGTTCAAAGCCAATTTATCTAACAATAAAGGCGAAAAAAACTCCAAAATCTCGTTACAAGAGTTGGACCTTTTGAAAATATATCAGTTCATTTCTGACACACTTAACCAAGTTTGACAACTTATGCCTCAGAATTGGAAGATAGGGTTTGGAGTCTGCATCATTTATAAGGATAATAACTTTTACAAGTATATAATTACACAATATATTTATTACTTAGAAGTGGTGATTTCTAAACTTGCATTTGCTTAGCCTCCAACAAATAAATAATCAAGGACAGAAGGTAAAATTTAGGAAAAGAAGTCAAGTACGTGGTGTGCTTAATTTTGTATGGACTCTGCCAACACTGGTACAACATATGTCATGCCTTTTAAGTGCTTTCTTGGAGACAGGCAGCACAGAATAAACAGTTAAAATGGCTTAGTATCTGTAGGCCGGTCTAAGCTAGTGCTTCCTACTTCTGTCATCCTTTCATGCAATTTCTCAGGTTGTGGTAACCCTCAATCATAAATTATTTTTCTTGCTAATTCCTAACTGTAATTTTGCTACTATTAAAAATCATGATGCTAATATATACATACACACACACACACAAACACACATACACACACACACACACACACACACACACATATATATGTATATATATATTAGAGATAGAGGTTTGCCTCAGGAAACTCACAGGTTGAGAATTGCTGGTCTAAAGTGTGATAGAAAACAAGCAAAATGGTGAAGGATGTAAGTGAAAACATACTGAGAAGCGTCCTTACCAGTGACTGACAAACTGAAAGATGTCCCCACACTATTCTTTCTGATCGTGTATGTACTTTAAAAACGTTCTCAATGAAAGTTCAACTCTCAATTTAATACTTCAGAAAGAATCAAATAACCATATAGAAAATGACCTCGTTTTCTTCTATTGCATTTGGCATCCCTAACAGGAAATTTTCCTTAGAGCCACAAGCTTAAAGCAAGAGTCATTTATGTCCCGGGATGTCCTTCTTCACTCCTCCTGAGTTATCAGGGAAGAAAACAAGCTGGCCTCAACAGTGAGGCACTGGGTTCAAATTCACCCAGCCAGTTTCTTGCCTCTGCAGGCTGGAGTGAATGCTAGGGAAGGTGCCAGGATCCCCTTCCTATTCGTTCCTTTGCAAAGATGAAATCCTGGGACCAGGTTCCTCACTCCTGTCATTCCTGGCTGCTAAGTAAAGAGTCCCTTGTAGTTGCTGTGTATGATACCAAGTAGAAAGAAAAGCACTCTGGTTTGCTACGAGAACTTCACAGGGAGAAGAATGTTCTTGGCTTTCTCACATTACAATGATTTCCTTATAGAAACAAAACATCACCTCCACAAAACATTACTAGCCATTTCTCCTAGTGTGAGAAGTGGGGGCATGTCAGAGATGCTTGGGCCTCCCCATGCTTACATCTCCCCATTCTCCCAAGGTATACACAAAGGTTGTTAAACTGTCTTCCCCAAACTGTTTACCATTCTTTCTGTGTGTGTGTCTGTCTGACTCTCTGTCTCTCTCTTCATGTGAGACTGGTAACTCTGGGAACAAAATTTGGAAAATGTTGTGCCTGAAGAAGTCATTTCCAAGTCAAGCACCAAATGTTCTATTATCTTCAGCTTGCCCTTTTTGTGTGTCTACCACGATCATATTGAAGTTTCCTTGCTTATTTGTCTGTCAAACAGCACAGCAATACTTACATTTTCCTTGTCATAAAAGCAGAAATGAGACATAACCCTGCCCTCCTAAAGCTTGTACTCGGCCACACACAAGGTCTACAGTCTGAATAAGTATTCACAACCTATAGGAAGAAATGTCTCCGCTGTACAGTTCAGTGAAGATTGAGGACAACTGCCCAGAGGGCAGAAAAATATACTGTGAATGAGCTACAGTCTGACATACTGACGGCCTGTCTGATACATCTTCCCCATATTTCCACTGTCTGATTGTTTTTTTTTTTACCTGAAGCTGACTGCCTCTGGGACAGTTTAATTAGCATTCACCCTTTAGCTGTGGCCCATCTAGACTAATGAATCTCAGGTAGTGTGCCTGTAAAGTGTAATTCTGAATTTTAACCTCATGAAATCATGAGGCCCTTTCTACTGCTTTGAGTAAAGTCATCTTGTAAAAACAAAATTAAAAAAAAGCCCAGAGGATAGAGGAGGATGGAGCTAAAATGTCACAAAGACTGGAACGAAGCAAGACTCTGAAACCAAGCACCACAGTGCCTAACCTACTCTGACAACATTTAATTTGATGATGTAACACATTTCCTTTGCTGCTTAAAAAAACTGGTTTAGATTATTCTCTGTTTCTTATGCTTGTGACATCCATAGAATGTATTCTGTGCTCTATGCCAGCTACCTCTCCTCTCATGGATGTTCTACTAACGTTTACCATCAACCTTCTGCTAAGTCCACAGTGCTTTCTCCATCTTCACTATGTTCACAATATTCACTTCTGTCTTGAATATGTCTATGTTGAAGTATGTACAGTTACTTATGAGTGTATGCTCATGTGTGGGTACTGTTTCTCAAAACAGATTACCAATAAATTCCAAGTGGGGATCCCGCCGTTGGATACAATGCTCTGTGGATATCTGTTGATGCTAGCTGTTGGCGCCATGTGCATTTCCTGCAGTTCAGCTCGTGGTGCCTGCTGTACAGCAAAGCTGCAGCAATCATCTGTTATAGCTGTCACACTATCTTGACATTTTTCTTGATTCTTCTCGGGGACTTGTACCTTCTCTTACATACCTGTGACATCGCCACAGTTGTGACACTGTCGCTTTCCTTTATTTCAGCAGCTCTTCCCCTGGTAGGTGTTAGAGAGAGACCACATGGTTCCATCTTTGTTTACCCAGTACATGATTAGATGTACAGCAGAAATCCAACAGAGCTCATTAAATACAACAGTGCATTCTTGCATTCCCGTTTAAGTGGTACTGAAATGGGCGTACAATCCCAGGATCTGACATGAAAATCCATCATAAATATTTTTCCAAAAGTGTAACTAAAATGTAGTCTCAGTCAGCCCAAAGCTCACTGACTCATAAAGATGAAAACACTCTACGAGAGCCTAGAAATGTGTCTGGCTAAATGAATGTGATAAATTAGGATGTTGGGTTTCCCAGACCATAAAAACTAGGTTGGCTATCATATTCCCATTTGACCAATTCCCAAAGATCTTGGTACATTGAACACTGTTATTTATGAAACATAGTACCATGCATTGAGAAATAACTGTGAAACCAACATTCTTTGCAAATCATGTTTTGATGAAAACTTCCTCTAGCAAATACTTCTCCCGTTATGAAACATTCAGAAGTTTGCTCAGATAAACCACAGTTACTGGAGCCTCCACAGTTACTGGAGCCTCCACAATCGTGCAAGCTAGCTTAGTGTGAGGCTTATTGGCCTTTGTGGTGCATTCACAGAAGAACTTAACAATGTCCTGAAACTGAGAGGCCCAACACTCACTAACACAAAAACCAGTAGTGTCTTACTGATCAGAAGGCCCAAACAAAATGGATTTTAATTTGTTCTTAATTATAACTGTTTAAATCAGTTTTTATATACAGAAACAGCAGTATTTATCTAAAAACAGAATAAATTGTTATTTTAATAAATGAGACAGTGAACATTTTTCCTACTGAAATAAAAGGCTGAGACTCGTTTTATACCACTGTTTAATGCAAATATTCCACTTCATAAAATGTCCATTTAAGTGTCTCTCTATACTAGGTACTGGTGATGTCAATGGAGGTGGCCCAATGGACCAGGACTTTATTTACTCTGGGATGTTTATCTTTGCTTATTCTACTTTGGGTCAAGCAATAGGCAGCCAAGAATTCCGGTAGAAATTTGTGCATTTTCTGATATTATCTTTAGCTGTGTTGAGAAACAAACTATAACAAATAAATATCTATCCCTGGTCTGCAAATAATAATTGGGTAAGAGATATTTTCCTCACATCCTTCTCTGTCATCTCCAAGTGCTCTTAAGCAGTGTGAAATCTCTAATAATAAGCTTTAGGCATCATGAAGTGTGATACTGCCATGCAAACAACCAGCACCTCAGTAAACAGAGTAGTGGGTAAACAGAATCATTTCCAACTTGATAATCAGCAATCTGGCTGTTGCCTTCCTTGGCAGGTTTTACACTATTTCTATGGGCTCTGTGTGGTTTGGGTGTAGGAACTTGGGCTGCTGCAAAGACTAGTGCGAAAAGGTGAGAAAGGATCAAATAATCGTCCTGGGACTTTTAACTCAGAATGGAAACGGAGCTAACACTGGTCAGATAATGACTCTGACCTTTTAAGTTCTCTGTAGGTCACTATGGAGTGCTCTGACAAGCACCAAGATGTGCTGGGTAGTTACAGTGACCAGTGATTAAGGACCTGTTTTCAGAGAACAGAGGTTTTTAAACATACTCCCAGATAATGGATGCTTTAAGAAGTAATCATAAAGCAGTTCCAAGGCTTCCGGAAAAAGAACAGAACACAGAATCTTAAGAACTATTTTCTTCTCAGGTTGCTCTAACAGTTGTCTTCCCACCCCTGACTCCTGCCCAGGGAGACTGGAAATGTCTTTTCTTATTCCTGTGGTCTCATGTGAATCTGTGTCAATTGTGGGGAGGGAATGAGGGAGCGGGATACAGCTGGGACACAGAGTTAACAAAATGTAACTAAAAAAAAAAAAAACATTTAGGAGGCTCAAGTACTCTTACTGAGCTCCTGGCCCTTTCTGTGATGGATATGTATTAGGAGCCATGCAGACAAAGGAGTTTGATTTTCAGATGAAGGAATGCAGAGCTGAGGCCCAGGCCAGAGAGAACACACAGTAGCCCTGGAAGCTATGACAGCTTGGGACCACATGCCTGCAAACTCTCTGAAGTGGAAGGAGGGTACATTCATAGAGATTAAAAGTATCTGGAGATTCAGGCATATAATGCAGGTATTAGCTTTGGGTAATACTCAGTAAATGGCTGAACTGAAATTTAACCATGAAGCCAGGTGCCTGTAATCTCAGCACTCAGGGAGACAGAGGCAGGTGGATCTCTGTGAGTTTGAGGCCAGACAGATGTACAAAGTGAGTCCAGGAAATCCAAGGCTACACAGAGAAACCCTGTCTTGAAAACAAACCAAACCAAAACCAAAACCAAAAACAACAAAAAAAAATTGAACAATGAGATTAGCTAAGCAAGTTTGTGCTCTTAACTTTTACTATTTTCCCATTGATACACCACATAAAAATAAAACATATGGGCTGCTCAGAGAAGGGGCTCCCCAAACTTTGCCTTCTTTTTTGCAAGAATATTGATGTGAATGCTTTGGAAGGCAGAGTCAATTATTGCTTAAGGGTAAAGTCTGTTAGCTCAGGACCCAATCTACAAGCAATGTCTTGCTATCTACTTACCCACAAGATACTGGATCCCATCGCAGAGATACTGGCATATCTGTGTTTATTGCTGCTCTGTTTACAGGAGCCAAGAAGTCAAATCAGCTCAGATTCTATCAAGAACATTTGATAATGTTGAATGATAAATAGAATTTGGGTGGAGATCAGAGAACCAGAAAGGGGACCATGAGAATAGAAAAAGAGACTTAAAAAATGAGAAATGGGGGTACTACAACACATGAGAAGTGAATTCAGAGAATAGAATAATGGAGTGCTGAGGAGAGACAGATTGTGGGTGACGGGAGAAGAGCAGGGGAAGAGGCTCAACCAAAATAAAGCATGTGAGAAAATGCCATAATTAAACTTTTTGCCTTGTTTGCTTATTAAAAACAAATAGAAATTAATCCTGTTCTCTCTCACTAGCAATGTGGCAACGAGCAAACTACAGTCCCTCCTTGGTCAGTGGTTCCTGGACTGTAACATGTGAAACTGATTGGCTAGTAGAAGCTTGCTCACTATTGGATGAGACATTATGTCAGGGCTCTTCCGAGTTCTCTTGTATAGTCTCACTGCATTTATTGTTGGTGTTTGGGAGCCTATGAGGAATGGTTTAATACTCAGAATTCCATGGGGAAACACAAATGACCGAACGAAAGTACGACTTAATTAATTTGCACAGGTTTGATTTGCCTCAGGGATGACTGGGGGCCAGAGATGTTGTATAATATTTTCCTATCACCTGAAAGATGCCAGGATGACTCAGCAAGCCCTTATTCTGGCATCCGACAGTGACATGCTAAGCTGCTCGGGCACTGTCTGACTTTGACACGATTCCAAGTCTGACACATTTTATGATTTTTTGGATACTGACAAGCCTACGCCAGGACAGTCCCAAGGCGCAGAGCGTCATTACAAAGCAGCATAACTAGAAAAAAAAAGTGGTTATTAAAACTGCTCATCAAAAGTGACAGGTGACAATCTAATGACCAGAATTTTCTAAAAAAAAACAGCTCTGACTTAAAAATAAAATATGTGTATAACAAAGACAGAGCTTACGGTGCTTGTCTGCTGAGCTGTTGGTGCACTTGGAGTTAGAAAAAGAATGAAAGGGTTGAGTATAGTGTTTGTGTACCTGGTTTTTAGATTTTTAATAAATATGTCAGTGTATTCTATTCTGTCTACTCTGACTATTATCACCTACATACTATGTACTTAGTACTGTCTCAGGAGTTGCAAATACACTGTGTTTGATACAATACATACCAAATTTGCAACACCTAGACAGGATGTACATAGATTGCCTATTTTAGAAAAACATTACTTTGACATATTAGTAGTTTTGTGAAAACAACAACAACGAGGAATTAGTCAGCTTTCCATCTCTAGCGAAATACCTGACACAGGCTAACTTTAAAGATAGAAATTCCTTCTTGGGTCACTATCCAGTTCCTTTATATTACCATGGTAAGACACCATAGCCAAAGAAATATGTAGAAGTAAGAGTTTATTGAGCTTCATAGTTTCTGAGTGCAGGCCCATGACCATCACGCAGGGAGTATGGCAGCAGTCAGGTAGGCAGATGTGATGCTATAGTTTATATCCTTGTGAGCCTAGGGGGGCTATTCTCCTTCAAATTACTACAGTGAATTTCTGTCTACCTAAGAGGAGTTGGGGAAAGGGATAAGCATGATCAAAATATAGTGTGGAATTTTAATAAAAATTTTACATTTAATTAGAAATTTAAATATTTATTAATAAAAACTAGTAAAATTTTAAGAAACTGTAATGGGCCTTCTTTGAAGATGATAGAGAATTTTAGAAGATGTAAAATAATGGGAGAGAACTGAATAGAAGGAGTTTGGCCAGGAACAAGGAAGTACAGAAAATTTCATAGGGTGAGTCCTACTAACAGCTTTTCTGTGGAAAAAGTTATTGGAAATGTTAGCTTAGGGGAAGTAGCTCTCTTCAGTGGTGCCACAGACAGGATCATGTTTCTAAAGGTATATCTGACTCAGACCCTGATAGTTTTTTAATAACACAATGGCGTGTTTAAGTTGTGTTCTTAGATAATTAAAGGATCCCAAATCATGGAGCTTTGGGTTCTTGAATTTGAGTGTCAATTTCCAAGCATGCTATAGGTAAAATATGATATGAGTGTCTCACAGGGATCCCTGTGCTTGGTCCCAGGAGTGGAAACATTAAAAGGTAAAGGAGTCTTGGGGGAGGTTTCTGTGTAGTTGTGGAGGGCACGCAAGAGATGAAAGTAGCCCTCAGGTCACCGCTCGTAGCTCTCCGTCTGAGAGCGGTCGTAAAAGGAATGAAGCTGGCCTTCTCCTATCTCTCTTTCCTGGTTCAAAGTGTGTGGCTTCTCACATATGCCCTGCCATTTGCCACGGTACTTGCTGTAGAGCCTTGAGAGCACCCAAAACTGTGACTGTGGCGGTTTGAATAAGAATGGCACCTGTAGGCTCAGCAAAGATTTTCACAGAGAAAAAAAATTTTTTTTTAATTAAAAAAAATTTGCAGAAATTATTTAAGAATATGTTTTAGATCTCCCTTGTCTTCTATGGCTTACACCAAAGTTACATCATTCTCTTTTTGTCATTTTGAGCATGACAGACATAAACTTTGTGCTGTAGTATTTTGAAACCTTTGAGGGGTAACAGTGAATGGAGTCCTTTTGCCAACAATGAGGTGAAGATCTGAAACTGCCTGGATTGTTCTTCTGGCTAATTTCCATTTGCTGATGCTTCTTATGCATTCAATAGCTCCTGACCAGAAGGCCCGGAAGTTGTTCTTAGAGTCACCATTGCTCCCATTGACGAATAGACTTTCATGCTTCAGGTAGATGCATATACAAGCTAGCTATTAAATCTTCCTCGGCTGTGGATACTGTAGGCATTTACATTTTCCTGATGACTCAGCCAGGGTTACCAACAGTCTTGAAAGTGAAGAGCTAGAGTTCAGTGTTTCAATGTCCATGTCAATTTACCTTCCTTTAGAAGAAACGTACGACTGGTGTCCTTGTGTTGTGACAGTTGTTGGCTTAACTGTGCAAAGACCATTTCCTCTGGGTATGTTTGGCTTTCCAGATGTGTGGTGGGGCCAAAGGTTATGCTACTGTGACCTCTGGAAGCACAAAGCACTACTCACATCACCTTACACTCATTATGCTTCTGAAGGCAGAAACTCGGGCTATCTTAATGTGAGCCAAAGTAACTAAAATGCCAGGTCAGCAGTCATTAAAGCAATAAATGTCTGCTTCATTATAGTGTGAACTCTTTCTCTCTAATGAATTCTTTTCTCAGAGGATTTTATGGGAAGCATGTGACAAGTAGTATATTCTGCTTTGGAGTGAGCTAGGGGATTTCAAAGGGCTCGGCATCTGTGGCACAGCACACAGGTGGCTGATTTATCATTTCCTATCTGGCATAGCCAGATCTGAGGTTTCTGTATTGTTGCTTCAGCACAAGGTAGGATTTTCCTCCTTGACGACTCTGAGTGTCCCGAGAATCCATATGTTTGGGGCTCTGAATGCATCTTTGCGTTTTGTTGAGACAAATTTATGTTCTTTCCATTTCTGTTTAACAAACAGGCTTCAATGTATTCTAACACAATCAATTTTCTCTCTTGTATGCTAGTATCAAGTGATGTTAATGAAAGCCATATGCTTCCACATGCAAGATTCAGCTCTCTTCTTTCTTTCTTTCTTTCTTTCTTTCTTTCTTTCTTTCTTTCTTTC
>NW_026591086.1:37749870-38017421 GCF_907164565.1 Psammomys obesus
TTCTTTCTTTCTTTCTTTCTTTCTTTCTTTCTTTCTTTCTTTCTTTCTTTCTTTCTTTCTTTCTTTCTTTCGTGTGTGCTGGATTGTGTGTCTGTTGTAGTTGCAAGCACACATGAGAACAGATATTAGGAGGTCTTTTTCAATCAATTCTCCATTTTAATATTTTTTTTAAAGTGTGTGTGTGTGTGTGTGTGCACTTTGTGGAGGGCAGAAGTAGGTTTTCTCCTTTTCCTTTGTATACTTTGGTGATTGCACTCAAGCTGTCAGTTCAGCAGCAAATACCTTTATCAACCGAACCTTCTCAGAGGCCTCACCTTACATCCTGAGACAGAGTTCCTCACACTGGACCTCACCATTTTGACTAGACTGACTGGCCAGAGAGCCCAGGGTTCCTCCTGTCTCCATTCCCTTGCACTGGGGTTACAGAGGGAGATGGCACAAGCAGCTGTGTTTTGGGAGCTGGGGATGCAAACTCAGGTCCTTGTGCTCACACAGCAAGCACTTTACCTTCCAAGTGTCAGGCCTGACCTAAGGATTTTTATGCTAAAATATTCAGGGGCTTAGAATCCTCCTTGCAGCATCTTCCTGAGGCAGTCTTCACTGGCTGGCTTGACAGTTCTAGTATATAGTACAGGTCTAGTTAGAAAGTATCAGGAGGTATGGAGCCCTTGACTCAGGAAAACAAGTCGTTTTGTAAAACCCTTGACAATCACACTTTGAACATCAGAAAGGCTAAGTCAGTGGGAAGTGCTTGGTATGCATGTGCTTTAGAATGTTTATAACATAGTCCCTCTCGTTCAAGTTTTTTTTTTCCTTTAGCAGTTCTGTTTTAAAACCATGAGTGATTTAACCTCTCCTCTCAAGATGTCATGATGTTCAATTTTAAAAGGAACGATGATGAATCGGGTATTTTCTCTTTTCATTTCAAATCACCTGTGTTGACTGAGTGTCAATGGCTTTTAGGTTTATGGGCCATTTTAAAACCTCATCAGACATTCAAACTTATGATAAATAAAACTTGAAAACATAAGGCAGCAATCTCAGGGGCTCTGGAGGGATTTTTTTGTTCCCCAGAGAGTTGAACAAATCAAGACACATGCTTTTCAATATGGCTCAAATTTTCTTCCTCCTTTCCTTTCTCCCTCCTTTTTCTCCCCTACTTCCATCTCTGAAAAGAGCAACAAATGACCAATACTGGACTAACAACAGGCTAAGCAGCCTGTGTGATATCTCCAGACCATAGTCTATAACTGCTTGTCCCAACTCAACTCTTTTGGAAAACTCCATTGTCTGGTTACTTAGTGTAAAAAGCCACAGTTTGTTAAATTCCTAGAAAACAGTTAAAGATAGTCTAGATTTCCCATTTTTCAGTACAAAAATCACTTCAGCTCCTGGTTTTACTTTGGGAAAAAAAATCACCCGTTGTCTCTGTTACAAAGATATTAAAATTTGAAATGTATTCTGTCTCTGCAATGTGATTTATGAATGTTTAGTATGTTTTGGTTTCACATTGTGAGAGATGTCATTACCAGGCGATAAAATGGGTTTTTGTTTGCAGCACGTGAAATCAGGATCATTGCTTTGAGTTTAGATAGTTTGACATGCATGGATTGTGAAAATGGAAGGAAATTGCCCATCCAGTGACACAGCTATGGTCTGTGTTTGGATGGTTTATATAAAGAAGGAGCCGTTAGTACTACCTACTGTTGTGCCAGGGATATTTGGGGTGGTCCAGTGAGCTATATAAATTGATTCAAATCAATTTTTGATCTCTTAAAATACATAGATTTTTTTTTTAAGGAAGGACCATTATGCTGACTTAAGATTTATTCTCCCCACCCCCAACTACTTTTGTTACCTCTCAAATTAGTTCCATGCCCCACCCCTATGCAGGAGGTAGGTTGAAAGGGCTTTCCTTTGAGAAAGGTTTACTAAGAGGTACTAAAGGCCAGCTCATGTTCCTGGTCTTTTAAGATTCTGGTCACTCTAAGAGGTCAGATCTCCCAGTATGAAGAATTGGTACCACACACTCCTGTGTATTTTCTCTCTCTGTCTTTCTCTCTGTCTGTCTCTGTTTCTTTCTCTTCCTCTCCTTCTCCCTCTTCTTTTCTCTGTCTTTCTATCATTTGTCTCTGTGTATGTTTTCTTTCTCTTTCCTCTCTCCCTTCCCCTCTCTGTCTCTCAGAAGTGATGTAGTTTTTATAGCTTCTAATTTATGTTCCTACTCCTGACTCCTCCATGCTTTTTGTCACATAAGCTCTGTTGAACTAAATTCTCTCGTATGTTACTCTTCACCATCTCTGAAAGGATCTAAAAGTCAGATATTTCCCTTTGTTTGCAAGATTTCTCTGAAGGCTCCTTCTCTTTGGTTCTTACCTCTCCATTGCCTGGTCCATGCTGATAGCTCCCTCTCTTACCTTTACTTTAAGACACTCATCTTAATGAAACTCCTCTCTAGACTTTATGGGGAAGCATTTTCCATGAAGCCCCCCTCATCTTGTTTCTGGTGTAATTTTCTGTGCCTTGTAATGCCCTCCCACTTCAACCACCAATAATGGTTCCCATTGTCTTGAAGCCCTTTCTGGAAGACTGATTTTGTGTCAATCCTTTTTCAGAACCACCCCATCTACTATCTCTTCTATCCTTCGGTAAAGATGGGAAAGAACAGAATATCATGTTTTTATCTCTTGCTTTCTCCTCTCAGCTCCCATCTCTTTCTCATCAGACCCTCAGAAGGTCTATTCTCACTCTTTGCTCTGTCCCAGGTCTCAGGAAGAAAGTGCTGATGATAATGAATTCATCTTTAGTTCATCATTCAACAGTCAGGCATATGAGTGCATGTTACTTTGATTTCTTATCTTTCATGGTAGCCTTTTAGAGATAGTGATTTGAAGTGAACAGTGATCTTTTGCTTGGCTATGCATTTATAGAAGGGTGTAGACACAGTTGTTTTTCAGCTGATGTTGGATAATGTCTTCTACATTGCATTTGGTACCCTAACATAACTGAAAATCAATTCTCAGCCTGTTGTACCTTAAAGAACACCTACACTGGCCTACATTACTTCAGCAAAAATCATTTCGTAAAAGACTATGCTGTAAGGACTTAAGTATCAAGTAATTTATTGATTATGGTACAGAAGTGAAAAACACAATGGTTCATTAGAAGTTTTTTTTTTCCATTATTTTAAAGTTAAAACTCTTTGTGGAGACTGTCTGTATAGATTTACAGTAAGGAAATTACTTTATTTTTGTTTCCTTTAGGAAGCATAATTGATGGAGGTAGAGACAACCTGGGAAGGAAGAGAGAAGGGAAGATAAAGGAAGAGGAGCTACGAGAAAAGTGCTGATGGCATCACAGCCTGTTGTACCCACACATCACCAATAAAAGTGTTTTGAAGCCTGGGAGTGGAAAAATTACAGGCAAGCTTTGTTTGAAGAGCAGAATATTCATGACTCGGGAACTGTAGCAAAGTGAATACATCTGAAATTCATTGAAAAGGTCTTCATTATCTCCTGATTTCTTAATGGTTACTGTCTTAGTCAGCTTGTGCTGATATTGCCAAATGCCTGAGACTGATAAAATGATACAAGAACATAAATTTACTTGCACACAGTTCTAGAGACTGAGAAATAAAAAATCAATATAGTGGCAGATTTAGTTGTTTGGTGAGGGCTACATCTTCCCATGGGAGATGGGGTTGTGGGGGTGTGCATGGGGGTGTCATGGCCTCAAGAGACAGCAGTCGAAAGAGCAAGCTAGGTGTGCTTCCTTGTTAAACCCTTACACAAGGTCACTGACTCTCATTCACAGAAACAGGAACATTCAGGCCCTGACTTCCTTTTCTAACTCTCATACCCTAACACTATACCTTAGTGTTGTATTTGTTTACTCAGAATTAGCAAGGCCAGCCATGAAAGCCCACAAACGGAAATCTCACTGTGAATACTAGCTAGCCCCTTACATAATGAGTTTGAATTAATTTCTGTGTTTGACTTCTCAACTTGCAGGCAATGTAATATTAGAACCTTTGGAAAGAAAATATCAAAATGTATGCCACTTAATTTTCCTCTCACTCTGTTTTCTTTCCTTTAAAATATTTTATAATCACCTTTGTATTGCTAAGGTATTTTATCATATGTTTAGAGTTTTCCTAAAGGAATAGATTAACTAGACAAGTGAACTGTTATAGACATGTATGATACAGTATCCAAAAGAGACTGGTTCCAAAACCTGGGTTAGTGAGACAGATGCTCAAAGTCTCTGTTAAGCCACAGGAACACTGAGGTCTATCTGACATCTGAGGTTCAGATTTAAAAGAGCTTAAATATGAGAGAAAACAAAAGAAAATTTCAGCTTGCTGTCACGTGTACAGTTCACACCTTGGCTTGTGCCAATTTTTTGCTTGCGATGCTAACAAGCCTGGTTCTTTAAGGCCTTTAGATAGATGCAGTTGTTTTGACACACACCTCTCAGCTAAAAGCCTTCTTGCCTCAAACTTCCCCAATGCCTAACTTTCAAACCTTACTCTTTTTGGAAGAACTTGTTGACTATTTAGGTGTGTAGCAAGGAGTGCAGAGGCCACTCTGGAACTGTACCATGTGTGGGCTTTGGAAAGGGAACAATGTCTCTATTGTAGGCACTTCGGCCTAATGCGTCATGTATGTACATTTCCCCAAGTTCCATTTTCCTTGTCAGTGAGAATAGCAAGATTGTGTTATCCAAAAAGGTTTATCATACAGATTTGTAAAACAAACAATAGCAGGACTTAGTGTGGCTAGTTTTAATAGAACATCGGTTATTTAGAATGGCTTAGTGAATCTTTGAAATGACCTGAAAATCAGACATGGGAGCCTGTTATTTAGGAGGTCGCTTGACTCCAGAGCCTGGGTGGACAAAGACATAGGAGTCCACACAAAGAGTTAAGTCTGGAAGCTGCACTTCTCTCAGCCCTGTCTAGAGTGACAGGGCTCTGTCTTATGCTTCGGGAAGCTTGCTGAGGAAAGAAAGCTCACACAATTTTCTTCTTTCTTCCATGCTTGCTTCCAAACCCAGTCTTATTTGTTGAGTCTTATTGGTTTACTCAGAGTTCCACATGTGAGCTTGTTCATCTCAATCTTGGCTTCTATTTTAGGAACCAAGAAACGGAAGAAAAGGAAAACTTTACACTCTGGAAGAGGAATATAAAGTTGACGGTTTCATGTGTGACAGTCATAGACTAGAAATAATGTTGCCTAGCTGTACTAATATGTAATGAAAGCACAAAAAGGAGTGTTTACTATTGTCTTAATTAGGGTCTTGTTGCTCTGATAAAACATCATGATCAATAACAACTTGGGGAGGCAAGGGTTTATTTCATCTTAAAACTTTAGGGTCACGCTCCAGCACAGACAGCAGGGAGATCAGGAAGGAACTCACGGCAGGAACATGAAGGCAGAAAGCAAGACAGAGGCCGTGGACGAACACTTCTCACTGGCTTGCTCTCCATGACTCTCGAAGCCCTCATATATAACTCATGACTCTCTGTCCAAGGATGGCACTACCCACAATGAGCCGGGCCTTCCAATGCCAATCATTAAAAAAAAAATGCCTAACAGACTAGCATATAGGTCAATTGCAGTGAATGTTTTTGTTATGTTACGTAGATATGTTTTTGTTGCAATCCCAAGTGTGGGAAGAGGCTATCCACAGCTGATAACAGCCTAGTGAGAGGCATCTGATCCTTGTCAGCCAGAAACTGCCTCGTGCAGGAGGCACGGTTTTTGTCAGCTGAAAAACGTCCTAGTATTGACTATGAGAAGGTATACATAGTCCAGTGTCACTTTGAAATGCTCCTAGAAAGACACTCAATGGAGAATGCTTCAAGGGGGTTGTTGCTGCCCTTGCTGTTGCTGCTGATCCTTGTCGCTTTTGCTGTTGCTAGTCTGCTGATTTCATTCTGCTGCTACCTTTGCCATTGCTGCTGGTTTGCTGTTTTGCTGAACTGCTGAATATCCTGATGAGAAAGAGTGGAATCACCCCAAGGAGCTACATTAAAGAGGTCTATATCCCTTGTCCCTACTAACCTTTCTCTCCTCCCTAGGGTTGGAGAGTTGGAAGGGAGGTAGAGGCTTAAAGAACCCCAAATAAAGGAGGCTTGAAAAACCAAAGTCTAGAGTCAACCTTAAAAAAAGTTTTATGAAGCAATCTTTATTTTTATTTTTGAGATTATACTTTAGGTACAAAATTTCCTTCCTCCCTTTCCTCAGTCAATACGTTCTATATACCTCCCCTACTCTTCTTCAGTGTCATGACCCCCTTTTTCACTCATGGTTATTGTGTGCATATATGTATTCTAAGTATAATGTTGCTTAGTCTGTATAATATTACTTTTATATATGTTTTCAGGGCTGATCACTTGGCACTGGAAGTAATTGGTGTGTTCTTCCCCAAGGAAGATGACCTCTTCCTCTCTGAGCTTTCCTCAGTTGCCAATTTTAGGGAGAAATCATCTTATTTGAGAGTCCCCCTTCTCAAAGGACTTTAGTCTGTGACAAGTTGATGTAACTATTGTTGCCATGACATTCTATGGTTATTATGAATAAAAGTATGGCCAATTATTTTACTCTTAATATGCATGCACTATGTTCATTAAGCTTTTTAAGCAAATGTCACATTGGAAGAGTAGATATACAAACGTGTGTGATCTCAGAGCACATTCTACGAGAAAGCGGCCTTACCCTTCTAGTTTTTCTCCTACATTTCCATCTTCCTCTGGAAACTAGGACTCTGACCTACATCTAAGTAGGCTTCTTTAGCCACTGACTGGAGGTGGAATCTGCCAACAGGAAATACCAGCTGGAGATCAGAAAGAGGAAACAGAGTGAAGGCAGGCTGTCTATTCCCCAGGCCCTTTCCCTGCAGGGTAGTGGACTTCAGGTTGACAGCATACTCTGATCCAAAGTCACAGGGGCTGTCAGAAGGGACATGGGAGTAAGAAGTGGGAATGAATCTTGATGTCATTTAAAAATAACAGAAATGTGTACTTCTAAGTAGGGTTTCCTCATATGAAGTTCACACTGGGATACTGTCCTTTCCCAACTAAGGTACTAACAGTTCTGCTCCAGGACAGAGCACTGTTTTCTGCAAGGCTTCCACATTCCCACAAGTAATCCACTCATTAAATTCCCCCGAGCTCTGAAGTGTGGATTTGGGAGGATACCACAGAAGCAGGTTTTTTTTTTTTTTAATTTTATTTTTTTTCTTATCAGTTACATTTTATTAACTCTGTATCCCAGCCGTATCCCGCTCCCTCATTCCCTCCCAATCCCACCCTCCCTCCCTCATCTCCATCCTGCCCCTTTCCAAGTCCACTGATAGGGGGGACCTCCTCCCCATTCATCTGATCCTGTTTTATCAGGTATCTTCAGGACTGACTGCAAAGCCCTCCTCTGTGGCCTAACAGGACTGCTCCTCCCTTGGGGGGTGGGGAGGTCAAAGAGCCAGTCATTGAGTTCCTGTTAGAAATAGTCCTTGTTCCCCTCACTATGGGAAACCAATTGGTTACTGAACTACCACAGGCTACATCTGAGCAGAGGTTCTAGGTTATATCCTTACATGGTCCTTGGTTGAATATCAGTTTCAGAAAAGACCCTGTGCCCAGATATATTTGGTCCTTGTGGAGCTCCTATCCTTTCCCCATCATACTAACTCCCCTTCTTTCATATGATTCCCTGTACTCTGCCGAAGGTTTGGTCATGAGTCTTTGTATCTGCTTTGAAAACACTGCTAGTTAGAGTCTTTCAGATGAGCTCAGTAGGCTCCTGTCATACGTTCAATGCACATCCCATCTGTCTTTCTAAACGAAGATTGATCATCTTACCCCATGTCCGCTCTCTTGATTATCTTTTTTAGGTGTATAGATTTCATTATGTTTATCCTATCTTATAGGTCTATATAAGTGAGTATATACCGTGTTTGTCTTTCTCCTTCTGGGATATTTCACTCAGGATGATCTTTTCTAGATCCCACCATTTGCCTGCAAATTTCATGATTTCCTCCTTTTTGATTGCTGAGTAGTATTCCATTGTGTAAAAATACCACAATTTCTGTACCCATTCCTCCGTTGATGGACATCTGGGTTGTTTCCAGGTTCTGGCTATTACAAATAAAGCTGCTATAAATGTGGTTGAGCAAGTATCCCTTTTCTGTACTTGAGCAAAGTTTGGGTATATACCTAGCAGTGGTATAGCTGGGTCTTGAGGAAGCACTATTCCTAATTGTCTGAGAAAGCGCCAGATAGATTTCCAGAGTGGTTGTACCAGTTTACATTCCCACCAGCAGTGGAGGAGGGTTCCCCTTTCACCACAACCTCTCCAGCATGTGTTGCCACTTGAGTTTTTGATCTTGGCCATTCTGATGGGTGTAAGGTGAAATCTCAGGGTCGTTTTGATTTGCATTTCTCTACTGGTTAATGAGGTTGATGTTCCTCTATGGAGAATTCTTTGTTTAGCTCTGTTCCCCATTTTTTAATTGCATTACTTGGTTTGTTTCTTTTCAGCTTCTTTAGTTCTTTGTATATACTGAATATTAGTCCTCTGTCAGATAAAGGGTTGGTGAAGATTCTTTCCTAATCTGTAGGCAGTAGTTTTGTTTTGATGACGGTGTCCTTTGCTTTACAGAAGCTTTTCAGTTTCATGAGGTCCCATTTATTGATTGTTGCTCTTAGAGCCTGTGCTGTTGGTGTTCTGTTCAGGAAGTTGTCTCCTGTGCCAATGAGTTCTAGGCTCTTCCCCATTTTTTCTTCTAACAGATTTAGAGTATCCGGTTTTCTGTTGAGGTCTTTGATCCACTTTGACTTTAGTTTTGTGCAGGGTGATAAATATGGATCTATTTTCATTTTTCTGCATGTAGACATCCAGTTGGACCAGCACCATTTCTTGAAGATGCTGTCTCTTGTCCATTGAATGGTTTTGGCTTCTTTGTCAAATATCGAGTATTCATAGGGGTGTGGGTTTATTTCTGGGTCTTCTATGTGGTTCCATTGATCCTCCTTTCTGTGTCTATGCCAATACCATGCAGTTTTTATTACTATTGCAGAAGCAGGTTTTTAAAAGATATAAACAGGCATAGTAATATCTGTTTAGCATTAAAAATTATAGCCTTTGATATTCCTAGAATTAATTTGGTTTGATATGCAATAGAAGTTTGAGAAAGTCAAGGCCTCACTCCCAATAATTAAGTATGTTAGTGACCATTTGTCTTGCATTGTCAACATCCTTGACTCCCAGCAAAACTTTCAAAATATAAGATAAACATGCCTCCTTGTGCTTAGCTTTAAGCATTAGGGATTAGGTTTTAGAAAAGTAGAATATATAGTTTTTAGAGCAAGTTGCAGATATATATTAGCCATTAAAAAGGAAAAATGACAAAACTAATTATAAGGTTATAATAAACAAAAAACAAAAGTATACAAAACTACTTAGCTTTTTTGAATTACATACTATGATTTTTCAGGTATTATTAAAAAATTGTGGCTTTTTGAAATATAAGAATATTGATGATTTTCACCCCTGCAACTCAGTTTTTATAAAAATAAAACAGAAGTTAATTGCTATTGATATTAAAATGTCAAGAGTCAACTAAGGATCATTCACTCAAGGACTGATTCCCTTTCTAGATGTTTACATATACATGGTGGGGATGGGAAAACAGAGAGGATGGAAGCAGTTGGGGGGAACAGGACTCTTATATTTTAACTCCACGGTTTTATTTTACAGTGGTGATGTTATTTTTTACTTTCCCCATAAAGAAGCGCAACAGGGACACTCTTCCTGTCTCTTGATGAGAGAGGTGTACAGTAGAGGGATATGTAAAGGTTTCCAGCCAAATTATCATTTTATGTAATTATCAAGCAAGTATAATGTAATACTGATGCAAAGTCATAAAAATCCTTCATAATTATTCTATTTTTACTACCTAGGTTTTAGTGTAATAGGAGTTTCATGGAATATTTTCATATCCCGTGAATTCCTTCTGCCTCCGAGGCTCTCCACCTATTTTGTCAATGGCTGTTCTCCCTCTGGGAGGAGGGCGGATACCATGGGGAACAAAGAGGGCATTGATCTGCTCTGACTTTGAAAGCCAACTTAGAAAAAATATTCCTAGCTGGAGCAGAGCTTTTTCCTGAGTTAGTCTTTTAAAATGTTGGTGAGGGAAGGATGAAAGAAGGGAATGAAAGGGATGGAGGGAGGGAGGGATAGAGAGAGAGAGAGAGAGAGAGAGAGAGAGAGAGAGAGAAACTTCCTGTCCAAATACCAAAAGCACAGATCAGAAATTGGTACTAAAATTGTGAAGAGGCCAAGAGCGAGTGAGGCAGTTAAGGTGTGGTGTGGTATGGTGTGTGTGTGTCTGTGTGTGTGTGTGTGTGTGTGTGTGTGTGTGTGTGTCCTGGTTTAACCTTAAAGCCCGGGTGTGTGGCAGCAAGCACTGCCACTGGGTGTGGCAGCCCGAGGCTATGGGAAAGGTAAGGGGGAAGCTGCAGACTTCTGCAACAGTAATGCCTGCTCGAGCTTGCTCTGGGCAGTGTCTGGAGAAGTGTTCAGTCCAGCAGACGCATTCTAGGCTAGTGCTATTCACGGGTACAGGCTAGGCGCCATCCTGCCTCCCTTTTTCAAGATCTCTACATCCATAGGGAGGGAGGGAGAGAGAGAGAGAGAGAGAGAGAGAGAGAGAGAGAGAGAGGAAAAACAGAGAGAGAGAAGTTCTGAAGCTATGTTTTTTTTAGACCAGGTTTCTACTTTTTTAAATCAATATGTTTTTTGAAAGTGGGTTTTGTACTGTATGTCATTTTGCTTTTTTCTAGTAACTGACTTTCACTGCATTTTTTAAAATATTGGTATGAGGATTTGTAGGAGAGGAAACAACATAAACTGTTTGAGAAATGTTCTAGAGAATATGTTATAAGTGGCCTGGTGGGGAGTCAGACTTTTTAGGTCTCAGAAACCTGGGATCACTGGCTAAATGAAGTGCATATTAGCGTGTCAAAGGGAAGGCTGATCAGCTTTCCCAGCATCCCTCTCTACCTGGGGCTCTTTCCAGCACCCCACCCACTACCCCAAACCTCTCCCTCCTTAGAGCTTCCATTTCCCTTCCCCCAGCAAGATCCTTATATAACTCAGCCATTTTGGCGACACCAGTCTCTTGCCCTCTTGGCCCAGGCCGCCTCTCTTGGTCAGGCAGCAGCTCTCTTGCTCTCCCCTCCCTTCTCCCCTCTCATGGTCCAGTTTGGTCTGCCAGCCACATTCATCCTGGACTCTTCCATCTGTCTGCTTTCTCCCTTCTCTCTACAATAAAAATCTTTCCCGTTCTTCAAGAGTAGGCACATCTTTTTTTTACTTCCTTTTACTCCCTTTTCTCACTCAATACTTAGAAGATGTCTGTTTGTCAACCACTTCTCCATCTTTCTACACACATACCTGTTTCATGCACCAAGGGAGGGATTCACAGTCACATGTGTTTGACGAGCAAGAAACACGGAAAGTCTTAGGAAGGAATATACATGAGCTAGCAGTGTGCCCAAGACAGAGTGACCTCTGTTGTGGTCTGGACAAAAGTGCTGGAGAAAAGACTTACTGACTGAAAGGAGTTGTCTGACACTCTACAGACAACCAAGATGTGATAGAACCAGTATGGGAGTCAATAAAACTGCTAGACCCTGACTTCAACCGCACAAGCTTACAGGACACCTGGTGACTGTTGGCTCCACATTATACCAGAGCTCAATGAGGACCAGCTGTAGTCTGTCCCTGAGGCCTGGGCATGACCCTTCTCTCTGTAACTCCTGTTCATGAAAGTCCTCCATAGACTGAAGAACCAAAGTAGACATACAGGTGAAGAAAAATGGAAATTACTGTATTTACTCCCGAAATTACAATCCAAAGAGATTGTATAAACCATTCAGTGGACATGTGCTCACCTGTTACCAAGGAATTTGAAAGCTTGAGAACAAAATGAGGTTAAATATTAAATGTACAAACTAAAGAAACTACATTTTCTTTTACTACTGCCAGGTAGGGCATACAATATTGACCCTGCTACAATCTCAATACATTGCGACAATGAAAGTCATGCCTAGTGTATGCAATGCTTGTAGATAAAACTTTGCTGAGATGTTGAAGGGAACTTTTTGGAATGTTACATTTCTTCCTGTCTTTTCTTATCTTTTCTTTTCTTTTTTCTTTTCTTTTCTTCTTAAGACCCAGTTTCTCTGTGTAGCCTTGGCTGTCCTTGACTTGCTTTGTAGACCAGGCTGACCTTGAACTCACAGAGATCTGCCTGCCTCTGCCTCCCTGATTACTGGGAATACAGGTGTGCGCCACTGTGCTGAGCAGAATGTTACAGTTTTTAAAGGGATAATAAAGCAGAATTTGTTTGTGATAGCAGCCACAGAAGGTCTCTCCACCTGGGTGCAGCCACCACAGTCTAATGGGTGAGTAAGGTAAGTATTGGATGACATTGTTGATTGATGAGAGTCTGAGTGGACAGTGTGTGTGTGTGTGTGTGTGTGTGTGTGTGTGTGCTTGTGCATGTGTGGACAAATATGTGAGTGTGTGTGTTTGTGTGTCTGTGGGAAGTCATAACTGGTCCATCAACAAAAATTTGATGGTCTTGTAAAAAGGGCTGTGGAGAACAGGGGGTGACAATCTATTCCTTAACCCTAAGCTGGGATTTCATAGCTAAGGCCTTTGGTATTGCCAGCGACTTGTGACATTTGGAGATGTCCCTCAACTAACGATCACTAGCTATTTTGTCAACTAATATTACAGCGGCTGGGTGCAGGGATTTTGAGATCGTTAAAGGTGAAGTTTCAGAATAGAAAGGACCCTTCCCACATGCAAGGAGATGGTATTCAAGTGGGGAAACCCTATTATTGTTGCAGTAAAGGAAGCTGTAGAACAGGAGATGGAAATCCTCTCACTGTTCTAGGCCTACTCCTGGAGGACTTCCTGAGAAGGGAGTGACCTTTTGCATGCAGTCTTCCATTACTGACCCTCCCTGCTGGTGGCAGGCCAGAGGAAGAAGGCGAATCACGGAGGCAAAACCTTCTAACAGCTTCCCAGACTAACCGAGTTGCTAGGAACTGAGGCGTGAATGTTAAGGGTGATGGCATGTAGCTACCTCTGCCAAATGGAAACATTTCTCCCTGGAGAGAAAAAGAAGGCTCATAATATCAAGGCAGCTCATGAGACGTATAAGGCTCAGGGAACTGAGAAAATTATCAGATTCATGAGCCCTCTCCCCACAGTTATATTATAATCAGTAAGCAATTGCTGGGAATACCTGACTCCTCGGTGGAGTTTGATTGGGCGCTTTGGGGATGCAGCGTAGCTGCATGCTCACGCACAGTAGAGTGGGCTTTGTGGTGGTACCTCTGCGTCATTTAATATTCCCCTAATGACCCTTAGCATATGTGCCTGTGAGCGATGGTCTTGAGCTCAGTAGCTCACTAAACCATTTATTTTGTCTGTCATTTATGCCCTACCTAGGGAGAATAGGTATTTGTTATCTCCTCAGCAACCGTCACAGTTATTAGGTGCCATGAGACAGATTGGGGGCAAGTAATTTGACTGCCTTCTTGTTCAGATATACTGTTTTTACAGTTTTGTGGTAGCTTGAAGGAAGGAATGAAGGGTGCGAAGATAGTAGGGAAGAGAATGTAAGACCTACTTACAAGAGGCTGTGTAAAAGGGCTGATAGTTGGGATCCTCCAGTGCCTAGATCAGATTCACTGAAGTCTCTTTAGAAAAAAAAGTGTGTGTGGGGGGGGGCGTGCATACTGACGGTGAGATAACGGAGACTGGTTCACCTGAAGGTATGCAGCATACAGTCACGGTCGCTCTCCTTTCAAAATGGCTTTTCCCCCTCTCCTTCTTTGTGGATCCGCTGTACTCTCGCTTTCGTTGCTCCAAATCTGAGGTGTTTCCCTTATTATTACTGCCTCCCTGAGCTGCTTTTTCTTCCACTGGCTGTTCCTCTGGTTTCCTTAGAGTTCAGGAGCTCAAAGGAGTGCACAGGAGTTCCAGGCTTCCTTTGCTGTTACTAGAAATGTCACAGCGACTAACATGCTCCTGTTTTATGTAGGAAAAGATAGACTTATGTGACTCACTTGTTTCTGAATCGACCGCCCCGCTTGCTGTATTCAAATCCTGGTTAAGGAGCAAGCTGCATTGCTAAGACAGCATTTTATTTTTATCTATCTATCTATCTATCTATCTATCTATCTATCTATCTACCTATCTATCTTTTTTGAGACAGAGGACAGCATTTTAAGATGGATAAGTTAAGATGGATAAGTTTTAATAATTGTGCGATGGTTTATCAGCCCAAGCAAGGATCCAATTAGAACAGCTGAGTAGGATACTAAGAGCTATGAATGCCTTTTGCTTCACCTGTCAATCCTTTCCCACACTGGCCGTCTGATACTTTCCTAGTGATCACTGAGTCATAAGTGAAGCACAGAAATCCTCGGACCCACATGACCAGTGTTCCCAGTAGGGAACTGGTTAGAGAGAAAGGGCCATGGAGGAATCATTGGATAGAGATTCCGTGTCCCAACCAATTATTTGGGAGGAGATGTTCCTTAGTGCCCCAGTCTTCCATGGTCCTGTAACAACTTCACATTTCATTTGCAGGGATGCTGCAGGCGAGCTGAATCTGGTTTCATGCACAAATTTGGCTTGTAGGTGTCTGAGGATTCAGAATGTACCTTTCTAAACAAAGCAGGCACCCCCCTCACCCCCATTTTCTTTCTTGTTCCAAGCTTGGAATAAGTGTGATTAGAGTTCCTCAGACCCACTCGTTGGTTAAGCAAATGGAAAGTTCATGTCTGTGTATTCTTGTGATGCCCTCTGCACACTCACTCCTAAGACAACTCCTCTAATTTCTTTCTGATATACTCACTTTTAACACCCTTGCTCTCATTTTGCACATCCTAGGATCTAATGGAGCGTTTGAATTCTTGTGCCTGGTTTGTACCTCATTTTACTCGTCTGGGAGGCAGATGTAATTCGGAGGGACCCAGGAGTGGAGGAAGCCAGGCTCCTCTGGCTCCTCTCAGATGGCTCCAATTGCTCGTGTGACAACCTTTGCCAAACACAGCATTAATTTTAACCGTAGAAACTTGGCATGTCAGACGATTCAGCTTGATGTTGCAATTCAGCAGTGGGAACTATTAGTTTTGGATCTGATTTTAAGTGGTCTCAGAATACTGGTTGCAAACAGAAAGGGCTTTCTGAAGCCAAGTCATATGGTGGCCCTGTGCTTCCTTATCTGCTTCCGGCCAGGCTACCTGGGACCAGAGCATGTGCTTCTCCACTGTAGCCTGTCTAATCGTGGTAGAGGCAGGCTGCCAGCTCTGGTGTTTGTGATTTTCATTGGCTGTCACCCCCTATCATTCTCACTGTCCCTCTCCTCCTTTCTCCTCCCTTTCTTCTCTCTCTCCTTCTTTCCCCTCCTCGGCCTCTTCTTGTCATTTCATCTTTTCTTTCTCCTTCTTTTTTTTTTTTTAAATCTTCAGACCAGTACATGTACATTATTGGGAAAAAAGAAAAGAAAAGAAAATGGAAGAGTAAGAGGATGAGAGTAAGGATGTAGAATGAGGAGGCAGAGAAGAGAAGAAGGAAAGATGAAGAGGAGGAAAATCAAGTAATAGGAATGGTCACTAAAGTGTCTTATGTTTCTGCTATGTGAATATGTGCCCTTAATAACTAGAAGCCTTTCTTTCAAACAGGTCTGAGTGCCTATGCAGGCCCATGCATGTTTGGGTTTGTGTGTGTATACATGTTCACATGCCACAGGGGCTGCCTGCATTACTCTGTGCTGTTGTTGTGATAAAACACTGAGACAAGAGCAATTTAAGAAAAAGAAGGGTTTATTTGGGCTCACAGATGCAATCCTAATTGTGGCCATTCTGAAAATATCTCACTGGAAGAGACTGATGTACCCCACAGCCAGAGTTAATAATACACCTTGGGGACAATTAAGAGTGTTAGCCTACTGTGTACTAAAGCTGTTTAACATTTCTTTTCAGAGAGCAATGTAAAAAAAATCAACCTTACTGCCTTGGCCCTTCCATGTAATCAACTTTTACAACCGACGTTAATACATATCTGCAACTGTAGCTTACGTATTTTCCAATGGTCCTGCTACAGGTAATGCTGTGTAGCATCTGCTGAAAGTAGAAATAACAGGATTTGAAAGCAACCTCCTAAAATCTACCGTAACGTTTAAAACATCCGTCTATGGATAGTGGTTGATACACAATGGTGTTTGTCATCTGGGTCGGCTGGGCTCCTTTGGAGCCGATGACTTAATCCCTCGTAACACGCTGTAAGCTTTTGTAAAGTGCTGCATTCCTTCCTTCGTGTGCTGCTCACTGCCATGTTCAGTAAACACAGAGCAAGCACTGTGTATGCACGTGTGTGTACCTAACACGATCCCACGGCACATGCAGTGCCTACAGACGTACAGGTCATGAAACACAGACATGCAGAGACACAGGGGCACACGGACTCACAAAACAATGTGGAGGCAGACACAGATTCAGACTCATGCAGAAGAGAGAAGATCCGAGGCACAGGGAGCATGAAGTAGAGAAGTCAGATCTGAGCTTGCTCTTGGTTAAGTGGCTCCATGGGGAAGCGTTTTTCTTTTTTTCCTTCACCAATGAAGGATTGATTACTGGTGATTCACAGTTAATCACTAACACACAGAATCTGTACATTAAGGCAGGGAAGACACTGCAAAGAGGAACCCGAAGCAGCTGGTCACATCTCATCAACTGGCAAGAAGCAGAGAGAGAGAGGAAGAGAGATCGGCTGTGCCCAACTCGCCCCCACCTTCCTACACAGTCCATAGTTCTATCCCTGGGAATTGGGCCCCTCACAGTGCCTGGCTCTTCTTACTTCAATCACCCTAAATAAGACAATACCCTACAGCCTTGCCCAGAGGACTATCTGTTCATCACTGTAGTGAATCTCTGTAGATCTCATCAGGTTGACAACTGAATTAAGCACAACATAGGCAGACATTTATTATTTCCTTAGAATTGCTCAAAAATAAAATCATTGCAGCTCTCGATTGACAGAATAGTATCCACTCTTGTACTGCTATCCACGTTCCATCCTGACATATCCCGTTCCATCCTGGAAGCAGTTAGTTCATCTTCCATACTCTGACAAATTTACTCCATCTAAGCCCTGGGCCTTTGAGGCTACCTTCAACCTTCATGTCTTTGCTAGTTGTAAATTTCTGGTTGCACCATATATAAATTAACATTAATAAAGCATCTCCATTATTGCACATTTGGACCACATTTGCTCTCATTAGCTCGCCTGTGCTTGAACACTCCTAAGGGCCCAATTCTCTGTTATTCTCTCACAAAATCATGGGCTCCACCCATAAACCTTCTCTGCTCTCTGCTTTCTAGGTCTAGATCACTTTCCCCATCCACCACCCTCTACCTAAGCCACAGCAGGCCTGCTACGTTGCTACATCAATCATCAGCTAAACTTTTCAAACCCGTGCTGGCTCTAACCCAGTTTAGGAGTGGGAAATGAAATGATGTGCTTTCAACCAAGAGCTTGTCAGCAAAAGAAATGGGAAGAGAGGGGAATAAGGAATTTGAGGGCTGGAGACAACAGCTCGGTGGTAGAGTGTTTGTGTAGCATGTGTCATGCCCCAGGAGTTTGAAGGGAAGTTATTTTGAAGGTTAAAAAAAATCAACAAAAAAGCAAAACAACAGCAACAACAACAACAACAAACCAGGGTACAATATTGTGGTTGACTCTTAAATTCCTAGATTTCTAGTTTAGATAAATGGGGCACATGGGGCTCCAGGAAGAAGTGGTGGCACATTTTGTATTTTTTTCCTTGACAATCTTTAGTTTGAAGAATGTGGGCCTCTAAGGGATAATATCTCCTTGTAAGTACTAACGCAGATTTAGAGATAAAGGTAGCAATCTAACAGCAGATAGGCGATTTGTGAGCTATCTCCTGTGAGTGTACATCCTAATCTATTACACAAGAATGTTGGCTTTCTCTCTTATTCTTTGAAATAAGATCCATCACAAGCAGATGGTAGTGAGTTGAAGCTGGATATGCCCTCTCTTCATATTTCTAGGTGAATAGCACCAATAGTGAAGATCAAGCATCCACGCCTCTATAATGCTCTTAGTAAGAACAGTATGATTCAATGTGATTATTGAGGGAATGTTAAACCGACCTTTGCATTAGGTTGAGACAATTGAAAGTAATGCCAGTGGATTGTGGCAGCCATCAAAATATGCAAAGTTCAAATCCAGGTAATGTTATGATATTACTTCATGTGCAAAGTTGCACATACTGGGTAACTGTTCTTGGCAAAGAAAGTTTAAAATGCAGTGCATTCCAGCAGAAAAACAGGGCTGACAAGGAAAGAAACTTAGTGTTCAAGTTGCAGAGGCAAAGAGCTAACTACTTAATATCCAGCCTGTCCCAGAGACCAATATAAGAAACAAATTACCAACATGTAAATGAGCTTTATGAATATGTGTTTGCTAAAGACTACTCTGAATTTTTCCTCAAGAGCCTCAGAAGAAGCAATGTTTAGATAATTTGATGTATTGTGTGACTATTATCTTTTCTTAAAAGCTGAGGTAGAAACTCAAGAAGATCATGGGACCATCAGAGGAAATGAATGGAAAATTTTTGGCCACTCTCCATTTTCCCTGATGCCTTCAGTGTCACTGTTGTTGAATGGACTCAGAAATGACAAAAGCCAGGCTTTAAATCCTAGTTAATTACTTTGGGCAAGTTCAACTTCATCTACAGATTAGGGATACTGTCTAACATCATTACAAATACTGATGTGTTGGTTGCAGAGCACTTGGCACAGAAAAGCTATTGAAATGTTTGCAATTCTTAGATCAAAACCATTTTCTTGGTAAATGCAAAAAAAAAAAAAAACAATCTGCAAAGATTCTTTTCATTTCCTTTATATTTGTCTCAATGCACCTCTCCTTAAGTTTGTTAACTATAAAATCTTTTCCCAAGAAATTCCTTTAGATTTTCACATTTAAATTTACCCTACTGCCTGAGAAGAATTCTAATTGTAAGGCACCGTAAGATATGGAAACCTGGAGATTCTGTTTCGTGTGTGAATCTGGTTGTGACTTGGATGAGTCAGAGAGCCAGGTTTCTGGGTAGGAAAACAAGAGTTTGGGGTTGGTTGACTGACTATATACCATTGCTGCCTGCTGGGAAGTTTGGGAACCACTTCTGATAGTGAAGCATCATGCTAGCCACTGGTCTTTTGTTGACTGTCCCTCCAAGAAGTCTCCAGTCTTTTGTACAAGGAGTTTTCTGCAAAGCCAAGAGCTTCTCAAAAGTAAATCATTATGCATGGATAGATTCAGAGAGTGACCTAAGGGTTTTCTTTCCACTTATTGTTCAGTGTTATGTTAGGAAAGTAAATTTCCTATTGTCTTGACATGGTTGTGTGGTGTGTGTGTGTGTTGTTTGAATGAGAATGTTCCCCATAGGCTCATATGTTTGAGTGCTTGCTCTCTAGTTAGCGGAGCTATTTGGAAAGGATTAGAGGCGTCTTCATGTTGGAAGAAGTGTTTCACTAGGAATGGGCTTCGAGGTTTCACTTCATGCCATTCCTGGTTAACTCTCTTTTTGCCTTGGGATTATTTAAGCTCATAGTAGTTGCCTCAGCACCGTGCTGGCCTCCTTGCTGTCATGCTTCCTACCATGATGGTCATCGACTCACGCTCTGAATTTGTAAACCCTCAATAAATTCTTTCTTCCAGACATTGTCTTTGGTTTGATGTCTTATCAGAGCAAATGAAAAGCAACTAAAATAATATGTATCCTTCTTCATATTTTTAATCTGTGGATATCCAGGTGTGTTTATTTCTCTAGTGGTCACCTTCACTAGTTAGAGGGCAAAAATAGTCTACAGAAATAGACAAGCAGAAAATTCACCTCTACTTTTCTAACTATACATTGATGAATTAAAGCAACTTCATGCTCTCTAATGAGAAGGGCAGCCAACCTCTCCTGCAGCAGAAATATGCTCAGGTGATGTTCCTTGTGACTGATATTGGGACCATGTGAGAAAGAGTCCGCTCACTCAGGATCACTACTGTCTTCACTTTTTCCCTGGCCAGTCTGAAGACGCAGACAGAATGCTGCAGGACTCTGAGATATGCAGCCAGGCACATGGATATTGAAATGCATCATATTTTTTGTTACTCAAATATATAAAGAGAAATATATTATAATGATGGTATTTAGTCCAACATATGAACATATGAGGCTTGGTTACCACATAAAGCTGAATAAGAAACTCTTCTTTCTGAGCTCACTGCCCTATGGGTACAGAGAAAGGAATGGGCTCTTTCTGCATTATTTATTAAAAACCAAACCAAACCAAAGTCAGAAGAGATAAATGCACATGGGCACTGGAACTCCTCCCTGGGCAGGGAAGCCGAGGAAAGCTTAGCTGAATTTCAAGACCACAGGGAAGTTCATGGTAGATTCTAAAGAGAAAACTCCTCGCTAGATTAGAGGGAACTTACACTTATAGTAAGGAAGGAAACTGCTAAGTGACAACTCTGTTCTGGTAATCAATAGCTTGCAAATGGGCTAAATTCACTCTCCAGCTGCCTCTTAGGTAACACCTGCTATTGTCATATTAGGAATATGACAGCTAAATCAGATTCCTTCTCTTTCTCCTTTAATGTGCATGTGTGTGCCTCGTGTGTCATATATATTGTAGGTGTATGAATGTGTGCACACGTGTGTTGGCCAGAGGAAAATCGCAGATGTCACCCTCAGGAAAGCTGCTTACCTATTCTGAGACAGATTCTCTCATCAGCCTGGAGCTCACTGGTTAAGCTGGACTCGCTGGCTAACGAGCCACAGGGATCCCTCTGTGGCCGCCTCCCAGTGCTAGAATTACAAGCATGTGCTGTCATATCAGGCATTTTTATAAAGTTATGTTTTATTTTTATTTGTGTATGTGTGCTTGTGCGTGCATGTATGTGCTTCTGTGTGTCTTGTGTGTGCATGTGTTTTGTGTACATGTATGTGTTGTGTGTGCGTGCACGTTTGCATGTGTTTGTATTTGTGTGTGCATGTGTGTGTGTGTGTGCGTGCTTGAGACCCTCAGAGACCAGAAGAGTCTTGGATTATTTGGAGGTAGAGTTGCAAACAGTTCTAAGTCACTCTATATTGGGAGCTAAACACAGGACCACT
Organism: Psammomys obesus; assembly: GCF_907164565.1. Lineage (NCBI taxonomy): Eukaryota > Metazoa > Chordata > Mammalia > Rodentia > Muridae > Psammomys > Psammomys obesus. Next base: position 37,771,153 of record NW_026591086.1, read on the forward strand.
GAAAGAGCTCTTAATTCTGAGCCATCTCTATAACCTCATGGCCAGCATTTGCAGAGGGTTTTGGGGATTAAACTCAGATCCTCATGCTTATGAAACAAACGTTTCATCTGAGCCCTGCTTTCTGTCTCTGATCACAAGACATTTCATTAACATGAACTATAATCTTTACCATTTCACTCAAACAGAATTGAATCTAGGGATGTATTTCTCTAACAAACATACTAACATGTTTTGATTGCTTATTTATTACAGGCCCCTTCTTATTTTAGAATGAATTAAAATTTTTACAATAGTTGGCTCATAGAATGTTCTTCTTAATACCAACTGCAATAACTATCTTATGTCTCTTTAAGGCACCCCTTTAAAGAAAGCTTTATGCAACTCTAGCTCTGTTTCTTAAAGAAACATTGACTTTTCTAGAGGCTATGAACTTCTTAAATATGTTTAAACATTATTAAACAAAAGACTCCTTCAGTTTCAAACAATTACCTCAGGCTCTCATTCCCCACGTTCCAGACAACGACTTGTGAGTGGCCCATTTGTCTCTGGCTACTCTGGTATTTTCCTTCTTCTCTTTTCTTTGTGTTCTTATTCACTCACAGGAATTGGGTAATCTGTACAAATTATCCCGTCCCTCCATTCACTGATCCCAGGGATATGAGCTGCATTGCTAATTTTCTCCCCAGCAAAATGGAAAGTGTTGACTCTAGAATGAGAATGAATGAGGCTACAGTGAGACTTGGCAGAGTGAAGCACACTGTGCTTTTCGTGAAGGCAGCTTGCTCACCACACACAGGACTATGGGCAGCAAAATAGACACCTCCCAACGCACTGACAGTTCACTTAATCCTGAGCATTAGAACAAAACCCAGAACAGCTCTGAGCTGCAAGCCAGTCTGTAAGTTTCCAAACGTTTGGCATGTGCCTTCTCTCCAGTAATATACCAATTAGCACTTTTGTTCTGCTCACTCGCCTTATCTAAGCCAAGCACAGCATGGCATATGAGACAGGAAAACATAATAGTCCTCATTCCTCAGGACAGAAATCGAAGGTCACTTTTGTGGCGCACAAGGAGGAGCTCACCCAGCCTCAGACTAAGTGACAGCCCATTCATTGTTCAAATCGCTAGGGCATATGCAGATTGGACTGTTCCCTCTTTGTCTCACCATTGTCTCTTAAACCAGCACAAACCATTTACTACCTGAGACGTTGGAGACAAATAGAAAATACAAGTCCTATGCCCCACTGAAGAAGTAAAATTTAAGCATTCTTTTGGTGTAACCGTGAACCCTCTACACCTTTAAAAAAGGTTTTGACTCATCACTAAGTTACTGTGTGTGCGTGTGTGTGTGTGTGTGTGTGTGTGTGTGTGTGTGTGTGAGTGTGTGTGTGTTTCTGAGGAGTGGGTCTAAGACTTTTTGCATTCTATTCTAGCACTGAGCTAAAACTTTGTTTAGGAACTGGACTTTTCCCTCTCTCTCTCTCTTTCTTAAACAGAGTCTCCTTAAATATTTTAAGCTGTTTTGAACCTCTTAGCCTCTTGTCTGTGTGCTGGGGTCACAGGTAGGAACCACAACCTGCCCAAATATTTTTGAAGTTTCATTGTTGTGTTCTAAATATTTAGAATAAAGAATTCATAGAACAAAGAAGAAGAAGCAGAAGAAGAGGAAAAAGAAAAATGATATAGCTTTAAGTTCATAGAAGTTAATTTAATTTTGGTATCATGAATGTTCAAAAATTCAAGATCATCAATTATTGGTTCAAAAAGTGTGGAACACGAAGATAATATTTTTACCTTAATAATGTCAATGTTCAGAGCTCATTTATTAAAATCAAACACATTAAACAAATTATCTCTTTTCTACAAAACCTGTCTAAACTCTGCTTTTGAAATCCTGAGAGAAACTGACCTTCAAACCTTCTAGCATGACCTTGACCATAGCTATTCAGAATGTTACAATTTGATGTCTTAGGGATTTGAACTTTTGGTGGACAATCTATTGCTAATTATATGTAATTAAAGAAAGAAAAACAGTGCAACGAAATTGAAAGCATACTCATATTTTTGTTTGGGATTTTGCTAATGTTAGCATTTCAGAATGATACTGCTATACCAAAGAAATATTGTTTTACTGTCCTGAAAGTCATAGTCACAGTACTTTAACCCAGGAGATAATATTTCCTGCTTCTACCTTTATATTATAGTGTATAATAAGAACATCTCTTGAAGGTGCAAATGATACATTTCAATGTAATATGAATGTCTGTTAGAATCCACAAAACAGATGGCTTCAAAAAGGCTACAGAAACTGGCATTTTAGCACACACTTGTAATCCCAGCACTCAGAAGGCAGAGGCTCAGTGTCACGAGTCTGAAGACAGCCTGTGCTATACAACAAGTTCACAGTTAGCTATGCTACATAGCAAGACCTTGTCTCAAAAAACAAAAACAAACAAGCAAGCAAACAAAAAACAAACAAACAAAAAAAACCCCACACAAAACATAACCAGGCAGAAACAACAATGAATGAACAGAAGGACTGAGTCACTCAGCACAAACCATTTACCATGGTACCATGGTACCATGGTCTTGTGTGATATGTTCAGGCTCTGGGCGTGATCTCTAGGACTGAAACAAATAAGTAAAAAATAAAAAACATGAAATGAGTGAAGAAAGAGGAAGCAGAGCTCTGTTTGGGACTGGGAATAAGAGCAGTAAACACACTATCATTTCAATCGCCTGAGTGCTGTGAGAAAAAAGAAATATTCCAAAGATTTCATGAATGAGTGCTGAGCGCAGAAAAAGATTACATCTCGATCCAATTAAACATAATCTCGAGTGACTTAGCAGTACACAGGTGTTGTGTCAATTGAAAATATTTATAAAATAATCTCAAATTCTAAGGAACTTACAGTCTTTTCACTTACGCAAACCTACTGAAACTCTTTCCTGGTCAGGGATAAGAACACAAAGCCTTTTGGTATTCTACAGCTGCCAGCCAGAATGTGCTCTTGCCTTGTCGGCTTCCATATGCAAACCATAGCCAAAGTCACTCAATTCCCTTCCTATGACAGCGAACTTCCTAGGTTAACACTGGGGGCAAGATACCCAACTCTTTTTACTTTTTTCAATTAAAAAGTTGCCGTTTCACGTAATGAGCTTAAAAAGGCTGAGTCTCGCCAGGGTTGTTAGAACAGTTGTCTACCAGCTCACCGTGTCCCGTTGTTCCTGCCTACCAACCAGCAGGAAACCGGGACAGCAGGAAGCAAGTCCTGGTTGGGGTGTGGGTAATGAATATGATCGTATTTCATTTTGTATGTGTCTTCTCAACAATGAGGAACAATTTTACAAACCAAAAAGTTGTCATTTCAATTACAAAATACTCCACACATAAATATTGAATTTGAATATAAAATGTTCTATTATAAAATATCCATCAGTACCATTGCTTCTGAGCCCTAGGCCAGCTGTTTAGCCAATTCTGGCTTGAGAATGCCCTCTATATGGATGATACAGTAAAGCTGAGTGAATATTTTTGCACAAGAAATGAGGGAATTAAAAATCTTTACTCTCATGCACACTATAGGAAATAAATGTACAACTTAAACATTTCTGGCTTGCTTTGGGAACCCCAGGTTTATCTTTTACTAACTGTGAGATGGACAACTTACATCTCCTACAAACCCAGAATTTTCTTCAGTTGCAGTTCTGTAAATTCTAAGCATAGACACTTGATGGAATTTTGTGTAGCTTATCTGTTTGAAATGCCTACTGTAAGCTCTGAGCAGGTGTTAATGTTGATCGGGATTTCTACCGCTGTGATAAAACTCATGACCAAAAGCAAGTTGGGAAGAAAAGGGTTCCTTTAGTCTTAGAACTTGTAGGTTCATCACTGAGGGAAGCCAGGACAGAAACTCAGGGCAGGAACCTAGAGGCAGGAGCTGATACAGAGGCCACAGAGGAAGGCTGCTTACTGTTTTCTTGCTCACAGCCTTCTCAGTTTACTGTCTTAGAGGACCCAGAGGTAGCATCACTCAGAGTTGACTGGGCCCTCTCAAATCAATTAATAACCCAGAAAAGCCTCACAGACCATAGGCCAATCTAGTTGAGGTACTTTCAAGACTTAGTTTCCTCTTCTCAAGGGACTTTAGCTTATATCAATTTAACAAGTGAACTAGGATAGCTGTCTTACTACATGTACCTGCCTATATTTACAAAGATTTGAAATAACAATACAGAAAGAACAGCTATAATAAAGTTAAAAGAAGCAGGATAAGAGTGTAGCTATAAGGTTCTTTTCATTCTTTTATCAAGTACGCAAAACTGATTTATACCTTTAAAAGATGACTTGAACTGGGTAGTATTTCATGGAAGATGATAGCTAAGAACTTGTGTTCAAACTTACTCTTCTAATCATCACTTGAGGAAGGTGGCAATAGTCTAAAGCAGCATAAAGGAAGAAATGTAGAAAAGGAATCAAACACACACAACACCACTGAATCTAGCTGCTAAACTAATTGCAAATGCACCTGAGTGGACGATGCCTTTAGCCCAGTCAAGCCAAAGAGAATACATGCACCGGGAATTAATTCCCTCTGTGGTCCCAAAACGTACTGACTCAGTTGCTGATACAGCTGTCTTTAAGAATGATGGTAAGTGAGGGAGCTCGTTAGAGGTCCTCAACTGTGCCCAACTATGTCTTTTTCCACCCCACATGTACCTGGCTCAAAGACTCTAAAGCCTGTCAGATTTAAAAATCAGTTTTTAGTGAATGGCCCCAAAATATCCTGGTTAGCTGTGCTATGAAATCTTATCAGCCCGTTTTCCAAGTAAAACTGTTTGGAACCTTGATAGCATGGTATTTCCCTCCTCTATGTCTCCTCCAAGAGTAGGAATCATGGCTGAATTGCTATCCTCAACAGGAGAGTTCCCAAGCTCTTTCTAAAGTAGGCAGTTTCTATAGCTTCTGTGTGTCTGTTTTGGTCCCTTATTTTTCATGGTCCAAAGTTAATTAACCATTCCAGGCATGGAACCCAGTGACCCATTTGCTTTTTTAAGCTCCCATAAGTTATTTCTGTTTGGATTCAGCTCTCCCTTGGCTTTCTGTTAAGTGACTGTTACCTTCAAGCCTTCGCTGTCTAATAATTGACACAAGTTCTTTTTAGCTTATTTTGATCTGACCTTATTGAGTCAAGGTCAAATGTATTCCAGGCTGGCATTAAAGTCCTCGTGCATCAGAGAATTACCTTCAGCTTCCACGACTTGTTGGGATTACATGTGTGCATAGCAGGTAATGCACAGTTCTAGTCTGACTTCTGCCATTCATTACACTGAAGTAGGACAGGTAATCCAACAAGGCCAAGGAGGAAAAGGTGACCCCCTTGATGCTTCAGCCTGTATTGTACCTGTATTCATTGTTATTCCCCACCCCACCTGTAGGATAAGTACTGCTTTCGGTTCCACTGTCTTACAATTGTGCATGCATACTATAGTTGCCAGATTTAAGAAAGAAAAAAACCCTGAAGAATTTGAAGTTTAGATAAGTACAAAGTAGTATAATTATACCAACTTATTACATTTGACTTATTTGTACTAAAAATTTTTTTTTGTTGTTTATCTGATGTTTAAATTTAATTGGACTTCGTGTACTTTAACTACAAACCCTAATACATGCATACACACACACTTAATACCATTTTTTCTATTTCCATGCTACACTGTTCATCCAATTACAGCTAAGTGCTGTATAATATTTCACTTGATAACATCTACATAAATAACAATGTCCTTTAAGATTAGCTCATAATCTTAGTCCATTAAGATTAGCTTGGTGACTTCATAGCCAGGCTAGTTTTAGTACAATGGCAAAATTACCCAATAACTTATTTCTTGCATTTCAGAACCAAGTGAGCCAGCCCAGAGCAAGAGTGAGGTTGAGGGGTGTCCAAACCCCAAAAATCTTAATTTTAAGACCCACAGTAGGACTGCTTTCTCGCTGACCTGGGCCTCCAGTGGTGTATACTTACCCCAAAGCTTCTATTCCACTCCCCAAAGGCTTAAATAGTCTCTGTTCTCTCCAATTAAATGAGCTGTTTCTCTGAAGCTGTCTCTCTAGAGGGCTATTTCCTATGCACTCAAAGCTAACTGAGATCTCTCATCGCACCCACCCATCCCGGCTAAACTGGCTAAACTTTCCTCCTTCCAGGCTATCCTTGTGCACAATGAACCTGGATATTTCAGAGGGAAGCAGACAGGGTGGCAATAGGCTTCTGGAAGCATCTTCTTTTTTTTTTTTTTCTTTTAAAAGAAATTATATTTTCTTTTTTGTGCTCTTGTTTTTTTTTTTCTTTATTTCACTTATAATCAATGAGAATAAAATTATAGCAATAGATTTTTTGCACCAAATTGTAAAGAGCCAATACAGTGCACACTGTATAACTGCAAAACAGAATAAGATATAAGGATTAGAGGCTTTCTCTACCTCCTTATGTCCTGCTTTCTCTTTTTTTTTTTTTCTCTGAATTCAGTTCACTTCTAGTCTGTTTGAAGTACTATTATTTATTTGTTCTTTCTTTGGTGTGTGTTTGCATACATGTGCATATGTATGGACTAGGCATGTGTGTACATACTTGTACATGCGTATTGAGGTTAGAGGGGCCTCCCCCTCCTTACTAGCATGGCTCACTTTGTGTTTTGATTCAGTCAAACACATTGGGCTCCACTACATGGACTGGGCTCAGGCATCCTCCTGTCTCTTCTCTGTCCATCTAACACTGGGATTGCCGATTCATACCACCACATCAAGCTTTATAAAATGGTTTCGAGGGATCAGACTTGTTGTCATTCTTGGAGGCAGGAGTCCTCTTGACTGAGCCATCTCCCAAGGCCTGATATAATCTAAATAGTGTATGAACATTTTATAAACAGCGACATGTCTTACAAAGCAGATATTGAAAATTAGCTCTCATAACCTGGAACCTCTGCTCAGATGTAGCCCGTGGTAGCTCAGTAACCAAGTGGGTTTTCCTAGTAAGGGGAACAGGGACTATTTCTGACATGAACTCAATGGCAGGCTCCTTGAACTCCCTATCCCCCAAGGGAGAAGCAGCCCTGCTAGGCCACAGAGGAAGACTTTGCAGCCAGTCCTGAAGATACCAGATAAACCAGGGTCAGATGAAAGGGGAGGAGGTCCTCCCCAATCAGTGAACTTGGAAAGGGGCAGGGAGGAGATGAGAGTGGGAGGATGGGATTGAGAGGGAATGAGGGATACAGCTGGAATACAGAGTTAATAAAATGTAACTAATAATAAAAATTAATTTAAAAAATAAAAAAAGAAAATTAGCTCTCCAGATTGCTGGTTACAGTATTCTCTTTTTCTTCTATTTCTATTGGTTAATTTTTTTGGCCATTTATCTTTTCATATTCTATGTTGCCATTTCCAAATTTGTACATATCTTTTTTTGTTAAATGATTATTAACATTCTTGCCTTATCTTTACCTATTTCTCTCAAAGTTATATTTTGTAATAGCTTTGCTGAGCTTTTAATTGGCATTTACTCTTATTATTCCCAAAGCAACATATTATCATTTCTGTCTTGCCAAATATCTTATTTTGGCTACCATAATTGTAATTCCATCATCATCATCATCATTAGATTTTAAAGGTTGACATGCCATGATGATTATGGTACACTCCTTACTAAGAACAAATAAGTCCTCTTTGGATTTTACTTTGTGTTTAGTTAACATGCACAGTGCCTTCCCAATGGTTCCTTGGGTCACGCCTTCTGGAACTCTCCATTCCCCAGTTGCTGTACAGGCTAGTTTCTCTTCAAAGCTATTGCATGGCTACTTTGGAAGTTCCCTCCTCTATTCTGGGTTCCTGTTTTCAAGGTCCAGTGTCTTCTTCTGGCTTAGGACACATTGATATGGCCCTAAGCCATAGAACTTCAGGAGATAATGTGCCTGGGTAATCATATTTTTTAGGGTTTGAATACTTGAAAATATCTTCATATACTTGATTGTTGATCAACAACAATTGTTGAATGGTTTATTTGGGAAGAAAATTTGTTTGAATACACATATTCTTAGGAAGTTTGTTTTCTTTTAATTTTTGTTGGGAAATTATTTGTATCCTATGTTTTCTTGGGTGTAGTTGTTTTTGTTGGATTGGAATTTTCCTTCTAGTATCTAGTATCTAGGGCTGGGTTGCTGTGTAGATATTACTTAAATTTCATTTTGTCATGGAATATTTTGTTTTCTTCATCTATGTTGATTGAAAGCTTTGGTGGCTATAGTAGTCTGGGTTGGCATCTGCCCAGGCCCTTCTGACTTTCATAGTTTCTGATGAGAAGTCTGGTATGATTTTGATATTTGAAGACATCACTTCTTTGTCTCTTAGCTTCAAACTTTGATGTAGAATTGCCTAGTGATATCCCCATTTCATATTCTTTTATTCACAATTTATTTCTCTTTGAGAGCATTGGATTCATCTGTTTATCTCTAATGCACTAAAGTTTCATAGAGATATTCGTGAAATGAGACATTTCCCCAGTCATTCTGCTAAGAACTGCTCAGATGCTGGAATTACAACCACCACCCTCTTTTATTTTCCCCTCTCAAACTCTGATGTCTTGTGTATTTTATTGTTGAATTGATTTAATTACCTTAAATAATTTTTTGTGTTCTACAGTTTCATAATTTTATCTCTTTATTGTGTTTTCCTGTAATGTTCTTCCTCTATCTCTTTACATTGACATTTTAATTTTACCCATTTTTTTTGTTTTTATTTCTCAATAAAAATGAAATTATTCTTTGAATATTCTTTTTATTGTATCCTGTAATAATTTTATCCTGCAATACCTTCTTTTAAGTCTCTAAGGAGAATCATTCTAACTTTTTTGTTTGGCTTTTTTAGACATTGCTTCCTCTGCGTTCCTTTTTATTTGAACTTCCCAGGAAATGATAATTGAGTCATGTGTTTGCTTGAATCTCTACTTTTTTGAGACTGAATGTTTTCCTTGAATTTTGACATTTTTAATCTAAGAAAAGGTCATGGCCCTGCTGGCTTTTCTCTGTGTGTGGAACCCGCTTGAATGGTTCTTTTGAGGACCTGGCTGCTTAGGTGTTGAAGTCGCCATCTCTTTCTGTAACACTCACTATCTGTATGTGAATGTTCTGAAGGAGAGATCTCCTAGAAAACAGTTTTCTTCTTCATGTCTACTCCTGGGAGATACATTCCTGACCTCATATAAATGATGGAACCCCCAAAGGCTGGGAACAAAAGTGACCTGAATACATTGAATATAGACATGCAGTTTTCCCTTTTATCTTCCTGCTAGTGGGTGTTCTTTCCATTCCATGATTCTGGTGCTCATACATCTGGAGGGTCTTCTGCTGGGTCAGCAGCAGAAGCCAGCAGGTGTTCCAGCACATAGAAAAGGCCCCAGAACCCAGTGACTCCACATAGGCGTTTACAGAAAGTGACACCCGGAGCCCATTCCAGTCCTACTGTGGTAATAGATACATCACCCCCCCCCCAAAAGGAAATTGTCTGGAATTGTCCACACTGTTCGTATTGACATTCAGTGTTCTAAACCTTCAGTAACTCCTTCAAATTCCACATCTTCCTCAAGTGTGAAATCTCTTTTTCACATTGAGTCATTGATATTCTCTTTTGTTTGAATATCGTTATATTTTTAAAAGCCCAATTAACTTTGTTTCAGTGGCACTAGGTGCTAAAAATGTATTTCATTTGTCATGTCTAAATAGAAATTTAAAATGTAGATTGGTCCAAAGATATTAACCTCTTCTTTTATACTCTCTTTCTTTTTCTCTTTCTGTAGGTGTGTGTTTGATATGTTTATGATATGTAATGCTCATATGTTTATGTACTTTAAAAGACAAATTTAGAAGTAATCATGAGATTGTATTAACATACTGTACTAGAGAGAGCACTGGATAGTTAAACTTTGTTTATTATGTTACATAGATTTCACACACAGATGCAAACAGAAGTAGAGTTTAATCAATATTCTACACATATTTGTTATGCATAAGTGTTGTGTGTATGCAAGTTATTAATAAATACTACTAGAATAGAAGAACATAATTCATGCATTCTACTAATTTGTAGTAAAAGGTAAAACAAAAAAGAAAGAAAAAAAGAAAAAATAACCCAATAAAGACACTGGACATTTCACATGACATTAGATTCTACATGTACTATAAAATCTGAAAAGCCCTTTTCATTTGGAAGGCAGGATTAGTTAGAAATTGCTATTGACCCTTGTTCCACTGAGACTAAGCAGGTTTGGGTCCACGAGCACATAAAGAAGATGTAACTGGAATAGAGAGTTGTTAAATGCATGTGATATGTGTTATTTGTTATTTCCCCAATGGGTTTAAATCTAAGGAGAGGAGTGAAGGGTACCAACAGTGCAGATCATGAGGAAAAAGTCATCCCTGGGAACTGGGCAGCATGAAAGCCCAGCTGAGTCTTAGAGGGTGCTGCTTCTTCACTCTTCATTTGGCTTTGATTTCTAATAAAAATGTGTCTCCAGACATAATGAAGAGAACAGAGAACGAAGCTTCAAACTTCATTGTTTGACTTAATACTGACCATAGGTAGCTCAGGCAGATCCCTTGATTCCCTTGCCTCAGCCTTCTGAGTGCTGAGAAATAGGCACATGCCTCAAACACCAGCCTTAGAACTCTAGAATGATTACATAATTTTTAAGTTTCCCAAAGTGAGAAGGAACAGCAGCAATAATTGCCGTGTTGGTGATGTGGTTCAGCAGTAGAGCATTTGTCCATGCAGAGGTTCCGAGCTTGAGTCCCCGTAATACGCATACACATTCATATACACATATACACACTCACTCTGCAGAACTTCACAGAGATACTAGATTATATTATATTAAACAGGATCATTTCAAAAACTATATGTTCTTCCTAATTAAAACCTTGCTCTGCAAACAGTCCTGAACACTGGTGACAGAAAAGAGATTAAAGATTAAAGATAATCTCTGTTCTCTATGGAAATGTATGGCCTCATCTTAATTATTAAAATTCAAAACTATTTTATTTATAATGTGTTTCTTCCTCGTTCTTCAGGAGGAAATAGCCAGAGATTTGTAAAAATATCTAGGGAAAAAGCAAATCCCATAAATTTTGGAGAGGCTATTTATTTATTTTCCTTGGTTAACAGAATGTTAATATTAAAACGATTTTTTGGTTAGGTCTGGAAATACAGCTATTTTAAAAATATAACCTGTCTTCCACAAAATGAAGGGAACTGACACATCATTCATTGCTAACACAGAGGCTAAGGATACCTTGAAGGAGACTCACAAAGAATGCCCTGAGACTTTTTTTAAAATTCTTTTTGTAGTCACATGCTAAATATACTTTCAAGAATATTCTGAAATGCTTGCTTAGAATTTTCCATATTACATCATTTACAGTGATGTGTTGGAATGTATAACTTCAACTTTTCCATATATTCCAACTAAACAATCCAACAAGCCGCTCAAATTCCTCCTGTGATTCCGGCTGTAAATCGACAGTGATATATTTGGATTGGAATGAAGCCTTAGGCTTATGAGGCAGGGTCTATACTAGAAAAACTCCAAAAATTGTTACCAGGCTTTGCTTGCTGCAAAGCTGAGAGGTAAAATTTCAGGCCTGAAAAATAAATGTGAGATTAAAAGTTACTATTGGGCGCTTCTCATCACAACTGGAAAAATAATGGACTATCTTTTTTATAGCAATAGATTGTGAATTGGTTACCTCTATTTTTGACTATATCTTTTAAAACATCTTTAATATTTATTTTTATTATTTTAAATATGAGTGTGTGTATTGGTATGTTCCCATAAATGCAGGTACCCAAGGAGGCCACAGGCTTTGTAACCTGAAGGTGGAGTTGCCAGCTAGTGTGAACTCTGGTCTCTTGGAAGTGCTCTCCACTCTCTTGTCTTCTTAGCTCTCTCTGCAGTTGGGTTCTTGTTTTGTGAGAATGAAAACAGAGAAAGTGAAGTACCTCAGAACCGATGCAATGAGTATACTAGGCAAGGGTTAAGAAGCTCTGAAAAATGACGCCAAGTCAGTACAGTTTGGTTTAATTTGACCTTAATGAGTCCCAGGAACTGGGGTGGTCTGCAAAAAGCAAAGGTCACTTTTTAAAAAAGAAGATGAGATGTGAGTTCATCTGCACTGGAAAGTGAGACACTGCCATGCATTGTTTATGGCCACCTGGTCTGAGCTGTGTTTTCTTTTCATCTTCATGCTTTGCAACGGCCATGCAGTATCTCTTGAGGTATGACTCGGGTAGAATAGTGAGCCTGGCTCCTCTGGGGACTAGACTGTGTGCAGAGAACAGGTGATAGACTTACACAGGAAACAGTTTCCAGAAAGACTTCATTCACACTTCTGTGGAACTAAATGAAACGATAATTCTAAACGTGGTGGCATCTGCAAAAGCATCTTGTGGCAGGAGTGTATCAGTAGATATGGGACTATCAAGAAAGTCAGTCCCAAGATAGATCATTGTTATGGGAAAGAACACAAAGGACACTAAGGCTGGAGAGATCCCTCAGCACTAAGAGCACATGGCTTATAACCTCTTCTGATGCCTGCTCCAGGGGATTCACTTCCCTCTTCTGGCTTCTGTCAGCACTCCACGAATGAACACTTAAACACACACACACACACACACACACACAGAGAGAGAGAGAGAGAGAGAGAGAGAGAGAGAGAGAGAGAAAGAGAGAGAGAGGGAGAGAGAGGGAGATCCATAAGTAAAAATAAAGCAAAACTTGTTAAATAGAATGAAAATAAAAGAAAGTCTATGCAACTCTACCACTGTTCTGCACCCCAGACAAAAGAGTCCTTTGTACTCATCTCAACGTGTTTGAATATGCAGACTTGCTTAGGCCAGATGTGTACTTTTAAACTCACATTGGATCAAATGAAACATGCTATTTCCTAACATTTTTTTTGCCTTTCCTACTTATTATAACATTGAAGACATATTTCTATTAGTACAAAAGGCCTTTATAATCTTCCTAACGTAAATCGTGGATGCATCCATCATCTGTGCTTCCAATAATCCTCTATGGACACATATTTCCCATGCTTCCAAGATGTTTATAGAACATCCAGTCAATAACTAGAAACACATTGAAACTGCATCTTTGCATGCTTGTTTTATCATGTGTTTGTGACAAATTACTAGGATTACATTCCTTTTTGTTACAGGTTGATGAGCCCCGGTTATATGACCTGGAACTACATGTCAGTTCAGTGCACATGAGGTCAGGCAGGAAGCAGGTTTATTTGCTGGTGCTCTCAATGCACAGTAGCATGCTTTCGGAAAACAGCAGCTTGGGTTGGAGTTTGTTGCTTCAGGGAACCTTCCCACCTGAGTCTGTTCTGAGGATCTGACCCGTTCTTGGTGGCTCACATCTTGAGAAGGCACATAACAGAGGGAGGCAGGGCTCAAGTCCAGCCTCCTAGCCCTCAAGTCACTTCTTTAGAACTTGTTTTTGCTCAATTAACTGTACTCTCGGGTCCTCCCCTTTCCCCTTTACACCATGGCCTTGTGGTATATCACGGTGGAGAAGACATAGCTGGCAAGAGTGTTTTTGTAGGTATGCAGTTATCTTCTCATTGTGTGAGGATAATTTGACCTTCATGTTCTTCTCTCCTATCCAGGATCTCAATTTTTGTAATTTCAACTTAATAATTAGTTTAGCATATGGAACAATTTAATTTTATTTTGGAGAAATTTATACATTAGCCAGCATCCGAAGGACAGCAAATTGGTATCTGGATTTTTCTTTGGCATTAGAACAAATTCCTGTGTTTTATAGTTTGGCCTTGTAATGTCTCCCAAAGGCCCATGTGTTAAAGGCTTGGTCTCGTTGTGAGGTTAATAGGAAGCTGAGGAAACTTGATGAAGTAGAGCGTTCTGGAAAGAAGAGAGGTCGCGAAGCCTGACCTAAGGTGATATTAGGATCTCAGACCCTCCACTTCTTCACCTTTCTGCTTCCTGGCTTTCAAAAGGTCAACAGCTCACTCAACCATAAGCTTCTGCCATGATGTTCTTAGCACAGACCCCCTAGATGATTCAACTAAGCATGCACTGACATTTTCAAAACTGTACCCTTACCCTTATCTTGAGTACTTTGTTACAATAGCAGGGAGTTGACTAACTTACATTATTTTCATCATTTTATGAATAGTAATTCGTGGTTTTGATTTGTCGGATGTTTTGACATGTTTCACAGGCAGGAAAAAAGCAAATGTTTGAATTCTTTTTTTTTTTAAGTACATAAATATGTTTCTGAAATCACTTCATTGCTTTGACCGTTAGAACCTGCACTGCTGCGCTAATACTGTATTTTAAAAGCATGTTTTAATCGATTCTTTGTGAATTGCATAAAATGTGTTTTATATATTTGTTCCACCATCATTCTACCTAATTCCTTTTGTATCTCCACATCATCTGTTTAAAATTTTATGTTTTTAGTAACTCACTAAATGCATATACTCATGGCCATGGGGCCATTTGCTGGGGTTTGGTCTATCTACCATGGACCAGGCCCTCAGAAAAAACTAACTCTGCTTCTCCTCGAAACCATCAGCTGTAGTGATCATGTAGACTATTTCTGAAATTGTCCCAGAGGCTAACACAGTGCCTGGCATATATTATAAACTCCCCTCACCAAAAAACTAAGAATGACTTAATGAAAATCCAATAAAAATAAATGCATTTTTAGTTTTAGAAATATCATCACTGCTCTGTAAGAATGAGAAAAAAAACCCAGCTAACACTGATTAATTTAACAACAGCAACAACAAAGCTTTGAATCCTGCAAGCCAAGAAAAGAAGCATCTAAGGCTCAACCCTTTGTCTTTCTGTGTATATCTGTGTATATTTTGTAGTGTCATACACATGTCAAAAGAGGTTCAAACCCAAAAAGACATGCATTCCATTTTAAGTGGATATTAACCATAAAGTACAAGATAGCCAACCCAAAGAAGCAAAGTTACCAGGAGGACCCAAGGGAGTATGCCTGAATCTCATTCAGAAAGGGAAATAAAAATAGGCATTGGAGGCGGATGGATGGAGGAAACTGAGTAGGAGAAGGGATGGGGAGGTTGTCAGGGTAGGGATTAGGAGTAGGCAGAGTTGGGGGGGGAGAGAGCCAGGTGAAAGAATGGAAATCAGAGGTGAGTTGGGGGGGGGAGAGAGCCAGGTGAAAGAATGGAAATCAGAGGTAGGGGCCATCTCCGCAATTTGTCAGAGACCTGGCATAAGGGAGGCCCCAGGAAGTCTGCGGCGTCACACTAGCTGAAGCTCCCAGAAGCTAGCGACGTGAATCATGAAGTGGCCACTTTCTGTAGCCAGTCACGACTTCCAGTGGAGGGATGAGGGCACCAACCCACACACAAAACCTTCGACCCAAAATTTGTCCTTCCTACAAGATCTGTAGGGATAAAAGATGGAGCAAAGATTGAGGGTAAACCAAAGACTGGCCCTACTTGAGACCCATCCCATGGGAGAGAAACAATCCCCGACACTATTAATGTTACTCTGCTGTGTTTATAGACAGGAGGCTAGCATAACTCCTCTGAGAGGCTTCACCCAGCAGCTGATGGAAACAAATGCAGAGAACCACGGGCATACATTAGAGAGAGCTCAGGTAGTCATATGGAAGAGTTAGGGGAATAATAAGGCAGCCAGAAGGGTCAAGGACTCTATAAATAAAGTCCTACAGAGTCAAATAACCTTGGCCCATGGGGTTCACAGAGACTGAACCACCAACCAAAGAGCATGCATGGGCTGGTCCTAGGTCCCCTGCCCATATGCAGCAGATGTGCAGTTTGGTCATCAGGTGGATCCCCAACATCTGGAGCAGGGGTCCCTTCTGACTCTGAAGCCTTCCTTTGGATCCCATTCCCCTAACTGGCTTTGTCTGGCCTCAGTGGCAGAGGATGTGCCTAATTCTGCAGTGACTTAATGTACCAAGGCAGGTTGGTACTCATAGGAACCTCCTCCTTTTCTAAGGAGAAGGACCAGGGAGAATGGGATTGAGGGGGAGGGGAGCCCTGTAATCAGGATGCATTCATCTGGCTAGGGTGTTCTAGATGGAAAAGAGGAAAGAAAGGTAAGTTATGAGGGAACAATAATGTTTTAAATATCTCAGTCTCCTTCAGTTATGGGTTTAACAAGTGCACAGTGGAACCCTTCCGGTATAATAGAGCATGGCTTGGTTTGAAGATCATAAAACTAAATATATTGCACGTAATACTTAAGCATTTATAGGTAGATATTATATCACAATCTATGGAAAACCTCAATCTAATTGTTTTTGAGAAAAGGTCTCACTATGTAGCCTAGGTTGGCCTAGAACTCATGACCTTTCTGTTTCATCCTCCATGTTCTGAAAGCAACTTCTCATAGACTTGCATAATATGATTTTGCATCCAAATACAGTTATTATCATGCATTTGCATTTATTTAACCAAGATCCCTCAGACTTTACCCGACACAATAGTTGGGCCAAATGTAACAACGGGCAGTCTCTTACATTAAGGATCCAAGATCTGAGGTCTATCACTTGAGCGGAACAGGAATGGAAGAGAGACATCCCTCTGGTCCAGGATGCTTGAGATCGTTACTTCCTCTTATTTGTGTGCTGGAGAGCAGGGGTTTTGCCTCTGTGCTGCTGATTCTGTCACGGTGTCTTGAGCTGTGAATGTGCTTTCAGGACCTCCGTAGTCAGATGAGGATGACAGTCACTCTGTATTGTGCTCACTCTCCTATTTCAATCGCGTTATTGTTCTCATGTTTTGCCATCTGTGGAGGAGGGAACATGAAACCCACAACATCATGTCTCTCAGTGGAGCTTCTCACACATGGTGCTCGTGGTTACTTCAGGGAGATTGAACTCAGTGCATCTCCAGGAGGGTAGTTAGGTGCTAGAGGAGGACCTCACAGAAGGAAGAGCTGAAGGCCTGCAACCTTCCTCTCCTGTCTGTCCCCTCCATTGGGCATTTCTGACAAAAGGCAAAGTTGTTGTTGTTGTTTTGTTGTTGTTGTTTGTTGTTGTTGTTTTCTGAATCTCTGCCCTTTCAGCGAAGATAAAGAATCCTATGTAAAGAAGAGGTGTGTTCCCACCAATATTCTTCTGACAGCTTCATCCCCACTAATTCAGTATATATATGAGGCAATGATGGCTCAGAGTTGTCAACATTTCTAAATGAGTTGTAGGAACAAGCAGCTTTGATTGTTTCCTTGTTCATGTGTTCATTGAAACAAGAATCACTCACAGGCCTTGGGCTAATACTGGGATAGAAAAGAATAATACAGTTTCTAGATGCTCAAGTCTCTGATTATAAGATTTCTCATATCCAGTCCCATTTTAAAAAATAAAGTCCAGGAACTGTTAGTTTTCTTTAAGTCACACAACCACCAACATTACCATACAACACAACTGATGTGAAATAATAAAGATTTAAAGAGAGGAAACATTTGTTCTTTCATTTCTATTTGAAGCTTTTTCTTTGGTTTTATTATGGATAAGATCCATGACACATTGCAGTATGTAACTTATGGGAATTTGATGTTTCAACTCACTATCAAGTAATTGGGAAGACAATTACGAACAATCCTAGAAAATAAGTGCCTTTTTATTTTGATTTGGTAACATTTTCTCTTCTCTCAAACCATTTTAGTTCTATCCATTATTGTCTAGTATAAGGAACAAATATTATGAAGAATACATTTAATTTTGAAGGCATATTGCTATAATTATGCCAAAGATGTCAGTTTAATTCATCAGAAAAAAAATTTTTTTCTTAAGAATTGACATGTAATTGGAATTATTTCACTTCCTCAAACAAATGAGAAAAGAAGAAATATGGATAAAACAGAAAAGGCAGAACATTGGTATTTTCTTCAATTTCATTTTTTAATTGAGAACAAATAAAACTGGGAATTTCAACCAATTAAAAGCATCCCTAGTATTAAATGGCTTTCTTCTTGATTGTGTATTAATCAGACTACCAATGACAAAATATGTCAGAATTAAGAGTTTAACATGCATGACAGCGAACAAACAGGAGGATATTTTAGCTGTGCCATCCTTAGGAAGAATTTGAGAGTCAACATGGATTATGTATGCAGTTTTCTCTCTTGACACCAGATCCCTAGATACTCTCATTCTATTCCAAAGTTTCAGTTACCATCTCTATGATAGAGATCCAAGTTCAGAGTGAATGAGTGTAGTTAAATTCACTTCCATACTAGACTTTTGATTTAACATTATCATAAATGTTGATTCCTTCCTTCTTTCCACTTTTTCTTTCTTTCTTTCTTTCTTTCTTTCTTTCTTTCTTTCTTTCTTTCTTTCTTTCTTTCTTTCTTTCTTTTTCCTTTATCTCCTGTCAAAGCTCTGTTGATTACAAGGGCATAGTTAGATTTTTTTTTTTCTAAACAATCCTTCCAGATGATTCTGAATTTTTACTTCTTCTCCATGAACTATTGTGTATGGCCCTGTTCTTTATTGTGATTATTTCTAAAGGGTAATTACTTATTTGTACAGTATCCAGAAGTGATAATCAGTCATTCATTTATTGAACACATGCCATTTACCAAGCTAATTAGAGACACGGGAAATAGAAAGGTCAATGGAATCAGTTTCTTACCCTTGAGAGTTTTGTTGTCTATTGAAAGGCCTCTGATGCATAAACAGGTATAAAGTTGCAATAAAATTAGGGTGATATAGGAAAAAAAAGTAGGAGCAATGTTTGTTATGGATATTGGGGGAAATTATTTCTGTTATGGAAAGCTAAAAATTATTTTTATATATCTAGAAAGATGAAGAAATATTTAGAATTACAAAAAGAAAATTTTCATTTTTAACGTGGTTTTAAAGTTTCATATATATACAAAATTATCGCAAATTCATTGCCTAATGGCTACCCTTTATCCTCCCCTCTTTTCTCTGGACATCTTTTTCTTCCCAACTTCTCCCACATCTACTATCATGTTTTCTGAAAATTCTTTTTGAGCCAGTGATTTTGATTCAAGCATCTAATGTCATCTTGGAGGAGGGGGTCATTCAACAGAGCCCAGGCAGCTGATCAATGACTGCAAGGCTAAAGATAATGACTCTCCTCCCTCAACTGGTAAGCATTAACTTGGAATGGTTAACAGGAGAGGATGAAGCCTCATGGGAACCTCCTCATCCATGAAAGAAGTTGATGGCTCCAGTCTTGTGCAGGCCTTGTGCAGGTCTCCATAGCTGCTATGCATTTGTGTTCTCCATAGCCTTGCTGGATTCTGATGGCAGGAAAGAAAAGGGACTTTCAAGACAGAGCAGTAGAATGTGCAGCGGTCATGGATGATGTTGTTCGAGGTCATCTGTAGAATATGATCAGAAGCTCAATGCAACTGCAGCCGAGCTGCTGTATTCTGGCCACATTGAAAAGGGCCTTTTGTGATATATTTATAAATTTGCTTTTCCCCTTTGTATAATATATAGATATCTGAAAATTTAGGCAAATTAGTACCATGAAGCTGTCCTTTGGGGGAGCTGTGTAGAGGATGCTTAACGAAAAGAATGAAGTAGAATCAGATGACCTGCATAGTCATTCAGCTGACAGTTGATAGAGACATGTGGCTCGGAAGGACAGTCTCAAGAAGAATTTCTGAGCAAGAAAGATCATGTCCTGGACCTCCTAGCTAGTCAGTAGAGAGTTTCCAGATAAAGAAAAAAAAATAATGGTGTTGGGAATATTTTTGGCTTGGAAGACCAGGTGTGGAAAGATGAGAGGTGAGGGAAGTTGTCTAGCCTTGAGGAGAAGGTGACTTAATTGTGGATGTGACTATTCAACTGCTATGCTGGACAGCCTTGAGAATGTGTCCAGCACGCTGTGCAAAACGTGATCTTTGCTGAGTCCATAGATAGGCATGGTGTTCGGGGTGTTCATTAACAAACAGGTCTTAATAGAAGCTATGGGCTTCAGTGAAAACAGACATCAGAGCCAGCATAACCCTGATGAAAAGTGTCCTAACCCCTATCACAGCATCGAGCCCTACGCTAGTGTGGTGGTCGTTTACTTTGCATCAAAATTCTGAGCTGCCTGGACTTATTTTCTTTTTCTTAGTCCATGCTGAAGCCTTCTGCTTCTTCCAGGGTGGTCACACAATAATGGTAGATACATTCTTTATACCTCCTTGTATATTTTTTTCTCCTTAACATTGTAATGTCTCATATGTCACAACAATGTCATTTGTCGCATCAGTTTTGATTCCCTTACTAAAGATCTTTTCTTAGTCAGAGTGACTGCTGTGAGGAGGCCATTCTACTTTTCTTCCATTCTAGCCCACGTTAACAGTGGCAGAAATCACATTAGTTATAGTTCCAGCATCACATGGCTTACTTTTTCATTAAAAGTAAAAAATATTAGGAGAAAAGGGGTAACCCACATACATTAATATTTCATACTGATAATGAACGTGGACATGCAGTTTGATAAAATCATTCCTTTAGAAATTTCCAGGCTCTGGGAAATATATATATATATTCAACTGGTATACTGGATATATATATATATATATATATCCACATATATTATTAACCAAATGAGAATTGGTCTGATACCTCAGGATAATATAGAATCAGTCTTTAAAAGCATTTAAAAAAAACCAGTATTTTGTTGACAAAAGACAACTAGCCAAATTCTATGGACCTTAGACAGAAGCAAAGATCAGTGTGTTGAAGTTAATCAGTAACTTGAAATGCCTTTTCTAGTGTTTGGAAGATATAAAAAGAGACAGATTGCCATGAAAGCAGCTATTTCTGCAAAAATACTTGTAAATTTACCAATTTTCGTGTCATTTTTCTTCTCCTTTTACCTGTGACATTGTATGAAATTGACAATGCCTGTGTCTTCCGCTTCCTGCAGTAGCACATGTAGCCACACTCTGTGAGCTCTGTGCTCAAGCTCCTGAGATCACGTTGTGTGGTTGAAATGGTGCAAGGCTTAGAAAAAGGTCACAGGTTGGACTGGGGTGAAGAGCATGTGTTTGGGGGCAGCAATCCAGAATGAGCTCCACATTGTCTTCTAAAGCGATGAATTAATCCTTTGATCCCTGAGATAATATGAATGCATCAGCTTCTCATGAAATATGTTACATATCTGTATGGTTTTAGGATGGGATGTCATGATTTTGAGATACCCTAGACCAATTGCATCACTTTATGGATTAGGAAATACTAATTAAGAGGTGAAAGGTCAAGCTCCCTTTCCAAGGTCACACAGGAATCAGTAATAACCTGTATATGGGAGTTTAAGTTGTCTGATTCCAGACCAGAGGCTCGTTTTCTTCATACTACAGCACCTGTATTGTTTGAACTTAATACTTTCACTTTTACAATGAGTCTGTTTTAATTGAACAGAAACAAGGTAAATGTGTCAGAAACAAACTCTCCCACCAAATTCGGACTTTTCATACCTAAGCTACAAGTATGCTTTACTTTGCTACATGTGTATCACACTTGTTTTTCTAATGTGAAATTAAATTCTAGTACTCTGTCAATTTTCCTTGTCTTCTTTTAGTGCGCAAAAGAAACAATGAGGAAAACCAAGTACTATTGCTCAAATACTCATCATTAAATCCTGAGACTCCTTAGTATATGGAGTATTTGTTCATACGCAATGTGCACGCACACACACACACACACGCAGAGGTCAAGGGAAAAGATATTTATGTTCTGGAACTTCGCATGTTAAAACATGCAAAGATGGAGGCAATTTTAACACTATTCCTAAGAAAACAAAACTAGGGCTGGAGAGATGGCTCGGAGGTTAAGAGCACTGGCTGTTCTTCCAAAGGTCCTGAGTTCAATTCCCAGCAACCACATGGTGGCTCACAACCGTCTATAAGAGGTCTGGCGCCTTCTTCTGGCCTGCAGACAGGATATTGTATAAATGATAAATAAATAAATCTTAAAAAAAAAAAAGAAAACAAAACTAAGGCAACAAACAATCCTTTAAACTTGCTAGTTGGGACGGCTTCATTAACTGAGCAAAGTTAGTTCTTTTGTAATATCCCTGCTGTCCTACTTTCTGAGAGCCCATCACCAGAGTTCTGTCATTACTGTGAGAATGTACACAGGGGGTTAGTGTTGAGCAATCAGAGCTTTGAACCCAGGTGAAAGTCTGTCCTTGGAGCACCTTTCCACACCCTACAAAGAATATGCTCTTCGGGTGTAAAATCCCACCCTCCCAGAAGGCCTTCTGATCCTGGATTCGTTATTTGTGGTTTTGAGTAGTCGGCCCTCACACGTTCTACCTTAGGGCAAGGTCTGTGCCTTCCTTCACCCCCCACTGTGCACAGCTGCTGTGGAAGTGAGGCAATGTGGGAGAAGATGATACATGGCAAGGAAAAAGAGTCGCTCTTGTAGGACTTGAAAGGGTGAAAGTTTGTGTGATGATAATCTTAATTACAGAAAATTGTTCACTCATGCTAACACGGGGAGGTCATCTGAAATAATATGTACTTCTTTACATTTCCAAACTTAAAAGGTAAGTTGGCAATTTTCCTCTTAGGGCTTGAAGAGCCCAGGAGCGACTAACAATTGGCTCAGCCTGAGGCTCACCAGGATTGGTGAGAGGGCTGAAAAATCTCACCGGAATGAATCCTGTTTCGTTTCTTATGTGTACTATTTTATCCGTGTCTTCCTAGTATTTACAGGGCTGAGTTTCACCACTTTGAAAACAGGTGTGATTCTATGGTCTTTTAAGTACAGTGGAAAATGAGGGTCTAATCTAGTAGATAGAGAATTGAAATTTTCTGAGCATCACTTTTCTCATCTTCAGAACAAGATTGTGAAGTCTTTATTTATTTCATTTTGGTGAAGATTAACTAGGTCAGACACAGAAGAGGTACCTAATAAATAGGTGTTTTAGCCTAGTGTGTTACATGTCATCTCTTCAAGTGCTAGAGTGGCCCACATCAATCCAGGCCTTTCGGGAAACATTGTGCCTATTGTGCCCTTAGTCAAATTGGTACCAACTACTTTTGCACAGAGCTGAGGAATTAAAGCTGTGTTTCTTCTCCATTTCTCATACTTGGCTCAATCTTATTCTGTGCCACATCCCTGTTGGTCCAGCCTCAGGGCATCTATCCATCATTGCTTTCTAGGCTGATTGCACAAAACATGCTCATCTCTCATACTTTTGTTTTCTGTTGCCCTTGTCCTCAAATATTCCCCAGGATTTGCTTTCTGCTGTGTAGCATCTTGATTCTATTGCTTTGGCTTTGTGCAGCAAGGATACCAATTCATTTTACCCTGGAGTGCCAGATACAGGACTCAGTCGTTGATCCTACCCTTTGTTGAGTTTTCAACACTTTCACTGATGCCAAGCTTGCTGTGACATTGTGAGTTCTTACCTGGAATGATACAGTCCTGTGTAAACCATATCTGGTTCATTCAATCTCTACTTATATCTGTACTCAAAATAACCCCCAGGCTGAGATGACTTTAGGTCAGGGTCTACGCCACTCTCTTTGCCTATCCCCTGTGTTGCTCACAGGAGCAAAGAAGACACTCAAAAAACATATCACTGAGCAATTGAAACTAAAGGAAAGAAGAGGAACAAATACGCAAAATATTTGTCACAGCTTCTCTTAACTTTTGACTATGTTAACAATGCCTTCTGAGGTTCTTAGTATCAAATAATCTTATTTATTAAGACTGCCCTATGGAATTTTGGACCCGGTGATTAAGTTGAGACTCAGACATTAAGGGATATTAAACAAATAGTTTGGAATCATGAGGGGTGATGCTTGGGAAGACTGAAGCAAGAGTGAAAGGTTAGCTTGGGCTGCATTGGGAGAGTCTGCTTAAAACAAATAACAAACCAAACAAACCAAACAACAACCAAAAAAGCAAGCAAGAAAACCAGAACAGATGCCCCAAATTAACAAAACAGAATTTTTGAAAAATTAACTTTTACTTAAAAAGAATGGCATGGTCTGGGTTTGAAGATTTCTAACCTCTGAAGATTAAAGATGAATCAACAAAAGTATTTTGGCTCTTCAAAATCCAGCTATACCACTCCTAGGCATATATCCAAAATATGCTCAAGTACACAACAAGGACGATTGCTCAACTATGTTCAGAGCAGCTTTATTAGTAATAGACAGAATTTAGAAACAACCCATATGTCCCTCAACTGAGGAATGGATACAAAAATTGTGCTACATTTACACAATGGAATACTACTCAGCAATTAAAAACAAGGAAATCATGAAATTTGCAGGCAAATGATGGGAACTAGAAAAGATCATCCTGAGTGAGGTATCCCAGAGAGACACACAGGGTATATACTCACTCATATGTGGATATTAGAAATACAATATAGGATAAACATACTAAAATATATATACCTAAAGAAGCTAAGCAGGAAGGAGGACCCTGGTTAAGATGATCAATCCTCAGGAAGAAAGGAAATGGGATGGACATCAGAAGAGGGAGAAAACAAGGAGCAGGACAGGAGTCTACCACAGAAGACCACTAAAAGACACTACCCAGCAGGGTATCAAAGCAGATGCTGAGGCTTATAGCTAAACTTTGGGTAGACTACAGGGAATCTTATGAAAGAAGGGGGATATAGAAAGACCTGGAAGGGACAGGAGCTCCAAAAGGAGAGCAACAGATCCAAAACATCTGGGCACATGGGTCTTTTCTGAGACTGATACTCCAACCAAGAACCATGCATGGAGATAACCTAGAATCCCTAGAACCCCTGCACAGATGTAGCCCATGGCAGCTCAGTCTCCAAGTAGGTACCCTAGTAAGGGGGACATGGACTGTCTCTGATTTGAACTCAGTGGCTGGCTCTTTGATAATCTCCCTCTGATGGGGGATCAGCCTTACCAGGCCAAAGAGGAAGACAATGCAGCCAGTCTTTATGAGAGCTGATAGCCTAGGGTCAGATGGAAGGGGAGGAGGACCTTCCCTATCAGTGGACTTGTAGAGGCGCATGGGAGGAGATGACAAAGGGAGGGTGGGATTGGGAGGGCATGAGGGAGGGGGCTACAGCTGGGATGCAAAGGGAATAAAATGTAATTAATATAAAACATAAAAATTTAAAAAATATTTTGGCACTATTTGTAACGCTTTAAAAGTTATATACATCCCTTGTATGCCACCAAAATTTTATTGTTTCCATTCCATGTAGGTTGACAACAATTAGAATAGAATCACATTCCATTCCAAGAAGAGATTTCAGTGACAGAATACACAGTCTCCCTAAGGTAATTAACAATGTATCTCCTCTTCATAGCACCAGGAAGCTTTTATGCTATTGTTCTTGTCTGGACCACTGTGAACCAGGCTTATAAACAAGGAAACCCTAGTAAATGGAACAAATGGACGAACAAGTAAGAGATTCACGTTTCGAGCAGGCAACTCCTTTGATACACAAGGGTTTCGCATGAGCAATGATAGCCATCGGTGTAGTGAGACCTTTTTCCACGAGACATTGCAGCTTGGTGCTATGGCCTATAACTCTCAATCTTCTCTCCAATGGGTGTCTTGAAAAGCACTTCTGCATGGGGCTGCTGTGCCAGAAGAAGGCTGTGTCATATGTCCGTGGCAAAAAGATCCTCAGAGAGCCCCGAGGACTGTATTTGTAAGTGATGATTAAAAGGTGTTATTAGCACTTCTTCTCAAAGCATATTTTCTCATTCATATTCATCACCCATAATAATAAAGTGTAATTTCTTTGTTTCCAAATATGTAGTGTTGTTTGGGAAAGCATGGTGATTTTTAACTAAAAATAACATGAAATAAATGTATAGAAACGTTTTATCTGGCAAACAGTATATTTAAAGATAAATAAAGAAATAATTTTAATGTGAATTGTGCAAAATATACGACAAAAAACTAAGTGGAGAAAATTCTTTTAAATATTACAACACATCTTTTATCACTGACTATCGGAAAGTGCCCAGAAAGTAGCAACTTCCTTACAAAAAGAATTTTCTTAATAGGTGAGAGTAGCATTGCAATATAAGAAGGTAATGTAAAAAAAAAACATTCAGTATTTTTGTCATATATCAGAAACAGATTGGGACAAAATTGGGACAAATAGATTGGGACAGAAACAAAGCACCTTACCATTAAGATTAGCAATGAAGAAATGAAATTCACCCTCATACATCTGACTAGATATGAACAGTTGCTGCTGTATCACTAGACCTGAAAAAATGATAAACTATCAGTACTGGGCTATGCATTGTAGCCGATGTACCAAATTAATGTGAGCGGTTCATAACAAAGAAAATGGAGGCCAGAGAGAATGTATGGGGAATCTCTGAACTGCCTGCTTGATTTTTCTTTTTAATCATAGTTATGACTACCTGAAGCGTACTTCAGGTATTCTGAAGCATATTATTAAACTAAGTATAATATTAAATATCAAAACTATTTTAAAAAATACCATTTAAAGGGTATGCATATGTATATTTCGTCTCTCTAGTAAACATTGCCCATAGATAAAGAAAATCTCAAGATTCAATACAGCACATGGGGTGAATCTTTGAAAAGAAACACAGCACGGTGAGAAAGATACAGCCTTGCAAATGAGACAGATCTGGACCAAAATCAGAACGCTGCAATGGACAAATGCTGACTGAATCCAAATAAGTGGCTCTAATTTTTTTTCTTGGACCTTATTTTTATCATCTGTAAAACATGGATGACAGCAATTGCATCATTTAAATGTGATTATGATGGCAATCCACTTAAACGCTGTGTGACATAGCGTAAAGGTACAAAAATGGATAATATCCAATCCTTAATGTCTAAAGCCACATTGAAGCACTGTCCTCATTTCAAAGCTAACAGAATGAGACACGCGGTAAGAAAGGCTACTGGAGGAAGGAAAATATCTCTCTACAAGAAAGGGACAAGTGACTCATTTGTTTGGCCACCCATACATTCAAAAACCATCTAAAAAGTGTTACTCATGTTATAGCTTTTATTTTTAACCCCTTGTTTCAGTTTTAAGTGTGTGTTTGTGAGAGAGAGCATGTGAGTGGAGGTGTCTGAGGAGGCCACAAGGGGGTGTTGGATTTCCGGGTGTTGGAACAGGAAGCTGTGAGCTGCCGATGTGGGTGCTGAGACTGAATTCTGAACTTCTAGAATAGCAGCATCTGTTATACTTCTAGACTAGCTGATCCATCTTTCCAGCCCTGACTGTCCTTTTTCCTACTCTGATTTGTCATTAAAGACTATTTTTTTTTGTGTGTGAAAATTTCTTTCCCTTGCTCAAGCTTGCTATACATGCACATACATATTAGTATATATATTTGTATTTTGGTATTTTGTACTACACATGAATGGCTTTCTCTTTGTTTTAAGTTAGTGTAAAGGTACACTTTTACATGTAAGGACACACATATTCATATACACATACAGAAGCACAGATAATAATTCCATTATAACATTTTAACACATTCTGGATGCAATAAAATTAACCAAGATGTCTTCTGTGGTCATTGTACCACTGGTTTTGTTGAGACAGCTGCTGTGAGTATTGGCCAACTCATGAAAGCAGACGCATCCCAGAGCTTTGAGGGACACAGAGGATGTTTTAATCCATCCATTAAAGCAAAACTCTGATGTTGATTGCTCTCATGTCTATACTTGCTTCAAGTCACTGAGGCATTAGACTGAGGTGCTGGTGAGGCAAACAGGAAACTTGGCTTCTCTCCTTTGAGCAAGCAGTATATGTCCAGGAACCTAAATATTGAAATCCGTGCATGTGTTGGGGATATAGCTCAGTTGGTAGAGTGCTGGCTTAGGGTCAACATGAATACACCTGAGTCCATTTCCTGCCACTGCATACACAGGTGGTACAAGCCTGGAATCCTAGCTCTCAGGAGGTAGAGATAGGAGGGTCAGAAGTTCAAAGTCATTCTGGACTAAGCAGAGTTCGAGAGAACAGACTGGGTTGCATGAGACCTTGTTTCAAGAAAAATTTTAAAAAGCCAGTCACATTCATATTCATATTTTTAAATAATATCCCAGCTTTGCTTTAAGTTGAAATTCTTCCTAACATAAATAAAAGCATTTTAATGGAAGGTCAGTTAAAGTCGCGTACCTACTTTTATCTTCAGCTCCCAGCTCTCCAAAGAAGTGTACAGATGCATGTTGGTGGAGAAGGCTCAACACAAAGGCCTTGTCCACACTAAGCACATGCTACTGAACACAGGAGTCCTTCCCTAAGAGCAGGCTTTGCCACTGAAGCACATCTGCAAACCTAAAGCCTCATAGTTTTTTTTATTCTTCTTCCCTGGTGTCAAGGATCAAACTCAGACTCTTCTGCTGTTTGGGGAGGCTCTTACCACAGCTAAATTTCTAACCTCTCCTCGCCTTAAAGGAGAAATATCGAAAGTTCTACTTATTTTGTAAAGTGTTATGAGAGAATTAACTTTCAAAACAATTGTATATTTGCAAGTTTGATTCTTTATCTCCCTACAAATATAAAATGTCTGCTAATGACACGGGTACTGATTGGGCATGAACATTTTTGTTTTTATAGTCAAATTTATGGCAGGCACATCTCAACCTACAGCATGGACATTTGTTAGGAAGTGAGTTTGCATGTCTTTTTTTTTTTTTTTGAGACAGAGTTTCTCTGTGTATCCTTGGCTGTCCTGGACTCGCTTTGTAGACCAGGCTATCCCCGAGCTCACAGCAGTCTGAAGGCTTCTGCCTCCCTGAGTGCTGGGATTGCTGGCATGTGCCACGAGACCCTGCTGTTTGCGTGTCCTTGTTGTTGATAGACATGTGTATTTGATAGAACAGAGTGGTACGTCTGATTCCTCTGAGAATTTTATTCCGTTGCATATTTCTCTAATGAGCTTTGTTTTCTTTGTATGTGTCAGGCCCTGGGCAGGACGAAGAGTGAGAGCACTTAGTTGTTCTCTGTTTGTGAGGGATGCAGTCTAAAATAGAGAGGTTGGTATGCAATGTATCACAATGAGATGAGACTATCAGACCATGTGTTCACAGAACTTCTGGGCATGTGGGAATGGAGCCTCCTAATGCAACTGTAGTGAGGGACAGTGACATAGCACTCTTTAGGAAGGCATCTTTCTTTCCATAGGGATTTTGACATACCATTAAGGGTCCCCATCTGGCATAGATCTGCAGTGTAGCCATCATGGAAACAGCATAAACAGAATGCACACGCAAGTGTGTAAGATGCCTGAAACCAGTTCAGAAGCTCGGTCATGGGCACTCAGTGTCTACACCATGACATATTGTGATCTGTTTTATTGTTTTAAATGTATAAATGTTGAGGGTAAAGAAAATCTGAATGTGCTTTCATTAACCAGAGTATCTGAAAGACCGAACAAAGGATGTCCACCACATAAATCACTATCACAGTTCCTTTTGTGGTTGAATTATTTTGCTTTTAACCTCAAGCCCTGAGAGTAAAATTGTGGCTTACATTCCAGAGGTTGACTTTTTGGTAATTATTAAGAATTTCATGTTTTATCCGGACTGTGGCTTGGAGTCTGCACTGTAGCCTTTCTCACTTACACCAAAAGGAGCCACAATGTAGGCCAGGAATTGTACATCTAAATGACAGGTAGTTTTCTCTCTCCTTTACCCAGAACACCTAGTGGCTCCCTCTTGTTAAAAGGCCAAAATCTTAATGTGATGGATGATGGTTTTCAATGCATAGCCCATTGAATAATTCTTCCAAACATCACTTTAAAAGCATCATTTTCTACTTCCAACCAAACCCACTAAGTTTATATCACAGATGACTCATCACCCCCACCATATTATATACTCTCTCCTATTTCACACCTTTTTGTATGAACAACAGTGGTTAGATATAAAGGTAACTTGCCAAGGTTGAAGCTCTGGGTGGACAGGAGTGGAAGAAGAGGGTGGGGCAGTCGAGGTCATAACGTGGATCAGATAATAAAGAATTACAAATGCTTCAGTAAGGAGGCTTTGTTTTCTTTTGTATTTGTCTAAACAATCCCAAAGCATCAGAAGAACATCCTGTCCTTGACCATGGCTTTGAGAGTTTGGCCTGGAATGAACTACTGCAACTGAAAACTCTTTGGCCTCTCTCTCTATAATTTTTTTTTCCTGTTCATTCTTCTACTAGTGTGTACTAATGCAATACTGTGAAATTTGCTATCAACTGGAATTGAAATTTGATTACTCTGGGTGTTCAGTTATGCTGGCATACTGCCAGGTCTCTTGGGAACTGGATGTCCACTTTGAGAAGTATGTGTGGGTGATGGGGAGATACTGGGGTATTGTCAGCAGGTGGTGGCAGCAATAAACTTAGATTAAATGTATTTTTAAAATAAAAATTTCACTGTGTTTGTTGTTATTAAAATCATAAGACTGGACTTCAGAAAAGTCACTCTGGTGGTAGCCTGGATGATGGGATAAAAGCCTCAGGGTGACAGAGGAAGAATTAATGCTCAAGTCAGGGGACCGACTGACTGCTTACAAGAAGTTTCAAGGAAAACTCACCTTTTTTGATTTTAATATCTGATTTATTATTGTTGTTAGTTGTTCAGAGAGATATAAGACTAGAGGAGAGTTTTTAATTTTGACACGAATCTGTGAGGCAAATTTGAGATACCCAGGTAGAGACATGGAAAGATGAGTGTAAGTTTTTCGAACGGGAAATGCTAATCAATCAATCAATCAATCAATAACTTAGGTATCTATATTTCCATTATTTACCTACCTGCTTGCCCTCTACCTATATACCTGCATTTGTGAATCAGGATTTTAAAAAAATAGAGCTATGGGAGGACTTTCAGGTTTTCAGGGAAATAATATAGACTTAGACACACACAGAGAGACAGACAGACAGAGATACAGTGAGAGAGGGAGAGGGAAGTTTCATAAAAGATAAAGAAAAGGAAGGAAAGCAGAACTAGTAATACTGAAGAGAGTTCTTTCTATCTTCTGGATATTAGCCCTTTGTTGAAAATGTAGGATTGGTGAAGATCTTTTCCCAAACTGTAGACTGATGTTTTGTACTATTGATAGTGAGCTTTGCTTTACAGAAGCTTCTCAATTCCATGAGGTCCCATATATCAATTGTACATCTTAGAGCCTGAACTGTTGGTGTTCTGTTCAGAAAGTTGTCTCATGTGCCAGTGAGTTCAGGGATCTTACTCACCCTATCCTCTAGAGGATTTAGTGTATCCAGCAACCAACACAGGACCCAACCCTAAGACCCAACCTATGGAAGAAAGCCAATCCCTATCACTATTACCGATACTCTGATATTCTTGCAGACAGGAGCCTACCAGATTTGTCCTCTGAGAGGCTCCACCCAGCAAAGGTTTGAAATGGATACTGAGACTCACAGCCAAACATTGGGCGAAGCATATGGAGTCTATTGGAAAAGACGAGGGAAGGATAAATGGACCTAGAGGTGACAAAAGCTCCAAAAGAAGATCAATAGAACCAATCAACCAGGGCCCAGAGGGGCCTATGGAGTCTGAAACGCCAACCAAGGACAATGTGTAGTCTGGACCTAGGTCCTCTACTTATAAGTAGCCAATGGGCATCTTAGGCTTCATGTGGGCTCACTAGTTAGAGGAGTGATGGATATCTCTGACATGGACTATGTTGCCTGCTTTTTGATCACTTCGTCTTGATAGGACTGCCAAACCAGGCCACAGGGGAGGAAAATGAACTCATTAGATGAGCTGGAGCACCTGGGAAGGTGGAGGCTATTTTAAGGGCTAGGGGAGGGAGAATTTGAGAGGAGGTATGGGACTGGGAGGAGAGGAGGGAGGGCCTATGACTGAGATGAAAATTGAATTAATTAGTAATAAAATAATAAACAAACAAACAAATAAATAAATGAAGAGAGACCTAGAAATGTCAACATTGTACACAAACTTAGAGCCCTCCCAACATATTTTATCACTGGATAGAATATGAAGGGCTTAGAAAAATCAAATGGCACTCAGTGAAGCTTAATTGCATTTTCTCATTCCTGGTGGAGTGTTATTTTCATACTTTACAGAGCCTGTTTTATCAATAACTTTGTCAGTTTTGTTAATATAGCATGTATCGTGGCATTATTAAAAGGTATTTTGAAAAGTGTGGTCACCTATACATTTATTTTTTTAAGAAAGGGCTTTTTTGTTTTGTTTTGATTTTGTTTTTAGAGAGAAAGAAACAATTATCTCTTGGAAAGAAGGAGGCCATGAAGTTTGGAGAAAGATGGAGTGGGAGTCACTAGCAGAGCTTGAGGGAGGAATAGGTGAATGCCTGCGCTCAAAGGACATTCTGTAAATGAGTGAAATTTTCAAAAAATAAATACAATGCTATTTCAAAAGTGGACAGTTTTATTTGAACAGACCAAATTAAAAGGGAAGAGTAACAGTTAATTATTATTTTTTTATGAAAACGCCAGGAGAAAGCCAATCAGATGTTACAGGAAGGCTGCTCCTACCTTCTATTTCCAGACCCCTTTGCTGGCAGAAGGCTGTGTGTGGCATTCCTTACACTTTCTTTGGAACTTGTTTCTTTGCACACGGAGACCTTTTTTCTCAATTTCTGGTATTGTGGCAGTGCCGTAAGCCAAAGTAACCAGAGGAACTGTGAGGAACTTCAAAACTGTGCCTGCTGTTAGTGGGGCACTCTGTTTTTAAAAAATTCTGTATCCTCTATGCACTTCTTGTAGGATCACCCAGTAGGAGGCGGTTGGTCAAATTCTTCTTTGTAGTTCCAGAATGAAAGAGAAATGTTCTTTTACTCCAAGTCAGAGGTGGGTGATCCTCTATGAGAATGACATTTTGCTGTGTTGGGGGTTAGCCTGGTTCTATGTGTTTTAATGCTAAGATCTTTTCTTCTCAGAAGAGTACATTCTCACATATACCTGTCCTTGTTACATAAATCTTGCTCCACCTAATTTAAAGCTGATTGGTTAATTAAAAATGCTAAAGCTTGGGATTTGGCAGAAGAAAGGGAGGTGGGGTTAGGGATGTACAGGCTGGGGTTCAGGGACCGTGAGGAAAGGAGGAGACAGGATCAGAGGAGAAGGATATGGACAGGTGAGAGGCTCCATGAGTTAGCGTGAGAAAGGAGTGCATCAGTGTGGATGGAGGTGATGGAGAACATTAATAAGAATTTTTTGGACTATGGATGGGAGGTAGCTCAAGATTGGGGCTGGGAGGTAAAGTTAGTTTAGAGGGCTAATGTCTGCAATGCCCCAGGTAAAGGCTATCTTATGAAATACAGCATGTGTCTGTGACTTTATTTGATTGATAGATGGTTAGATAATACCACCATAATAATTATAGCATAACAATAAACATTTATTAGGCCATCTCTTTTAAAAATTACCACAACACCCCTGTCTTTCAGAAGAGCAAAGTGGAAGCACTTCAAAGAATGTTGCCTAGGTTTAGTCTCCTGCTGCCAAGAGCCATGGGCTCAGTTCCTTGCTGTCATTCTCTGAGCAATGGTTAAATTAAGTCAGGCAATATTTACCTTTTTTTCAAATACAAGGGGACTACTCTCTCTGCGTCAGAGAAAACTGAAAATGGCTGCTTGTCAGCCAATACTGGCATTGATAGGTGCGAGAAGTTGTCCAGGTCAACATGAGTGACATGTGAGTTCCCTCATAAGACAGCCTGTGTAAACAGTGAGGATTACTTTGGTGGAGTTTCCATCAGAAATCAAAACCTACGTCTGCGGAGCCTCTGAGAAGAGGCGGTCTCAGCATCCTGCTGCAAATGGCACCTGAAAACCAGGGTGTTGCGGCAGAAGTTTGCCTGTATGTGGTGGGTAAGAGCATGCCCAACTGTCACAGTGCTAATGAAGTGGTTCAAAGGGTTAAAAAAAAAAAAAGATGAGGATAGAGAAGTTAATTACTTATGGCAACCACTTGAAACACTCGGAAGAATTAACTGGTATTCTGACATTAATTTTAGAAGAGACTCCTTAAGTTGAATCCTATAAAAATTATCTTATCTGACTAGTGTAGTGGGAAGCAATAAACATCTTGCAGAGCTTTCTGGATTTCAAAGAAAATAAATTGAGAGTTGTAGAAAAAGACAAAGCTGAGAAAACAACATACTTGATATTTTGCTTTTTTTTTTATAATAAGATAAGATGAGTGTGGCAAATGGTCTTGATGATATCGATTGGTCTGAACAGCTTTGAACTAAAAACAATTACAAAAAAAACATGGCTTCTCCATTGCTATCGTTTTCACAGTGCATGGCGGTGACCTGGATTGAATAGCAGCATTTCTCTGTAATGAGAACTCTATAAAAACATCAGACACAAGGGCATCGTGGAGAGATCTTTGTCCTGTTAATTGAGTTTTCCTCTGTCATCAGTTTTTTTGTTATTTATCAGAATGTACCAGCCCTGTGTATAGGTGCAGAAAGAAAGGAAGGATTATATACATGCTACAAGGTTTTCCTCATCTCCCCCAAGTAGAGCTTAAATACACTTTCCTCTCACTTGGTTGGATATCCTCTACCGGTGTCCTTATGTGGGAGCTGAGGAAAGAGACTTCTGACATCTGGCAAATATGTATAGACTGGAACTAAACAGAGTACTGACTTGTGAAGCCTAGAAGCACAGCACCGGAGTGTCTCGGCTCACCTCAAACGGAGCGTGATTTTTCAGGTTCTAGGAGACCTATGCTTCATTGGGTTAAACGGATTAGAGGTGTTAAAGAGAAACATGTCCAATAATGACTTTGTAACACAGAGTCTGTTTCAAACCAAGTTCTGGCTTTGTATGTGTGGTTGCTAGGTCGATTATCCTAAGTTGCACTGAGGGAAGTGTTTGTTCTTTCTGCCCCCAAAACATTTGGGTTTCCGTGCTACACTACTTAATTTTGACTGTGAACCCCACATAGCTGAGACTAACCCTGGAAGAGAGTCTGGATGAGTAACTGTGTTGGTCAGGTGGGCCCATGTGGTACATGGACGGGAGATTGTCCTGGTTGTTAACTGATATGGGAAGATCCAACCTCTTATGGGCTGCCCCATTCCCTGGGTAGATGTTGCTACACTGTGTAAGCATCGCGAGATCTCCTTTGCCTCCCAGGTCACAGGTTTGCGGTCCATTGTTAGATGGGAAGTATGGGAGAAACGCTGAGCGTGGGGAGCTGAGAGCTTGCAGGGGAGGCTTCTCACTTCTTGGTGCACCAGAAAATATAAGACTGCCTGGAGCCAACGCTCATTTATAACCTGTCAAAGGCCATCCCCAGTGACCTACGCCTGCCATCCAGGCTCCACTGCAGCTTCTCAACAGTGTATTTCCCAGCTGGGGGACGAGAGGTGAAAGAACAGGCCTATGAAGTTCATTTCGATTCTGAACCCTAATAATCACTGATAGTGAAACGCTTACAAAGGAGGCCAAGCGCAACAAACTTGACCTGACTAGCTGGCTGTGACATGGGGGTTAGTTAGGGCACCTGAAATGTAATATTCTTCCTGGCAAGGAGGCTTCTGTTGACCTCCAAGCTCAATGACTTAAGACAGAACTGGGCCCTGTCCAGACTCAGTGAGCAGAGGCTGAGCTTCTAGTTCTGCTAGCCTGCCTTACTGATTGGTCCTCAGATGGGAGTGGCTGAAAACCCAGATGGCAGGTAATCGTTAGGGGAGGCTGGCATGGGGCTAGGCCAGGCTGCAACTGACAGCTGTGGCTATGATTCACTCCAGCAAGCATCTGCTTCACCACCAAGGACCTCAGAAGCCGCACGCTCTTATGCCAAGATTTTGTTTGTCCCTCTGTTTACTTCTTTATCTTTAACCCTTACATGCTAACAAACCTTATTGGAAATGATGCTGATGCTATAATTCCAAAGGCTTTTAGAACTTTAACCCAAATCCCGATTTCTGATTCTGATGTCCAGGTTCTGCTTTCCCGGAGACCTTTAGCTGGGGCCTGCGGCAGAGCTAGCTTTCGCCCTTTTCTCTTTAGACATCATTTAGGAGGGGCTTGGCTCTGCAGGCCTTGCCGTGGAAATGTGGTGCGCTCTAGCCTCAGACACTGGTGCCGAGAGACCACTGCCCCTGCGGTTTCTAAATTCAGCATTGCCTGTAGTGCTTGTGTAGGCAGCTCCCTACCACACCGATCTCAATCAGATATTAGTGACCTCACTTAGCACTGCATGTCTCAGAGGCCTGTAGCGTACCACAGCGAGTAGATTTCCCCCTAGAAAGCGGGGAGGAGCTGGAGAAGGTAACGCAGAAGATAGCTATACTGGTGCCACTATTCCTCAAGACTCAGCCATTGCCTTTCTCGGGCACTGAGTTCAGGGGTCCTAGTACAAATTATTTATCCATAGCAATGATTTTTATACCATAAATTCTTCCTAATAAAATTGGAAATATCTTTTTAATTATTACTAATTTATTTTTTTTATTGATTACAATGTATTCACTTTGTATCCCAGCTGTAGTCCCCTCCCTAAGCCCCTCCCCACCCTCCCCTCCTCCCCTCATCTCCTTCCTTGCCCCTCCCCCAGTCCACTGATAGGGGAGGTTCTCTTCCATCTAACCCTAGCAGAAAATACCTTAATAAAAACATTTAACTTATAAGGTACCTCTCCCTCCTTATTTTTGGATTTTACTTATTTTCTTAACATTTAAATGTGTACGTATTTGCCAGTGTGTGACGACAGGCACCCACGTGAGAGACGTGCCAACAACTGCTGGAGGATGTCACAGTAATCGTGCATGTCATGGGTGGAGCGTGCTATTTGTTACCTATTCTCAGCCTCCAAAGTCAAAAAGCAGAGCTTGCTAATGCAGCTTTCCCAGGGCTTGTGGACATTTACAAGCTGTAGTCTGTGCAGGTATGTTTTTTGTTTGTTTGTTTGTTTGTTTGTTTTGGATGAACTCACAGGTCTGAAGTGTGCTCCTAAGCCTTACAGGCCAAATATGGCCAAGTCTGTGTGGAATGAAGCAAGGAGCTGGGCAGGGAGATGACTCCCTACCTTCAGGTGCTAAACTATGCCATCTTGTGCCTGTGTACGCATGACTCATTTCTCCTTTCAGGATCCCTCAATGAAGAAACAACCTTTGAATGCTCAGGTTTTACCCCAGTAAGTAAAGGAAAGAAAAGATGGCCACAGATGGGCTGCGGGAAGGAGAGGTCCTGCTGAAGAAGGAGTGCTTCTCCCACCCACCTAGGACTGGGGGCATGAGTCAGAGGTGCCCAGGTAGCAGGAGAACAGAAGATACTGGTACCTCTAGGGTGGTCTCAATTAGAGCCTAGCACAATGCTTGCTGTAATGTCCATAATTTGCTTCTATAAATATGACATTGAAACTCCCCATGTATGAAAATACTTAGCTGTTTTAAGGAAGGGACAGTTTCATATTATTGTCCTTGAGACCTCCTTAATTGCTTAACATGGGTCACTTGTCCCTGGTAGAGGCTCAATACATATTACTCGACAAGAGAATATGAGACTGTTCCAGGTATTGAGGGAGAATACTTGGGTGCCAAGTCTCACATGTGCCAGAGTCAATTCTGGCCCTGACAGTGAAGGACCACATCATTGTTTTTGAAGGACACTCATTTGCTGAAGGTATAAAGCTAGCTGAGGTTTTAGTTGCTTATCAATTAAATGACATTTAGCCTTTTATGTTGCATCATTTAACAGCAGGCTACTAATCAGAAATTCATTCAGCTCTCAATTGCTTGATATAGTGAGACAGAAAATGGATATCATTTCAGGAAGTTGCTTTACCAAATTATTTTTGACCTGAGAAGGATATCCACCAAGCTGCGACTTGTAGAGTCTATTACACGGAATGGCTTCTACTTAATTAAGATTGTGTTTGTAGTCTAGAAATTATCTCTTAAGAAATGCTTCTCCATAACTGATATTGCTACATAAGGGAAACTAACTCGATCCACAGACTGCTGCTGTTTACCGAGGGAATAAATATATTTCCATAAAATTCAAATAAAATGTTCTTAGACTTCCATTTAATGTCATCATCTGTTGAGATGATGCCTCATCCTCTTAGATAAGTCGAGAAAAAAACAGCTTCAAGCTGCAGAGAAACCCATCTTTGATAATAGCTAACACTGGAATCAGGATGGCCCCATGCATTAAAATAAAACAAAACAACAAAAAAAAAAAAAAACTGAGAGAAAAACACAAGCAAAAGAGAACAATAAACATACCTTAAATAAAGACACCTGCACTTCAGTCCCAGCTGGCCCTGCTGTTGCGCTCTGTGGGTCTCTATTCCTTTTCATTACAAATCAAGAGGCTGGAACTCGTCCTCATTGTTATGAGGGTGAAAAGTTCCCAAGTACCATGAGGGTCTGGGAGGGACTGTATGAAAGATTGGTGCAGTAAAACAATCAAAATGAAATGACCGGCAGGGGACATATAGATCAGCAGGTAAATTACTGCAGGTGGGATAATGCTGCTTGGAGCCTCCCAGTGGACCAGCAGAGCAGGGCCAGCATTTCAGCTCCTTGGCGGTGCTGGTGCCCTGAGTTTATTTGTATTAAGTTTTTCTTTTATTAGTGGAATTTTCTGGGCAGGTGTTCTCTAATATTTCATGATGGTCATCAAGCAATTTTGGAAATGGTTTTGCATTTGCAGAGACTCACTCTCATCCACCATTCCATTTTTAATCACATTTTGATCTTATATTACATACACAATGGTAGAATGATAATTAAACTTTGTCTCACTGTCCTTTGAGGCATATTTTCACATAGTAATTGTTGGTTAAATTGCTTTTGGGGCTAGCAGCTGTTAATACATAACATCCTTTCTGTTTAAGCAGGTAGTATTGGGGGCGCTGGAAAACCAGAGAAATGGCTTTGAGGACTCTCAGAAGTTGAGGTCAAAACTCAAGGCAGGATTTGGTAGAATATATAATCACACAGCATTAGTCTTCTTAATCATACGGTTTATATTTGGGGAGGTGTGTGGCCTGGGGAAGTGGGATCCCTGGAGGTTGGTTGTTTCAGAGAGTCCTTTTGTCTGTCCTGTGGCCTAAGTCCCAGGCTGGAAGTGACTGCAAACCTGAGACACAGTAGAGTTCTGATTCTCTTGATCAGGCACTGGGAAAACAGTGTGTTCCCTGAGCTTTCCTGTGGTGCGAGAACTGACGAAATATCACACTGACCTCTAGGCAAGTTGCTCTGTCTCAGTTCTGAAGCTCCCATCCTCTGCACTCACCAGGGGTTAAGACAACCCCAGAATACACAAACATGGCACAGAAAGCCAGAATGGACTATTATGGCCAAGGTTATAGTTTAAATATGAACTGTCCCAAACAAGCTTTAGTACTTGAAGGTTTGGTTCCCAGTTGGCAGTGGTGTTTGGGGACATGGAGTCTAGCAAGACGACATAGATTGTTGGAGGATGAACTTTGAGGCTTATAGCCTAGCTGCACTGCTTATACCAGATCAGGCTCCTGATCCAAACCTACATTAGCAAGGCCCCATCAGCGTGGCTGCAAACTGCTTCTGTGGCCATGCTTCACCGAAACCGCGAACTGCATCACCTCAAATCCCTAGCCAGAATAAATATTTTCTTCCCTAAATGTGTTCTTGTCCAGAATTTCATCACAGCAACTGAATGGACCAAGGACTAAGATCCAGAGTTCATCTCTGCTGATGCTCTGACACACCACAAGACCTCCCTAAAACTTAGATACACTACAGGATTTGATAGAAATTAAGTTTTTTCACCTTAGAGACTGTGAGCTTCCTGGGGAAATTAATTTCAGTTATATGGCAATAAGAAAACAATGTACTTTTACACATCTGATTTGTGGACACAAATTAGTTTCCACAACTCAACTGCATTAATATTAATGAAATTCTGATGCAATGTTAGCTGTCTTTGTTGCCGGTTTCAGCTCTAGTACAGCTTTCCTGATCTTAGGTTGAATTCTCATCTCTAGTGAATGCTTGCCCTAATAGCACTAGCAGCTATTATTTATATTAAGTAGTTCTGTCTACAGTAATAATAAATAACAAAGGTCACCTAACTTCATACCTTTTAATCAACAGAGGGTAATGAACTGCAGCTTTCACACATTAAGTTACACTCCTAATCCAGCCAGACACCACATGGCAAAGAGGTCAAGTTTTAGAACCTTATAAGTCATGATTTTTCAGTCTAAAATCTGCTCTTTTGAATGATAGCAGATATGTTCAGAGAGGTATCGCTGTTGACAAACCTAGACATCATCTGTAAATAATATAATAGATGATAAAAATGTAGTACCTATGTCTAATGGAATTTTATTCAACTGTAAAAAAAAATTATGAAATTTGCAGGTAAATAAAGTTGGAAAATGTAGAGTCACATTCTTGATCGTATGTAGATCTTAGCAGGTAACCTTCAAATGTGTTTGTGTTTAGTTTGGAAAACCTGTAGAACACAGGAAACTAGAAAAGGACTGTTGATTGAGATGCGAAAATAATAGATTTCAGTGGAGGGAATACAGAAGAACACAGGTGATATGAAGTGGTGGGGAGAAGGGAAGGTTAGAGAAGAAAGAGAATGAAGGGTAAAACGGAAGAGGTGGTTGGTGGAGGCATAACTAGTTTTAAGGACATCTGAAAAAGTCATGCGCAGAAAACATTGTACGTATAACCTAATTCCCCTAACTCATGCACCTATCACATCTAGATATGTCAGATATTAGGACATAAGTATCCTTGGGGCAGTTGTTATGAAACACCACCAAAATGTCTTTGCTTTGAAGCACTTTGTTAGTGTTAAAGAAAATAAAATGCCGCTCCTTCATCACTACTAGGATAACTTCCTTCAAGCATTTTATCTAGTCCATTGCCATATCTACATATGTATACACTGGCAATTCAGCATTCTTTTTGATAGTTTCTCTGTTGGCAGATAGCTGGGGGGCAGGAGCGTAGAACAGAGCTTGGGAAAACTGCTTTTGTCCCTAGGCCTCCGTTTGCCCTCTGTGTGCTTCTATTGGAGTGGTGTCTATTCTCTGAACTTTAGCTCTGTTGTCTATAAAATGGGTGACCCAAGTAAGTGACATTGGGTCTTCGCTAATGCAGAACTCTGCTGGCTCCCTGGGTGTTCACTCATTGTTAGGAAGAAATCGAAAGTATCTGAAGATCAATCAGTAACTGGGTCCCAGATATGGAAAAAGCACTAAGCCTAGCATTTTTGTAAATGCTGATACAGGACCATGTTGGTTGCTGTGGTGCTGGTGTGCTCCATAAGTAAAGTGGTGGCTAAATGGAGTCAGCTCAGAAGCTGCATTTTTGCTATCAGGGGACTTTTGATATGTATAGTGATGCTCAGGTATTATAGAGCTTGACCTCTCAAGAAGTGAGTGTCTTTCCATCACCACCTTCAAACACTCTTCATGCTTCCCCAGTGTTCTTAGTAACTGTACTGCACAGACTAGGCTATTGCAGAAAATGATACCACGACAGGCTTGGTGTGAGTAGTTTATTGGGAGGTGAGAGTGCAGAAGAAAGAGGATCGAAAGATTTTAAAAGTGCATGGCATTTCTCCCTGCTGGACACATCTGGAAGGCCAAGCAGAGCATGCTCAGGAGATGCCCCTCGCTGGGGCAATACAACTGAGGCATTAATATCCTGCTTCCCATCTCTCCCCTGTTGATGGAGTAAGCTCACCCAAATTATGGCCTGTGCCCCAGATAGGCCAGGCATGCTTCTGTGGCCAGAGAAAGCCCAAGGCTGGAGTGTCACAGATGCTTGTGGTAGGTAGCAGGTGGTGTGTATGAAAATGGGGATGGAGATGCCAAGGGGGTTTGGGCAGGACACCAAGAGCATCTGCCATAGCACCCTACTCCAAGTCAGTGTATTTGTGCAAGGAATCCTCTTCTAGCCTCAATTCCCTCATACTCTCGTTCTTTTTATACCTTCCACACAGGAAATAGTGCCGTCATGCAAAGATTCTTTTGATTTTTCTCATCTCTGTACCATGTCACCCATCAGCTTCTCCTCTACGACAAGATAACATAGATGGTTTTGTTTCTTATTCTTGCTAAGCTGTTCCTTGTACTTGCTCTCTGCCCCTTAGTCATTTACAAATACCCCATGCTCTCCTTGCAAAATGTTT
Source organism: Psammomys obesus (assembly GCF_907164565.1). Classification (NCBI taxonomy): domain Eukaryota; kingdom Metazoa; phylum Chordata; class Mammalia; order Rodentia; family Muridae; genus Psammomys; species Psammomys obesus. The sequence goes on from NW_026591086.1 coordinate 37,813,333, forward strand.
TGTCATTGGGAATATGGCCAATGTGTTGATTTTTCTCCTGAGCAATTACATATTTCTTACAGGTTATCCCTTTCAAAGCTGGACTCACAATGCCTTAGACCATGTCCGCTCCTTCCTTTCTTCCTGATCTTCTTAATGTAGACACACTCGCCCCAACAGCCTTTTCCAATTCCCATGATTAGGATAGATTTTCATGCTGCCTGTTCCAAAAGCCTGTGATGCTTGACATTGCTTGTGCTCAGCACATCTGTGATTACCAGGATTCCAGAGTCTACTCTGAAGACCGCGAGTCTCAGTAATATGATTTCTTGCTCTCTTAAAACCTGGCCTACTGATTGTCACGGAAGCATCTGCTCGGACTTTGCTTGGTGAGTACTTTATGCCACTTGAGGTAACAGATTTTTAATGAACGATGTGACATTACTATTTCTAAGCGTGTTTTTACCTAAAGAGTTGGTGAATATATTAACGCTGGAACTTCTTTTTCTTGCATCCTCTGTAAAGATCTGTATTTAGTGTACCTTGTATAGTAGGGGCTTAAAAATGATTGTAAATTAAATCAACTTGATAACTCCAAGGCCCTGTATCTCTGTCTCACACTTTGGTGAGTGATGATTTGGAATCTTAGAGGCTCATTGTTCCTATCTAGATGAGTTACAGCAATAATTCAAATAGAACACATTACTTACCTAAGAAAAAGTCATTAATAAAGTTGGATTTGAACATAAAACAATAGATGAATATGTTCTAAAATCAATAAAGATAATAAAGGTACTAAAAGTGGACACTGTTGGTAAAAGTGAAGAGAAAATTTAGAAATATTTAAATGTTAACATATTGGTTATTTTTGCTTAATATATGTGCAGAAATAAAATAAATAACTGTAAAACAACAATCAGTCCCACCCACCAGCAAATTAGTATGAAAGGCAAACACAAGCATAAGATTTTGTGGCTATTAATATTCTAAAAAGAGATGAAAGAAAAGAAAAACAATTAATAGAAAAAAGTTATTCCGTTAAGATCAACACATTTTAAAAGAACACGAGCTTTAAAAATGCCTGAATTGAACAGAATAGTGTCAGTGATCATTATACAAAGTAATATCTCTGAAATGTGTTTTATTGATAAAGGTACAATTAAAAACTCAACAGAAGGAACACAGGTTCACTTGCACATGCCTTTAATCCCAGCACTCAGGGAGGCAGAGGCAGGTGGATCTTTTTGAGTTCCAGCCCAGCTGGTCTACACAGAAAGTCCAAGACAGCCAAGGCTACACAGAGAAACCCTGTCTCAAAAAAAACAAATAGAAATAGATCGCTACTTTCATGTTGGAATATTTTATCTTCTTGTGAATTTAACTTCCAAAACATATGTAGTTTCTTTTTTTGTTTTCTAAATGGAGGAATGGATAGAAAACATTCAAAATACAAAGTATTTTTATTCAAGCATTAAATAGGAAATTTTACTTGTCCCATTCTTCAAACAAAAATGCATAAAAAGCTACTAGCTTTTCTTGAGTATTGTCTTTAAAAAAGATCAAAAGAGATTGTAATCAAGTAGCAAACTATGAAGCAATAGGCCACATTTTTAGCTTCGTTTGAAAACATACAAAAACCAGATAAACGCGCATGTAAATAACTATGTATAAATTGAATACCTAATTTTACATTTCTCATAGGTGTTTAAAATCCATTTTAATAAGGAAACAGATATATAGCTATACTTCATTTCTGAAGCACTGTAGTTTCTATACTATCGTACTGGCTGCTTTTGGGTCAACTTGACACAAGTGAGAGTCATCAGAGAGGAAGGAAACTCAGTTGAGGAAATGCCTCCATGAGAGGCAGCCGTAGAGTAGTGTCTCCTTAGTGATCAGTAGGGGAAAGCCCATATTGTCGGTGGTGTCATCCCTGGGCTGGTGATCCCGGCCTTTATAACAAAGCAGACTGAGCAAGCCAGTAAGTATCAGTCCTCCAGGGCCTCTGCATTTGCTCCTGCCTCCCGGTTCCTGCCCTGCTTGAGTTCCTGTCCTGACTTTATTTGGTGATGAATAGCAATGTGGAAGTTTAAGTCAAATAAATCCTTTCCTCCCCAACTTGCCTTTTTGGTCAAGGTGTTTTGTTGCAGCAATAGAAACCCTAACTAAGACAAGTGTCTTCCTAAAAGAATGAACGTGTAAAATAGGCTGGAAAGCGATGCCTGCCAGGAATTTCTTATACACTCCTAACTAACCAGGAGGGCTGTACAGTTACATGACAGTGGACATGAGCCAATAAGCGTTAGCACATGTAGCACTGTTGTGTGCTGTTCCGTCCCTTGCTTAGCGTGTGCTGTTCTCTGCTGGGAGTGTCTTTTTGTATTCTCTTGCATGGTCTCGTCTCCAGTTCTGAACTGACAAAGTCTGTATTGGAAATTAGCTGGTAAGGACAGAGAAGAAGCTAGCTCAGTGATAAATTGCCTGTTCCTTTTTTTTTCCCAAAGAATTGGTCGAGTGGATCTGAATTGATGATAGGGAAATGTTTCTTTTATGTTTTGGTATCGTAGGAGTTATAGTGGACCTGTAGCTGAGAATGATGGAACAGTGCTACTTTGATGTTTACTGGAAGGTCCTGGGACATGTCACAGCTCCACGGGGTTCAAGGAAAACAAACAAACAGAGAAAAAACACCCCTGAAAAATGTAAATGCTAATGAAATATTTATAAATAACCTGTTCACTACCCAGACTCAGTTATAATTGCTGTACTCAGGTTGAGGACCCTCTCGAGAATAGCATGCAAACTATAGGCTTTCAAATGTTAATGTCAAATATTGATCCTTAATAACTTTATAACACAGACTAGCCTCAGCACTAGTGACTTCCTGGTAATGATGTTAAAACATTAAGATGCAAATCATTAAATCAGTGATTATTATCAACAAGGACATTTTCATTTACAAAAGAAAATTGGTATTAAAATAAGTTCTTTAGACTTCTAATTGAAATGCTTTTTACTTCTATATCACAAAACTGCTCAAAATATCATAGATGCCTGGAGAGATGAGTCTGTGGTTAGGAGCACTGGCTGCTCTTCTAAGGGACCCAGATTTGATTCCCAGTGCCCATATGGCAGCTCACAACCACTTGTAATTTCAGTTCCATGGTATCTGATGTTTTCTTGTGGTGTTCATGGATACTACATATATACCCCACAGACATGCACAGACAAAACACGCATACACATAAAAAGTAATGCATCATGCATACATTTAACTTTTACTATCCACAAGAAAACTAGAATCAGAGTTTTTCAAGAATACTGGATAAGCTCAAGGATTTTGTTTATAGTCCTGTCTCTACTGTATACATTACAATGAAGCAAAGATTAATCTCTGTGGGTTCACATAATACAGGACATAAAGAATTAGGTTGGGATCATTGCTTTCTTGAATATCTTATGATGTACTGTTAGTCCATGTTTTACTTGTCTAATACTGTGGCATTAATGTCCATCTTTATCTAGTCCCCCACTCCAAATTTATTATAAAATACAGTTTCATTCTGTCTTTTCTTTTTAAGAGAGTGGTGGTCAGTGGAGATGAATAGACACTTACTTTGCCCCATCACCACAGGTCTGGCCGTGCAGCTCCATAATCAGCCCACACCATGTTCCATGGCTTCTTACTCCCTCTATTCCAGAATAGTCGATACATTTCCTCTAACTAATTTGAGTTTTGTCTTTGTGGCCAGTGTGTATGTTCCCTGGAAATCAAATGCCTTAGCTAGCTTGGATACAGGCTCAAAGTGTGTGTGTGTGTGTGTGTGTGTGTGTGTGTGTGTGTGCGCCTTCAGGGAAGAGAGAGTCTGGTTTGTACCTGGCATAACTGGAGTTATAAGCAGAAAACATGTCATCATGCTCTCGAAGGACAGATGACATACAGTGGTGGGCAGTGAAACAGTAAACTTTTCTGTCATCACTTGGAATCCATCAGACACTGGAGAAAAGGCTTTGGGTATCAGCTTGCCACTGGTGAACAACAGCTGGAGACCTTCAGTTGTTGGGAGCATAGCTGTATTGAACCACACTGGGTGGCCTTCAGAAAGAGGAGAAAAGTGGTATTATTAAGTAAAAAACCTTCACCTCAAGGGCTATGCCTGGTTGTGCTGGTAGAATTCTTTGATGCTAAGAGTTGTAGACCAGAATGAGCTAAGTAAGACGCAATGAAAGGCTAATCCCAGGCTGCCAAGTCGGCACATTATTTAGTATATCTTCTTTCCAGGTTTTGGGTAGAAATGTCAAAGTATTAAATGGGACAGAATGGGCATGGAATATTGCATTAGGGATAGCTGGAAAGATCTGAATGGTTTAAGGAGTTATGAATGCCAAAAATCTTTCAACTTCCTTTTCTTTTTCTTAGAGAGCCAATCCTCTCTTGTTTGTTTTGGTTCCCTTCAGTTCCTAACCCTCTGTCCTTCATGTTCATCTAAAATCAATAACTAGAGTTAATTTTCAGGAGAGTCAATTATGATGACAATCTTTATAATAGGTTTATATAACAAAACAAATCCATCTACCAATTTATGTAATAAAATACCCAAAGGGGAAAATAGATGGTGCTAAATTCTGAACCTGCTCAATCAAAGAGCAGAGAAAAATAGATTTAAGTTAGTCTAATCCTTTTTTCTTGTTAAATAGAGGCATAAGGCAATTATCTGAATTCATGGAGGATGTAATATAGTTGTAGGGCTTTGAATGAGAAGTGACTTCATATCCTGAGAACTTGAACACATGCTTCTCAGTTGGTGGTGCTCTTGGTGGGGGTGGTTAGGTGTGGAGTTGCTGGAGGGAGCATGTCAATGGGGGTGGGATTTGAGGTTATATGGCCTTGCCTTCATTTCCAGGTCCCTCTCTCCTTCCTGCTTGTGGTAAAGGATGTGTGGTCTGAGCTTCCAGCTCCAGTCAGGAGTGACTTCCCACCACAACACACTCTATTCTTCTGGAACCATAATCCCAAATAAACTTCCTTCTATAAGTTGCCTTGGCTATGGTGTTTTATCATAACAACAGAAAAGTAATGAGTGTACTAGTTTTTATGCTTAGGTAGATTAGGTAACTGAAAATTCTTAACAAAAGTTAAGCTGACGTAAATTATTTGTCACAATATATGTTGTTTTTTTTTTTTTTTCCCCTAACAGAAGACGATCTCCTCAATAAAGCTCTGAGAAATACTTAGTGATAGAACCAGTAATACCACTACTTCATATAGTTAAGAATTGTGTTTAGGATATTTTCTAGGGAACACTGATGCTGAGATGTCCTCGCTCTCATTTCCGGTGGAAATGTGAAAGACCCTGTGAGAGAGGGAGGCATGTGCAGAGGCTGCTCCTGAGTTGGTCTCTAGAGGCTGGGTGTTTCTGCTTTCCCTAACGCTGACTTACTGATCATGAAACCTATAGATGGGAAGTGTGTGGGAAACTCACAAAGCCCCTTATAGATTCTACTAAATTTTCTTTGTCTAAAGGTAAGCTTACAAAAATAGGAGACATTATTGTTCTATTTTCTCACTTGTCTCTTTGGGTAATAAATATTTGCTAAAAAGGAGAATACAGGTAAACTTTCACTTGTTTTGGGATTCTGTCTGCAAAATGACTGTTTTTTGTTTTTTTTTTTGTTTTTTTTTTTTTTTTTGGCTAAGAAGAATGGCCTGGTGGTTTCTCATGAGCAGAACCAAAGTGTTCAGAGGACAAATAAACTTGACCAAAGTCCACCTTACATTAGGCACAGTGGGCTCTACGGCAACATTTTCATTTCCCTTCTCCTTTCTGTGTGTATTCTAGGAAAAGGCATTCAGAAAAACTGCCCATTACTCTCAAGTGTCTTCTGATCTGTAAATATTATCTTCAGGGAAAGGACCAGAACAGTCACTCTTCTAGAGAAACGCAACAGTTCTATAGAATCTCACAGAATAGTTCTAGCAAAAATGTCTGGAAGGATAAGGAGTGGCCATTTCCATCACACAGTTCCATTTAACTCCCCAATTAGGCTGATGCAGAAGACAGATGGGTCTTGGAGAATGAGAGTAGATGATCATAAGCTTAATTAGGTGTCCTTCCCAGGAGCAGCTGCTGCTGCAGATGTTTTCGCCTAACTAACTCCAATCAATACAGCCCCTGGCAATCAGTCTAGGCTGTACTACAATCACCTCTACCTGGCAGTCCATAGGACCCAGCAGATCCAATGAAGCTTGAATCCTTTGGTCTTAGATTGGTATGTTTTGTGGAACAAATTCATGGTCAGGATACCAAGCATTATTTCTATTGTTATTTAGATCTTCAGACTCTTCAGCAAACTATTTCTCTTCCTTCTTTCCTTTTTTTCTTTCACTTTCTCTTTCTTTTTATTTTTTTAAGGAAACATTTCTTGAATTGTTGCTTGATTTTTGTAACAATTCGATGCCTGACCTTGTGACTTTAGTTTCTTAAAATAAACTTAAGTTGAGATTATTCACCAAAATAATATATATAGGTAGGTAGATGTTAGGCACACAGATTTATAGAAAGCCTGGTTTATAAATATAATATAAAAATATAAATATAAATATTGATTTTCTGGGACCAACATTAATGTATTTATGAAACTTTACTGTCTATTCAACTCAGTTAGTGCCAAAAGGACTATATCTCCTGGAAAAAGTTAATAATTGACTTAAATATTGATATAAGTGGTGAGTAAAACTTAATAGTTTGAACAGGTGATTAAAATTTTGGAAATATAAGACTTTTGGTCTGAGAGTAGTGGGTGACCTTCTTTGAATTTACATACAAGAAAGACATTCACATACAATTTAAATGCTTTTGAGAAGTCTCTTAAGAGTCAGAATTAACAGTAACCCACTTTCTACATGTCAATCATCTATCCCTTCCAATTTTCTCAGTCCTTGCTTAATGGTCCCATTAATTATGCAACAGTGATGATAGCTATGAAATTTACCGTAATGGACTTACTGGCTCCCCCTTCCCCAAATCTACATCTACCTTCCAATATCCAGAACTTAGAACTGTGATCTTATTTGACAGGTTTTCATAATATAATTAAATTTAAAATTTGAGAGGAGATCCTCTGGATTACCGGCAAAGATATTCCATTACCCTCTTTTGATACTCCATGAGTACAGGCTTGAGTGATCATAGCAATGATACTGAATGACAGTGAAAACGTAGAGGGGTAATGAGGTTAGCCTCATGATTTTGCAGAACTGAAGAGTTTCTATAGTATCTGACTTTTTATTTGGTGTCTCCTTGCATACACATTTACATTTTTAACTCAGCTTTTAGGTACTGTTTGCTTATCAAGGACATAGATTGGAGAGTGAATGATATTTTAAAGAATAAAGAAAAAATTAAAGGAAGGATAGACACTACTACCAGACTGGAGACCTTCAGTTGGGCTTGTGCTGATTTTGGATAATCCTCTAGTTGTATGAGTTAAAAAGCAGGTTTTAATTATATAAAAACTGATTATATGATATCTTACAGAAACACATTTTGAGAGAAGGGAATGTTGTGTATGGATTTTAATGAGTGGAAGATTCGTATGTATGAAAATTGTCATGTTTTGGCTGCCATGGACCCAGTTTCTTATAATAGCAATTCCATTACTTCAGGCAGAAGTCTTAGTACAAAGCCTGAGAACGATAAATGTTCCTTGTTCTCCATCAGCCAGGGTGTGCCATGACTTATATATTTGGATGCAGTGGACTGTTTCTGCTAGGACTATTGGATCTGGGAGAAACAATAAAAATAATCTAACGTGTGTCCAGTTAGGAGAAAGGTGTCTGTTCCAATCAGTGCTCAGCACATGTAATATCTGCTGTGAGGAAGTTGCTGGGGTTCCAGGAAATCCCACAGTGATGGCCAATGTCTTCAGGTGAGCATTCCACCTGAATGGAATGTTAGAAATAACTTAACTCTAACCCTTTCTTGTTAATTTCTTGAGCATGGTTCTTCTGTACTATTTACTATAAAATCTGATTGATTATGAGCCTGGTTACTAGTTGGGAACCTAGAAACCATTGGAATTTCCTGTGTGTATTTTTGTAGTCATAGTCGCCCTTTAGATCATGCCTTGATAGTTTGTGCTAATACAGTGGCTTATGACTAACAATACTGACTCAAGAGAAGTTTGACTATATCAGAAAGATGAAATACATAATTAGAGAGATCCAATGATACCAGCCCAGTCCACTTACCTCTAGTGAGGAAAGAGAAGTTGGAGATTTAGTTCAGCCATGTGACCAGTGATTTAACCAGTCAGAACACATAATTGAAAACCCCCTAAAGACTCTACATACCCAAACTGCAAGTGAACCTGCCTGTATGGTAACCACATATATGCATGCAGGAGGTATGAAACAGCCTAAAATCATGAAATTTTTATGTTTGGGACACCCTCAAAACTTGCTACATAACTCTCCTCATTTCATAGGTCCTAGTTTGTATTGTTTTGTTTTTGTATTATTGAAAATAGATTTTTTTTACACAATATAGTCTGATTACAGTTTCCACTTCCCCTCCTTTTCCCTGATCCTTCCCATTTCTTCACCCTCCCAAATCCACATCCTTTTTTTTTTTACTCGCTAGAAAACAAACAGGCATCTAAATTAATAAAATAAAACCCAGAACGATAATTTGTATTTTAAAAAATAAACAATGAATTGTGTAAATATAACACACTCATGAGTTTTATAACAAATTATTGAATTTTGTTATTATAGCATATTATTGATCTCGAAAGGGTAGTGATAACCTCCAGCTCATAGTTAGTTGATTAGATATTGTTATGATTCAGAGTATAATATCCCCCCCCCCCACAGACTTCTGTGTTTGAACATGGAATTCTTGGTTAGTTGTGCTCTTTGGGATGTTTTGGAGTCTCTACATGGGAGCAAATGAGTCATTACACAGGGGAGGTATGATGGGCCTTGAGGATGGTAGCCGTGCTCTGCATGCAATTCTTCTGCTTTCCATTCTGAGGAGAGATGAGCAAGCAATCTCATGCCTCTGTTGCTGCATGTCTCCATCATGGTGCACGGTATCCCCTCAAACCACAAGCAAAAATGAAATCCTAAATTACTCCTTATCGAGTGTTTGGCCATAATACAAAACAGGATCAATGCAGATGTGCAAAGGAAACCCTGGAGCCTGTAGGTTGGTTTCTACATTTGGTGTCTTAGGAACCACTGTATCCTTCACATGGGATCTGACCTCACTCTGGGTGCTGAGGATCGAAATTACGTTGTCTAACTTGCCTTTCAATTTACAGAGTCATCTCGTATTACACCAGAAAATGTCCCCTTTGTTTGGGTTAGAATAACTTTTTGATATTTGTATAACAGGAAGCACAACAGCATAAGGGATAACAGAGAAAAACTATATTAAACCTTAGTAGGAGCCAAAAGTAAGCATTGGACATGTATGAAAGATCACTAACCATATAATTTTCTTTAAGAAAACATATAATCAATAGCTAATAAAAATGTCAAGTAGTAGTAAGGCAATTTTTTTATTTTCATGTCATATAGAAAAGGTCCATGTGGAGCCCAAGAACCTCTTAAGAAACAATAACGAGTCTCCTCTATGATAATGTGATGTTTGTCCCAGATGAACGTTTCACTCAAAATCCTGGCCAGCACCTTCTCAAATTATCTTTGTTTAAAACCTCATATGAAAGTGTTTTTTTCCCCGACCATATCAGACAGAAAAATGTTGGACTGCTGGTCACAGACACCTACATAACAATGGCATTAAAAGGGATTAATTTTCTCCTAAGTGAAAGGAATGTTGGTAGGAACCTGTGTACATTATCTGTAAGAACAAGAAAGTTCAAAGATCTTTGTTTCGTTTCCTCAAGCATATGATACCCTCTGCATGATCTGAAGATTGTGGTTGTCCTAATGAGCCTGCTGACTTGACTCTGGCTGGAAAGGAGGCTGAAGTGAAAAAGAAAAGAACTCATGGATGGAATAAGCTCTTTCTAAACGCTGTTATGGAAGTTAGTGACTTCCATTTACCTGTGAACTGGCCTTTACAAGTCCTAGTGCAACAGAGTCCGAGAATATAGTCTTTTGTTGTGTACCTTACCATCACAAAAAGCACAGTTGGTAGGGAAGTTGCTTTATTGCTTTGTTTTTAACTTCTAGTCATCTCTTTATATTGACTCTTATCATATAATCTACTGTTTAATCTAGAACTTATTTTTTATTTCTAATAATATGACACGTTTTTAAACACTTGGATACTCAGTTTATTAGCTATTTATGTAATGGCCAAATAGTCATGCAGGAGGAGACTAAGATCCCATCATGTTCCTCTTGGTGTAAATTTACTCTTTTATATTTATTTTTTAAATCTTTACTGAAGAGCAAATTCAAAACTCTGGTAAGATGCTGTTACAGTGTTGCAAACGGTAAGATGGGGAAATCACTGTTCTATTTAAACTGAGCCCATAAGGCCTCACAGAGACTGAACCACCAACCAAAGAGCATGCATGGGCTGGACCTAGACTCCTTATACATATGTAGCAAATGTGCAGCTTTGTCATCATGTGGGTCCCCTAACAATGGAAGCAGGGGCTGTCCTGACTCTGTTGCCTGCCTTTGGATCCCTTTCCCCTCCCTGGGCTGCCTTATCTAGTCTCAGTGGGCGAGGATATCCTTATTCCTGCTTTGGCTTGAGGTGCCAGACTGGGTTGGTACACATGGGGGCCCCCCCCGCACACCTTCTTTGGAGAGGGGGTGGGGGAGAGGATGTGAGGGTAGGACTGGGAGCAGATGAGGGAGGGAGTTCGGATCTAGCAGTTAAGTGATTAAATAAATAAGTGAAAAAAATTACATACAAAACATACTGAGTTTTAAATAATAGATGTTGAATCAACTGAAAAAAAAAGAGAAAGACTTCCTTGTTGTCAATTTATACATGAAGCAGGTCATGTTAGTGTCTTTGAGAAGGAATGTGACTTCACACGAAAGCCTGAAAACAAAGTAAAACATTGGATGTGATGATGTGAGGAGGACAGAGGTCTAATGGGACCCGTGAGGCACAAAGACAGGACACCATGAAGCACTCAGTGATCAAGTGCTGGGGAAAAAAAGGAATTAAAAAAAAATCTACTAGATGACCAAGAATGGGGAAGAGCTTGTAGAATACGACCAGAAATCCTTAGGAATAGGCTTTGTGTTCAGAAGGAAGAGGGAGTGATCCAAAGAATACCATCAGATTGAGTTCAGGCAATCAGGGGAGGGAATTTTTTCTGAAGTCAAATGAGGGGTCTGATGTGTAGGCTGAGAAGTCCTTGATATAGCAGATGCCTGGATCTCTGAGCAAGGCAAACAAGACTGTGGCGAAGAAAGAAGGCAAAGGGGAGTTTTGACAAAGATAGAACAGCTGGAAAGGTTAGGACCCCAGGAGCTACTTCACATCATCTTCACATAACTTAGGCAAGCTAGATCAAAAGAGGCGGGAGAACCACACACAAGGAGGCTCCGTTTCTCCTGGAAGGAGTCTGCAACATTTGCTTTCTCTCAAATGATGCTTGGTTTATGTTCTTTTTTTTTTTTGGGAGTGTGTGTGGCTTATGCTTCTGTGCTGTTCCTAGAGCAACAATGCCAGATTGCGTTTGTTTGAAAAATGAGAATATTTGAAGTTTATTAAATATGAAAATATGAGTCTTTAAGTTGTAAATAATGCAGTAATATCCTTTCTACTTTCCAAATAAGCAATTTATAGTCTTTCTCTTTGGGTTCATTTTTTTCCTTGGTAAATATATCTGTGCTGCCTTGAAAAAAATATTAGAATTGACTGAACATTAATGTATTCCTGTAACATAGTTTTGATATGCAGTTTTTTTATGAGTGTGTACAAATGTTTTTCTTGTAGCTGTGAATGTGTCCTTCACAATGGTTGTGTCTAGTTCTACTGAACTGTAGTAAGATTGTGCCCAATAACTCTTATAATCATAGTTTTCAATGCTGAGTAAAAATACCCCAACGATAGTATTCACAAGAAACCTAAAGGAGTTGTAAACCAGAAACTGGGAAGCGGACCTATAGTATCTTTGGCCTCTAGAAGGTCAATAAATTGGTTTCAGACTCAGTTTTCTGGAATAGCTGAGATCACACAGAGGATTTCAAATATTATCACGGTTGTGTCATGCACAGCAGCTGGTGGGCAACAGATTCTTTTCCCTCAGTTTTATTAAGGCATCTACTTTATATGGAGAGTAAAAATATAATCCTGTGTTATTCTAATGAACCGGAAGGCAAACTACTCTGATGTGCACTCCCATGGCATGATACACAAATACACTGATCAGACATTAAAGCACAATTTAAAATACAGAGTGGAATGTGACCAAACCCTACCTCTTGGAAACCTGCACTAAAAAAAAACATCATTTAATTTGATAAAAATTCATTCTGTGGCAAAGGCCTCTGGAAATGTGATTACATGTCCCTTCTTTGCCTTGTACCGGTGTTTGCAAAGCTTCTTGTAAGGAAATGCTTCCTTATATTTCACCTAAATCCCTGTGTGCAAGCTTAAGCCCACTGCTTCCTCTTATAGCTGTAGTGAAGATGTGATGCAGCTTCCACTACCAGATGGCCCTTAAAACACACACACACACACACACACACACACACACACACACACACACACGCACGCATGCACGCATGCACACTCCTAGTGCTCTTTTAGACATAGTCAGCTTCCGTGGCTCTTGTCCTCCTACCCCCACTAAGAGGAGGAAATGCCTCACCTCTTAGTCCTTTTTCCCTCTTACGTTGCACACTACTTTTTTTTTTTTAATTGTATCTTTGGAGATGAATTGAACCCCCCCCCCCCACACACACACACACTTGCCTCTAATTTTTTCCTTATGGCCAATTTCCAAGAGTGAAATTCCAAGATCGAAAGGTAAGCATGCTTTTAAATAATTTCCCCTCATGCTGCCCACTTACTGTCGACAAACGTTGCTCTGTGCATCTCCTGGCTGGGGGGGGGGGGGGAGATAAAAGATTTTTCTAATTCATTCATTTCCATAAGGTGGGATACTTTTTCACTATATTGGCCACTTGTTTTTACGCATGGGCAAGAATTCTATTTGCCCTTCTTTTGTCCACATTTGCACTGGTATTTCTGTTATATGTCATAGAGGTAATTTTTTATTTGAAAGAACTTAAATTTTACTCAGAGCCTATTATCAATACTATTCTTCCAGCTGTTACTGGCTATTTAAGTCTAGTCATAGTTGGAATTCACAGATGTTTTCCATCTTTATCTTGCTAAATTTATTAGTCACTGGTCTGTGAGTGAGTGGTTAGGGAAGGTGTTTACTCCCATTTATAACTTCACTGTGCTCTCTTCCTTAGTGCTTTTTAAAATCACGATGGAGTGAGGCCATCTTGACTGAGTTACATTTATGCAAAGTTCTCAAAGATGTGCACAGATTTGGGGGGACAGGAGCCAGCAATGTGAGAACCATGTGCCTGCAGCTTTTCTGTGTTGCCTGAGGTCCAGCATTGGGGTCAAAGTGTTTGAGGCATAATGACACAAGGTGAGACCAATATGAATTGAATTTAGGCGAAAATGTGGCTTAGATTATGTAGGGCCTTAAAGGGAGGTTGAACTCTTTACCATGAGAGATGGAAACTGTCAGAGTTTTAAGTAAAGGAGTTATGTGACCTAACTTTCACTGTAAGAGAAAAGTTCTTCATTTTTATAAATAGCATAATCACTTGTCTTCAAATTATTTGCTGAATAATATATTTTCCAGAGCTAGAAGCTCACTTTAATGAAATATAATGTATAACTTATTAAATTCTTATGTATATCCAGCTTTAATTTATGACTTTTTATTTTATCTGTTTAAGTTTATTTTTGCTTAAATATAAAAGTGTTTTAATTATTGAACCTTAACTTATATTTAAAATATAGCTGGACAGAGTCCTTTATGTTACTCTTTTTTCAAAATATTTGCCTTCTGTGCACTTATTTTCTCTACATAAACTTCATTGGGATCATGTTTTTAAAAATCTCATTGGTTTTTGATTTTTATAACTTAACCAAGTTGGGTGGAGGATGAGCTAAAGGCTGTGCTATACATCTTCCATAACCCACTCCTTCAATTTCTTTGGTAAGGTTTTATTATCTGTATGTCTTGTATATTAGTCCTTATTTTTTAGGTTTATTCTATTGCTTTAAGATACCTTAATATTTCTCTTGATCACAGTGTTTCTGTGATTACAGTGTTATAAGTCAGGACTGCCATATAATAAACCACTTTATGAAGGGATCCTTTGTGTGTGTGTGTGTGTGTGTGTGTCCATTGCTACATGCTCTTTATTTACAGGAGGATCCTTGTACATAGAGACGTGGAGGCTTTTGATTTTGGACAGATCTGGATTTCAGTCCCAGCTCTGCCTCTGACATATCTTGCTATGATGTCTGTTTAACCTGTTTGAGGCTCAGTTTCGTAGATGGTAGGAGGCTAATTATCTCTTATGGTGTTTTTGGAGATAAATTGGGTGAGCTATGTAGGCTATAGCACAAATCACCACTCAATGCGTTCTCCTTTTCTGGCTTTTGTAACAACGTGGTTTTCCCTCTGAGCTTGGAAGTCTATATATAACCCTCCATGGCAGATCTACAGTAACAAAAAAGCCAGATGCTCTTTCTAGCAGGAACTTAGTCTTTTTGCTCTCCAGAGCCATTACTTCTTCTTCTTCTTCATCATCATCATCATCATCATCATCATCTATTTGGTTTTTCAAGGCAAGGTTTCTCTGTGTAGCTGTGGCTGTTCTCGAACTCAGAGATCCACCTGCCTCTGCCTCACAAGTGCTGGGGTCAAGGGTGTGCCTCACCATGCCCAGTTCACACTATTTTGTTTTTCATTTTCTCAGTCTGATATAACCTAGTTCTCTCAGAGCCAGTCTGACATAATGGCATAATAAATAACAGTGTAAAAATGATCTTTAACAATAGAAAGAACTTCTACACTCAGGCATATGAGCTGTCTGTCATGCTACTCCATTTCTATAACCTTCCATTTCCACCAACTGGAAAAGTTGAGGGCACTTCCCTCAAATTTCACTGCCTTGAAATAGCAGCCTCAACTTTCTGTGTTCTGAGGTGATGTCTGTATCAGTGTTATGCAAGGATCAGTCATTTAAATGAACAAAACAAAGACTGAAAACAAGGATAGGGGTTTGGTGTATGAAAGCTACAAGGAGAGTTAATTCAATCTCATTTAACCTAGTCAGTTTGACTCAGCTGAACCCATCTCTCAGGTTATGCCATTTTTATTCTCTTCCACCTGGCTTCTTCTTATTTGAATCTGATGTTCTCTTCCTCTAACTTTGCCCTTAACTCCTACCATGAGGGTAAGCTAATTCTCATGCTTATAAAAGCTGATCACCAGAGAAGCAAAGTCCTTTTATATCAGCATAGGACCTCATTCTATAACTTCAGATAGACATTGTTCTCTTCTGATTTGACAGCTTCCTCTTGGTGAACCGTACAGTATAGCCTAGGATGTGCCTCTGGTGTGATTGTCATCTATTCTCCTCCAATAAGCTTTACCTGTTTCTGTCTCAGGACCTGCCAGCATGCTGATGGCCTTGGCACTCTGCAGGCTCATTATGGCTACTCTCCCACTCTATTCTCATTTACTACAAGATGTCATGCCTGGCTCCACATTGCCACCCACCCCTAGGACGATATGGAGGAGACTCTAGCTGAGACTCCTAGCAATGCGGGACATACAGACTGAAGTGGCTACCTCCTAGCCAGGCAGGACTTCCAATGAAGGGAGGGGGACACCAACCCACCCACAAAACCTTTGGCCCAAAATTTACCCTGCCCATAAGATGTGCAGAGATAAAGATGGAGTAGAGATTAAGGGAATGGCCAACCAATGACTGGCCTAACCTGAGACAGACCTCATGAGAGAGAGCAAACGCCTGACAACATTAATGGTACTCTGCTATGCTTACAGATAGGAGCCTAGCATAGCTGTTCTCTGAGAGGTTGCAACCAGCAACAGATCAAAACAGATGCTGAGACTCACAGCCAGGATAGAAGGATAAAAGGACACAGAGTACAGAAGAACTCTACAAGAAGACCAACAGAACCAAATAACCTAACCCCATGGGGCTTACAGAGGCTGAAGCACCAACCAGCAAGTATGCATGGACTGAACCTAGGACCCCAACACATATGAAACTGATAGCCACCTTGGTCTTCATATGGGTCCCCTAGCAAGTGAAGGGGGCTGTTTCTGATATGGACTTCGTTGCCTGCTGTTCAATCACTTTCCCCTCTCTGGGCTGCCTTGTCTGGCCTTAGTGGAAGAGGATATGCTTAGTCCTGAAGTGACTTGATGTGCTGGGGTGGAATGGTGGGGGTGGCTCTCCTCTTCTGAGGAAAAGGGGAAGAGGTAAGTGAGGGGAAGAAGGTGGGACTGGGAGAAGAGGAGGGAGGAAGCTGTTATTAGAGATGTAAAGTGAATAAATAAATTAAAAGAAAAAACTCACCCCCCATAACCAGGAAAGTAAATAGGGGCCATGGAATGAGGATAGAGAAGAGAATAACAGGGTATAATAGATATAAAGAGATAAATGAGAAAATGGGGACAGGGATTTAACTGAGGATGAGGAATAAGGTACAGAAAGAAAGGGGCAAAGGAAAAATGAATTATACGAAGGATGTTTGATAAAACCTCAGGGAATAATGTTAGTTTATATTTACCTAAAATTGTATATTATATATATATGAGTATTTGTACACACACACACATACACATACACACACACACACACAACCCTTAAATGAAATTATGCTACTTGGGCTGCCATAATTTGACAAACTGGAGGAGTTTGTTACATAGTCTATGGTTCTTGTAACAAACTCCTCCAGTTCCTGGCACACACACACACACACACACACACACACACACACACACACACACCAGACCCAAACAAACAAATAACAACAAAAACATAAAAAATTAAAAACTTCCATTTGAGTTATTGGTTAAGATAGTCTAAGTGACTCCCAAAACAATATATGCTATTGCTGTTACTTGGTCTTCAGAGTGAGTTCCAGGACAGCCAGGACTATACAGAGAAACCCTGTCTCAAAAAAAACCAATAATAATAATAATAATAATAATAATAACAACAACAACAACTAGAATAATGGTACTAGAATTTCAATCCAGTACCATGGTTGCTCTGGCAAGAGATCATATCAAAGACCTTCTGGGCATGTGTTATCCTGCTGGAATACAGATACACCTTTAATGCCAGGAGACAGAGGCAAGCCCAGCTGAGTTCAAGGCCAGCCTGGTATAGAGCAACTTTCAGGTAAAGAAAAGCTTAGGTCCAGGAGTGGTGATAGTTGCCTTTAATCCCAGCACTCAGGAAATAGAGGCATGCAGATCTGAGTTCAGTCAGTCAGTTCATGTAGTTCAGAGTGAAGGAGTGGGGAGACAGTGCAGTGCAGTGGAGTTGAGTTTGTGAGTTCATGAAGTTCAGTGCAGGTCAGGCAGTTGAAGCCAGAGAATAAGAAGGAGCCAGAAGATTAGAACAAATTATCAGAGTTGTTGGAGGCCAAGCAGAGTAATTCAGTCAGAGGCTGAGAGAAACCAGATTGAATCAATCAGCTTGGAGAGGAATTTTAGCCAGAACAGCTGAGTTGACCCAGCCAACCAGAGTTCAGAAAAAGCTAGAAAGGATGAGTTTATTCATCAGTAAGTCTCAGAGATGGAAAATATTCTAGGCCTAGATTAGATTGTATGGAGGCTAGAAGCTTCCAGGACTAGGCCTAGGTTAACAGACAGAGGCAGTAAGCCTCTGAGACAACATTAGACAGGCTAATAGAGGATACTTTTACAAGACCCTCACTCTTAGAGAACATAAATGATCTCTCATCTTAGTAATTAGGGTAACTATACCATGAAGTGTAACAATGCCTTTGCTTTCCAGTTGATGTGTCTCCCACTGACATCCAGATTTGCCTACTCTGAAAGTTCAAGACTTGGATTCATCTTTCTTCTCTTATTTGTGAAATTTTCTTGCTCTTCCAATGGTGGGGGAAAGGATAGGAGTAAAGATAGGCTGGACCAAGATGCTTTGTACAATCCTTTTACTATTGTGCTCTTCATGGAGCTATTCTTTGCCTCATGGATGCTTCCTGTTACAGTTGCTTGCAGTTTTCTGTGGACTTCCACTCCTCCTATAACTTCCTATCATCCTTGATGTGCACAATGGCTGAAGACTTCTCTGTCTGGTTGGTCTGATTATTCTCTATTCTTAGCTCTGGCGTGTGGTAACACTGCCAGTTATCTCTGGTAAAAAGTCTGTTCCTACTTTGTGTAGCATTTTAGATCAGGATCTAAGGTAACCCTCAAAAATTGTTCTTGGTCACACCTAGCCATATCTGTCCTAATGGACAGACAGTTCATTCATTGCCTACACCTATCATTCTCCCACCTTACCTAAAGGGCTGGTCTGTCTCTGAATGCCAAACCAGCTACAGCTTGCTTTTGTTCTGTTATTCTGCATCCTACAGGCCTGCTTCTTAGACTTTCTTGCCAAGCAACAACGAGGGCACCAGTATACCAGTATCACATAGTGAGCTAAGGATGAATATTCAATCCCAGCAGTTGTCTTTTGAAAACTGGTTTCATGACTAGAGGCAGAGTAAGCAGCATGCCCTCTTCCAATAACTATCTCCAAAAACCTGTCCTACTTTCCATCCCTACTTTCCCCAGTTTCTTCTGCTTTGTGCGTATTTTGTGAAAGATTTGCTATGTAGCCCAGCTTTGAATTCTCAATTTTCTGACTCAACTTCCCCAGGCATGGGATTACAGATGAGCATCCCCACATCTCACTGGAGCCCTCTGAACTTTAAAAAGGTGTGATGTTATCTCAGGTCCTGATGGAATAACTTCCCTTTACGGTAGCTTGTTTAAAATCCCACTTTAAAACACATTGTCTTTTGTTTTTATATTTCAGAATTTCACTTAAACATCCCTTTATGTAATTATTTTAGACTGTTATGTCTAGAAAGACATGCACACCCCTTGGCTCCTCACTTTCTACCACCAAAGGGAGAGAATCTAGCTGTTTTGCTAGAAAGAAGAAATACTTCTTCCCAAGATGACCAGCTAATGAGAATTCTAGGGGAGAAACTGGACACAGCTCCTAGCTACATCCCATGTGTATTAGATAAGGAGATAGGGACTGGAGTTTCATAAACCATGAGGTCACATTGGGATCCCATCTGAGGTCGCTTAAGTCAACGTGAGATTGTAAAACATTGAACAACAGTGAAAGGTTCTGATTGTTCAACAACCAAAAACTCAATTCCAAATCAAATTCATAATCCAAGATGTGTCTGGCAATGCTCACTCATATTGCGTCTCATGATTTCACTTCAGCCTAGGTCTTAAACATACAACATGTACATTTTATATACACATGCCATCACTCCACACAACGCCAATGAATTCTGCCTGCAACACCATGGCTCAGATTCAAGTCTGATGTATGGTATGAATTACAGTGCTTTTACTGTACATGTAAAGTTTCTGCTGTTATACAACATAATGGTTTAATTATGGAAAACTAAGACTTCTTAATATTTTTCTGATCATCACCCCATAGCATCTAACCATTAGCAACATATTAGTACGTCTTGAAATTATAGTATGTTGGAATGTTTGCTTTTTTAAAATCTGCCATTTGAGTTGTTGACTTCATATTATCAAAAATTATTAGGTGAGTTTTTGGTTTGAGATCAGAATGCAATTTGCAAAAAGTTTTAAAATAGTCATGAACATACTTCTATTATCTTGTATAATATATTTATGCAAAGAACATTTTCAACATTGGTGACAGAAAATAGCAATAAATTCTGAAAAATGCTGAAGATACTCCACATTATTATTATAATTTTGGTTTTTTGAGACAGGGTTTCTCTGTGTATTCTTGGCTGTCCTGGACTTGCTTTGTAGGCTAGGCTAGAGATTTGCCTGCCTCTGCCTCTCTGCCTGCTGAAATTACAGGTGTGTGTCACCGTACCCAGCTTACTCTACATCTTGAAATACTGAATATTCAGCCAAGATTTTCTCCTTCATGTAATACCAAGTAACCACATATGTATTGTTAGTGTGCAAATATATCTTCAAATTTAATAAATAGTAAAATTATATGTATATCAAAGAATTATTTAAAATAGTTTTAATGATCTTTATCAGCACATTTGATTTGTAACCCTATTTTATAGAAGTATGTATCTTGAGCCATCTAAAAATTTCTGAGGATAAAATGAGAAAATGTTAAGGATCTCTGCCTTGGACATCTCTGTTTTCTCTTAGGACAACCCATCCATTAAATGCCCCAGAGGAAAGACTCTCCCATGACAGCACTGAGGGATAGGAAGTCACAGTGTGCTCTGCAGATGTGACAGTGCAGGTATTACTCAACAACTCTACTTGACAGTATTATATTTGGCTCCTGCCTTTGTGCTTAGACTCTTGGCGGCCTGGAAGAAATGTTAATAAGCTTCTGAAAGCAAACCTTTTACATTGTAAAGTATGGTCTGATTTTTTTCGTGGGTAAGGGGAGGAAAAAAACCCTACTTTTCCGCAGCACAATTCAGCATCTTTCACAATGGATTGGAATAAACAGAGATTTTGTTGACATTTCCTTCAGTCATAAGTGCTTTTTGAGGAGGGTAATTAAAGCGCAGAGCTTAATTCAGCATGGTAAGCACAGTAATGGGAACATTAGGTCTGTAACCAATGGACAAAAAATAGTGGAGACAGTCCAGGCTGAGAGTTCAGCTGGAACAAAAACACACAGGAGAGGAAAGCACAGGAAGAGGACTGTCTGCCCCCAGCCCCGCCAGCAGCTCAAAGAGAAAGCACACAGGGAACAGAACAGGGACCGGTAAGCGTTATTAAGATGGTTTAGTCTGGGGCTTTTTTGGATCCTTAAATTCCTTCCAAAGGCTTAGAGCAACACAGGTGAGGGCAGGGCTCAGAGAATCAAAAGCTTGGACAAATATGTGGGAAGAGAGGAAACTCTGAATGCTGAGAGATGTAGAGGCAGAGAGCCCTGGGAGTGTTACGATGTCCTTCAGTCTGTGCTATGGGAAGAGGATGGATTTGAACAGTCATGCTCTTCTGTCACCTAGAGGAGAAATAGGCATGCAGATCTTTGTCCATGCTGGGTGGTTGGTGAGTGTATTAGTATTTGTCATTGTGTATTAAGTTACTTCTGTATCCAGTGAATAATCACCCATAATAATATAATAATCACACTGCTTCCCGGCTCTTACTTACCCCATTATTTGAGAGCTCAGGTACACAGAGATGGCAAGAAATCTGGCCAGCTTCCAAGTTCATGACTGAAGACTGACAACATCTAATGTTTATGAGTACAGTCTGCTGACCAGCTTTGTCTTGCACATTCCCAAAAACAAAGTCCTTGAAACCGCCAACGACATAATACATGTAAAAATCAGTTCCCTAGCTTACCAATAAAGGTCTGGTCAGAGAAGTGAGCTTCCCTTATGACAGGATTTAACTGCAAGAAATACAAAGAATACGTGCACGAAACTGACAAGCATGTCAGCAGTCAGTCATATCCCAATGATGAAAACTGTGTCTTTGGGCGTCAGGGAAAGCAAAGGAAGGGGCGGGCGCTTCTAGGGAATCACTCTGGGATCCAAACACCATCTCTGCTCACACTCTCCCATTTTTCTGCAAATTTTCTACTAAGAAAGCATTGTAATGGACAGGAGCATTTGGTTTGTAGCCACCCTTTGAAGGTCACAAAACACACTTTTCTGTGTTGTCTGTATTCTTCTCTAAGAGACTTCTGAAAGGTTAACTGTGGTGAAAGCCACACAAAACCCTTCTGATGAAATATTACAATTATAAAAACTATGGGGAAAAGACCCCAAGAAAACAAACTCAAAAATACGCTAACTAATCCTCTTCAACCACAATCTACTAGCCACTATCTGGTATGATTGGAATGCTCTTCTGTAACTTATTCTGAGAGGACATCAGTAATCCATTACTGATGGTTCATTAGGCTTGTTCTAGATTCTACGATCTGCCATAGGTCTTGTGTGCCAATGCTTCATCCTATTTTATTTTTCTGCCCATTTTCTTTGCTTTTAAATTTCCAGTTTTATTAAAAATTTTAAAAAAATCTAAACTTGTTATTCTATATTTTAAAAGGTGTAAGTCAGGTATGGTGGTGCATGCCTGGATACCCAGTGCATGATGGCAGAATCAAGAGACTTTCTGTGAGTTCTAGTCCAGTGTGGGCTGAATAGCAGGTTAGAAGGAGAGACAGTCTCAAATAAAATGCCCAAACAACAAAATATCCAGCAACAACATTCTCTGCCCAACAATAACTCAAAAAGTATCATCTCAAATAACTCACGTGCGTGCTGTTTCTGGTCATACCATGAGGTCTATTTGGTAGAAATTGTGTTTACTATGAAAGCCGTGTTCTTTTATGTTAAGACAACGAAGTAGCTACATTAGTTAAAATTTCTATTGCTTGATAAAAACATTATAATCAAAAGTAACTTGGGGAGAAAGAGTTTGTTTTGCTTTAATTTCCAGGTGGCAGTTCATCACTGAAATAAATCAAAGCAGGAATTCAAACAGGGCAGGAACCTGGAGACAGGAGCTGATGCTGAGGTCATGGAGGGTGCTGCTTCCTGGCTTGCTCATCATGTCTTGCTTAGCCTGCTTTATTATAGCACCCAGGACCCCAGGCCCAAGGGTGGTCCCGCCCTCAGTTAGCTGGGCCCTCCCTGATGGATCACTAATCCAGAAAGTGCATCACAATCTGGATGACAGGCTACCTGGTAGAGGCCTTTCTTAACTGAGGCTCTTGCTTCTAAAATGACACATGCTGCGACAAGTTGATATAACACTAGCCATCATGTAAGTTTTGCAGTGAATGTTACCAGAACAATGGTTAAAGTTACACTGGCCTGTCTCGCCTTCAAAACCTTGAAAGTCTAAAAATGTAGACTTGTAAAAGGTTCACGTTCCTCCTATGACAGAATGGAGAAAGACATAGCCACATGTGGGATGGGATGTATAGTTAATCAGAGATGATCAAATAAACAAAAATTAAGTACCTATGTATACATATATATAATATATGGGTGTGTGTATGTATATAGATGGATGAGAGAGAGAGAGCCTATCCCAAAGCTCTGTGAATGATGTCAACACTCATCTATGACACCCCAATAGCATATATAAATATATATATATATATATTAACCAAAACTGTAAATATGTTTAAAAATTAGCTGGAAGCCAAATTTAGGAGGAGACAAGTATTTTTTTTTTCTGTCAAGGAAATGGAAGAAGGCTATAAAATGAACAGCATGAAATATGAACAAGTTGTGTGGCTCACATAAATCTGCTTTTGATCTATGTACTTGGTTATGAGATGCTCTCCATTTTGGAAGATTGTTGCAATCTTCTTGGTGGGTAAGGAATATATTTTTTCCTGCACAACTCAATATTTCTCATGGCAGTTTGGAATAAATGAAAACTTGGTTGACGTCTCTTCAGGAAGAGATAGAGTTGTTCGTACTAACATAGTTCGCTTCTGCAACTGAGCGTTTTTCCTCGGAAGTGCTTGTCAGATGGGCTTCCTTTTGCCTTTTCAAGGCTGCTTCCCTGCACACACTTTAAAAGCACAGCTCAGCCTGGGAAGACCTAGGGACATCTCAAAAGTCTAGCTGGGTCAACCTTAGGAGGTCTGTCAAGTACCGGGTGAGACCGAAGGAGGTTGGGCAGGGAATGTGCTGTTGCACTGCAGCCCTCGCACATATGACTCAATTTCTGGCAGCCACAAGCTCAGTGCTCCTAGTGGGGCAGCTTCATAATTAAATGTTAAAATGAAAGTGTGCTTCTGTGATGGAGCACACACCGACTTCTGAAGCCTAATTTAATATTCATCTTCAGAGCTCACAGCTTAGATGAAAAGTCAGCCTTAAGATTCTGCACACTTTAAGCAGGTAGGATGTGATTAAGAGGGCGCCTTGCCTGCTAGACACAGAAATCCAGGGCTCTTCATTGGTGCATATGTGGTTTATGGATATTGACAGTTGGATCTGTAGATTTTCTCCATGCTGATACCGCCTGAAATTGCCAGTGTTTTCTGGCGGAGTCACTGGAAGTGTGTTAATAGCTGAAAGTTTTTTAAGACAGTGATGTTTAGATCTTTGCACACCACCCTGTCCTCAGTGTAAAGGAGGCCTCTACCCCAAGGCTCTCTGTGATGTCAACACCCATCTGGACACCCCAACAGCATGTGGAGGTGTGGAAACAATAACTTCATGGGGAGAAGAACCAGCAAACCAAAGCACAGACTGAAGCAAAGAACCCAAAAGGCACGGAACGAATAATGGAGTCCAGGCAGGTCCCAGGGGTTGGAATTGACATTTTGGGTGTCAGTCCTATTGCTGATGCAGTGTGGCTTAGGACAAGATGCTTCTGCTGGTCTCAGTTTCACTCTGTGGATTCATTAATATGATTCGTGGAATGTTTTATAATTCCAACATCTTAGAGTTATATTTTCTCATTTTAACTTTTAGTATGTTTTTTTTTATTCTATTACAGCAAAATACAAACATGTCTTATTTTTTGATGCACTGTGGTGGGTTAGCACGCATATTAATTTTGAAGATGCTCAAAGTCTCCAGATTTATACATTCTATATCCTGCCACACAAAAAATGTGCACAGTCTCCTCACCTACTCAGTTAGAAAAAGCAGAGGAAGTGCAAAGAGTGCAGCCTGCATGGCAAAGCCATCCTCAAGCAGCATTCTAGACTAGGTCATTTAATACTCACACTGCCTTTCAAAGCTTCGTCATGAAATGCTAGTGTAAATAGTATGTTTTCCCCATTAAACTAATGGGGAAGAGCTATGCGTATGGTCCAAGACTCCTGTGAAAACCTCATTTCCATTACCTGCTGAGACACAACTTGGAAAAGCTAAACAAATTTCAATAGCGTATATAAGACTTTTAAACTAACAGAAGAAAAGTCAGTTCTGAGGTATCAGCAAAGAGTTCCCATCACATTCACATGCAGCCATGCCTTCTGAGGGGCTTTGAATTTTTCCTAATTAATGAGAGACGTTAATGTAGAGAGAAAGCATTGGGCTGAAATTCTTGGATCTTGGGTTGTAGATGGATCATCTAGGTTTTACTCCACTATTTTCAGGACTTTCTGCTCCTATGTCTCTGTCTCCATAAATGTTAAAATGGGAAAAGGACTTGGCAGTGTTGTTCAATGGCAGAATAGCTACCCAGACTTCATGAGGAACTGAGTTTAACCCCATTACCTCAAAACAACATTAAGAACTTCAAGTTTTGTCTATTATCTTGTATGATCTTTATTTATAATTAAATAATTTTAATTTTAATATTTTTATTTTAATGACTGGATGGTTGTGTGTATATGTATGAATGAACATGTCACTACTCTGTCCTGGTCTTAGTCTGTAGGCATAAGGTTATTGTGTAATTCAAATGCTGATTTCTGTACCCCTCACCCCAATATCTGTTTGCAATTCTTGTTCTGAGAATCTCCTGTTTGGAGGTTGTGTAAGCTCTGCTCTCCAATTATCCTCTTATATGCCAATAAAGCAGCTTGTAGCCAATCGATGAGCAGGAGAGAACATAGGACTGGACTTTTTGCCAGCCAGCAGAACAGGAATGAGAAGAGGAAGTGGGGGACTGAACCACATAAGAGATGAAGGAGTAGGAGCTGGAGCACAGAAGGCTACAAAGTGCAAGTATTTCTGAGATGGATGCTGGGAGGAAGCCAGCTTAGCTTAGAGGGTTAAGGATAGAGTAATAACTGCTCAGTTATTGTGTTCCGAAGCTTATTATTAGACAGATATGGAAGAATCCTAGCTATTTGTGTGATAGCTGGGTTAAGAGAGAAACTGAGAAACAAACACAGTTTTATAAAAGTAACATTAACATTAGTCTTTCTACCATAAGAAACCTGGGCATAAACTCGGATCATCATGCTTGGAGGCAGGCTCCTTTCCTCTCCTGTTGTTTTGTCTCATGAGCACTAACCTCACTTTTTGTGATCCTCAGCTCACCCAGCTTGCATAGACTCTGGAATCTCACCATAATGCCTAATGCCAGATAAAAATATAAGCTTAGCAGATCCTTTAAGTAAACCCAGAAACATAGTTTTGGAGAAATATTTAAATGCTCTACAAAATTTAGCTTTCAGAAGCCTTAGAACAAACCCCCTTTCTTGACGAATAAACATGAGATGCTGTTTGAAGACACCTCAGGATGTTGAACAAATTGTCTCATTTATGTCAGGATGACCCATTTGCTAGATGCAGAGCTTGGCCCTCATGTAGAAGGCAATGAGAGCAGACTACAATAGTTCTAACCCTGAGTACTGGACTTTTTGCCAGTCCAGTCTTTGCTGGGCCCTTGTGGCTTCTGATTCATTCCTCCCTTAGAGAGAGGCAGAGTGGACTTGGAGACTATGGAAGATGGCAGCTTTGAAGGGCACGGTGATCCTTGAGACAGGCATATCACTGGAGGGAGGACAGGAAATAGGTTTCTGCACAGCTCCCATGTTCTCAGATCTTAAACATACTATGAAGTCCTTAGAGTATATTGAGACTATGTCATAGAATTATGACACCATTCTTCTTAAGCCAACATCCTCTATCCTGTTTGACAGCAGAAATATGCTTGTTTTTACTCATATTGAATATGGTCTTTTGGGTAAGTCTGCACTTTCTAAAATGAGAGCCAATAAATTCCCTGGGCACAGCCATGGGATTAGAGGCTCATGAACATTTCTCTCAACTCACAACATTTCTCTGTATATGAAGAAGTACAAAGAGTTCCACATAGGTTCATGGTTTTTCTTGTGAGAATGTAAAATTTATTTGGACTGCTTATTTTTTATGAGATCAAACATATACAGCTAGACTTACCTGTTTTGTTTTTTTTTTTTTCCCCACTCTGTGGAAAATTGGCTTCCTATTAATCGCATATGCAGTCTCAAAGCTCTTTATAGAATCTTTCATAAGTGATATTAATAGTAATGGTAGATTTTAATTAATAATGCATAATAACAATAGCTCTCATTAAAACAACATCAGTTGTTTTAGTGATTAGAATGATTAGAGAAATGGTTTGGGTTGTGGTTAGAAAATGGGTTTGTAGACATCATTCCTGCTGAAGTCATTTGTTTTGTTTTGTTTTGTTTCCTTATCAAATACAGAGAGCAATAATGACCTACTAGGAGCTTAATAAAACTCTGCCCTAACCGCATAACTGTAGACGGGGGTTCTGTTTTGGGAATGCCCTTGGTGGTAGCTTATGATGAGGTTTCCCCAGGAGAAAGAAGAGAAAACGAAACATCATTTGCGAGCTGCTCCTAAGTGCCTCCTGGATTTCTTTTTTCTTCCTGCCCTGTAGTTCATGTCAGCAGTGGAAATGAGCAGGCTTCTGGCTTTTAGTCTCAGCTTGGTTATACAGTGCCAGGTGACCCCAGGACAATGTCTTTGAAGCTTCCTCTCTCAAATGTGTCAAAGGAGGATTATGTCTATGTGATAAAATTTTTATTTGGATTATGGGGAAAGGGAACTAACTGATGTTCTACGAAGCGCTTTCTGAGCACTCCCCTGACCGTTTCCACCATTGTCCCGAGGCTCTCATTTCCAGGTTTCAGACTCTGGTGGCGCACCCCTCAGTCATAGGGTGGCTTCTTATAGACATATAAGCTTAAAGTCCCCTCACTCCATCCCGTTTTCTGCTCTCTTTCCACGTACCCCCAGATAACTGAAGGTAAGCAAGACTAATGAATGCATCATTAGAAGCTGAGTGTTGGAAAAGCTAGGCCACCTCTTGCTTCTTTCTCTCCTGTTACTTTCTTCATTATACATGAGTATGCACTAAAATAGGTATGAAGCAATGTAAATGGTATAGATATTAAAATTCTAAAATGATCAGTACCAGGTAAAATGTCATGATGGGAAACAATGTAAGAAAAGTGTGATAGAAAAATCTACTGAAATTGATGATGATTTTTTTTTTTCTTCCAGGAAAGACTAAACAAAGGGGAAGCAGTCAAAGAGTATGCATGTGAGAAAAAGTTTACTTAAATCTTAACCCTTAGGGAAGAATATGTATATATGTATAAATAATGCATATATATATAACACATGTGCATTATATGTAATATGTATGTGCATATATTATGATGTATAGATACATATATTCATAATTCTAGGTGTATAAATTAGAAAATTAATACTATCAATGCAGTTTCAAAATGTGAAACTCAGTGTTCATAGCTTTGTCAAGAAAACGATTAAGCCCTAGTAGAATATGAGCTGACGTAATTGACACCAAGGCTCTTGGGAGATGTGCAGTTTTAAAGTGCACCCTGATCTTAACCCCCGGAGTCAGCATCTGCGTGGTTAGGCAGGAGGCTGACCTAGTAGGCAGGAATCATAATACTACCTTTCCGTGCTTGCTTAGGTGCATATTTTCCCATTCCTGGACTCAGTGTGCCCTTGTTGAGTCATCTGTCCCTGACTTTTGGTATTTGGAATAGAGACTCATGCATGGAAATAAGAACCTTGGAGAGAGATTGGTCTAGAATCTCTTTGCTTTCAGCTAAGCTTTACCTTTCATTTATAACTTCCCTTGAAAGAGAACTTACATATTGTCTCTCAGAAATATTTGAAAAGAAGCTTCATTAATCATTACATGGCCATTTCTCATGCCTCAGTCCCAAAGGCCTGGTAAGCTTTCAATCCCTAGTGACACCTGCTGGGCAGACCTCTGCTCCTGCTGCAGGATCCCATTGGCCTGCTTCTTCTCTACCATGCATCACTGCTGGCCAGGGGGTGAGGGGCTGGCTGGAGCTTCCTCAGCTGCTGGCCGGTTTGCACCTTGCTCAAGCAGGGGACCCAGGCCTGGCAGCACATTCTGAGGGGCCCTGAGTTCCTACCTGACTAGACCCCAGGAATCAAATATAGAGAGCCACTAAAGCAAGGCAATAATGGAGAAAGATGCTGGGGAAGGAAAGAGAGGAGAGGGAAGGAGAAAGAGAAAGGGAAATGGGGAAAGAGAGAGGAGGCAGAGACAAAGACAGAGAGACTGAGAGACAGAGAGTGAGACAGATGATTCAACATTAGCCACCCCCTAGCCCAGCCCTAAGTTACTAAACTGCTTCTTTGTCTGTAAACTCTGGGGTGAACGATGCCACTTCAGCCTTATGTTTTGTTCAGGCACAAACCAAATTATGCTATACTTGCATATATCTGAACATATTGGTTTATCTTACATAGAGTTTAATTGATGCAAACTTGAACTTCAGTATGTTAGAATTTCAGGGAAAACACCATCCTGCAATTTAGATCGCTATGTTTTCCTTTGAACAAAGGAAAAAAAAAAAAGAGCAAGGCAATTAAAACCCTGCTTCCTTTATTTCACCCATGCTCTCCAACCACTACAAAAATCATGTTTAACCTCTTGTAGTGTGACCTCTTCTGTCCTTTCCTGTCCAATGGCAAAATTTCTATCTGAGACAACATCTGCATCCTTGGACAGATGTACTCGTGTGCAAAGTCCATGTTAGCTGATCAAGCATGGCTTTGTTTGCACTTATTCATTGCTCACCCGGCACTGCATAAGTGGTTTTGCATATTAACTAAGTGCACAGTAACCTTTCTTTACCTCCTTAGAGCTCCACCCCTCCCACCCGCCGGGGAAATCAACACTGTTACTCGCTGAGGAAGCTGCCAAGAGGTTGCCATGGCAACTGTTCAGCTTTCAGCAGCTACTTTTCTGGTTTGAAGGGGAGGGGGGAGGTAGGAGGGAGAGAGAGAGAGAGAGAGAGAGAGAGAGAGAGAGAGAGAAAAGCACCAAACACCCAACAAACTGAGGAGGACTAGGCAGTTTCTGATGAAAGTTCAGATAAAGAAGGTCACAGTAATTTGTGGGCACTGACTAAAATAGCCTCATGGAAAGGAGAGTTACCACGTAAGAAGCAAACTAAAGCCAGGCAAAGGTAATAGTTAAGTTATGTGGTAGTGGCCTCAAGCTGAAGCATTGCGAATTTCATCAGCCCTTGTCACCTAAGATGTTATCTCATGAGTCTTTCTGTTTTCATCCTGAGCCAAACAAAGATGATTTTTATGGCATTCCAAATGTCAGAGAAGCAGTGCGGGGGTGGGGGTGGTGGGGGTGGTGGTAAAGCAGCCCCAGAGGGGGACGCTCACATCTGAAAGTCATTTTCCAAAACTTCATTCAACGCAGGAACAATGCGGCATTCAGGCATAAGGAGCTGGGACTACGTGCAGTGCCAGGTCAAAACACCGCCTCCCAGCTCCTCTCAGTGGGGTCTGGCTAGGTGTGCCAGGAAACAGTCTGATTTCAAAGGAAGGGCTGGGTTGACTTAGGCAGGAAAGGGGGCAAAGAGTCAAGATATGGAAGTTAAGAAACCTAATGCCTGTGAGTTGCAGAGACACACAAAGCTCTTCTAATCAGTGTGGACTCCCATAAGCTCAGCAGAGAGGCACTAACAGCTCAAAAGGCCTGAAGGCTGCAGGGTGGGGCAGGGCGAGGCCTTGAGCACTAGGGCGGAAGGACTTGAACCTGTGCCTCATTCTTTTTCTGCTCCTTTGCCTGTCTGTCTGCTTGTCTGTCTCTCAGTAGCATCTGCTCCCTTGCTGGCGAACAATCTTCCCAGCACCCATTGCATTCCCCCTTCTGCATTATCAAGCTCTTTAATGAAACAACACAGGAAAACATCCTGCAGGAGCCATCCTCACAGGCTACTTGCTCAACTATGGACACGTTCTTCAGAGCCCAGCTGCTGCTACAGCATCCAGATACATTTAAAGGAACGAAAAATAACAGGGGGGGGGGGGGAGACCAAACCAAACCCAAATGCAACACCCTCCAAGGCTGTTACTAACGCTTGTTTTCTTTCATATTTCATTCAATTTTGATTATTTTTTTCATACAGTCTTTGCAGAGTAGTGCGGCAACGCTGTGCTTCCAGGTGCCAGCACCTGTTAAAGAAGGCATCATTCAACCCCACTATAAGGAGTCATACGTTTGACTGAATGAAGATAGCCAGTTCTTTGCATGAGCCAATTTGTGTTCTGACCTGAAATACTATCTTTGCCAAGCTTCCACTTTCTGTGGACATTGCTCACTGGCATTGCTGATTTGACTCTGGTGAGCGGAAAAGAGTTGGAGTAGGAAGGAAGTGGTGGGAAAGGCCTGGAAAAAAATGTCCATAAATCCTGAAAGCATGCAATGACCACAGCCGATATTCTTCAAGGTGGAGTTCAAAAGCAAAGCTTACATGGTGTCTAAGATGATAGAGCATCACAGGTGACAAGGGACAATAAGACAGAAATGTAAAGAGGTAAACCAACCAACCAAACAACAACACAACAAAAACCATTTATTCTGGCAAAGCTATGCAAGTTCTCCAGACTAAGAGGAGAAAGCAAAGGCTAAGGGCAGAACCTTAGCCTCGACTCCGGACATTTCCCTGTGAAGCTGGAGGAATGTTCTTAGAGTTAAGACAGTGGTGCCTCCCTGTGTCACCGATGTAGCTAGAGGCCCTGTCTTACATAACCATCACAGGATACGGAATGACAGTTCCTCAGCCTACAGTAAATGTGATTAAATTATCTCATCAGCTTCACTCTCCTGAGGATTTCCACTATTTCAGAAAACCATCTGTTAATATGACCTGTCTGCTAGACCCCTACACAGCACAGGACAGTGGTATTAGTATTCAAAGACATTCCTCCCTCAAATGATGCTTTGGAGGCCTACCAAGTTTAGTCTCTGCAGCCAGTTAAGGCCAGAGAATGAGACACGGAGAAATAATAAGGAGGACAGAAGGAGCGAGCGAGCAAAGAGAAGATTCAGAAATGTGTTGTAACTCAGTCACAGATTCTTTCAGCTGACCTGATCTAATTCCAGCAGAGACTCTCTCTGAAACCCTGCCCCAGCTGAATTTATTTTTATTTTGCCTGCTCAGAGGCAGTGTGCAGAGAAGGCAAGAGCGCATCACCTTCAGGGAAAGGACTGCAGAGTGTATTACTCACCCTGACCCCCCTGTGTGGAAAGGTTAATTTGAATAAGGCTGCTGCTTCCACAAATAGAACAGTAACCAGTGCACAGAGGAATGGCCAATGAGAGCGGCTTTCAGTGATGTCATACTTATACCTGCTTCTTATTATTTGCTGAATGGTAACAATGTGTGTCTTGACTCTCATGTTTCATTGGTTAATAGCACTGCCATTCTGAGTATTTCTGGAGAGTTTTAGGCACTGCAGTTTCTTTACATGCTTTTTTTTGTTTTGTTTTGTTTTGTTTTTTTTTCTTTTGCTTCTTCTTCTTTCAGTTTTTGTACCTCCATAAACTGCTGGAAAGTGAACATTGTAAGTATTTGTTCTGAAAGCAAGTATAGCAGACTTTACAGTTCAGACCTGACTTACAGGGACTGCGATCTTAGGTCCATCTAAGAAGTCAGGGACAGTGTGAGAAAGGATGCTTCATGGATTGCATCCATTGAAAGAGTACCTTGCACCAGTACTTCCCACTGGACTATAGGAAAACAAACTTATTTTATAACCCAGTCTTCCACGGAACAGGATTTTATTTAAAGCACTAAATCTAAATTTTCCTTCTGTGTAGGATTGAGGCCATTGGAGAAAGGGGGACCTGCATGGTTTATTTTTGTCCTAAGTGGCTTTGATTTTTAAATCAATTAAGTTTTGGTGGTTTTTTTTTTTTTTTTTTTTTTTTTTTTTTTGTCATTAAAATGTGTAGCTCAGGGGTTTTCTGGGGAAACTCCTGCAAGCTTGAAAAAAAAAAATACTATCATGAAGTGAAGGTAAATTAGTTATTCATGAGTTAGGAATTAACTGGCCCACTAAAGGAATGAGAGGGGCAATCTGGTCAGCCTGAGACAGGAGAGCCTCTGGGAGGCTGAGGTAAATGTTGGTGTTTAAAAGCCTTGGCGTTTGTGGTGGTGAGGGAGGTTGAGGACAAGCCTTGCCAGGCAAAGTCAGATCCTCAAAGAACCGGAGACAAAGTCCAGTTGTCCACACTTAGCTGGTAAAGCAGAATGCAGACACAGAGGTTAAGCCATTGCTCTGCCAGGACAGTGTATTAAATGCTCCAGTGAGGAAGGCAGGGCATTAAAGGACCAGATAGCGCCTAATGGGCACAAAGGAGAAGCAAGGGTTTCTTAGAGAGTGATGGAGGAGAGAATGCTTGAATATGTCTGCAGGAGACATCCCTGACTGGATATATAATATATATATATAAATAATATATATATATATATAATACACAAAAACACACCATATATATATTATATATATATAAATATATAAAATATACACACATAAAAATACATATATATGTATATTGAAAGAGTTGGGAAAAAACAGGTGTACAAATTAGCAAAACTGATTCAAATTAGGAAGAACTAAAAAAAAA
This sequence comes from Psammomys obesus, assembly GCF_907164565.1. Lineage (NCBI taxonomy): Eukaryota > Metazoa > Chordata > Mammalia > Rodentia > Muridae > Psammomys > Psammomys obesus. The sequence continues at coordinate 37,846,960 of NW_026591086.1, forward strand.
ATACCAAGTGTTTTGATGGGTTTGAGATGTCTGCTTGCAAACTCATGTGTTTGCATACTCGGTCCCCAAATATTGTTGTTTTGGGAGATTATCAAACCTATGGGATATGGAGTCCAGATGGCAGACATAGGCTAATAAACACAGGCCTTTGAAGGTTGCATTCACCTCTAATTTTAGTCTGGTTCTGTATCCAAGTGCAGTCTGAGAAAAAGTCATGCCATAAGCTCTTACCCTTACTAGAGCTGCCTCAGCTACCTGGCCTTCCCTGCCATCAGTGATTTCATCCCTGAAACAATGAAAGGAAATGAAGCTCTGCTTCCTTAAGCTGCCTTTTTCAAGTCTTTTGTCTCAGTGACCACAGACATAACTAGCACACAAAATTTGATGAACATCTACATCTCAGTTAAATAGTTAACAGCAATAGGTTTTGAAACTGAAAGGTCTTTAGTGGTGTACACCATTGTCTTCAGAGTCTGGTGGGAGGTTATCAGGAGGGTGCAGATTTTGATGTTCATCTGCAATACCACCCCTATACCTACAGCTCAGGGACTATTACAGAAGGGGTGGAGAGATCATAAGAGTCAGAGAGGCACACATCTGCTTGTCGAGTGTGTCTTCTATATGCGACTGGCAAGCTGTACCTATGAAATCATGAAAATATGGTTGCCTAAATCAGATATGCACAAGTGAGAACATGTCGATATTCAGATATGGATGGGGGGCTTTCACAAGCTCCACCCTTACATGGGGAGCTACCAACGACTCCTGAGAGGTAGCTTTGGTCTTCTTTAGGGACAAGCTTCCTGAGAGGTTGTTCAATCTCAAGTGTCAGTGCTAAACACATACACATAGGAGTAACACCAAATGGGTGCAGACTGTATTTACACCACAGGCACGCACGCACGCACGCACGCACACTACACCAGCAGCAGCAATGAAGAAAAAGCCATGCATTTGAGAAAGGTTTGTGAGGGATCATGTGAGAGATGGTTGCTTGTCAGACTTTTGGGAGTCCAGCTGGCAGACATAGGCTAATAAACACAGGCTTTTGGTACCATAAATAAACATATGTATGAACACTGTATATATTTATTGAGGTCCTTACCCTGGCAGGAGTATGAAAATGAGAAAATACTGAATTTTACTCTGGACTTTTCTCATGAAATCATACTGAAATTTGTCAAACATAGTTTTGTTTTTCATATGTTGGTGAAATGGTCATGTAATTCTGTCCTTAATTCTATTTATATGATGTATTCCATTAATTGCTTTGGGTATGTTAGGCCAACCTTACATATTTGTGATGAAGCTGACTTGATTGTATGATTTCTCCTGAGGTGGCATCTCCCCATGTAGCTCCACCTAGCACAGAACTCCTGACTGCATCTGCCTTCCCGGGATGGCATTCCAGGCATATATGATCTTCTTAGTAGGTAAATTAGTGTGTAAGCATTTTGTTGAGAAAATTGCATCTATGTTCATCAGAAAAAAAAAAAAACATTTGTAGTTTTGGAGGTGTTTTGATATGCATGATCTTTGCTTTTGTCTTCACAGAATTCTTGTGTTTCTTCTATTAATTAATCAATTAATGTTGTGGAAGTGTTGGAGAAGAAGGAAATTAGAGCCTCTTCTCTCTTATTCTCACAAAATCAAACCAAAATGGATCAAAGACCTGAGTTTAAAACCTGAAACAATAGAAGTAGAAAAGCTAGTTTTGCACATAATCACAGGACATGATTTTCTGGACAGGATACATGATAATAAAAGAAATAACCCCAAGAATGGTAAATGAGATTACAGGAAATTAAAAGACTCTGTACAGCAAAAGAGTGAATAGAAAAACTATAGATTGGGGAACAAAACTTTGTCTGTATTTCAGACCAGGAATAATATCTAGAATATATAAAGAACTAAAAAATTTAAACTCATGAGAGAGAAATAGTGTGTGTGTGTGTGTGTGTGTGTGTGTGTGAGAGAGAGAGAGAGAGAGAGAGAGAGAGAGAGAGAGAGATTGCCAATCAATAAATGAGCTAATGAACTAACTAGGGAGTGATCAAAGGAAGTAATCCTAATGGTCAATAAATCTTTAAAAAACATATTCAACATCCTTAGCTACCAGGAAAATGCAAATAAAAACTGCTTTGGGATTCCATCTCATCCATATCAGAATACCTAAGATGAAGACACAATTGACCACAAATAGTAGTAAAAATATGGGGAAAGAGGAATATTTATTTACTACTACTGAGAAGATGAAATGTTGCAGCCATTACAGAAATCAGTACAGCGGTTCCTCAAAAAAGTAAAAATAGAACTACCACGTGACCCAGCTGTTCCACTCCTGGGCATACACCCAAAGGACTCCGTATCCACAGCAGAGATATGTACACCCATGCTTGTCGCTGCTGTATTCAGCGTAGCCAGGAAGCAGAGTCAACTCGGATTTCCATAGATAGACAAGGAGGTCATAAAAAGAGAATACACATGGAACTGTATTTAATGATAAACAAAAGCAAATTATTAAATTTGCAGGGAAATGGATGTTATCTGTAAATTATTGTGATAGGTAAGATGACTCAGATTCAGAGAGGCAAATACTTCGTGTTGTCTCTCATATGCAGGTGCTAGCTTATGATTTTTTAAATATGTGCATAAGTGGTATGGTAGCGTAGCTCTTTAATCCCAGCATTTGAAAGGCAGAGGCAGGTGGAATTCTATGGAGTGGGAGGCCAGCCTGATCTATATAGAGAGCTCTAACTCAACAAAGGCTACACAGAGAGACTTTCTATCAAAAAGCAAAACAATCCAATCAAAACAAAAACAAAAAACTCAAAACACAACAACAACAACAAAAAGAACATAAGTGTGTACATAGGCGGATGTGACTTTGTGTACAGGTTATGAAACTAGACCCAGGCTGGGAAGGGGGACTAGAATACACACGCTAGGAAAGGAGAACAAAAGACTTCTAGAGTTGGTAGTGCGCACGCGATGGGGTGAGAGGATGGGAGTGAGGGATGGGGAAGGAAGATGAATCAAGACAACTTTAACTGTTAGACAATGCCTTGACAATTCCTGCCACTCCGTAAACTAATTATGAATAAACATTTCATAAAATAAATTTGAAAACTGTGAATTTTAATTTTGGTAAAGAGTGGAGAAAAATCCCTACTGCTCTGTTAAATTTAGAAGTGCCTGGAACTTCACAGTATTTTCACCAGCGAGGTGCATGTGCATTTTGATTTGCGAGCTCTGCCTATAGTAACATCGTGAAAGCGAATATGATGGCCTCATGTGAAACAGCTTTTCATTCGTCCCCCACTCCCAGCACTCAGTACCTAGGAACTTGGCCATGGTAGTGACTGCTTCTGAGCTCCACATTTCTTGAAAGATGATGATAATACTCATGTGTATGAGTATCGTGAGGAGTAAACTGAGGAGTACATGTATGCTTCACTTACGTAGAACCTGCCTCAGTAAATGGAAAATTTATTTGTTATTGTAACATTATGATCCAAAAGATTTTTAAGGACTTAGGCAATCTACCTCCACCCTAGCCATTTTCTCTGTATCCCTCTTATTCTACAGCTGCCAAACTGGCCTTCTTGATGATTCCCAAATACATCTGTTGTACACATGCCTGAAGAATTTTGTCTTGCCAGTTCCTTTCGTTTGGAACTCTTTGCCTACTAACCCTACTTTCATGACTTCGTTCACCTCTCAGTTAAAAATATCAACACTATGGGCAAATCTGACCTAACACCGGCTGAAAATGGTGTTCCTGGTGCTTTCTTTCCCATAATTCTCTACTCTGCTTCTTAGTTACCACTCTTCACTACTTGACATTTCTTTATGGCTAATGATTTTGACCTGTTTACTGTCTGCAGTATACCTGTGTGTAATACAATAACTAACAGGAGGATCTGAATTCTATTGCCTAGTTCTAAGAGGTAAACAAGCTTTTTTCCATTGATATAAGACTTTGTACATCCTGGATAAGGACCAAATTACAGGACCATGAGTCCACATAGTCCTGGTCCTTTCCACACAGGGAGCCAGTGTTTCTAAGAGTCAATGAGGAAGGGAAACTGGACCATGGTCTAGAAGGGGTTGCAGGGCAAACCTTGGGTGGAAGCCATTAACTGATGTCTCCTTTCTTAAGCCTGTTTGTTTTGTTTTCCCTCCCACCTCTCCCAAACATACTCATGGTAGCTCCAACTGTTATGAATGATGGGGTCTTATCTAGGGACTCTGAATCAGAGTAAATCCAGGAAGTAAATTCAAGAATGTTAAGCATTTTCAACCCAGCACACATTCACACATAAAAATTTAATGGAGAGGAGAATATACGTTTCAAAGACTATTTAAGATTTTCCTACTCTGTCCCTCTCTGAGTCAGTTGTGATGATCAGATAGACTCCAAGATTTCTATGTCCCCAGCAGATGAAGGTCAACATAAGATGATATGGAGCTGAAGCATCATCTCTGCTGACATTCCAAATGGACAGTTCAAATGCCATCTAGTCAGCTTGGATCTTCACTCTTTTTAAAAATACCAAATTTGAAGGAACATCTGCCTTTTATATTTCAGCTGCATTACTACTTATGGTTCCCCCTCCTGGAATTCTCCCTGCTCCATCTTTAAGTGTCGGAGATTGAATCCAGGGCCTGGTATCTTCCAGAGAAGTGTACTACTGTTGAGCTACAGGTCCAGCTCTAGAAACTTTCTCATATAAATATAAATGAATCACTTATCAGAATGCTTTTGAAAGCTTAGAGATTTGTGTCTCAAAATTAACTGGTTGTGTGCTCACACCTACCTCCTGCATGAGGCTCAATTTCAGTTCTTTTAGGTGGCTGTTACTTAGGCTATGGAGTGTAGATAATCATCCAAAGTCATGGGAATCTTTTTATGAAATCAGATTGTTTTAGAATATCTGGAGTGGGAGGATTTGAGTTTCCAACAGTGTCTTAGGTAAAGCTGGGCTGACTGCTATGCTCGGCACAGAGGGAATCTGGAATTTAGATGGCATAACACCTCAAGTTGACTCTGCTGTTTCAAATCTATATCAAGATTTTGAATGTAGCCCTTAGGATTCTTCCCTATCCATCTCACTGCATCTGGACTCAGGGATTGTACTCTGAGCAGGGTTCATGTCTAATTGGTAATCAAACCTTTGAAAGTGCCTTGTAGGCTGTGTTTTCTAGACCTCTCCTTGCAGGAGCTGCTTTAGTTGAGAACGCCCTGATCTTTCTCTGCAAAGCTACAATGACCTCCAACTCATACCCCAAGCCCTGTCCTTACCTTCCTCTGTTCCTCACCTTATTTTACCCTGTCACCTTATTTTCCTCTAAGAAAATACTTTTGATGAGGTCATCCCTTTGATTAAAGACCCCTGCTGGTTCCCTTGCTTAAAATAGAGGTTAGGTTGGCATATAGGCCTGGTGGCCTGACACAGTTGGGCTGGAATCCAAGCAGCTCCAATTTCTTGGGCTGTGACCTTGGACAAGCTGCTCAGCTTGTGCAAGACACACGTTCTTATCTGTAAGACAGGTAGTACTGCTCCACATTTCAGGATGCTGCCATTTGATGTCGATGAGAAAACAGATAGCTCCATTACCCAGGGCTGTGGCAGCCACAGTGATATTTAAAAACATATCCACGTTACCATTTCCTTTCTAGTATACTAATACAGGCTGGACATATGCATTCTTTGGTCTCTGAGAATGTCTCATTTTTGACTGATTTATTGAAAGACTCCTCCTACCCTCAATTCCATGAATCCCCTTGGACTTGGCTCCTCACACCATCCTAAGAGGTGTACATTCTTAATGAGGAGATATTACCACTCTTATTTTTCTTCTTTTAAATGGTTTTCTTGACCACTGGGATAATAGCTCTCCATGTTACACTTGCTGTGATGTGTCCTTATAACACAGTGGGATGCACATCAGATGCCTTTACTCCCAGCACTCAGAAGCCAGGTGGGTCTCTGAGTTCAAGGCCAGCCTGTTCTAGAGAGAGAATTCCAGTACAGCCAGGGCTGCAAAGAGAAACCCTGTCTCAAAAAGCAAAAAGCAAGCAAACAAACAAAATTGCCTTGTAGTTTTCTATGTCTCCAGGAATAATTCTGAAAGCATGTCCAATAGTTTTGACTACACATTCTTCCTTTCTAGCAAATTCTAATTATTTTTTTCAGGACTCATTCTCAGTGTTTTGTATAGGTTACCTTGATCGCATTATTCCCTTGACCACTCCCTGTTGGTGTTATAATATGTGTTTCATAGACTGGGAAACTGATAGCTTGGAAAGTTCAATAGCATGGCTCCACATTTATAATGGTTGCATCAAGGGTTTGAATGTGGGTTTTTCCTATTTTAGCATTTGTGTGTATATACTATCTTATGCAATTTGCTGCTTTAGTCTTCGTGCAAATTATTCCTTAGCATAGACTAAAGTGTGACCATGTTGGTATGTCAATAGCTTGTAACCATTATTATGATTGTGTTTAAGAAACTAGATTTTTGTGTTTCCCGGGTACATTTTCTCTGCCATACCTAGGGCAAAATATCTAGCAACAGACATTATGGGCTTCTAGTTCCTAGAATCTTTTTGCTCCTTTTGGAAGAAGTAAAATTATCCCCATTTATAGATAATACAGCATGCATAAAGAATCAAAATAAATTACACCAGAAAACTTCTAGAAATGATCAACACTTTTAGCAAAGTGACAGGATAAAAAAATTAACTTCAAGGAAAACCAATAGCTTTCTTATACACTAATAATAAGCATGAGTGACAGATCATGGAAACATTCCTATTGAGGATAGCCTCAAAAAAAATTTTTAGGAATAGTTCTAATCCAGGAGGTAAAAGACATTAAAATGAAAACTTCAAATTTCTGAAAAAGAGTTTGAGAAACATCCTGGAAGATGGGAAGACAGAAGACCTCCCACATTCATGGGATAGAAGAATTAATATTGTGAAAATGACCACCCTACCAAAGAAAATTATAGATTCAGTATAATACCCCTAAAAATTTTCCATCACATTATTCACAGAAATAAAAAAAATCATTCATACATTTTCTTATTAATCTCTTGGAAACCTCTCAAGCCCAAAATACCTAGCACCACAGCAGATCTGCAGGATTCAGGCATCTGTAGAAGATGTTGAAATCAGAAAAATGCTAGAATATTTGCAAATAGGGCATTGTTTCTAAGCTTAAGGCTTAGACAGGGGCACATACTCCACAGATAAACAGGGAGTTATAAAAGCCAAGAGCGTCTTTGCTACTTGAGTCTGGATCCTGGCTCTCCCGGGAGAATGGGGTTGCTGTGTTTTCAGTTTGTTTTGTAAAAGGAGAACCCCACAGTATCTCCAGGAGAGAGATGCAAAACAGACATGTCTCTGTAGAGCTGTAGAGTGTGTGCATCTGGCCTGTCCCTTAGGCTTTCCATAGGTTTGTGTCCAGCTGGAGGCCAGCATCCTGTCCAGTGGTGTTTACTATTTTAGTGTCCTTGTGCGGTCAGGGTACACAGCTCAATACAGAAAGATTCCTACTTCAATACAAAGGACAAAAGATAAATAAAACGTTGGTAAGAATCACTAAGCAGAGCCAGTCTTGGTGGCTTCCGACTGTAATCCCAGCACTCTGGGAGGCAGAGACAGGTGGATCTCTGTGAGTTTGAGGACAGCCTGGTGTACAAAGTGAGTCCAGGACAGCCAAGGCTACATAAAGAAACCCTGTCTCAAAAAATCCCCATTCCCCAACAAAGAATCACTAAGCAGACATATTTTTATAAATATATAGAGAAAAATATTAAAAAAAACATAAAACATTCTCCATAACACCTAACACAATTTGAGTGAATTTTCTTTTGTAAGCTTGACATGTTGTATTTTATTCACAGTTAACGTGGTTAATTTTCAAGTAATGTCAAATTATCACAAGTAATAAACACCAATAGAAATAGGAAATTTTACATTTTAGAGACTCAGACATTTGTGTTTTAGCCACCAGGACATCAAGGTTCGAGCATCACCATGTTGAAACCGTGCATTTTAAGTACTTCTGCAGTGTGGTCGGCAGGGATTAAATGTGCTCTGTTCCTGCAACAGCAGAAGCACTGTAGAGGGCTTAGTGCTAGCGTGAAGTTCTACCTCTATTGTAATATGGATAAACATGTTTCACCTCTCTATATGCGTTTGAGGGTTAGACATCACACCTTTTTGCAGCATCTGAACACTTCCTGAGAAAACTGCACAGAAGTCTGAGGGTAACAAATAATGTGTCCAAGAAAAGAAAAGGACACGGGCTTAGAAGTGCCGATTGACGTTGATTACGAAACTGAGCAGGTATCACATGCTCTTTCGCATGTTCCTATGTGCTTTGAGTGCTCCATGGGACAGCTGGTTTCTGTACGGAACTTGTGAGTCTGGGCCATCTCTACCACTGAGTTCAGTTAGCAGCAGTGGTGACAGATGAATTTCATACCCAGGAGTCTGGCCATTGGAAATAGGTAAGAGAAGAAAAGCTAACGTCCTGTTTGTAGGGATTAGTTTGTGAAGTTTCTGAAGATGGAGAAGTAAGATGTCCTGAACTTTATGGCAGTTTAGAGCTCTTGATAAAAAGAATTTTACGCTTAATAAAAACAAAGCATAAAAATGCGGAAATACAGAGGAAATTACGTTAACCTCTAGCTCCGTATCAGCTTAGCTCCATTAGGGAAGGGAATGAGCCTATTTGTTTGACAGTATCATTTACATGGCTAATAAAATCAAGAACTTCTGTGTTCATATGTCTTCATAGAAGCTCATTTTAAAGAGAGCCACAAATCCACTGTGGTTGTCCAAAGACTAAAAGCAGAATAACTGAGAGAACAGAATTCCCTGCAGGGAAAGAAAAAGTAGAATAGTGGTTACAGCTGGGGTCAGGACAGACGAACTTTAGAGCTATGGGTTGAGAGTATTCAGTGTGTAGTGTCAATGGCTTTAGCAATGCAAATGGGTGCTGAGAAAATATTGATTCCAATTAAACTAAGAAGTTTGAAATACTTTTTAAAAATAAAACAACAGGAATATGATAATATTTTATAATCCCACTTCACCAAAGAGGTGAACTCAGTATATTGAAAAGTTAGCTGCAGGGCTGGAGAGATGCTTAAGGTTCCCATTAGCTCTTCCAGAGGACTTGGGACCAATTACCAGCACCCCCATGGCGTCTTACAATCATGTGTAACACCAGTTTCAGAGGATTAAATGCCTTCTTCTGGCCTCCCCGGGAACCATGTGCTACACAGAGGCACAGGCAGACAACACCAACAGCACAAAAATAAACAAATAGCAATTAAACAAACAAAATCCCGAAAGGTTTACTGTATGTTTGCTGAATAGTCAGGCTGTAGAAACTGCCTCAGTGTCGGTGAAATACGCCAGGCACAGCAAGGTCCAGAATGCGTGATTGCACTCATCTGTGGAATCTATGGAAATTGTCTTATAAAAGCAGAAAGTAGAATAGAGGCTGAGGAAGGATAGGGGCTGATCAATATCTTCCAGAACAGGAGGAATGATGGGTAATGGTTCTGTTAGACACGGGTTAGCAGAGCAGAGTGACTGTGACCAAAAATATTGTAGTGAATACATCAAATGAGCGACAAGAAAACATCTGAATTTCCCAAACACTCTTCTGGTTTGTATAGGTACTAGATAGAGGAGCCTACCATAACCCACAAACATGTTCAGATTTATAACAGGATTTAAAAGAAGGGAAACTACAACATTTGGGGCTGTAGCCAAAGAAAATTCAGGCTGAAGCTAATTTAAAAAGATGATTGGACCAGAGTTTGCTGGGAAGATCTCTGATTACTGCCCCCCCCACCCGCTTAAGCAGAAAAATAAGAGAGAAGAGCAATATGATAAATAACAAAGTAATATCAAAGGGATTGTGTTCAGAAAGTATCACACTGGTATATAATTTTAAATATGAAAAAGTTCAAAGTTAACATTTTAGTGTTAAAAATATCTAATTACAACTTCGCTGATTTAAGATTTGGGAACAGTGTCAAGCGCAATCTTTTTCTGAAGATGTGAAAATGAAGAGGTTTTAGAAATCTAAAATTACCTTAGTATTAAAATTTTGGAGGGTAATTATCTATCAAATATTTGCTGAGTCCCTTCTTTGTGCTGGACATTGCTGTGGACACTGGGGAAGGAACCACAAACCATGCCAAACTCCTAGATAGAGCTTGCTTTCCAGTGGGAAGACACAATAAACTAATCAGAAAATCAACAAATGTATAGAATTTTAGACATTTTTATGTGTCCTGGAATAAATAATAAAGGCTACTGAGACCACAAATATTGGAAATAGCAAATCTCTTTAACTGATCATGGAGGCTGCTGCCTTCTATAATATTGAGAAGAACTGACTGAAAACATGGAGCCTAGGGGTTTGGGTGTCATCATCTGGACAAACTGTTTTCTAGGCATACTAGTTAGTTTATGCAAGGATCTTCAGCTTGATGCATGCTTTGGATCGCTGATAAACAGCCAGTTTTATGTGGTTGTAACGGGGTGACTGAAAAGGAGAGGAGAGGTGCTGGCATCCTATAGAAAGAAGAAAAAAAAGAGCAAATGACAGTCTTGAGCTTCTTAAGGAGTTGAGCTTTCTGTGAAAGAGATGAGAAGACGTAAGCCAATTCTGAACGGAAGAAGAATGTGATCTGACCCAGGCTTTATAGGTAGCTTTTTGTGTTTTGAATCTATTCTGTCTTCTTCCTGAGTACCTTTTAATTTTCTTGCCTCATAAACTGTAATGGGCTATCCAACTTTATTAACTATTTAGAAACATTTAATCAACTGTAGAATCTCTATTGTATTCTCTAAGTACTATTAATTTATCTATCTGTGTGTGGCATGTGTGCAGATACGCATGCGTATGTGGGGAGCGGGGCTAGAGGCTGACATTGAGCATCTTCCTCAGCTGATCTGGAGCTTGCTTCAGTGACAAGCTTTGTTACTGTTATTGGCTGCCAAAGGAGCTCCAGGGATCCCCCTGTCTCAAATTTCCCAGTGCTGGAATTACAGGCTCTTGCTGATGTGTCTGGAGTTTTACATGAATTCTGGAGAGTAAGCTCATGTCTCAAGTCTGCATGTCAAGCATGGTAACAACTGAGCCATCTCCCCAGCTCCTCAATTTGTCTTAAATTGTATGATTTATTGTTCAAATTAAGAGTTGTAAGTTTCTGTACATCCCCCAGTACCTGTTCACTCTGAAGTAAACTACCTCGCCGTTAATGCTGGTGACATAGATTTATAAAGAAATGTCATGGACAGCTTTGATGGAAAACAGTCACTGTGTATATGCCAGAGGGAGCAAAACTGGGGATCTGTCCTCTTCTTATTTTCTACATTTTTCTATTTCTGTTTTTCTTTTTTAATTTTCAGGCTCAAGGGTGATTAGATCGAAGGAACACCCCTGTAGCCAGGACATGCCACATTCCTAGCTCAGGAGAAATGAAAGAAAGAGGTAACTAGAAAGAAGAAGATGGAATATCAGAGTTTGAACTTCGGCCAGCCCCACATATTTGCTTCACTAGCAAGTAACCTCCAATATTTATTGAACCGAAAAGCCTACTGTCCTTCAATATGAGCAAGTCTACCTCTGTTTTAGAGTTTGTTCCTATTGGTGGCATATGATTGTCTTCAGGTCTACACTGTAGCCGCTAGTTATTTCATAGTGGTGTGGATACAACCAGGGCTATGAAACACAACAAAGTGAAGTTCAAAGAGATGTGGCAATGAAGAACAAATACGTGACATTCGGGCTCAAGGTGTTGGGGGGGCTGTAGACATGTCATCTTGTTTCTGCTTAAAACTCTGTCTGAGATGGTTTCCTTTAGAGATAAAGGCCACCACCCTTTCAAACCAAGTATCTCAGATTGGAAGAGTGAAGGCATCCTGGCCTTACCTTAGAAGAGATGTCATTTCTCATCACTTGTTAGATGAAATTCATCTTTGGTGGCCTGAGGTTCACTGTCTGTTTGCTCTCTGCTGTTAATATTGAAGAATTAGATTGAGAAGATTTTTAATAATCACCACCCAACAAAGAAATGCAAATCTCAGACTTAGCTCTGGAAACCGCTTTATACAGTTTCATGTTAATGGGTTCCTGGGGTGGTACTGAAAGTTGAGGCAAGCTTTGAGTCCTGATTCACTGTGCTCCTCCAGATATGTTCAGGTCAATAAACAGGAGGGGCAGCGCTTCCTGGGCCACTGTTTGTCTTAGGAGGAGAATAAAGCAAATAATGTCTTGAGAGGAAAATCTCAATCAGGTTCGGGAAGCTGCAGATTGACTGTTACGTGTGCTCCCAGGTGACAGTGAGCTTTTAAAAGCAGTTTAGTTAACTCCACTGCGTTGAAAATAAACCCCTGGCTCATCTGACTTTTATTTTTTTTTGGTAGGATATTCCAATGAGGAATACCACCTCACTGGAGTTAACAATGTGATCCCAGAAGACCCCAGCAGGGAAATCTTAACCGTAAAGATTCCCAGTTCTCAGGACCGTACCATAAACACCACTCAGAATAAGGCGGTGTCATGATTTCAAGGATGATGGTCTTCAACACACACGTTGTTCCTGATTCCTCCTGGTCAGCAGAATTCTTCCCAAATAACAGCCCCACAGAGATGAAATGTGGTTTTAAATGAACGTTTACGTGCCTATTTTTTTTTCATACTTTTTATTGTTTTTTTCCAGGCCAGCGATGAAAGGTTATTCTCTGTAAGATTTAGCCAGTAAAACGCATAGCACAAAAAACCTGAATTCCGCAGTCAGACCCAGAAGAGCAAAGGAGGAATAGGGGGAAAATGTCCCATCGGGCTGCAGCCTTTGAGTGTATGTAGGAATGATGTCATTTGTTTTCACAAAAGCCGGTTTAAATTTGTTCCTGCCTTTCAAGAACTGCAGCGCGGAGCATCTGTGCAGACTTTTGCAGACCGTATTTCAGGCGGTTCGAGAGTGCGCGCTGCATCAAAATCTAACCAATAGCTGGGGAGAGCCTTGCCCTCCCTAGCCTCCATTTGTTCCCCCTACCTGAAGCAAGGGTGTGCTGCAGCTGTGAGGTGACCGCCCAGCCCCCTCCAGGCCCCTCCTGCCCTGCTCCGCTCGCTCGCAGAGGCGTGAAGGCAAGCTTCACATGGTTTAAGGGAGAACCCTGCCAAAATCAAGGCTGACTTGTGGCCAGCCTCACACGTTTGTTTCACTGGCGGGTAACCTCCACGGGCAGGTGTATCTGTAAAGGCTGATTTGGTTTGCGAGGTTTTAAACCCAAGCTTAGCAGTTTATTTCGCAGACGCTGGGGCACTAGGGGAACCATCCTAAGAGGTAAGAAGGGAGGAAGCAGAGGTCCTGGGCTGCTGGATGCTCCGATTTCTATAGCTGTAATTGCCTTTCACAAAGCAAACCCATTTCTGCGTGAATATTTGTAGAGGCTGATTGGGAAATACGCAATGGAGAAAGAACACCAGTTCAATCACAACAATCAATGGGTTAGATACAGAGTGGAAAAGGAAGTGCTGTGTGGCATGCTACCTTATTGCCCCTTGGTTCCTTCCCTCCAGTAAGAAATACAGACTATTGACAATAGAATCAGTGTGAGTTCTTTGGTCTGAGCAGCAGACACTGAATTCTGACTAGCTTCTTATTGAGATCCTATGAAGAAATTTACAGAATAAAAGGAAGGCTGAAGAAACCGGTGACAGGGCCAGGCTATGTCTGCATCTCAATAAAGGACTCAGTTACTGCTGCTAAATGGGCCATCTCTAGCTTCTCATTGTTTCTCCTCTGGTTCATACTCAAGCGGCCTGAGTCTCAGCAGGTGCCCTTTTTTCAATGGGCACATGCCTGTACTAGGTTTTGAAAGAGTGAGTCCTCCGTAGGCTGATTCACAGTCACCTGGCAGAAGGAGAAGAATCAAGATGCTCCCAGGGAGGTGATAGTACTGCTTCTAAAAGAACAAGGTGAATGGAAGTTCTTTCTCCTCCACGGACAGATTTACTGTTGTGGATCTGACTACTATAATCTCTGTACCTGGGTTGGTGACTATTCCTTCAGCTCAATATTTTTCACTACTGTTGCTGGAACCCAGGGCCTTGTGTATTCTGGGAAGCACTCTATCTGTGAGCTACACCCCCTGCCCTAATTTCCTTTCAAAATTCATTTCTGAGAGAAGTGCACTCAGGCTTTGAACTTGAAAACCTCCTGCCTCTGCCTCTGGGAGTAGCTGGGATTATAAGTCAATGCTAACTCGGATTTACAGCCTTGTGTGTCATGGTCACCCATTTGTGAAGGTCAAATGAGCTTTTGAGAACGAGCAGAAGTGGTATTGGCAACTATACCAGGACGAGGTTTGGCAATCTTTGCCAAACTAAGATATGTGTGGTTCTGCTTTCCCTGTTTTATAATTGTGTTTTCTCAGACTTGATCAATTTAAAGAAAGCCAAATGCTCTTCAAGGAATGAATGGCCACCTTATTCTCTAAGCTCCCACCATTTCTTTTGTGCTTAGTATGGCATGAAACTTATGGACTTTCACTATGGAATTATTATTCAAGGCAATCATAAACCCCTATACTTTTTCTCATGTCTCTCATCCCTACATCTCTGTGTATCCGAGGAGTGTGCTACTCCCAGTATTCACAGAACGACATTGGCGGGGAGACAGGACATAGACAACTTCTTTTTCTCTTTGCCTACTACTTCTTTTCTTCTAACCATGTTGCCAACATGATTACCTTTGCATCATGTAAATGGATAAAGAACTACATAGTCCCAAACCATGTATATTTATGGAAAATACTTATTGTTACTTAATGAGGAAAAATCTTTTTTTTTGTTTTTGTTTTGGTGAACAGAAGGGTGAAATGTTAACGTATTTAGAATCTGTTAAAAAGATCTTTAAACAAAAAAGGGCATTTTTTTTTTTACCAAATACCTGTTTTATGAAATATAGAAGGCCACTGTGATAGATCATTACCAGTCGGTACCTCACTTCACGTATTCCTCAATTTTGCCAACTTGCATGTGTCTAGTTGGTCTTGCAAAGAGCTACAATACAACCTTCAGACTCCGAGAACCATTGAGTTGGGCTGTCACCTCCTAAGCCAGTGGTTTTCAACCTTCCTAATACCATGACCCTTTAATATAGTTCCTCATGTTGTGGTGACACCCCCCAACCAAAAAATTATTTTTGTTGCTACTTCATAACCGTAATTCTGCTACTATTATGGATCACAATGTAAATATCTGATATGAAGCTATCTGACGTACAACCCCTGTGGCGGTTCATGACCCACAGGTTGAGAACCACTGTTAAAGCTAACAGGTCAAGAGATCTTCCCTGGATTGCATTCTCTAGGACCTACTCTGTTTTCAGTAGTCACAGGGATTTGTAACTTGTCCCACTCATTGCCAGGGTAGACTTTCAGATTGTCACTCCAGCATTTTCTTCCGCGAGCATTGTCTACTGGGATTCCTGAATTTTCCTGCACAGTTACATGTGAGGGTGAAGATCAAAGGAGTTTCTTAGCTCAAGCAGAGCCACTAGCATACTCCTCTCAGGCATCTTTGAAGACCAACTTGAGAGACTAATGATTTGTGTTTACTTCAGGCTCATCCCTCTATTGTTTCCTGCTGGGTATCAGGAACCCAAATCTAATGAGCCATACAGGGATGCCCAGCAGCTCTGTGCTAAAGGTACAAGTGCAGTCCAAGGACCCTAGGACAAATAACACCTGCCTCAGAAAAGCAGCTCATCCCACACTGTGGGATGTCGTCACGGTTCCCCAACTTCTCCTTACTCTTTTCCTTTGATGGAAATGCTCTTTCTATCAGTCATTCTACAGCACTGTCCCTCATTCCCTTCATCCAAGGGCATTGTGGGCCTCCGTGTACGCGTGATGTTATCTCATTCAGAACTTATGAACTGGAAAGCACAGCACAGGATGTTGCTGAAATGTAGAGTTTTATCTGCTAAGGTTCTACCAGGACCAATCATTCTATTAAAGCAATGACACGGAAAATTGTGGTCATAAAAGGAAAATGAGTCATATTTACATTGTGCTGACTAATATTTTTTAATTTAAATAGGATTCATTTTAGAATAGAAACTATATGGCACTGAGATTATTAATTTGAGATAAAAATAACTTAACTGTGACATAATGACCGGGTGACTAATTTCCTGTATGGAGGATGAATGGCTAGGGACCATCTAGGAAACATGGGAGGGAAATGGCGACTTTACTGTAATGCAAAGTGAAAGGACATATGTGAAGTGGACACCATGTGTTCTTGATTAACTCAGCAGAAGAGAGTAACTTTCAAGCAGGAAAGTTAAGTTTTTAGTAAAACCACGTGCCTTAGTGCCAAATGGACTCGACAAAACACATTGTTTTCCATGTTAGAAATTATCCAACACGTTGGCATTTTGTGTTGTTTGTTAGGACAGCAGATATTTCTCATACTTTGTAGATTCCCTTCTCTGAGTCTGAGCTGAGGTTAGACCCAAGTATAATCAAGATATTTCCGTGAGCAAAGGTGAAAATTCATAGCTAAGCCCCCTTCTTTTTCCCATTGGTTCTCTTTCCTTAATGCTAGGAAACCACTAAGGCATTGTTTTCTCAGTTATGTATTATCTGGGTGACTGGTTTCTGGTCTCCCTGTTCCCAGGATAGATACTGGTCTGACTGATATTAATAACAGCTTAAAATCCCCACATCTGCAGAGCATCATAGAATCAAAAGAAAAAGCGGCATTGCCATTGGTCGTGTTTGCTATATATAGTTCACATTTTAAAAACACTATACAAAGTTTAAATGTTACTTTAATATTCCATCATGTATGCATCATGAATTAGATGTAGATTTTTAACTTATATTTAACTTTTTTTTTCTTTTCACCAAATGTCATACGTCTGCTAGGCTACCAAGTTTCACACATACAAAAAAAAAAAAAAAAAAGCTTGGCTTATTTTCAAATTGTTTTTAACTTAATTAAAAATAAAAAAAAGAAATACTATCTTTCTCTATCAGGATAAACTCTGGGAGTATGAGATCAATGTACTTTCTTTCTATTTATAATAGATATTGAAACTTTGCTTACAGTGCAATGAGACTCACTCAATGATATCGGCCACATCCAGTGTCAACCTTTCAAAAGACATCTCTTCTATCTCCCTGAAAATCTCTCTCTAGTAAAACTTGTTTGCTAAACGACTGAGGCTCCCTTAACAAATAAAACACCAATGTTTGTTGCTCTTTTTTCTCTGAAGTGATGACAAATTGCTGAGGAGTAAAAGCCTTCAGACTAATAACAGAGGAAAATTGACTATAAGATCCCATCATTTTGTTTACCAGCTGTCTTTCCAATTCTATAATAACCCAGCCCACGTTTAAAAAAAATGTTCAGAGATAGTAAAATAGACCAGAAACTAACGATCTCTCTGCTGGAATTAGTTTTCGCAGAGGAACAGGCTGGAAAGAAAAATATGATTCAGAAACTTACCTAGCTTTCAGGCATGAGACCCGGTGACCACATACTCCGGGCTGAAGCACAACTCAGGAGCATTACATCACCATGACAAACTTTCATTGGCTGCAGAAACCCCAAGGATAACACAGGCTTGCAAGGTGCTGTGTAAAAGCCCCTGTTGGCTTTCTTTATCAAGGTTACAGCTAAAATACTGAACGTAAGACTTTCCCTTCATGAATCCTGCCCTGGCCAACCTTGCAAGACATTGTTAACCATTTCTTAGCATGCTTGTTTTCACTTTAGTCACTAATTTTATGTTTAACCCTAACCTGTGAGGAAATTTTTTCTTGTTAAAATTTTTCTTTAAGAAATTAGCTTGTTTTTATCTGAAGTGTGCTGTATCATTTTGTATAAATGGCAGAGGTCCCCTATTAGACTCGAGGGCAGCTTTCTTGTTTTAAATACTGCATTTGAATCAATGAATCCATTTTCTCCATATGAGTTAGTTTGTCCTTATTTTCTCTAAGAGGAGGGATAGGTACCCGTACACATCTTTATTTATTAATAGCAATCTGGATGGAAGTAGTACGGGCAGCCCTTACTTCCCAATTATTCATTTTGATTGTCAGAGTTTTTTTCCCTCTATTGAACTGTAGAAGTTATTTATTTCATGCTATTACCATGGTGATTTACAAACTGAAACCGTGTGTGTAATTGGAGAACAGGAGGGGACTGGCTAGGGTAGGGGTGCATCTGGTGCCCTTTCTCACTCTGTACCTGTCCCCACGGCCTCTGGGGAAAGTATGTACTAAAGAAGAAACTATTGTAAAATGTAGAACCGTTGGGCAATCACATCTATCATTTAGGAAGCAACTGTAATATGACATCACTAGTTGCTGACAATTTCCTCCTCCCTCTGATTATCCACGTGCCTGTTTGTTCCTTTCTCTGTCGGAGTTTGCCTCCATCTTGCGCTCAGGAGAGTAGCGAAGAGACAGGCTGTGGATGGAAGGAAATCAACTTATCCATTTTTGAATCTTTTTTGAGACAGGGTCTCTCTATGGAACCCTGGCTGGCCTGAAATTCTCTAACTAGAACTTGCTGTCCTTGAACTCACGGAGATCTGCCTGTCTCTGATTCTAAAGTGCCCGGGATTAAAGGCGTGTGCTATGATGTACTCAGCTCAACTTATTTGTGAAGTAAATGTTCACACCTCTTTTTTAATGCTTGATTGTCTACTTTCTTAAAGAGAAGCAGGTAGTGTACACATACTAAATACCTCATGAAATTCCCAGAGCTAAGAACTAAAAAATACATTTCTAATGTATGTCTGGGTCTCAACATCTTTGGAAAGCACCTTTTCAGTCCCTGCAAGTTCTCATTCTCATCTGTACATCTCAAATGAGCGCAGTCTCCCTTTGCATGAACTGTAGTTACTGAGAATGTCATCTCTAAGGCATCTCTCACTGGTCCTTAGACTCTGGCTTGCACGTAATAAAAGTCATTTTTCTGGAAGAAATATTGAGGCTCAAAGGCCCCCATTTGAACTTTAATTTTTTTATTTATTACAATTTATTCATTTTGTATCCCATCTGTAGCCCCCTCTATCATCCCTTCCTAATCCCATCCCACTTCTCTCTTCTGCCATGCCCTTTCCCCAGCCTACTGATAGCAGAGGTCCTCCTCCCCTTCCAGCTGACCCTAGCCTATCAGATCTCATCAGGACTATCTGCATTGGCTTCCTCTGTGGCCTGGTAAGGCTGCTTCCCCCTCAGGGGGAGGTGATCAAAGAGTCAGTCATTGAGTTCATGTCAGAGATAGCCCCTGTTCCCTTTACTAGGGAGCCCATTTGGAGACTGAGCTGCCATGGCTACATCTGTGCAAGTGTTCTAGGTTATCTCTATGCATGTCCTTGGTTGGAGTATCAGTCTCAGAAAAGACCCCTTTGCCCAGCAGGATATTAAAGCAGAAGTTGAGACTCATAGCCCAACTTTGGGTAGAGTGCAGGGAATCTTTTTTTTTTTTTAATTTTTATTTTAGTTTTATTAGTTACAGTTTATTCACTTTGTATCCCTCTTATAGCCCCTTCCCCATCCCCTCCCAACCTCACCCTTCCTCCCTCTTCTTCAACTATGCCTGACCCCAGTTCAATGATAGGGGAGGTCAGCCTCCCCTTCCATCTGACCCTAGTCTATCAGGTTTTATCAGGACTGACTTCATTGTCTTCCTCTGTGGCCTGGAAAGGCTGTTTCTCCCTCAGGGGAAGGTGATCAAAGAGTCAGCCTATTAGTTCATGTTAAAGACAGTCCCTGTTCTTATTACTGGGGAACCCTCTTGGACACTGATCTACCATGGGCTACATCTGTTCAGGGATTCTAAGTTATCTCTACACATGGTCCTTGGTTGGAGTATCAGTCTCACAAAAGACCTCTGTGCCCAGATTTTTTTAGTTCTGTTGCTCTCCTTGCGAGCTCCTGTCCCCGCCAGGTCTTTCTATCTCCCCCTTCTTTCATAAGATTCCCTGCACTCTGCCCAAGTTTGGTTATGAGTCTCAGCATGTTTTGATAACCTGCTGGGTAGAGTCTTTCAGAGGCCCTCTGTGATAGGCTCCTGTCCTGTTCCCTATTTTCTTCTTCTTCCGATATCCATCCCGTTTGTCTTTCTGAATAAAGATTGAGCATCTTACCCAGGGTCCTCCTTCTTTATTAGCTTCCTTAGGTTTACAGATTTTAGTATATTTATCCTATGTTATAGGTTTAGTATCCACATAAAAGTGAGTATATACCATGTGTATCTTTCTGCTTCTGGGATACCTCACTCAGGATGATCTTTTCTAGATCCCACCATTTGCCTGAAAATTTCATGATTTCTTTGTTTTCAATTGAGTGCAGGGAATCTTATGAAAGAAGAGGTAGATAGAAAGACCTAGAGGGGAAAGGAGCTCCACAAGAAGAGCAACAGAACCATTTGAACTTTTATATACTTGAGAACGGGAGAGTGGAGAGAGGAGGAAGAAGAGGAGAAGGGGAAAAAAGAGAGAGTGAGGAAAAAAGAGAGACAGACACAGAGATAGACAGAGACAGACACACACACAGAGAATTTCATTTTGGAGTAGAGGCAGGCAGGCAGGCTCTGGTGTCTGGTCCTTCAACTGCACAGACCACTGGGTGAGGAGGATCAGTATGGGCTGGAACCTCTACAGCAAAGGGAGCCGAGCTTTCATTTGATGAAGTAAGACTTGCTTAGCCAAAGAGTAAAAAGGTTTTACAGGCAGAACATGGAATGCAAAGCAAGGGGGCAGGGTGTAGGTGGGAGGGGAGCAAGTAGCCATATTTACTTGAGAAACAAAAGAATATTTTCATCTAAGGAAGGGAATACTGATGTGGATGCTAAGGCCAGATCTATAGATTTGGAAGGCTTGTCAGCCAAATGCAGAGGAGGGGACTTTAGCTGGAAAGCTTCTCCAGGTTGCCCCTGGCCTACAGTCAGATCTGTGACTAAGCTGTGTCAGTCCAGCCCAGCCTGGAATGGATGGGAGTGGGTGGGCCGAGGAACATGATTAGCTTATGTTTCAGTTAGAGTCGTGGCAAGAAGCAGATGGCACTGCTTAAGGACTGAGTTAAACAGAATTATCCCCAAGGACCATGCCCATGGTGGGGACAGGAGGAGAAAATGAACAAAAGATGGGAAGGCAGCCACCGACCCACAAAGTATGAAGTTGTTATTGCCCTCGGCTCACGATCAGAAACTAACCTCAGTGTGAAGCCTCCGCGAAGGAAACGTGGAGGCTGTAGTGAAGAGCAGTTACCCTCTTGAGGCGAAGAGAAGTATCGAGAATCGGAGAGGAAGAGGAGCAAGATAGACTCAGCAGTACTGTGTGTGTGTGTGTGTGTGTGTGTGTGTGTGTGTGTGTGTGTGTAGTGTGGTGTGGGTTGTGTGTCTGGTGTGTATGTATGTGGTTTTCGTGTGTGTGTATGTGTGTGTGGTGTGTGTGTACAGTGTGTGTATGTGTGGTTTGTGGTGTGTTTGTGTGTGTAGGGAGGAGAGAGAAAGAAGAGTATCTAATCAACATAAGAATTTTCTTTGCTTTAAAAATTATTCTTATTATCATTATTGTATGTGTGTTTTCCTGTGGGTATGTTCTGCATCAGAGGACAACTTAGTGCTGTCACTTGTCTCTTTTCGTCTCTCCAAGGATCAAACTCATGTTCTCCGGCTTGCATAGTAAGCACCTTACCACTGAGCCATCTTGTCAGTCCATGATTTTTTTTTTAATCTAGACAAATGAATATATCATTGTTGCTTCATAACTAAAGCTTTGTTCTCCTGTGTTGGCTTGTATGGAGAAGGTACTATTTGGAATTAGTGGCATATCTAGAGGAAAAAAAAATCAGGTATGGCTGAGTTTAAGGCTCAGAAGAAAATCAGGATCAAAGAAGGAAGACATCACCTTCATTGTTGAGGCGATGAGTATAGGTGAACCTATCTGGTGGGGAAGAACAGTAGAAGAAAAAGGTGTTTGGGGAAGGTTATTCTGAAGAGGCAGCTGGAGTTGAGGTCTTGTGAAGAGACAAAAAATAACACTGGAGAGGAGGAAGAGGCAGTGTAGGGAAGGGTGGTATAGAATATGGCAAACACGCTTCAAAAGGGGATGGCCCAGGGGACCAGTATTGTGCAAGGACAAGGAAAAAAAATGAAAGACCTTCCTATTAATTTCGATATTATAGAAGTAATTGGTAGGTAAAAAAACAAAACAAAACAAAACCATCTTAATACAGGGGTTAAACTACTGCCCAAGAGTCAAATCTGGACTGCTCCTTTTTTATGTGTACCTAACTGGTATTTAGTTATTGTTATATTTTTAGATGGTTGAAAAATAAACAAAGGTAAGTTATAACTTGTCACCTATAAAAAATTACATTAGACGTCAACCAATGACCATAGAGATTTAAGTATAGCCAATGTCAGCTATTCATGTTTGTCTTTGGGCTACAGTGCTTAGCTTAGCTGTTCCAAGGGACACCCTGTGTCTGCTGGAAAGGCCCCAGAACTTCATAGAAGCAGCTTACTGCTCCTTTGTTGGTGAAATAGTACGGCATATGCAGTTATAGTGTTAGGAATGGACATTAAAGAATTCAAGGAGCCAGGAGAGGAGCCATCTTTATCTTCTAGAAAGTTGTTTGAAACTGATGCAGAGTTTTTTCCCTATTTATTTTTTTATTAATAGAAAAAGACTCTTATTTGGAATTGGTTAAGGTCAAATCTTACTACATTTATTGTGTGTGTGTGTGTGTGTGTGTGTGTGTGTGTATACATATCTATGTCAGACCACATGTACGGAGTCAGAAAATAACTCTTGAGAATTGGTTCTCTCCTTCCACCATGAGGATCCTGGGATCTACTCAGACAGTCAGGGTTGGCCACAATTGCCTTCACTCTCTGAGTCATATCACTGGCTCCAACATCAAGATATTTTAAACATTATCAGAAAGAAGGAGAGAGAGGGAGGAAGAAGAGAGGGAGGGAGGGAAGGAGAGAGAGACAGAGAGAGAGAGAAAGAGAGAAAGAAAGAGAAAGAGAGAGAAAGAACAATAATTCAATGGCAAGGAAAAGGCAAAGCCACTACTCAAGACAGAAAGATGATACATTTATGGAGTTTGAAACTGAAAGTGAAATATTTGAGACTGGAGAAAATGGGAGAGGAAATTGAACAGAAACATGGACAGCAGGAATCCGAAGTGAGACAAGCTAAACTTGTGTCCTTTCCTCCAATAGCATTTGGCAGGATAATCTCTGGAGAGGAGACACAGACAGCAACATCAGCCCGGGTTTGGAGTTTTGGGGTAAAACGTGAGGCAGGCTAAGTTAAGAGGAATGCTGGATGGGGAAGGCTGTTAGCAAAGACAGTCTTAGGTTTCCCCAGGATGTTTTTTTCTTTTCTTTTTCTTTTTTCTTTTTTTTTGTCTAGGATGGTGTGATATCTTGAATCTGAGATGCCTGTTCCCTGCACTTTGCATGGATGCTTATTCACCAGGTGGCATCCCTATTGGGGAGGCTGAATTATTTTTAGGATGTAAAACCTTTCTGGTAGAAGTAGGTCACTTGGGGTAGATCTTTGAGCATTACACCTGTCCATGGGCCCTATCCCACTGTCCACTCTCTTGTTCATCATGATGCGACCAGACTCTACCACAGGTTCCTCCATTTTGCCTTCTCCACACTGGCAGACTGACACCCACTGAGACGGTGATCCCAAATAGTTGTCTCCTTCCTTGTGTTGTTTCTGCCCTGAAATCTGCCACAGTGACCCAGAAAAACTAGCATACAGGGATTGCATAATGTTACCTGGAAGATCATAAAATTCTTATTGGATGATTGTGCCTTGTGGACAGCTGGGGTTGTCAAAAGAGAAAGATGAAAGTGAGAGGACAATGATATTCAGGGATTGGAGTCCTTACTGTGCTGAGTGGGGAAGAAAGAAAGAAACAAAGAAAGAAGGAAGGAAGGAAGGAAGGAAGATGGAAGGAAGGAAGGAAGGAAAGAAAGTAAGAAAGAAAGAGAAATAAAAAGAGAAAGGAAGAGAGAAAGGAAGAAAGAGATAAAGAAAGCAGTAAAGAAGGAAAGAGAGAGAGAGACAGTGGAGAGAGAGGAAAGTGAGGGGTAAGGAGCAAGAGAGAGAGAAAGAGAGAGAAAATAGGCAGTTGAAATAAGAGAAGTGTTTGGACCTCATTGTTTTAAAGGTTATGCCTTGAGAGACAGCCAGAACATCTATAACAAACAAACAAACAACGTAAGAAAATTAGGCTTAATTAAGAAAATCATTTGCTTGCAGTTCTATAGGATATGTGTCCAAGATTAAGGTGCTTTTGGTACTGGTTTCTCCCAGGCTTCGCCCCAGGCTTGCAGGTGGCTGAATCCCTTTGTCCCTACTTGGGTTTCCTTTCTGTGTATCCCTGTCACTTCTCTATATGTCATATTGGATTTGGGCTCCATCTTTGTGACTTCATTTAACCACAGGCATCTTTTTAAAAACCTTAAGGTTTTTTTTTTTTTAATATAATAATCACTTGTGGGCTTCAGCATATAAACTGTGGTGAGGGAAACACACATTTAGTTTACAACACATAAGCACAGTATAGACAGAAATGAACGAGTGGCTGAAGTAAAGTGTAGCAGATATTGTTGGAGTTAAGACTAACAATGTTTAGCAATATACTTTAGCAATCCCAGTTGGACACTGCAACCAGCTCGGAGCCACGTATGTCTACGTATGCAGATGAATCAACATGAGACAAGGCCAGAGAACCTTAGTTTCATTTAGCAAATGCCCTGTTCCTCTTTTGAGTCAGGGTCTTCCATTGGCCTGGAATTTACCAAGTCGGCTGGGCTGAGTGGCTTCCCCTGCCTTCACCTCTCCAACACTAGTATTTAAAACCTGCATTACCATACCAACACACTGTTACTGTCATTTTTGTTGTTTTGCATGGGCTCTGGGTATTAGATTCTGGTCCTCATCTTACAGGATGAATATTTACCAACTGAACCTTCTAGGCTTCGTAAGTTTCTTTTGCAAAGTATTTTGTCACAGCAACAAGAAAGCAACTAGTGCAAGAGCCCATACCATGTTCTATTTTCTTTTATGCTTGGGAGTCAGGCTGCTCATTGGAAGATGAGAAGCTTGTTAAAAATTACCTGTTCCCACTTAAAGTTCTTACGTGTCCATGACCTTGGCTTTCTAAGACTCCTAGAAATGTTCAGGGAGCTTTTCCTGAAGGAGGCAGAGTCTCTAAATATGGTGCCATGAAAAACAATAAATTCTCACCCATTGGAAGCAATTCTGATACCAGGCTTCAGTGCATGAGTGTGTCTGGCTATGGCAAAAAGTACAGTGCATGTTTCAAAATGATGCTAATTACATTCATATCTGTATCATAAACGAGGAAGCAATTGGGTGCATTGTAATCAGGTACAATTATTATCAAAATTAAAGATGATTAGAAACCACCAAAAATTATCACAAATCAATGAAAATGATTTTTTTTTCAAAAGGGAAAAATTGAGGCACAGGGAATGCTGATTACCCATAAAAATGAAAGGAAAAACTCATTATGAAACATTAAGAATCTTGAAACTCCAAAGAATCTTTGAAGAGATAAGGTCTGAAGCTTGCATTACTAGATTTGAAGGCAGAGATTTGCATGAGGAGAACAAGTCCAGAGCCAGGTTCTAGGAATGTGGTTCACGTTAGCAGCTAGCGTATTTTTTTAGCTCCAATGATATCTAGTATTGAGCACTTTTGATTTCAAGTGAAAACTCGTCCCTGAGACCAAGAATGTGTATGCTTTAAGGGCCTTGAAAAAAAGAGGTCAAAGAAAATAAAACAAAAAATAAAGAGGGAGACATCATCCAAGGGTACATGAAGAACCGAGCGGATGGTTAATTATGTACTGTCTTAGCTGAGGAAGTGCATTTGTTTGTCTGCAAAGGTTACTCTCTATGATAGAGGTAGGCCTTACACCATCAGTGGAAGGCTTTCATGGGGAAAATCCTGGCTGCACTCCTGTCTCCAAAAGGTAGGTACTCTTGGGACAGGAAGGCTACACTGATTCCTTTCCTAGTCTCCACTCTGCTTTGCAGATCTTGGACACACAAACACACACAAACACACACACATACACTTCTCTCTTTGTCTCTCTCCCTCCACCCCCTTTCTTTCAAGCTGAGACTCTCTAACCAGGTTGGTCTTGAACTCAGAGATTCTCATGTCTCTGCTTTCCAAGTGCTGGGATTAAAGGTATGTGCCAACATCGCCTGGTGACTTTTAAAAACAATTAATAACAGGGTTTTACTCCAAATACCAGGCTATTTTCGAATTCACTATATCCCAGTCTAGTCCTAGAACTCACTGCAATCCTCCTGCTTCAGTATGCCAAGTGCCGGGATTCCAGGCACAATTCACCACAACGGCCATAGCAAAATACATTTCTATCCATCATTAACTTTCCTTGTTCTCTCTGGATATTATCTCTGCCGAGTTTTCTTCCTCTTTTAAAATCTGGGATTCTCCTGGGGCTGTGACGCACAGCCGCAGAGAGCTGCCTCTTCCCTCCAGTTCGTGGAATGTGAAGGGCTGAGGATTACTTGCCTTCTGTACTATACTCACTGTTTCCTGACTTATGCAAAACGTGCTGTTGTGTTGAAAGTTTTAACAGCACTATCACCCCTTTCCACTAAATTATTCCAGGCTTTAACTGTTAGAAAGCACTGGATGATTTAGAATAAACGGAGCAAGTACTGGGGAGACATAAGAACCTCGTCACTGAAGGCTGGGTTTTGAGAGTCTCAGCACTTTCTTTTCTTTTTTTTTTTTTTTTAATTTTTTTTTATTTTATTTTTCTTTTTAGTTACATTTTGTTAACTCTGTGTCCCAGCTGTATCCCGCTCCCTCATTCCCTCCCCAACCCCACACTCCCTCCCTGGTCTCCTCCCTGCCCCTTTCCAAGTCCCCTGATAGGGGAGGACCTCCTCCCCTTTCATCTGACCCTGTTTTATCAGGTATCTTCAGGGCTGGCTGCAAAGTCCTCCTCTGTGGCCTAACAGACTGCTCCTCCCCTGGGGTGGGGGTCAAACAGCCTGCCCTTGAGATCCTGTTAGAAATAGTCCGTGTTCCCCTTACTTTGGAAAACTACTTGGTTACTGAGCTACCACAGGCCACATCCGAGCAGAAATTCTAGGTTATATCCATAGATGGTCCTTGGTTGAGTGTCAGTCTCAGAAAAGACCCTGTGCCCAGATATATTTGGTCCTTGTAGAGCTCCTATCCTTTCCATATCATACTAACTTCCCTTCTTTCATATGATTCCCTGCACTCTGCGGAGGGTTTGGTTATGAGTCTTAGTGTCTGCTTTGAAACACTGCTAGGTAGAGTCTTTCAGATGCCTTTTGAACCACATGATCATCTCCTTAGATGCTGAAAAAGCATTTGACAAAGTCCAACACCCATTTATGTTTAAAGTCTTGGAGAGATCAGGGATACAAGGCACATACCTAAAGATAGTAAAGGCAATATACAGCAAGCCTATAGCCAACATCAAACTCAATGGAGAGAAACTGAAATCAGGGACAAGACAAGGCTGCCCACTCTCTCCATATCTCTTTAACATTGTACTTGAAGTCCTAGCCAGAGCAATAAGACAACTAAAGGAGATCAAGGGGATACAAATCGGAAAGGAAGAGGTCAAAGTGTCACTATTCGCAGATGATATGATAGTATACATGAGCGACCCCAAAGATTCAACCAGAGAACTTCTTCAGCTGATAAACACCTTCAGCAAAGTGGCAGGATACAAAATCAACTCAAAAAAATCAGAAGCCCTCTTGTATACCAAAGACAAAAAGGCTGAGAAAGAAATTAGGGAAACAACACCCTTCACAATAGCCACTAATAACATAAAGTACCTCAGCACTTTATTTTCAAACAGCCTTCCATCTTCTTCAATTTTTCCCCCAGCCTTCTCCACTCAGTTTAGACTCAACTCTTTTCAGACTAGTGGAAAGAAGGCAGATAATAACTCCACACCAGGCATTATTCAAAATGAAGTTTTATACACTGTGCTTGGGATTTGTTCTTTGAATTTGGATCACCATTCATGTTCTGGAGAGAAACTCTTACCATTGCTGATTTAGGGTGAATATTTCAAAGCACATATTTTTGATGGACCAAATCCCTAGGTTTCTTTTTTTTTTTTTTTCACCAGAAAGGATTGCCTGCCTCTCCTACAGGGACACAATGTTCCCATTGTGCCTTTCAGAAATAGCTAACTACATATGTATTTTACTTTTCAGTCACAGAACCCAAGTATGTGAAAAAGCAAGCATCTTCAGAGGTGTGAATGTCAGTTCAGCAGGGGAGCACATAAGACTGAGATCAGTTCTTTCCCGGGGATTATCTTTCCTTGATGACTAATGGACACTTTTTGGTCATTTAGAAATCAAAGTGTTGTGTGCACAGACACGATCTGTGTCTATGTTGCCAGTACAGTCAGAGTTCATTTCCGGCGCTCGCTTCTTTTGTCAAGAAGGGATTTCTGGCATTTATTTGAAAATGCAGTACTTTCTTTACTCACGACACATCAAGCAAACACTACATCCTCCCTCGCAGAGCGTCCATCAAACAGCTGTAGTCAAAAAGGAGAAAAGAGGAGGGGGAAGCGAGATACCTCCCACACACTCAGCAGTCTACTAAGACTAGGCTCGTGATGCCTCGGACAGAATTGGCTAATCTAAACAGCCATGAGGGTGATACTTACCCCATTTCCACTAATAACTGAGGATAATTTATTTTCTTAAAACTTTGTGGTTTAATAGAATATGTCCCGGTTTATTTATTGAGCATAATAAATGGAGCTCTTGCTATACATATTGTGAATAATTACATTAAAAAATGCCTGACCTGGAAGAAGACACAGCATATAAATGATCTTGGAAATTACCTGGAGGCAGTGTGCTTCAGTTTCTAATAACTCCTTATTTATTTATACCAAAACATCAATGAAAAAGTAGTCTATAATATGACGGCTAATTAGGTGAATACAAATTAGACTTATGACATTTAGGAACTTGCATAGCTCTGATACCGTAATTACTGGCTATGGGTAGTATATGCTGAGTTCTTTGAAAGTTGAAGCAACACCACACCAACGTGGGCTTTCCTGCTAGCACCTTCTCTACTGCTGCTCACTTGGGATGATTTCATGTTCACTATCGGGGCTATGATGACGTCCACTTTTATGACACCATGACTAAGTGTAAACTTATTTCTAAGCATCGTCTCCATGTGTGGCTGCACACCAAGCCTTCTTCAGATATTCTCGTTCTAGCCCATGGATTGCCAGACATGCCATGAGCTGTTTCTTCTTGTCGTTTTACTTCTAAAGTTCTGGAGTAGTTGCAATAATCTTACTCCATGCACCTCCAAGTAGGTGCATGGAGTAAGATTATTGACTTCCTAGAACAAAGGGACTTATCCCAAGTTGTATGACAGTCCAAGAATCTAAGATGACAAATATTGGAGAAATGGCATATATTATAAAACATAAGTTTGTTAGAATTCAATGATCACAGACACTTTAATATTATTATATACAATAATATTTGCTTAGTAGAGTTGGCATTATGTAAAAGTATGTTATGTCAGTCACATGTTCTGTTATGGTCACTGATGTTTCTCTTGGTAGAAAATAAGTGGCAGGATGATATGAAGTCTTATTGTGGGACGACAGTGAGTCAGTGCTCTGAGTTTGCCGAATACATCAGCTCAGGTAATGCCTTCAACACTGGTATACAGGGAGGAGATGCCGTTTGCTCAGAGTGGAGGGGAAGGAATTCCTCAGGTCTGTCCTGTGAAAGCTCTAGTGTTATGCTGTACCTCTGCAAAGATTATGAAGTTGCGTGGCAGCCATAAGAAAAATGAATGCTGCCATCTCCATTTTAGAATAATACCAGCAGTGGTGATTAGAAGAGGAACACAGCTAACTGGTTGAACATACGGAATTTGCTTCTTCTTATGGATATGTTTCAGCTCATGGCTTCCCAAAATAACTATATTAGGAAATTTATCTACTAATTTCTTTAAAAAGCAAATACGGTAATGGTACACATATATACATGCCAGGTTGCTTGGCTCTTAATGCTCCAAATATACAGACTTTCACTATCCACCCCTACTTCCAGTGCAGAATTATTCCATCCCTGTTTTGATTTATCTGAAATTATGTAGATGCCTCGGGTGACTCAGCCTCGTTTCTCCTGTGTTCCTCAGGAACTTGCTTTACATAAAAAGTATCGCTCATTTCCAGTCATGTTCTTTCCATTCCATAATCTCACAGTTGTTAGATAAAACAAGTGTAGCATTTGATTTAAGTTATGATGGTATAAAATACAAGTATATATTTATTACTGTATGATTTAATTTGCCTCAAACCTAGATACATGTTATCAATGTGACTTGTTTTAAACTTTTATTGCCTTTCTTTTCTTTTCCTTTCTTTGTTTGTTTCTCTTTCTTTCTTTTCTTTCTTTCTTTCTTTCTTTCTTTCTTTCTTTCTTTCTTTCTTTCTTTCTTTCTTTCTTTCTTTCTTCATTGTGTGGATATATGCCACTTGTATGTTCATGTCAGAGGACAACTTGTGAAAATTGGTCCTCTCCCCACATTGCATAGGTTTTAGAGATCAAGTTAGGTTTACAGGCTATCTTGTTTGCCCTCTATCTTTTCTTAAGACCTGTCTCTATTGATTAACTGATGACTTATTGACTTGAAGTAATGGTATTTATTGTTAATTATGTAAGACTTTAATGCGGATGTTCTAGAAGAAAGATAACTGATCATTGACGTGTGGGTCTGATAAGGCCTGTTACTAGTTAGTGATTAAGATGGTCATAAAAAGAATAAACTATAATTTAAATTAGAATCAGATTAAGCTATATTATGAATAAATGATAACATCTTCAAAGAGCAAATCACATCATAAATTAACTTAAACATGACCAGTGGTTTTCACTTTCCTTAGCCATACAAAATCTGTATCCAGAATTCATTCGCTCAATGACAGCTTAATTGTGAGCATTCTAACTATGTAAGTGCTGTTCCACACCATCCCCCAATGTATCTTATGAGACCACATCATCCAGAAACCATTACCCAGATCCAACTATACTGGGTCCCAATCCCAAGTGTTAAGTTAGTATAATTTTTTAACACATTTCATTGATACTACCTTTTTTTTTTTTTTAATCAAGTGAAGGTATGTGATTTGTTTCCTCACTAAATTCACAACTCCCCAGGAAGAGACGAAGTTTATACTTTAAAAAAAAAATTCTCTATAGTATATCTTATGTTATGTGGGCTAATCTTCCAGGAATTCTTTGTTGGTTAACATATGTAGTATTAAAAATAATGGAATTAGTTACAAGTACTGCTAGAAGAACAACCACCTTGGAGTGACTAAATACGAAGTTAACCATCATTTAAAACCCCAAACCAAAGAATACCCTCCCTTCCACTATGCTCAATTGCCATACAGCTTTCAAAAATATTTGCTCTACTTTGTTTTGCCATCAGCAGTAAGCATGATTCCAGTTCTTCCACAGCTCCAGTACTACTGGTTTTGTAGATCTTAGTTCTTGCTATTGTATACCTTCACTTAATTTGTAACTTTCTTTCCTGGACCATTTTTACTCTGTATCAATATTACATTGTTTGAATTACTGTAGCTTCATTGGAAAACTTATGAATTTTGTTTTGCATTTGTTTTTTTTTCTTTAGGAATGTTTTAGTTATTCTTCATAATTTAGAAATGTTTTTAAAGTTTTAAATTTTATGATTTTGGGGGAAGCTTACATTGACGTTATAACTTAATTTAGAGATAATTGCTGAGGAGTCTTATGAAACAAGAACATGGTGTATAGTTCTCTCTGGGTATAATTTAATTTCTCTTAAATATTTCATAGTGTTTGTGTAAGTGTATTACTTTTAAAATTAGATTTATTACTGTGTTTTGTGTTTCATGTTGTGATTACAAATGTATCGTTTCTAAAGTTTATTCTCCACATATTTGTTGATACCACTTTACAAATATTTTATTTATATTCTCATTTATATTTAAAATAACTTTAAAAATTTGATGTCTTTATTTTATCCAGGAGAAAACTAAAGTGGAGAGAATTGAACGCACTTGTGCAGCACTCATACTCAGGGCCAAAACTCTGGCTCTACGTAACAAGTCTGCAGAATCGATTATTCTGTAGTGGAGCTATGGAGTTGGGGTACACCAGGAAGAAGTTGATCATGAATATCTACATCACATATTCAATTCTATTATTGTTGGTTATGGTGATCTTGATAAAGAAATTTAAGCCCAGGAAGGAGAAATCATGCAAGCCTCCAGAACTTATAAATGGTAGAAGAGTTGCTGCAACTCAAGATTTCATGAGAAAAAAATTTGGTTTATATGCACATACACTATGCACACACATTGTTGCATACACATGCACACACATACATGAATATACATGTATAAATGTACACACATATATGTATATATATACATATATACAACAATATACACATATGCACACACACATACACATACAAATACGTATAATGTTTTCACTGAATCTGTATGTTTTTAAGAAAAATGTGCTTTGATTTGGATAGAAATGTTTGTCTTTAGATTTGAGAGCTAATTATATCAGTTGAAATATTTATTCTGCTCTTTATTACCCATTCTTCTGGGTCACGGTATTCTCCTGACCTTTCTACCAGGCATTTTTAACTCAATCAGTTTATTAGTCTGGGTTATTCTTCACTCCCTATTTTCCAGTGTATGAGTGGTCTCTTTAGCAGTGTCTAATCACGTAAAGTATAGTCATTTATACTTTTTTTTTTAAATTAAGGTGTTTGAAGCTTGAAATTGAAGACTGGTTTATTGGTGGTAATTATTTATTATTTCACAATTGGAATTCTGGTCTTTGGCAGCACCATTAGTCCATACAAGGTTAAATCATTATTGATGAGTTTTTAACTAAATTGTTCAGTGTTTTTAGTTAAAGCAATTTTGAACACCAAACTCACTCTGACTTCATTAGGCTTCAGAGAGAAAATGCTGCATTATCTTACTACATTTTATATTTTCATGAATTACAACAAATACTTTTCTACCAATTTTGTTATTATCAGTGAGAGAAATGGTACCAGTAACTAAACTCCTATTGAAAGAAGAAACCTTGCTGGCTGGTGGTGCCTCACGCCTTTAGTTCTATTAGTTAAGGAGGCAGAGGCAGGGAGATCTCTGTGAGTTCGAGGCAAGCCTGGTCAACAAAGTGAGTCTAGGACAGCAAAGGATACACAGAGAAACCTCTCTTAAAACAAAACAAAACAAAGCAAAAAACAAAACCAAAAAAATAAAAAAGCTCATATTTGTCTTTGTTTAACTACTTTCTTGGTAAGTAATAAACAAAATGAATGAATGAATGAAGTGAGTTGCTGTTAAGGACAGAAGATG
The DNA here is from genome assembly GCF_907164565.1 of Psammomys obesus. NCBI lineage: Eukaryota > Metazoa > Chordata > Mammalia > Rodentia > Muridae > Psammomys > Psammomys obesus. Next base: position 37,880,555 of record NW_026591086.1, read on the forward strand.
GAAACGTTACTCAGATTATTAAGTTCACCACAATATAGAGCCCAGCGACAGAGACTCTACTGGACATCTTAGCACACTGCGGACTCTCGGTTGTTGCATTGCTATGGGCATTGCCATCTTTGAAGGCAGCCATGATGGTATCCCCATCTTTGAAGGCAGCCATGATGCTCTTTTCAGATACTCAGTGAAGATTAGGACAACCTAGGGCTGTTCTATGTCTTCTACTGAACTTGTAAGCCCTCAGTACTGGGAAGTGGTGAAAATTGGCATTGACAATGAACAACAAGGTTTACTAAGTCCATAAGAAGAAGACTTATAAGGATGAAGCAGTTCCTAATTCTTCACTGAAGTAAGGCTTCTCTTGGCCTGTGGCCTATAACTTCATCTTTTATTCAGGGTGATTTGGGTGTCTTCAACACAATTTTACCACTATAATTATCATTTCTTGATAAAGACCATGGTGGAAATAGATGTTCTCCAATAAGCTGTTAAGGTTTTTATGTGCAACAATGGAGGGCATATAAATAGCAGTTAATTTGTTTCGATTCTTTCTTAAATCTTTACATTCATTAAGTAATTTTATCTGTATGTGAACATACTAGGGTATAAAAAAAAGGTATTTCTTTTTTCTGATTACTTTTTAAAATTTATTTATTTTTATAAATTACAGTTTATTCAATTTGTATCCCAGCTGTAGCCCCCTCCCTCGTCCCCTCACAATCTCACCTTCCCTACCTCTTCATCACCCCTGCCCCTCCCCCATTCCACTGATAGGGGAGGTCCTCCTCCCCTTTCATCTGATCCTAGTCTATCAGGTCTCATCAGGACTGGCTGCACTGTCTTCATCTGTGGTCAGGTAAGGCTACACTCTACTCAGGGGGAGGTGATCAAAGAGCAGGCCACTGAGTTCATGTCAGAAACAGCCCCTGTTCCCCTTAGTAGGGAAGCACTTAGATGCTGAGCTGCCATAGGCTACATCTGTGCATGGGTTCTAGGTTATCTCCATAAATGGTCCTTGGTTGTAGTATCAGTCTCAGAAAAGACCCCTGTGTCCAGATTTTTTGGTTCTGTTGCTCTCCTAGTGGAGCTCCTGTCCTCTCCAGGTCTTACCATCTCCCCCTTCTTTCATAAGATTCCCTGCACTATGCCCAAAGTTTGGTTATGAGTCTCAGCCTCTGCTTTGATACCATGTGGATAGAGTCTTTCAGAGACCCTCTGTGGTGGGCTCCTGTCCTGTTCCCTGTTTTCCTCCTCTTCCAGTGTCTATCCCGTTTGTCTTTCTGAATGAGAATCGATCATCTCATACAGGGTCCTCCTTCTTGCTTAGTTTCTTTGGGTGTACTGATTTTAGTATGATTATCATATGTTATATGTCCAATATCCACTTATAAGTGAGTATATACCATGTGTGTGTTTCTGCTTCTGGGATACCTCACTCAGGATAAGATATTTCTTGAAATTGTTCATCTATACACAAAGAATGAATAAGGGATCTCAGAATACTTTGGAATAGAGTTCAGTACCCTCCAACCATATAATAATGGCCCCTACTCAGACAGTTTGAAAGATACCCTCCTCATTCATCAGAGAAATGAAGACTGTTTCTTTATGCTAGATCTCTAGTTTTAAAGGTGGAATTAGAGAAAATAATAAAGAGAAACATCTTGGTAGTGAATGGCCAGATAAGCAGTGAGAATTTTTCCAAGGGTGTAAAGCAAGTGTCATAGCTGTTGGAAGTTGGTATTTTATGCTCTTGTGGTCATAATTCTACAGAAGAATGATGCCAAATAAAAGCTACAGAATCACTCACTTTTACAAGGTGAGTGACTGTGGTATGTAAGCGTTTCTGCTGGGTCTATGATTTACACATCTTTCAATCTCAGATAAATACACAGCATCTCTCAGTGTAGCCATGAACTGTCTACTGCTTCCCTGTCAAAATACACTCAGATTCTTCCTGCTGTCCACACTGCTGTCTGCCCATTGAGGAGATGAAAGCTCTGTGTCCTGTCAGTTCTCCTACAATTCTATAGATGAGTTAGAGCAATAGCACATGCAGACAATTTGCAAACGGACATCATGCCATGCCAAAGGCTCTAACAATTATAAAAAGAAGTGAGCTTCTACAGTGCAGAGCAGTTCACTCTGTTCTATAAATGGAAATTGCTTTTAAAGGCTGAGGGGCAATGTGATGACTAAACACCAGAACTATTTGTCTTTATCGATGACACATGCTAAACCAGAATGATTTAAAATCAGCCAGAGAATTATTTTCAAATCTCTAGGCAGCGTTCAAGAACATCACAAAAATAAACACCTAGTTTTTAATGCTGAGTATGGAGAAGGTTGAAGTTCTTCAGAGAATATCTTCCTGTCTTTTACATGTTATGTTTTCACATAACAAATGAAGACCATCATTTGTAATATGATGAAAAAAGATTCAATGTTCTTCCTAGTTGATGTGATTGTGCTTGTCCTCATCTCTTTTAAGCATCATCTAAATAGATCAAGATTTTTAAGACATATTCAAGGAAATACTGTATGGCTGTATTCTTAATCTGTCTCAAAAAATGACCTTAATATGATAAACTCATGGTTTACTTGTAAATATAGCATGGGTCTTTGGCCTTTTTAAACAAAAGATTTATAATAATCTTATGTGTCTGACTGTTTTCCTCTTTTGCATGCAAATGTAACATGTGTGCAGTGAGTGCCTTTGGGGGCCAGACTAGGGCATCAGCTTTCCTGGAATGGTGTTATGGATGGTGTGCTGCCACGTGGGTGCTGGGAACCAAACCCAGACCCTCTGCAAGAGCAGCAAATGCTCATAACTACTGAGCCAATCTTTTCAGCCCTACTGTACTTACTCATTTAGGTAGAAAAAAATCCTGGGATTCCTGAAGGAGGTAGCATAGCCTAGTTCCATGATTCAAACAAACACTCAAACCAACAAAAAGACCCTCAACATCCCTTTGAAAAAAGCAAAAAAAAAAAAAAAACTTTAATTTTTCAAAGGATGTAGAGACCAATAGGATTTTTCCTTAAAATTATCATGTATATGGACATTATATTTAATTAACTTAATACACATAATACCTAACATGGCAAAGCTTTGGGAGATAATAGATTGGGAGATGTAGATTTTAGTTTGTTATAATTATTAGGAAAATGTAATATTAACTTCAATTGGTGGGATTCATTGTGATAACTTGACCGTAGATTAGGTGTTTAAATTTTTTTCATAGATTGTTAAAAATAAAAATAAACAAGATAGATATACATTGTTTGAGTGAAGTTAGTATAAGTTATGCTGTGGTAGCAAAGAGTCCTAGGATACCATTGGCTTTTCGCCACAAATGTTTTTTCTTATTCACATGACATGCGTACCACAGGGTTACTTCAGACCCTGATTCAAGTGTCATCATTCCATGGCTGAGGGCAATGCAGAAATGTTTTGGAGTTTGTCGTTGGCAAATATAGGTGAAAAATGTACATTTGTACTAATTTCTGTTTCTTTTGACCAAGCCTGCTCTCATACTCTGTATGTAGCCAAGAACCGCCATGCCTTTCTGACTGTCCTTCTGTTTCCACCTCACAAGGGCTAGAAAATATTATAGATGCGTACCACCATGGCTCATTCATGGTGGTATGGGTAGGGTCGGGGAATCAAACTCAGACCCTAATGCATACTGAGCAAATACTCTGCTAATTGAGCTATGTCTCCAACCCTCTGCACCAATAATCTCAACCTGTAGAAGAAATATATCACCTCCACCAGAGATTATAGGACAAGAAATAAGTAGGTCCATTCATGCACTCTGATAGAGATCCAGAATTTTTTGGCGAACAACGTTAATGAATACCACAATGTGGATGGGAAAATGACTTAACAGGCAAAGAGTTCAAAGTATGCAAGCCTGATAGCCTGGCTTCTACCCCTGGACTCCATTCAAATGGCCAGATGTAGCGTTGTGTATCAGCAAGTCCTGCATGTCTTCAGTGAGATGGGAGGCCACGAAAGCAGAGCCGGCCTGACGCTTTTGGACCAGCTAGCATGGAGTGTGTGGCGGAGCAGAAGCACAAAGAAACTCCGCTTCAACAAGCAAGGTGGGTGGTAAATCAGGACTCATGAATGCTGTCCTTTACCCACAGATACCTGCATGTGTGCACACACCCAACAAATAGTTCTTAAAAACAAACACCATGACATTCAGCTGCTCTCAAGTAGAAGAAAAACAGTGATCAAGAAATCCACAATAGTAGACATCCAGTTGGACCAGCACCATTTGTTGAAGATGCTATCTTTTTTCCATTGTATGGTTTTGGCATCTTTGTCAAAAATCAGGTGTCTGTAAGTGTGTGGGTTTATTTCTGGGTCTTCTGTTCGATTCCATTGATCCACCATTCTGTTTCTATGCCAGTACCATGCAGTTTTTATAACTGTTGCTCTATAGTACAGCTTGAGATCAGGGATGGAGATACCTCCAGAAGATCTTTTATTGTAGAGGATTGTTTTAGCAATTCTCGGTTTCTTGTTATTCCATACAAAGTTGAGAATTTTTCTTTCCAGGTCTGTAAAGAATTGTGTTGGCAATTTGATGGGAATTGCATTAAATCTGTAGATTGCTTTTGGTAAGATGGCCATTTTTACTATGTTAATCCTGCCAAGCCATGAGCATGGGAGATCTTTCCATCTTCTCATATCTTCCTCTAATTCTTTCTTCAGAGACTTGAACTTTTTTTCATACAAGTCTTTGACTTGCTTGGTTAGGGTTACACCAAGGTACTTTATGTCATGTGTGGCTATTGTGAATGGTGTTGTTTTTCTAATTTCTTTCTCAGCCCTTTTGTCTTTTGTATACAGGAGAGCTACTGATTTTTTTGAGTTAATTTTGTGTCCAGCCACTTTGCTGAAGGTGTTTATCAGCTGTAGGAGTTCCCTGGTAGAGTTTTTGGGGTCACTCATATATACTATCATATCATCTGCAAATAGTGATAATTTGACTTCTTACTTTCCCATCTGTATCCCCTTGATCTCCTTCAACTGGTCCAACTGGATGTCTACATGTAGAAAAATGAAAATAGATCCATATTTATCACCCTGCACAAAACTGAAGTCCAAGTGGATCAAAGACCTCAACATAAAACCAGACACATTAAATCGGCTAGAAAAAAAAAAGTGGGGAATACCCTAGAACTCATTGGTACAGGAGAAAACTTCCTGAACAGAACACCAACACCACAGGCTCTAAGAGCAACAATCAATAAATGGGACCTCATGAAATTGAAAAGCTTCTGTAAAGCAAAGGACACCGTCATCAAAACAAAGCGACTGCCTACAGATTGGGAAAGAATCATCACCAACCCTTTATCTGACAGAGGACTCATATCCAGTATATATAAAGAGCTAAACAAGCTGAAAAGCAGCAAACCAAGTAATCCACTTAAAAAATGGGAAACAGAGCTAAAGAGAGAATTCTCTGTAGAGAAATATCGAATGGCAGAGAAGCACTTAAAGAAATGCTCAACCTCATTAGCCATTAGGGAAATGCAAATGAAAACAACCCTGAGATTTCACCTTACACCCATCAGAATGGCCAAGATGAAAAACTCAAGGGACAACACATGCTGGAGAGGTTGTGGAGAAAGGGGAACCCTCCTCCACTGCTGGCAGGAATGTAAACTTGTACAACCACTCTGGAAATCAATCTGGCGCTTTCTCAGACAACTAGGAATAGTGCTTCCTCAAGATCCAGCCATACCACTCCTAGGCATATGCCCAAAAGAGGGTCAAGTACACAACAAGGACATTTGTTCAACCATGTTTGTAGCAGCTTTATTTGTAATAGCCAGAAGCTGGAAACAGCCCAGATGCCCCTCAACTGAAGAATGGATGCAGAAACTGTGGTACATCTATACAATGATGTATTACTCAGCAATGAAAAATAAGGAAATCATGAAATTTGCTGGTAAATGGTGGGACCTGGAAAGGATCATCCTGAGTGAGTCCCAGAAGCAAAAAGACACGCATGGTATATACTCACTCATATAAACATACAACATAGAATAAACCCACTAAAATCTGTACATCTAAACAAACTAAGCAAACTAAACAAACTAAGCAAAAGAGAGGACCCTAACTAAAATGTTCAATCCCCATCCTGAAAGGCAAAGAGGATGGACATCAGAAGAAAAAGAAAATAGGAAACAACCTAGGAACCTGCTACAGAGGGCCTCTGAAAGCCAGAAGAAAACAGGAAACAACCTTGGAACCTGCCACAGAGGGCCTCTGAAAGCCTCTGCAGTATAGACTGTCAAAGCAGATGCTGAGCCTGATGGCCAACTGATGGGCAGAGTGAATGGTAAGATATGGAAAGGACAGGAACTCCACAAGGAGAGCACCAGAACCAGAAAATTTGAAGACTCCTGTGTTCAAATTTTTTGGTTCTGGTGCTCTCCTTGTGGAGTTCCTGTCCTCTCCAGATCTTACTGTTTCCCACTTCTTACATAAGATTCCATGCTCTCTGCCCAACATTTGGCCGTAAGTCTCAGTGTCTGCTTTGATAGTCTGCAGGGCAGAGCCTTTCAGAGGCCCTCTGTGGCAGGTTCCTAGGTTGTTTCCTGTTTTCTTCTTTTTCTGATGTCCATCTCTTTGCCTTTTGGGATGGGGATTGAGTGTTTTAGTCAGGGTCCTCCCTCTTGATTAGTTTCTTTAGATGTACAGATTTTAGTAGGTTTATCCTATATTATATGTCTATATGAGTGAGTATATACCGTGCATGTCTTTCTGCTTCTGGGACAGCTCACTCAGGATGATCCTTTCCAGGTCCCACCATTTACCTGCAAATTTCATGATTTCCTTATTTTTCATTGCTGAGTAATACTCCATTGTGTAGATATTCCATAGTTTCTGCATCCATTCTTCAGTTGAGGGGCATCTGGGCTGTTTCCAGCTTCTGGCTATTACAAATAAAGCTGCTACAAACATGGTTGAGCAAAAGTCCTTATTGTATACTTGAGAATCTTTTGGATATATGCCTAGGAGTGGTATGGCTGGATCTTGAGGAAGCACTATTCCTAGTTGTCTGAGAAAGCGCCAGATTGCTTTCCAGAGTGGTTGTACAAGTTTATATTACCACCAGCAGTGGAGTAGGGTTCTTCTTTCTCCACAACCTCTCCAGCAAGTGTTGTCCCTTGAGTTTTTCATCTTGGCCATTCTGATGGGTGTAAGGTGAAATCTCAGGGTCGTTTTGATTTGCATTTCCCTAATGGTTAATGAGGTTGAGCATTTCTTTAAATGTTTCTCTGCCATTCGATATTCCTCTACAGAGAATTCACTGGTTAGCTCTGTTCCCCATTTTTTAATTGGATTACTTGGTTTGTTGCTTTTCAGCTTGTTTAGTTCTTTATATACACTGGATATGAGTCCTCTGTCAGATAAAGGGTTGGTGAAGATTCTTTCCCAATCTGTAGGCAGTCATTTTGTTTTGATGACGGTGTCTTTTGCTTTACAGAAGCTTTTCAGTTTCATGAGGTCCCATTTGTTGATTGTTGCTCTTAGAGCCTGTGGTGTTGGTGTTCTGTTCAGGAAGTTTTCTCCCGTGCCAATGAGTTCTAGGCTCTTCCCCACTTTTTCTTCTAACCGATTTAGAGTATCTGGTTTTATGTTGAGGTATTTGATCCACTTGCACTTTAGTTTTGTGCAAGGTGATAAATATGGATATATTTGCATTTTTCTACATGTAGACATCCAGTTGGACCAGCACCATTTGTTGAAGATGCTATCTTTTTTCCATTGTATGGTTTTGGCATCTTTGTCAAAGATCAGGTGTCCATAAGTGTGTGAGTTTATTTCTGGGTCTTCTGTTCGGTTCCATTGATCTACTGTTCTGTTTCTATGCCAGTACCTTGCAGTTTTTATTACTGTTGCTCTATAGTACAGCTTAAGATCAGGGATGGAGATACCTCCAGGAGATCTTTAATTGTAGAGGATTGTTTTAGCAATTCTGGGTTTCTTGTTATTCCATATGAAGCTGAGATTTTTTTTTTCCTGGGGGCATCTGGGGAAAAGCTTCTTTATTGATTTTCCAGGGATGAGAGGCCACCTCTGCCTACTTTTCTGTACTTTTCTTTAATATTCGTTTTTTTCCTTCCTATATCTCCCATTGACTGGAAAGTTCATCACTTACAAGATTCATACATGAATCTTGTAACAGTGTCTGTGACAGTATGCAAAAGGTTTGTGCAAACCCAAACCAGACCAAATTCCTCATGGAGAGAAGTGGGTTTAGAGTTCCACCCTGTTTCTGGAGCTGTTGACAACTGTTATCTTTTGAGAAACAACGGATCAGTTTTCTCTAATAGCCCCTGATAAACTGACCTTGGTACATTAGCAGGACATAGTCCCAAAAGTGTTTGGGCAGAATACATTGGCCTAGATGTGGAAAAAATATACAAAGTTCAGTACGATGGGAACAGGAGTGTAACTGGGAAGAGTTTTGGAGGAAATGTGAACATAATCAAGACTCCTTTAAAGTTCTCAAAGAATAGATTAAAAAATTATTCATGTGGTTAATGACTTCACCCTTTACCAATAAACCATACCCTTAATCTTGTCAGCTAACACATACTTAGGCTTTAGGTTGAGGGTTTGGGGAACTTTTGGGACCATCACTGCCTGCTACAGCTGATGACATACCTTGTACCTAGTTTTAGACACACTGGAATATAAAATACTGAAATAAGCTTCCTATTTACAGAGCTTTGTTACTAGAAGGTTAGTGACTGGTCACACTCATGATATTTCTAGACATACCATTGCTCAAACAAATGTTGCCATTTGAGCTCTTTCCATCAGTGTGCTAAGCTAGATTAAACAGCATGAATGAAGACTGTGGTTGTGGGGTAGGTACACCTGGGGTCCAATTTTCCATTTATTACTTACTTGAGTGAATATCGGTATCTACCTACCCTTGCTTGGGACCTGGTTTCTTTACCTGCAAATGAAGGGACAACAGCATCATCACACATCATAACATCATCACACATCATAACATCATCACACATTGTAAGGGACCAGATGGAACCACAGGGCTCACAGTGAAGAGGCACACAGGACTCAAGAATAGTCACAAATGTTTCGGTGAAGAGGCTTCCATAAAACAAGATTTATCATCATGTGAAATTTAGAAATGGAACTCCAAGTTCAAATAACAGAGCTGTTTCATGTTCTTGGGTATAAGGGAAATAAGAAAAATTTCCTTAACTCTAATTTATCTTTCGTCACATTTCTGAAAGTACAGAACAAAAAAAAAATACATTTTTTTGGCAAAATCTTTGCATTCTAAGTGTCCTCTTAAGGATATGGCTACTGTCAATAAGAAAAAAGTGTGACGCTGTTTCAAGTAATTGGCACTGTAATGTGAATTTGCTTCTCAGAGTCATGTTGATTGAATAAAAGCCATGTGGTCACTTTTCTGTTTGCTTGTTTTGAGTGAAACAGAGAAAGAAAAACATCTATGTGTGTTGTAGCACAAACTACAAGGAGGATGGACCCAACGAGGTGGCCAAAGGCAGCAATGCTTGTAGCAATTCATTTATGAGGGGCCCAGATAATGAATGAAGAAAATGGTGAGTTGGAAAAGTAGAAGCACATATCACCACTACTCATTTTTATCCAAGGATCCTGGCTTGATTCGTTGACCTCATCTGTGTGAGGAACATTAAAAGATACTGAAAAAGACATTAGTTATATTATAATTTGAGGCACAAACTCACTGTATCTTAAAAGAATACTTATGCTTTGGGAATACTGAATTTAAAAGTGTAATCCATTTGGGGTGCTGAGACAGATGTTTTTTGAAGGTAATTTCTTAGCAGGAAAAGAAACCATGCAGCACTCAGGCCCATAAATCCTTATCTATGCAAAAGGAAGCCGAGTGATTGAAGGAGCAAACCCATTGTGGCTTTGTCCTGGGAGAGAGAACAGCAGAATCCAAGGAATGCCACAAAGGGCCATCATGAGAGACTAACACAGGGAAGGGAGTTTAGATTAGGTTAGAACGGGAGCTAAATTCTGAGGATGTGCTCAGAAGGCTCTTTATACATCAAAAGACAATGAGTTTAAAGGATGTTATCTTCACTTTAATTGGAGGAGAGCATGTTGACCTAATTAATGTCTATGATGAAAATCCATGGTAGCGCCTGAAGATAAATCACCAGGGAAAGCAGCAAATGAAGACAACTCGAAAGGTTGCATTGGGTTCTAGGTGAGTGGGCGGCTTGAGCCACACGACCAGATATAGTGGCAGCTTTTGAAAAGATGACCACTATAGTTTGAGCTACAGTTCATGACCTACATCATAAAACGAGTGTTGAAACTGTGCATCATAGAAAGAACTCATTTTGAAGAAAGACACTTAAAACAGAAGAAAGTGGGAAGGAAAGTGCTGTGTAAAAGATGTAGGCTAAAGTTCTAAGCTTCTAAGCAAGCGCTCCCAATTAAAATGCGTAGAGGGAAATTACACTTTAAAGGTTTACAATGAAGTCTTGATCAGATACAGTGTGTGAAAAGCAGTGAAGTTAACTGACGTGTAGAATGCCTGCAATACCCTTTACAAAATGCTGCTTATTATACTAATTCTGAGCAGAAGGGTGACACGAGCACCTTCCTCTAGCAGCACAGACCTAGGGTTTCATTGGTATTCAGGTCCTCTGGATGTGAGGATAACAAGGGGAGAGAAAGGTACATCACCCCCTTAGACTGCAGACTTTGTTGGGGCTTAAAATTTAAGGTGAGCTGTGATCAGTTAGTGAGGTAGCATTTCCTCCCATGTATAACGGTAGATGACATGCATTTCTTGATCATTCATAAAATTAGCATCAATTAACTAGTAAAGGACTAGCCTATTAAACACTTAAAGAGATCATGCATCTTAGGTACTGCCTGAACTTAGAGGATTCAAAGCACGCACATTAAAAAAAAAAAAAAAATGAAGATGCTGTAATGCATTCACTATCTGGAATTCTCCAGTCTGGGAAATGATACTCACAGAAAGCTGTCAACACCTACCTTCACTCCTTTAATAAGTATAGTCAAGAAAGCCAGTTTCTTCTCTCCCTAGTATTATCACAGGGTAAATTTTAATAACAAAAATTTTATAGTTGCATATTGTTTCTGTCTAGAATAACAATGACTGAAATTCCAAATCACTTTTATTCACATGTTTGCTATTATGTATCATCACTATTAAAATCAAACTTGAATGGAAAATGAAAAAATATGAATGGCAAATCATACATAGAAATCAAATTGGTTCAGCACATGAAAATATTCCATTTTCAAACGCCTGGTATGATAAATGAAGTAGATTGAGTAGTGCTATTTTAGGGTTATCATCTCCTCAGCATTTGTGATGAGCCTTCTAGAAGCCATGGGGAACACTCGGTTCTCATTCAAATGCTCCTGAAACTTTTTACTGAGAAGGCTTTCAGAAACTTCTTAAGAAATTAATACTAAAGAAATCCATGTCAGAATTATCATTGTGTTTCGGTAACTCTTATGTCTTGAAGAGTTGAAATTAGAACCTTGACTTTTAAAACTGCACTCATGAACTTCAGAATATCAGTAAGTTTATTTTTGAGAGAAGTAAGCTACTTGGACATTTAAGCAGATCTATAAGCAGATCTATTTCAATGCAAGTAATACATTCATTCAAATATTAGATAAACTCAGTGTATCGGTTCTAGTCTCATACAAATATTTGAAATTACTAAATTGATTAATATGGGTTTGGAGAGATAACACAGTGGTTAAGAGCCCTTGCTGCTCTTGCCAAGGAGTCAGATCCGATTCCCAGCACCCACATAGTGGTCCACAGCTATCTGTAACTCCAATTCCAGGGGACCTGATAACTCCTGACCTTTGCAAGCATGAGGCATGCAAATGGTGTGTGTACATACATGGGACAAAACACTTCTTCATAAAAGAAAAATGAATAAATCTAAAAACCTAATTAGTTAAGAAATGAACTAACTTGTATTTCCTGAGAGTTTGTTCCATAATTATGTACCAGGTGCTTCAATCTTAAGTATCTAAATGTATTACAGATTATAATCCTTGTCAAATGCAGGCCTTTTGACGAATTGGGAAAACAAGCATGAGAGAGAACATTTAATAAAATCTTTTGTGGTAAAGGTCAAATTATAACATCCAGAATGAGTGAGAGTGGGTAGGAAGGCGGTGCTTGATCCGAGTCTTCAAAAGGCTCTAGGAGGGTGTGGCATTCTGGATCCCAGAGAGGAAAACAGGACTTTGCATGTGATAGCGAGGAAAGGAATTAAGGAAAAGTTTGTCTTCTTCATACAGTCACTCACTTAATAACATGCTAATAAGAGCACATTTTCACTGTGATAGTAAATTACATCTTAGTAGTTAACAACAGTTCTCTGTGCATTGCAGTTGACAAGGAGTTGATTATTGTAATTGCCAAAAGAACCTGTACATGATGTTTTAAATCCAAATGCTTTTGAAGAAATAGTTTTGGTTAAGAAACAGTTTTGGTTATGAGCACTTGTGGAAACCTGGTTTTACTTTAGTTTTATCTTTACCTGCACCCAAACTCCTTCCCTCCCAGAGTCACTTAGAAGACTAGGCTATTAGACACACCAAGTTCACTGTACCCATTGTTCTTGAGCCTGTTTAGAACAGCCTGATTCACATGTGTTATATGTAAATACACATGTCACTGATGATAGGATTTCAAAGTCCTTTTTGTCACCTCCCTCTTTCATATTGACTCATTCTTTCAGTCTTGCCTGAACTTAGTGCCTTCATGTTTTTATTGTTGAAAATACTTTTTTGATAGGCACAGGACTCAGTAGGGTCCACACTGCTGCATGAGCAAATGGTCTATCACCATTACAGTTAATGGTCAGGACATGTAAAAATGATTTAAAGAAGTTAAATATTCAAATGGAAGAAAACACAAATTTGCTGAGTCAGGGAGAAAAGAAAGACATCTTCCTGCCTAGTTTTTTCTAGAAACTTGTGCTATAAAGGATATAATTTGTTCAAATCAACATTTTGCATCTAGAGATAGAATTTTGCTTATACTGCCTATAACAAGCCAAATGAGACTTGAAAAAAAAAAGAGCATAAAACTGTCGGTAAATCACAATTAGGCACAATTTGGGAAATTAAGAATTTGAAAATTAAAAGCCATGAATATTCAAAAAGAGAATTTCATACAGTTATATTAAAAAAGAACAGTGCTAACATTATTTCGTAGAGAGAAATAGGCTCGTATTGGTCCAAGAAGGAAACGCCTGTAACTAGTGACTTCTTGCAGCCAACGTTAGAGACGGCCTCTGAAGCTTGAGAGAGTAGTTGTGAAAAACAACATCCTCTGATTATTCATCACAGAAATCTTGGAAGGCTTATATGAAAAACTCATAAAAATTCTGCTTTGTAATTGATCAAATGTGTATGTTTCAAGGGGGATTTGCCCTGACCTCCCGGCTGTGAGCCAATAGCTGGGATTCACAGTGTAATGCAATGAGAGGGCAGCTATTGCTCAAAGTTGATTCTGTTCTCTAAGTCTGGAGCTCTGTTAAATTTTACCATCATGCAGGGTTCTTGCTGTATCCTCCAGTTTGTTTTTACTCTTATCCTGGCCTTTGTCTGTACCGCTAGTGACTATGTTTCATTGCTTCTTTGCCTCTCAGAGTGACTTTGTAACTACCAAATAGAAATTTAGCAGTTCTCATCGCCTCACTCTCTGGTACTCCATTTCACCTTATTTTATGGAGCATACACATCCCTGGCCTGGTTTAGTTCAAGCAGATTTACAGTACCATGACACAGTTAGCAATCAGAAGGAGCCTGAGCCTGTGACTGACTCTGTAGAGCTAAGCTGCCTTGGAAGTTTACACCAGCCTACCTGTTGGGAGGAAAATAAATGTATGCTCTACTTATATCTGTGACTTACTACCTCTTTTGTTCAGTCTATTTAGGTTTGAGTCTCATTAGTAAATATGTTTGTTTGTGGTTGATTCTTCAAAGTTCCAGTCAACTGATAATCAGAAAAATCTAATGGGAACTTAATAACATCAGCATTTCCTACCGTACATAAATAATAAGTTATGAACCTGTATCTCTTTTGTGATTTATTGGAGCTTGATTTCATCTATTTACCTATTTTTGTGAGTGTTTTACCTGCATGCATGTATGCGCACATGCATGCTTAGTGTCTACAGAAGTCAGAGGAGGGTATTTGATTCTCTGGAACTCGAGTTAAAGAGAGTTGTTAGCGAACATGAGTTGGAAACCAAACCCTGTCCTCTGCAAGGGCTACACATGCTCTTAACTACTCATCTACCCATATAGCCTCTGTTAACTTGCCAGTAACTTACAAAGATCATTTGAATAATTTCTGTGGCTGGATTTCTTTTCACATGGACTGATAGTCCACTAATATTTTTTCTTATTTTTCTTAAACCCAAGTGATCTATCTATCTATCTATCTATCTATCTATCTATCTATCTATCTAATATTAGAGACAGAAGACAGTGAAGAAAAAATTAAAACACAAGGTATAAAGTTTTGGATTTTGGTAGGTATACCTTGAGGTAAGCCTTAATGAGCCATTTCGCCATGTAAAACCCATTTGAGTGGGGGAAGCGGTGTGCGAAGACATTGGTGATGGGAAACAGTGAGATTTCAGGTCATGTTTGTGTTAGATCATATCAGACTGTCTCAGTGGCCTGCAGTCGTCTGAGGAGGATGTGACATAGAACTCTTGTAATGACCACCCAGATGGAAGAGTGGCCTTCAACTGATAGCTGTTAAGAAGTGAGACTCAAGACTCACGTTATCAGCTTAGGGCCTCTCCGTATTGGATAACCAATGAGAGGCTCTTCCCTGGAAGAGGCTAATTCTTCCTTTCTCAGAAATTATTAGTTGCTTGTAGTACTTGACTAGGGGTAGAAGCATGTGAAATTTCCCCCTTCTATGTTAGCACATATATTGGTATTGTCATTGTTTAGGTCTTCTTTTGGCCGTCATATTGTTGAATCAATTTGAGAGCGAGGAGAGGAAGTCAGAGAGAAGAAAGGGGAAAAGACCAAAAAATGAATTCCCACAACAAACAGGATGGATGTGACTTAAATGCTTCCTGAGGCAAGTTGTCTCAAGAAAGTCCTTCCAGTCCTTGCCTTGATATCAGCCTCATGGAAAACTGAGTGAAGCTAAGCCTGACTCCTGAAGCACAGACCCTACAAACGATGAATAACTTCATATGTCTTGAAGTTGACAGGACTGTGCTAAAATTTTACACAGTGGTGAAAAACAATGTAGCCATGGTGATATATTTCATGAGAACAAAGACAAAGTAAATAAGACAAAAAATCCCGCACTGACCCAAAATGCTGCCTAGCAAATTCAATTTTGGATCTAGATAACTAGAATTGCTACCCATGCCCTCGCCGTTATTGTCCTAAAGTGTCCGGATAAAAACAATGAAAATATTCACTGAAATTATTGAACTCTACAGCAGAGGTAATAACTTATGGCTCGTCTCCATTCGGATAGCTAATTTTAATGATGAAATCTCTTTGAATTTATTCCTTAAAAAATAGTCATCTGCACAAGCAATTATTTTGACCCCCTTTTTGTTTCTTCTTTTAAAATAGCTAGTGCTCTTTGATGTAGCTAATTATAATCATAAAGATAGAGAAAAATAAACAATTTTGACCTGAGGAAAATTTAAACAATTTTAGAAGTTACAGTTTTAAGCTTAGAAGAGTCATTTATCTTAAGAAACTGTGGACATAAAATACTTATAATTAGATACACTTAAACTTTGAAAATATCTCACTAAGTTAACAATCTGTATCTTTGAAGGCTACAACATTATTAATTTGGTAACATTAAGAAAAGAATTGTTTCCCTTGGTATATATCAAAACTCATTATTCTCTAAAGGCATGTTTAATAATAGCAAAACTTTGTTCTGAAAAAAATGGAAATGGAAATATACACAAGTGTAAAATTTTTAACAAGAAGGCTATTAACTGAGATGGTAGATTCTATCCTTCAGTTCCCAAGTTCAATCTCTGTCATCAGAGACTGTGATTTAGTGGGTCCCTGTGGCTTCAGAAATGAGGGCAGAGAAAGATGAGATGCCTATGCCTCTGAGGTTTTATTAAGTCTCCCTGTAGATTCGGAGAGACTCCCTAGTCGGAGAGGGTGCCTTATTTCATCTCAGTTCTGAAGGTCTGCTGGAAAACCCAAAATTTCCTGGTGCCTGTGAGTGACAAGAAACTGAGTGAGGTATCCCAGAAGCAGAAAGACACACAGGGTATGTACTCACTCATAAGTGGATATTAGACATATAATATCGGATAAACCTACTAAAATCTGTACACCTAAAGAACCTAATAAAGAAGGAGGACTCTGGTTAAAATGCTCAATCCCCATTCAGAAAGGCAAAGAGGATGGACATCAGAAGAGGGAGAAAACAGGGAATAGGACAGGAGCCTGCCACAGAGGGCCTCTGACAGTCTCTACCCTGCAGGGTATCAAATCAGATGCTGAGACTTATGGCCAACATTTGGGCAGAGTGCAGGGAATCTTAAGAAAGAAGGGGGAGATAGAAAGACCTGGAGGGGACAGGAGCTCCAGAGGGAGAACAACAGAACCAAAAAATCTGGGCACAGGGGTCTTTTCTGAGACTGATACTCCAACTAAGGACCATTCATGGAGATAACCTAGAACCCCTGCAGAGAGGTAGCCCATGGCAGTTCAGTGTCCAAGTGGGTTCCATAGTAATGGGAACAGGGACTGTCTCTCACACGAACCGATTGGCCTGCTCTTTGATCACCTCCCCTGAGGGGGAAGCAGCCTTACTAGGACACAGAGGAAGACAATGCAGCCACTCCTGATGAGATCTGATAGACTAGGATCAGAAGGAAGGAGAGGAGGACCTCCTCTATCAGTGGACGTGGGGGAGGGGCATGTGGGAATAAAGGAGAGGGAGGGTGGGATTGGGAGGGGAAGAGGGGAAGAGGGGGGATACAAAGTGAATAAAGTGTAATTAATAAAATTAAAATAAAAAGAACCTGCTTCTTGTTCCTGTTTTTCAAAGAACATTTTGCTGCTTCACATTTCCAGAATTTTCAATAAGAATAAATCACAGTAATTGCAGTTTCTTTTTCTTTCTTTTTTTTTTTTTTTTTTTGTTATTTCATTTCACCTTTACTTTCAGATCGCATTACATCACTGAAGTAAAGGAAGGCAAGTACTCACACATGACAGGAAGCTATGTAGGAAGCAAGGCAGTGAACAGGGAGGTTTGTGTTTTACTGGCTTGTGCTTCATCGCTTGCTTAGTTTGCTTTCTGAAACATCTCAAAATCATCTGTCCAAGGACAGCCTTGCTCACAGTAGGGTATTCTCTCAAACAATTAATCATAAAACTGCTCACGGACTTCCATACAGATCAGTCTTCTAGGGTCACTTTTCCCCCCAATGGATGCTCTATCCATTTCTAAATGACCCTACCCTTTGACAAGTTAAAAAAAAAAAAAAAAGCACGCTAGTCTTACCCTGCTATGAACCAAAACAATGCCGAACACAGCCAGATATTCGAAGTGATATAACACAGGGCCATCTAGACTGTGAGACAGTGAACAGCTGTCTCATAGGACTTCATGTCTGGTACTGTAAGGTACCATGGATCCTACTGAGAATGTATGGTCATTTTCCTAAACTGGCATACTTTCTTTTTTTTATTTTGAAGGTAGATGTTAGAGAAGAAAGGGCAGTTAAATGCCCTAGTGTGTGAGCGTCTTGCTGTCCAGCATGTGCTCAGTCCTCCAGTCTCAGCTTTGTTGTCAGATCCTTGTGAAACAGTCCCCTTCCTCAGGACAGCCATGCCATACTCCATCTTCCCTCTCACACTGCCCTGTAAATGCCACTTCAATGTGTTTCTTTACTATGTAGAGCTGATTTTTCCTCCAGGAGGCCGAAGCATGGGGACGGACGTTTCCCTTGGGGTGCCTTAGTGCTCACAGAGTGTGGCATGGACCAATTCTCAATACATGCCAGAAACAGGAACGTGTCAGTTACAGAAACAACTGAAGTTGAAAAATATGTAAGAGCAAAGAAAAGGTCTCTGAGTAATCTTATAAACCCAAATGATTTATCTGCACTCTTCATTTATTTACAGTTTGTTTCCCACGATTTTTTATAAACCCACTATTTTTTTCCATTCTTCCTGTTTATATTTTTAATATTTATTAATAACGAAGCATCCATTTGGTGATGTCTCATAGTGACGTACCTGTTCTTCTTCATGTTGGAAAAGCTGTTTGAACTATTACTGCCACCACAATTCCATTCTTTAGACTTTTATTTAATAATAAAATTAGCTACTATGTATGATGGTATGCACCTTCCATCTCAGCATGAAAGAGACAAAGACTCTTTGTGGATCTCTGTGATCTCTGTGAGTTTGAAGATAGTTTGTTCTACATAGTGAGTTTCAGGCTAGCCACGCAAACATAGTGAGACTTAAAAAAAAAAAAAAGCAGAGTTAGATTTAGTTACTTTCCTAAGATAGACATACACATATAAAAGCACGATTCTAAGAGTGCAAGGAAAGCTGTTATTTCTGTGGATCTTATATTAGGTCTTATACACTAGGGTAGAAACCATATATAGATTATTTACTGCAATTTTTATATCAACATTTCGGATAGGCACAATCTCCTACAAAGTGTAATCAGTATTAGGTTGTAAGAATTGAGCAAAGAATTACAGTTTCTGAACATTCGTGTTAAAATTTGAAAACAGACATTCACTGCCAAATTCTTTTGTCCTCCTTCCTCAAAAACCTGCCCTGAATTTAGCAGTAAAGGGTTAGAGCAACCCCCGCAGACTGATGTAAGCAGTGTGTGCCCTTAGCTGCTGTTACTCCACACTGGTCTGGAACTTACCAAGTAGGCTAGGTGATCTGGTCACCAAGATCCAAGGGTCTGTCTTTCTCTGCCTCCCTAGAGCTGAGATTACAAGTTTGTGTTACCACACTGGGCTTTTTCAGTGTGGGGTTTAGGGATGAGCTAGGGTCCTCATGCTTGTGAAATAAACACTCTATCAACTGACCCATCTCCACACTCCCATACTAGCCTTTCAGCAAATCAGCACTTGTACTCACTGCCAGAAAGATTTTGACTAGCGCACATATTTTGTTTCACAACACTTTGAGTATTTTAATACATTTTATTTTTTTTAGCAGACACCACCTTACACCCAGCAATCATGCCAATCTTTGAGACCAAGCAAATTCACATTTATAATTCGTACCATATAAAATAATAACTACTAGAATATTTTTCCCAACTTTGCAAGTTACGTTAATACATTGAGGTTTCATTATTTCATATATACAGTAGTTTGCATTAATATACAGAATTTCCCTACATATGAAAATTTAGCTTATGCACCACTATCTATTTTCATTCCCTTTCATCGTTCATTTTAATTTCTGAGATGGACCTTACACTCTAAAGAAGACTCGTCAAAGAACTCAAGTAGGTGTTATGCTCTCCTTGTCCTTGATCATATCCTTTTCTGAAACAACTTTATGCCTGTGCTTATCAATTTCTAAATGGTGTCCAACTTCCTGGAACCACATAGACATATTCACTACTGTGCGGTGAGTAAATATTCGTGAGAGATCGATGCTGAGATATGGCAACAGTCTCACTTTCTGAAGTATAGGATACAAAGGAGGAATTGACAGGCAGGCAAGCAGAGATGCTCTAGGGCTTATTATCTGAAGGGCATGTCAAAACAGTATGTTTTAATTAAGATGTAGGAAGTCTTACCCATGTTACCATGTGATTTCTATCTCTGAAGTCTCGTAGTATTGCATCCTTTCAGCGAAGTATTTGAAAAAGAGCAAGACCCTTGCCAACATTATGGTAATGGGGATATAATTTGTTCCTGTGAAAAATTGCTTGTTAATACGTAGTTGTCTTTTAGTACATAGTTCACAGGCAGGATTAAGGATGGAATCTCAAGTTTAAAAAAAGAACTGAAATGCAAGGGAGTATACCCAAGAGACAAATGAAGAAAACTGAGATGCACCCAAGGAGAGGGACAAGAGATGAATTCTGGAATTGAAAGATTAAACTAACCAGTATCTAACTTGTATATTAATTGATTTAGCATATTTGTGTGTAAGAAATTATCTTAGACAAAATAAATATATCATTGTGCTTTAGATCAAGGAGAATAAACTTCCAAAATTTAATTTGAACATTGTTATCATAAATATAAATTAATATTTTTTATCAAAAAGTAATGGAATGAACACTCATAGTTCTATTTTACAAAGCCTCAGATCACATGGACTATGACAGTGTAAAAGGAAAAGGAAACTTCAACTTCCTGTGTCTGGTCTTTTGAGTATAGTCCCCACCGTGGAGAAATTGGCACTGAAATGTTTGCCTGGGTTAGGTAGCAATGTGATATTCGTGTGAGTTATAGGCATAGATTGGCAACATGACTAAATTCAGCTGGAAAAGAATGGAGGACATCTGAGGTACAGGAGTAATTAAGTAAGCCTTAAACATTAGTTAACTGATTTTGACATATAGCCTCTGACGTAGTTTTTTCTTGATTTAATCAAATTTCTAAACTGATCAGTAGTCACTTATGCTGAAGAAGTAAGTGTGGACTTGAAGTTTCTCTCTGGCTAGGCAACTATAGCAAGAAGAGGAACAAGGCTACCAATTCAGTCGATTGGAGCATGGAGAATGAAGCTTGTTTTAAAATTATTGATTACATTATTTCCCTCTTCTCTTTCTTCCCTCCAACCCAAATGTACCCCTGTTTCTTTCTGTCAGGTTCATGAGGTCCTTTTTCTTCTGTGATTGTTACACACACACACACACACACACACACACACACACACACACACACATTTCCTAAATAGATAAATACAACCTGACACAAAGGAGTTTTACCATTCGCTCAAATATGGATGACATTTGGTATAATTTATGACTTTTCTCATTCTCCTATGAACTAACAGTGCCTGGACATCAGTATTATGAAGTTCTTAGAGTGAAGAACCTAGTAGAAAATGACACCAATTGTTCCCATTTGGGGAAATACATGTAACCACTAATGTGAGTCCTTAGAATCAGCCAGTCTAAGGCTGACTGAGACAGTCTGTGTAAGGGAGGGGCATGGAAACTAGGTAAGGAGAAAATCACTTAGTATAGCGGGATCCTCAGTTGCACATTCTAACTCAGGAGAAAAGAAACATGAGCTCGGTAGTTATTTTGGTCCTATTCACTCCTTTAAGCTATGCAGATTTGATTTTAAAGAATTCTGGGTTGATTGATTGAGGGCATATTTTTAGAATATCCTTCTCCAATGCCTACTTCACTGCTTTGACACCAGATTTGAGATGGAGAAAGCAGATGCCTCATGGAAGTGAAGTTAAAGGAAAACTGAGTCTTCGGGTATTTCTTAAGGTATTTCCTCTTAGGATGTGTATCTAGGTTCCCTCTGGTTTCAGGAACTCTGGGGAACGACAGGAATACATGACACCTTGTTCTTGCTCAGCTCCACCCCCACTCAGAATGCCTCCTTTTTGCTCTAACCACAGCTTTCAAACATGCCAGCTACCTCCTCATTAAGGCCTTTTGTGAACCTGAACCTTGAAGGCTTCAGCTTCCAGCCTCTGTCTGCTAACCTATTCCTAAAAATGTTTCAGCCTACAAGATTCACTGCTACATTAGCTCATGCTTTCACTTTCTCAGCTCTCATTGGCTCACTCAACTCAGTTGTTTTGGTCCAAAGTCCTCTCCAAACCAACTGATTCAACCTGGTTTCAACTGATTCTCTTGGTTTCTGAATGAATTGCTCTGCTTGGCTTCAAACTAACTCTGGTGATACGTTCTAATCCTTTGGCTCCTTCTCATTCTCTGGCTCATTTTGTCTTCACGAGTGTTTATCTTGTTCTCTTTGCCGCCTGTCCCTCTAAGACTGGACCCAGTAAAAACTTCCTGCCTCTCTGGCTAAAAAGTCGGCCTCCTTTCTCCCTGCACTGCTTTTCAGTAGCCCCTCTTTCCCACGCTGTTCTCATGGGAGTTGGGCAAATCCTCTCTCTAACTCATCACTTTGTCTGCCCCTCAAATAGATGTCACTTTCAAACAAGGCTGCTTCCTTCTATAAACTAATCTTACTTTCTTTGCTTGGGACTCAAGATGTTTACTAAGCACCTGTCTGTATTTCAGCCAGATCATTCTGTAATCCAGGGTGTGTCTTCATTCCAGCTGGATCACGTAGATCTAGAAGATCTTTAAATGTGCTCCCTTGCCAGAGAAGCCAAGTTGCTGGATTTAAATTCCTCTACACCTATCTGCTCCGTGGGACATATTCTGATGGTTTCCTTGAGCCCTCTGGCTCCTACAATCTGTCTTCTCTCTTGTTTTCTATAATCATCCTCCTTTTCTCACTCTTTTTCTCCATCGTGTTCTCAAATGAAAAGCAACTCTTTAGTAGCATGATCCACGTGATGTATTTTTATGCCCAGGGCAGAAAGGTGACATAAATCTGTCAGATAAATAAAGGAATTATTCCATTTACATACATTTTCTGATCGCAGAAAACGAAACATAAAGACCTGCATCTTTGCTCGTGGGTACTCTTACGGGCATAAAGAATGAAGGGCTGTAAAGCAGTTCTGGTTAAGGAGCATGAGCCTCAAGGTCTGACAGTGCTGGCTTTAGTCCCACTTACTAACTCTGCTTGTATAAAGCAGCTTTTTATTTTCCAGTTCTCAGCTTGATCCTCTATAAAACACATTATCTCAAGGACTGAGAAAGAATCATCCAAGATGAATAGTGCTTAACATATATTTTGTACAGCCAATCACACCCAGATAGTCTTAGTACTGCCCACAGTGCTGTGACACATGGCGATGGAAAACAATTTCATGGAGGAGGGGCTTATTTAAGAAAAAGAACTTTTTATTGATTCTTTGTGAGTTTCACATCATGCATCCCAGTCCCACTCCTTTCCCCATCTCCTCCTGTCTGCTCTTTGCCCTTGCAACCTCCTTCCCAAAATAAACACACACACACACACACACACACACACACACACACACACACACACGCACACACACAATAGACAAGAACAAAACAAAGCCTACAGAACATCTTGTTTTCATGGACACTACAGTGTTTCATAGTGTGTCTGACACTATACTGACAATATACTATTGTTGCTCAAGTTTGACAAGATCATTCAGTCATGGTAAGAAAGTGTGGAAAAGGCTACATAGAAAGTAAGTGCTACCTGGTCATAGTAAGTTCACAGCCAGGGACCAGAAAGAAATGAATGCTGGTGCCCAGCTACCTAGCTTCCTTCCTCCCTCCCTCTCCCCTTTTCCTGTTTTTCTTTCTTTCTTCCTTCCTTCCTTCCTTCCTTCCTTCCTTCCTTCCTTCCTTCCTTCCTTTCTTCCTTCCTTCCTTTCTTTCTTTCCTTCCTTCTTTCTTTCCTTCTTCCTTTCTTAGTTCAGAACTCCAGTATGGTGGTTTGAATAGGTCTGGCCCCCTATAGACTCACATGTTTGAATGTTTGGCCATAGGCAGTGGCACTATTAGGAGATGTGGCCTTGTTGTAGTAAGTGTGGCCTTGTTGGAGGAAGTATGTCATTGTGGGGGTGGGCTCTGAGGTCTTATATATGCTCAAACTACATTCAGTGTGGGAAACTGTCCCCTTCCGATGCCTGTAGATCTCAGCTCCTTCTCCAGCACCATGTCTGCCTGGATCTGACATGCTTCCTACCATGATGATAATGGACTAAACATCTGAAACTGTAAGCCAACCTCAATTAAATGTTTTCTTTTATAAGAGTTGCCGTGGTCATGGTGTGTCTTAACAGGAATAGAAACCCTAACTAAAACAGAAGTTGGTGGCAGATACTGGGGTATTGATGTGATGGGCCTTACCATGTTTTTGTTTGAAGGAATGTGAATTTGGGGGCTTTGGGTTACAAAAGCAGTGGGATGGTTTAAGTGGGGGCTTAATGGGCAATACTAGTAGGATTATGAAAGAGATTGGTGTTAATAGTGATTTGAACTGTGGCTGTGGGAAGAGGTTTCAGAGGAGAAGACTTTAATGTTGTCTAGACATCATTCTTGTAATATTTTGGTGAATAATATCACTGCTTTTTTGCGCTTGTCCCAAGAATCTGCTTGAGACCAAGGTAAAGAGATTTATATTCATTGCTTGGCAAAGGAAATCTAAAAACAGCCTAGTATAGACTATGTTGTATTATTACTACCGTTTACTCTTTTTTTTACTTCTTTTTAATTTTTTAAATAATTTTTATTTTTTTAATATTAGTTACAGCTTGTTAACTTTGTATCTGTATCTTACTCCCTCTGTATCTGCTGTATCTCGCTCCCTCTCTCCCTCCCAATATCACCCTCCCACCCTCATCTCCTCCCTGCCTCTTTCCAAGTCCACTGATAGGGGAGAACCTCCTCCCCTCCTATCTGATACTGGTTTATCAGGTGTCTTCAGGACTGGCTGCAAAGTCCTCCTCTGTGGCCTAGCAAGGCTACTCCTCCCTTGGGGGGGATCAAAGAGCATGCCATTGAGTTCATGTCAGAAACAGTCCCTGTTCCCCTTATTAGGGTACTTACTTGGATACTGAGCTACCAAGGGCTACGTCTGAGCAGAGGTTCTAGGTTGCATCCGTACATGATCCTTGTTTGGAGAAACAGTCTCATAAAAGATCCCTGTACCCAGATATATTTGGTCCTTGTGGAGCTCTTGTTCTCTCCAGGTCATGTTAACTCCCCCCCCCTTTTTTTTATTCCCTGCACTCTGCCGAAGGTTTGGTGATGAGTCTTAATATCTGCTTTGATACACTGCTAGGTAGAGTCTTTCAGAGGCCCTCTGTGGTAGGCTCCTGTCCTGTTTCTTGTTTGCTCCTACATCCAATGTCCATCCCATTTGTCTTTCTAAGTGAGGATTGATCTTCGTACCCTGGGTCCTCTTTCTTGTTTATCTTCTTTAGGTGTATAGATTTCAGTATGTTTATCCTATCTTATAGAACTATATAAGCGAGTATATACCATGTGTGTTTTTCTGCTTTTGGGATACCTCACTCAGTATGATCATTTCTAGGTCCCACCATTTGCCTGCAAATTTCATGATTTCCTTGTTTTTAATTGCTGAGTAGTATTAGATTGTGTAAAAGTACCACAATTTCTGTATCCATTCCTCAACTGAGGGACATCTGGGTGTTTCCAGGTTCTGGCTATTACGAATAAAGCTGCTACAAACATGGTTGAGCAAATGTCCTTGTTGTGTACTTGAGCAAATTTTGGGTATATGCCTAGGAGTGGTATAGCTGGGTCTTGAGGAAGCATATTTCTAATTGTCTGAAAAAGTGCCAGATTGATTTCCAAAGTGGTTGTACAAGTTTGCATCACTCTTATGAAGAGTGTTTTGATGAAACCAAGCAAGTTGAGTAAGGAAAAATACAAAATATATGGTTTGGTGATTAAAGGAGCTTTGGGAAATGAAATGGATCTAAATCTTGTGTTCAAGGCGATAAACATATTAAAGATATTATATGGAATTAAGGGAGTGTTGACCTTGGGGTAAGATCCTACCCAACTAAGCTTCCATCTTGAAACGATTTAAGGAAAAGCTTAAGTCCAGGCATAGTGGTATATCCCTTTAATCTCAGCACCCAGGAGACAAAGGCATGCAGATCTCCAAGTTCAAAGCCAGCCTGATCTACAGAGAAAGTCCCAGAATAGCCAAGCTTAGGCAGTGAAAAAAAATAAAAAACCGAAAACTGGTGAAGATATAATTAAACAAAGCCCTAGAAAACAGCAGAACTTGGCATGTTCAGCCACATGGTTCTGGCTTTGGAATCAAGGAGAGAAGAAAAGGGTTATAGAGTCTCTCTCCTCAACTCAGGAAATCTCTGAAACCAGGCATGTCGCAGGGGTGTCTCTGTATGGAGTCCCAGAGATTCCATGTGTGAAGCTGTGAAGGTGAAGCCTGAATTGCCTTAGAGATCCCAAGATGTTAAAAATGCCAGAGCTTTGGGTTGTCTGGAAGAAAACTACTAACAGGGAATGGAACCAGCTCAAAAGAAAGAATATGTTGCAGTCAACATAGCTGAAACAGGTTGCAGATCTAAAGAGCATTTGACATCAGACATGGAGATGCAAGGTTTGGAGTTTTCTTGGCTGGTTTTCAGTCATGCTTTAGTTCAGTAGTTTTCACTAGGCTCTCTTCCTTATGTTGAAACAGTATGGTGTATCTTATGCTGTTGTGTTTTGGAAGTATGTGATATGTTTTTTATTTCAATTTTATAGGGAATTATAGTTAAGAGATTGCATGAATCTCAGAAAAGACTGCTGACTTTGAACGTTTAAACATTGTTGAGACTGTGATAGGCTATGAGGACTTTGGATGTTGAAATCAATGCATTCTGTATTATGTCATGGCTAAGCCTATGGGGTCATGGAGTAGAATGTGGTGGCTTGAACAGTTATGGCCCCCATAGTCACATTTGTTTGAGTGCTTGGCCATAGGCAGTGGCACTACTAAAAGTTGTGGCATTGTTAAAGTAGATGTGGTCTTGTTGAAGGAAATGTGTCATTGTAGAGATGGGTTTTGAGGTCATATATGCTCAAGCTATGCCCAGTGTAGGACACAGTCCATATTTGTAGCCTGTGGATCAAATTGTAGTACTCTCAGCTCCTTCTCCAGCACCATGCCTGCTTGGACACTATGATACTCCCCACTATGATAATAATGGACTAAAGCTCTGAAACTGTAAGCCAGCCCCAATTAAAGTTTTTCTTTGTTTGTTTGTTTCTTCCTTTATTTCTTTTTAATTAATTAATTGACTAATTTAGAACAGCATATTTTATTAGATAAATCAGGAAGGGGTAATACTGATTTAAGAATACTTAATATACAAGCTGAATTTATCGAACATTTATCGAACATGGAGAAAGCACAGAAAAGACACTCTTATAGCACAAAGTAATGTGTCCATCTCAGAATTGGCTGTGGCGTCATTAGGACTCTCAGATAATAATTTATGGTTGCAATTGGCAACTGTAGGCTTAATAAGACTTTCTTTTGTATTAATTCTCACCCTTCTATACAAATTTTTTTTTTTAAAAAAGCTGGATGGACTTAGGAATCTCCCCTTTTTATAAGAGTTGCCATAGCATAGTGACTCTTCACAGCAATGGAAACTCTAACACCCAGCCCATGGCATGGTGCTGCCTATAATTAGGGTGGAGTCCTTTTGCTTCACTTAACTTAATCTTGATAATTCCTCATAGACACATCTAGAGATATGTTTCCAGCTTTTCTAGATATTGTTACTTTAACAAACAATATAAACCATCAATGCAGCTATTATTACCATTCAAGAATCCATTGTTGTGTCTTGTAGGAAGTACGCAAACTTAGCAAATGTAACATGTGCATTATCTTTTCCCGTTTTTTTGTTTTGTTTTGTTTTTTTTGTTTACTAAATTGTGGTTTTTCAAGACAGTGTTTCTATGTATAGTCTTGGCTGTTCTGGACTCCTTTGTGGATCAGGCTGGCCTCAAAGTCACGGAAGTCATGGAGATCCACCTGCCTCTGCTTCCCTGAGCGCTGGGATCACAGGCATGCACCATAGATCCCTGCTATCGTTTTCTTTATAATGTGGCTCTTGGAATTAAGAACACTGACAATAAAACAGGGTAAGCCATTTAGCCATTTCTCCTTTATTTATCTGGATCATCATGCTTTGATTAAAGATTCCTGAAAGCCTGTCTTGCACTATTTGGAAGAATTTGACTGGTTTAGCTTATAAATCACAAAGTAGAATAGGCATTACTGGGAGACTTGTCCTGTCCTATTAGGTCCTGGTTGTGTCAGCGTCTTTTCTTCATGTTGAACTATACAAGCATGACTGAATAGCAGGTTGTAGATTCTATAGCTGGGTCTCCGTCCTCATCCCCATTAGTAGTGGAGTCCCAGTGAGGTCTGTAGGGCATCTGTGGAGCGATTTCCTTCTGCATAAAATGAGCATAATAATCTAAGTGCTCCTGTAGGCTTGTTGTGAGATGAAAAAAGGGTAATGTATGTGTAAGTGATTTGTAAGCTGTCAAATACTGTACAATTATGAGGTGATACATGAGTCATAAATCAACAACGATTTATTGATTAGAGCTACAGTGAGTGACTAATTTCATCACTATCTGGAGCATTTAGCAAGTTGTATTTAGATAGTATTTTCACAATTGACAGTACCTGACTTAGAATAGTTTTACAAATAATAAGTTTGGGAAAAGGATATCTAAGAACCTTTGTGTCCACCTATCTCAAGTCTTATACTTAGATTTTTAATTTTTTTATGGTCTTTGGAATTATGGCTTATGCCATAGTTACATTAGGGAAAATAGCTAGTTTGGGGCTTAGTTCTGTGTCTTACTTGATAGTTCAAAGAGAGTACGTATTACTCAGGTTGGTCAAGAATACTGAAATCATACATGTTGATCCTTTATGAGACCTCTTAAAAGCCTAAGTTATCCATTCTTTGATTGAGGGACATCTCGGTAGCTTCCAGTTTCTGGCTATTATGAATAAAGCCACTATGAACATAATTATGCAAATGCCCTTGTTGCATGGTGGAGCATCTTTTGGGTATATGCCCAAGCATGGTATAGCTGGATCTTCAGGTAGACCAATTCCCAATTTTCTGAGAAAGCCCCAGGTTGATTTCCAGAGAGGTTGTCCAAGTTTGCACTCCCACTGACAATGGAGGAGGGTTCCCCTTTTTCCACATCTTCACCAGCATGTGCTGTCACTTGAGTTTTTTATCTTAGCCATTTTGACTAGTGCATTAGAGAATATTAGCATCACTTTGACTTGCATTTCTCTAAAGGCTAATGACACTGAGCATTTCTTTAAGTGCTTCTCAGGCATTTGATATTCCTCTGTTGTGAATTCTCAGTTTAGCTCTGCACTCCGTTTTTTAGTTGGATTATTTGATTTATTGATATTAAATTTCTTAAGTTCTTTGTATATTTTAGATATTAACCCTCTGTCTGATATAAGGTTGGTGAAGATCTTTTACCAATGTGTAGGCTGCTGTTTTGCCCTAATGACAGTGTCCTTTGCTTTACAGAAGCTTCTAAATGTCATGAAATCCCATTTATTAGTTGTCAATCTCTGGGCCTATACTATTGCTGTTCTGTTCAGGAAACTGTCTCCTGTGCCAATGAGTTCCAGATTTTCCACTGTCCTTTGCTTTACAGATGCTTCTCAATGTCATGAGATCCCATTTATTAATTGTCAATCTCAGAATCTATGCTGTTGCTCTTCTGTTCAGGAAGTTGTCTACTGTGACAATGA
The DNA here is from genome assembly GCF_907164565.1 of Psammomys obesus. Classification (NCBI taxonomy): domain Eukaryota; kingdom Metazoa; phylum Chordata; class Mammalia; order Rodentia; family Muridae; genus Psammomys; species Psammomys obesus. Next base: position 37,910,030 of record NW_026591086.1, read on the forward strand.
CTTCCAGATTTTCCTCACTTTGTCTTCTAATAGGTTTATTCTCTGGTTTTATGTCAAGGACTCTGATCCACTTGGACCTGGATTTATTTGCATTTTTTCTACATGTAGACATTAAATTAGACAACAATTTGTTGAAGATGCTTTTTTCTTTCCATTGCATGATTTTAGCTTTTTGTTGAAAATCAAGTACCAGTAAGAATGTGGGTTTATTTCTGAGTCTTCAATTTGGTTCCATTGATCAACTTGTCTGTTTCTATGCCAATACCATCCAGTTTGTTTTAATTACTATTACTCTGCAGTATAGCTTGATATCAGGGATGTTGATACCACCAGAAGTTCTTTTATTGAACAGAAGTCTTTTCACTATTTTGGGTCTTTTATTTTTCTATATGAAGTTAATGGTTGCTCTTTCAAGGTCTGTAAAGAATTGTGTTGGAATTTTTATGGGAACTGCATTGAATCCGTAGACGACTTTTGGCAGGATGGCCATGTTGGTAGCTTGGTCTTCATATCAGGGGCATAGCGAGTGTGTGTGTGTGTGTGTGTGTGTGTGTGTGTGTGTGTGTGCGCGCGCGCGTATGTGTGGCTGTTTTTAACATGGACTCTATTGCCTGCTTTAGGATCACTATTTCCGGGCAGGACTGCCTTCCTTGCCTGGCATGAAGATATGCTCAGTTCTGATGTGACTTTATGTGCTGGGGAAGGTTGATATGGGGATTAGGGCTCCCTTTTTCTAGGGGGGAGAGAAATAGAGGAAGGAGGAAGGGTAAAGGGGAGAACTGGGAAGAGAGGAGGGAGGAGGTCACCTTGGGATGTAAAGAAAATGAAAAAAAAATCTTATCCATTAAATTAAAAAAATCCTAAGTAAACTAAACGAGCCACCACTTCATCTGCAGTCTCCAGAGAAGCTAGACAATCCTGATTTGGTAATCACAGGAGCAATCGCTAATAAGGTTTTAGGACCTATTCTCCCTCCTTACCCTCTCTTCTTCCCCCCCTTTGGCTTCTCCTATTCCTCTTTTTACCCTTTCTTCTCTTTGAGGCAGGTAGTCTTCAATGCCATACTTCCTTCCACCCCGCTTCTCCCCAACACTAAGTGCAGGGGCAGCAGATCTGTACTTCCATGCCTTGCCCTGGCACACACATATTTTTATGTCTACTGCCTTAGCTTACTTAGCCAGGTCCTTCTATAATTCTGTTTACCTAAGAGTTAACATATACTGACTTATGCACTCGATCAACATTAAATGGATTTAAAAATGTTATTTCAGTGCAAAGAATCATATACTTGTGGAAGAATTATAACTCATAAAAATATAAGTACTTCTAAAGCATTTCTAAATACAAGAATTGGTTAATCAAATTAAATGTTTTAATGAATAACTTCAGGAATATTCAAAATATAGAATTACAAAATGAACGTCAGTGCAACTACTACTCAGGTTCCAAAATTAGCAGATTTTCATTTAGATAGTCTCTTACCTCTCCTTCTTATACCACATTACAGTCAAAATTCCAATAGTACAGAACAAAGAAAGAATATTTAAAGCTCCAGAGAGACATGCAGAGTCACTTACAAAGTCAAACTTCTCAGAAACATTGCATGCTTGTCTTTGGAAACCCTACAGAAAAGGAGAGCATGGTTGCATGTATTTGATGACTTGGAACAAAGAAATTAACAAGTAAGGTTACTGTAGCTATCAAAGTTACCCTTCAAAAGAGAAAAGAAAAGCTTTTCTTGATAAGCATAAACGAAACCAGTAAAACTAGGATTGCAGATGGTAGTCAAAGCACTACACACACATACACACACACAAAAGGAATAAAGATATACAACATCAGTAGAGCTTAGGAAGAAATAAATGTCAATATGAGGCTAGCTAAACAAATGAGAATTTGGAAAAAAATAATATTAATTAAATATGTTTGTATTGATTATTTGAAAATTTTATAAATTCATGTTTGAATTTACAGCTCTTCTTCCCCTAACTCTTTCTAGACCTAACGCTCCCTCATTTTCTTTCTCAACCTCATGTTTTTTGTTTTTATAACCCAATGACTCCAATTTGTGTTACCCACATATGCATGCAGCATGATAGCAAATCTCTAACATGAAGAAGAAGAGAATTAGTGAGTTCCTTTCAATCGATTAGGTACCCTAATAGAAAAAGATCCTCACTTCCCAATAAAAATGTGGATTAACTTAATGGATTAAAAAAATTGAGACCAACTTTTTGCTATTTGCCAGAAGCTTATCATATTTAGAAAGATATGCAAATTGAAAACAAAACAGGAAAAATGATATTCTAAGTGAATGGAATCCCAAACCAAACAGGAGGAGGTATGCTTCCACCTGAGAAACCAAACTCCAACACAAAATTTAAAGGCATAAAGAAGTCCACTTCACACGATAGTGGTAACAACTTAACATAAGCACAAAACAATTACAATTATATAGGCATGAAACATTGAAGCATAGAGTTAAAAAAGCAAACACTGTTGGACAAAAAAGGGCTATAAATTAGAATATAATATTAGGGCATCATTTCAGCAGTCTATTCTCATTAACAGATCATTGAGACAAAAAATAAGCACACACATTTCTTCATAGTTACATTACTTCATAGGTCAAGTACACTTAATAGATAACTAAAGAACATTTCATTCAAGAAGAAATACATGTTCTTTACAATAGCATGTGGATATTTTTTTCAAAACAGGTTACATTTTAGGAAATAAATCTTAAACCTAGAAGGAAAATAATTTATGTGTGTCATAACAGAATTAAACTAGAAATCAGCAGCAACAGAAAATACAGGAGCAAGGACATGCTAAGTGAATAATAAAAGGCCAAGATAAAAACCCTAAAGAAATGAAGAATTGAAAGAATGTTCTTCAATGTAAAACAAAATTAGAGCTAACATTATACTCCAAGAGACAGAGAAGTTTTGAAAATATTGCCTCTAAAATAAAGAATGAGAGAGAAGAGAGATTGCCAATGATCTCTTTGCATATTCAATACAGTGCTTAAATTCTGAGCCAGAAGAATAAGAGATGAAATAGAAATAAAAACGATAGAAATAGTAAAAACCCTAAAGACTCTACCAGCAAACTTAGACCTGAGCAACACTTTCAGCAAAGCAGCAGGATACAAACCAACACAAAATTTAGTAGATTTGCTATATATCCCGAATGAACATCCCGAGAAACAAAACCTGTTAGTAATCAAACCCACAATATCCTGAAACAAACAAACTCATTTAGAAACAAACCTAAAGAGGTTAAGGATCTCTACACAGAAACCTCTAAAAAAGAAATTGAAAAAGATAATGGAACAATGAAAAAAGCTCTGCCTGGATCAGCAGAATTAATACTGTTACTGTTTTATACACAATATTAACACAGCATTGTTAATACTGACTATTACTGAATGTTACATAAATGCAATTTCCACTAACATTTTAAGGATATTCTTGTAGAAAAGAAAGTCCTACCAGAAAAAGGCATAAAGACTCCTAAGAAGCTGTAATGATCCTAAGCATAAGAGCAATATTGGGGTGCCACAATTCTCAGTTTCACATTATACCACAGAGCCATAATGACCGAAACAGCAGTATTCATGGACAAAACAGCCAATGGAATAATTAAAATAAGAGAGCCAGTAAGTGTATGCTGCCAAAGCCATTTGCTTTTTGACAAGCATTCGAGAAAATAGTCTCTTCAGCAAATAACTGTGAAAGCTAGGTATCCCTATTTAGAAGAATAAAAGGAGATCCTTATTTCTCACAAAAATTAACTACAAGTCCATTAAAATCCTTAACATAAAAACTCATACTCTAAAAGCACTAGAAGAAAATGCAGAAAAAACAAACAAAACACTTCAGGATTTTGCACAGGGGATAAGACTCTCCAAATAGGGCCCTAAAAGTACTGGTAATTACAAGAAGATAGACTTGCACAAACTGGGAAAGCTTCTGAAGTACAAAGAAATAGTTAACAGAGTGAAAAGACAGCCTACCCAAGAGAAAAAAAATCTTTCTCGGGTATTTATCCAATAGTGTATTGATACTGCAAATACATAAAGAATTCAAAAACGAGCAAACAAACAAACCTGGAAAGCACAAACAATCTAGTCAGCAAAGGAGCTTTATAAGTATCACTATCTCCAATAAATATAAGAGAAAAACGTTTATCCGTCAATGAAACTATAAACCAGAATTACATTGAGGTCAGATGTTACCTGCTCTGATTGGCTATCAGGAAGAAATCAAAAACAAATACTGGAAGGAAGGTGAGAGAAGGAACCTGAGAAACTATTGATGAGAATGCAAACAGTGGAATCAATAAAAAAAAAAAAATCTCAACGAAACAAGCAAACTACCACACGATCCTGCTATGTCACTTCAATATCAGCGTACACGCTTTTTATTGCTGTGATAGCCAAAATAGTCAAATGATGGAATCAGCCCTGGTGCCTACCAAATGAATGCCCGATAAACATGTAATAGATGCGCACAGTGAGGTAGTATTTAGACCTACAGAAGAAGGGAAGGAAGTCATTTGTAGAAACTGAATGGAACTGGAGATCATTGGGTTAAGCCCAATAAGAGAGACCCAGAAAGATGAACATCATACGTGTTTCTCTCATATGTGGTGTCCTGTTTTTGTTTTTTGTTTTTTTTTTTTTAAGTTGAAAAAGGACTGTTTATATAGAAAATTAGGACCAGCAAGAGAGGGAAGCATGAACAAAAGAGGGTAATGTGGGAGTGAATAAGTCCAAACTACTGTATGTACATGTACATATTTCCTCTTTAAACATTAGGGTCGTCTTTTTTTTCAATTTAATAGTATTGGATTTTAGTTTTCTTTTCAGTGTTTTCTTTAGCCAATTTTAGACGCTTTACTTAAAAAAAAAAGTCTCAAAGACAATTCCACACACATATAGGAAGATTGTGCTTGTTCCCTTGATGGAGTGAACAGTATTTTCTAGTGTTTGTATCGTAATTTGTTCAATCAATCCTGTCCCTGGATTTCTGGATTGTCTCCATTTTTTTTTTTTTTTTGCCATTAAGTATAATGTCACAAGGAATAACTATATGCATTTGTCATTGTGTGTTTTTGGTAGTGCATATTTCTTCCCCTATGTAAAGTAAGAATAAAAAAAGTATCTCATAGATTTGTTGGGGGTAAAAGATGCGCTAAGATATCTGATATGTTTGGTGTTATGTCAGACGCATAGTACATGTGGCTGGAAATAATTAGTAATGTCAACAGGAGACAATTTATTACAGTGTGTTATGAAAACACCATGGAGTGGTATGTGTGCGCATGTGTGTTGAATGTAATAACTGAGTGGGAAAAGGGTTAGAAAAGGGAAAAGGGAAAAGTGGTATTTAGTCTGAGGCTACTTAGGGTCAAAAAAGATGTTTTAGGTAATGGGAGCTTTTCTGAAGATTAGATTATGAAAGAGAAGAATGAGGACCTGATTTGCGATGGGTAAGCAAGTGGCAGATTCTGAGAGGGTTTTCTTGTTATTCCAATGCCCAGTTTTGGAGAGTTGGTCGAGAACTTACAGCAAGGAGGGACATAAACACGATTAAAAAAAACCACAATTTTTGCTATCAGTGTCCTCTGCATGAAGAAAATTCAGGCAAGATACATGAGGAACCAACTATGATTATGATCAAGCATTTAAACAGTGGTGTAAAAGAAAGAAAAAATAAATAAACAGCGGTGACATATGCTACGTCACCATCTCCATTTTATCAAAGAGGAAATAAGATTTAAAAGTCACTTAAATTGCCCAAACCATACACCAGCATAAGGAAGAGCAAAGCTATTACCCAGTTTAAAAGTCTGTACTTTTAACACTTTTCACTTTCCCAGGGGCGTGTGAGGGGCGATTTCAGAAAGTCACTGCACGTTGAGTCACTTGGCATGCCTTTGGTGGGATTCGGGGTATGTTACTCTGAAATGACTCACTGGGGCACTGTGGAAGCAGTGGAGGCTGGAAGGCCATGCCCACCTTTCCCTGCCATCCTCCCCTGAAGCAGGCTATAGACTGTCATTCCAGAGCATCTTCCAAATCCCTGACAACCTCAGGGACATAAAGAACACAGTGGGATGCCGAAAAGAGTCTGACCAAGTTAAGTCTCTTTAGCTTCCCCCTGGTGTATTGACCTTTAGGTTAGACTTTGCGGTGGTGACCCTCTTCATCATCAGGCCTCCCACCAGCAATATTCTTGCTTCCCTGTACCTTTAGGACATCATAGATCGGAAGGCCCAAGTATCATATAAAGCGTTCACACATTAATCAGGTTCTTTCTTGTTAATCTGTCTTTTGATCTGGGCCCTCCTACAGACCCAGTGGCTCAGTGATATATTAGAGGTGACAGAGATTTTCTGATATCTTTTAAAACAAGATTTTCCCGAGATTAAACTTAGAGAAGGGGGAGGTCATAGTTTCCAGAGAGAAACTATGTAGACTTTAAATTTTGACATAATTCTCCAGTAAATTTATTAATGACTTCCCTTTTTTGTTTTTGCTACACAACAAGATAAAAGAAGCTTGACATGTCTACATTCTGCTCATAATCTAATAGAGAGGGCAGGAAGTACAATCAGAGCTGGCAAAAACTCACGGCAACCCACCACTGCTAGAGAAAGCGTTGAGCTCCAGCTGAAAATCTGTGGAGAGAAAAATGTTACTATTCCCAGCCAGCTACTGGTGGCAAAGGCTCGGAAATACAGGCTCCTAGGATCAGACTCATGTTTTAAATAATTACTTTAGACACCTTAAAAATTCCTGTTGAGAGCTTTAAGCTCAGTCCAATAACTAATGTGCCCAGTTTAGTTGAAATTGTATATGAAAGTCATACATTTTTAAATGTCTACTCTTCCAATAAAATTTGTCATTGATGTGTTCAACACTTGTCTGCAAAATGAAAGCTTCAACCTGCTTGAATTTGGAGGTGCCTTCTGTAGGTAGTGGGGCTACGGGTCTGCTTTTCAGGTGCTCCCTGAGGCAGAGCCGCCACTGCCCAGACTTGTAGGTGCTCCCCACGGTAGTGTGGCTACAGGTGTGCTTTGTAGGTGCTCCCGAGTTAGCTAGCATTGCTACTGCTCTGATTTGCAGGTGCTCTCTGAGGTGGTGAGGCTACTGGGTTTCCTGAAAGGACATACCTGAGCTGCTAGCCTGAGAGAGCAAGCCTGTCTGCCCTCTGCCCTGCCAAAAACTGGCTGCTCTCGAGCTGTGCCACAGGGCACTCAAATTCTTAGTTAAATTGAAGAGCCGAATTATCTGTAAAGTCTCCTCAGTTCATTAAAGGATCTGGATTTAATACCATTTTTGTGGAGCCCTTGGTAGTAGAGAAGACAGTGGCAGCACCTTCATTGCATGTCTACAGAAAGCTTTATTTGCTGGAAAAAATAAAATGTTCTAATTTTAAAAGCCAAGTCATAGTGTCCTGATGCTAAATTTGGCTGAGGGCAGCCAGTTTATAAAAAGGGGGAGAAAGAAAACGAAAGAGGGGATAAAGGGAAGAGGAAGGGATGGAGCGGAGAAGGAAAATGAGAATAACTTATTCCAAAAGAATAGTCACGCCTTGACATATAGCATTTGAACCCTGAAGGTGGGGGGCTGCTGAGGATTTCCGCCAGACTACAGGTAGGGCAGTCTCCATCTAATGGGCAAGAGGACAGGGTTCTCAACCTGTGGGTTATGACCCCTTTGAGGGTCATACGACCTTTTCACAGAGGTCACCTAAGAGCAACAGAAAATACAGATATTTGCATTACAATTCATAACAGTAGAAAAATTACGGTTAGGAAGCAGAGACAAAAATAAATTTATGGTTGTTGGTGGCTACAACATGAGGAACTGTATTAATGGGTTGCAGCATTAGGAACTGGACGTGGTTGAGAACGTCCACTCTAGAAGATGGACTTCCGCCAAAGTCTTGGCAAGGAAGGGTGTGATTTTATGCAGTCCGTGCTACCTGAAATAGAGCTCCAGCACAGTGGCTGGAAAACCATATCACCAGAACAGTGTGGGGCTGAAGTGTTGACCGCCCACGGCTGAGTTCAGGGAACCCATGGTCGGCAGGAGTACAGGCAGAATTCTGAATCTCTGTCCTTCTTTTAAAGAAAATCAATTCAATTTACATCTCTGTCATAGGCCCCTCCCTCTTCTCCTCCCAGTCCCACCCTCCATGTCCCTTCTCTCCTATTCTTCAGAATAGGGGAGCCCTCTCCCATTCAGACACTCCAGCTCACCTATTCACATGAGGACTGAGTTTGTCTTCTTCCCTTGTGGCCTTGTATGGACGCCCCATCAGGGGAAAGTGATCAAAAAGCTATTATCTCTGACATGGACTATGGTGCCTGCTTTTTGATCACGTCATCTCTGTCCTCTTAAAAACAGCTCCCAACAACCACCCTGTGCCATAGGGACGATGGTACATAGCCCATCTGTTCAGGAGAAATGAATGATGCGCCATGAACACGTGATCTCTTCCGCAGGGAGTCTTGCCTGCTTGCTCTGCTGCACACTGCTGTGGGTGTGGCTGAGGTAGCTGGAGTCTCCAGGGAAGGTTATGAGGAACGAAGATCTGCTAGCGCACCTTCTGTGCCGGAAGCCACCTGAGTTGAAGAATGTTTTAACTCGATGGCTAACAAAATGAAACTATTTCACCGGCCTGCCTATTACAAGACCAAATGATGAACCTGTTCTACTGACAGAAGGGAAGAGGAGGAGCTCTAAGATCCTCCTGTGGTTTAACCTGAGAGGAAAGCCTCACAACCCACAGGGAAGGCTTAGAAGGGTTTTCCTAGACAGCAAACCCCACAAATCTTAGTCATGTAGGTATGATTATTTCATACCAACCACAGGCACACATTCATTATACATTATCAGAAAACATAATATGATGGTACACCACTAAACTAAATGTCAAAAAGACACCGAACACTTTTCCATTTAGCCCATCACTTCCTTCATGTGTCTATTTATGTATATATTTTTCAGCATTTGGTATGTTTTAAATTTAGTTTGGTTGTATGAAACTAAATCCATAGTAGGATTGCACGAAGAAAAGTATATCGGTGAGTCAGAAATCTCACAACTATCTACAGTGCCATCACATTTTCTGCCGTATTGATCAAGAGGAAAATAGAGAGATTTCTAGTTAAAGCAGTTCTTGTCTAGTGACAGCATTTGATGCTAGATCTTCAGTAACATTGTTTTGTGGGAATGGATACTTAACGTTGTGACATTAGATAAAAATGATTGTATTATAAAATTAAATAGAAAATTTCCTTTTAGATAATATTTAGTAGGACATAATAGTGTTTATATGCTAGTGTTTTCTTATGTGTTGAAGTGTTACACCTATCACCCAATTGCTAAAATACCTAAAGGAAGGCTATCCAACATTGCCATGATTATAATTTCACTGTGATCCTTAAATTTCTCAGATTTGTCTACATTTCTGGATATTCACCTTTCCTTCCTTTGTTGTTTTCATTCAAAGAAGTGGATGTTTGTCCTTACAATGCAGACCATGTCTTCTTGATGGCCTCAGCATTCCAAGCTAAGCAGAGTTGGCCCCATCCCTTACCACCTGCAATACTCCAGGAAACACAGTAGAGCTGACCCAAGTTGTAAGAGCTGCAAGTGAGCTGACCCCTAGGGAATGTGTGGGAGAGCTGGCCCTGCCCCTCACTGGGTTCAGGGAGAGTGGGACCTACACCTTTCCTGGGCAGCATAGCAGAGCTGACTCTGATGGTGGGGGTGCAAGTGAACCAGCCCTGAAGGCATGAGCATCTGAGAGGTAATTCCAGCACTCCTATGCCATGCGGTGGTATGGGCAAGGGAGAGAGATGCCCTGGCCTCACCGCTTGTCATCTATGGCAGGCAGGAGAGCTAGTCCTGTGGTCTTGCGAGCAGTAAGCTGTCCCCGTCCCTCAATGGCTGCAGCATTCAGGAGGGTGGACCCTGCACTTCACCTGGACAGCACAGTAGAAGTAACCCTAGTTTTAGGGTTTGCAGGTGGTCCAGCACAGAGGATGTGAGAGTGGGAGAGCTGTTCCGGCCCCTCACCTGCTGCAGCACTTGGAAGAGCAGGTTCTGCACCTCACCTGGGTAGCACAATAGAGCTGGCCCTGCTGGTGTTAGTGCAGGCTGTGGTATGGGATGAGCTGGCTAGGGCAGTGCTGGAGAGCTCCCCTTTATAGTGTGGGTGCAGGAGAGCTTGTGGGCTGACCACCCAGGCTTAGGTCCAGGGATTTAAGTTGGCCCACCCCCAGTGTCTTCCCCATCTATGAACTGCTGTGGAGTGTGAAGGGGCCGGTTCTGTAAATCCAAAGCTTCACGATCTCAATGACACAGGGCAACAACGAGACATCTGAGAGCAGTCCCAGTGAGAACGGATGGTGTAGCAGAAGCCAGAGGCTTCAAAACAGACCATTACTCACCGCAATGAACATTTGCAAGTAAAAAAGTGTGGACAAAAGGTTGTACTGTAGGACACACTGTGATACACTACAGCTTTCACAGTGAGATTCTTAGTTGCTTTTGAGGGAGAGGTTGCAGAAGGTGTGTACAAAGGAATAGCCAGATGAGTGGGATTGAGATCCATGGTGCGAAATTCACAAAGAATCTATAAAAAGTTTTAAAAATATTGACATCTAAATAGTAACTTAAAAAATAAACCACAAATTTGATATTTCATCAATTTTCAATAATTTTATCTTACTTTATGCAAATACTATTGGTTACACACTATACCCTGTTTTTATAACTCAGAAGAAGATACTTAAACTATGATGGCTCATTGTAGGTGAAAAGCTGGCTCCATTGAGAAATACCTAGTTAGATGATGTTCTTGTTTCCTGCCTGGTGCTATGAGAGAACACTGACAAAATTAACTTGGGAAAGAAAGAGTTTAGTCTGCTTACACTTCCAGTGCACAGTTCATCAGTGAGGGAAGTCAAGCAGGAACCTGGAGACGGGGACAGTGGGGTAATGCTCCCTGATGGCTCACTCTCTAATTTGCTCACTGGCTTCACTGTGCATGCCAGGACCACCTGCCTAAGAAACGGTAACATCCCAATTGGGTTAGGGCTCTCCTATATATTAGCAAGTGGGATGATTCTTTATAGACATGCCCACAGATCAATTTGATACAGATGGCTATTCAACTGAGAATCTTTTTTCAAGTGACATTGGTTTGTGTTAAGCTGACTGTTTAATATGAGAAGCTGGCAAAAAACAAACAAAAAAAAATTCTGCGTACGAAAGCTTTTGGAGGATATTTATACAAAGTCAGAGAGAAAGGTACGTTCTCATCCATTGTGAGTGGGGACCATCCAACTGTAGGAGAAGATCCTGGAAGAAGGGAAGGGGAGAGGGGGGTAAGTGGTCTTGCTCATGTATTCTCTCTCTCTCCCTCTGTCCCAGGATTAGGATGCCCTTTTCACCTTATGAACATGACAACTGTAGAATCTTTGCATTCCGGACTCTGGGACTCCAGAATCAATACCTCCTGCAGATTTAATGTTTTTATCCATAAGCATAATTATACCATTATCTTCCTTCTTGGCTCTGAAGCTTTGGGCCTTTGACTGAGCCATGTTACTGGCTTCGCTGATTTTTCAGTAGAGAGGATCTGCCGTGAGACTTCCAATCCTCTGCAATCATGTGTATTTATCCCCTGATAATTTTCTTTGAACATTATTTATATCTTCACACAGTCATACACTTAATAATGTTATTTCAGTCAGTGGCTACATAGGCAAAAGTGCTCCTCTAAGGTTCGAGTGTACCTGGGAATTCTTTCCTCTACTGGAAGCATTGTCTGCTTCTAATGCTGAGGACTGATACATCTTTACACTTTGGTATGAACAAACCTACTGATCTGCCACATAGAAGTATAGAACACAAATTGTGCAAAATACATAATATTTAATAATCTTAACAAATAATTGCATTATTGGCTTATATCATTATTATTCTGTAAATTTTGTTATTTCAAAGGGTCATATCTACTTGCAAAAAGATTTCTGTAAAATAGCATACCACTTTTTGATTCTGAATGATAGAGAAATTTATTTTAAAATAGTTCTTTGTTATATACATAATTTTGCCATTTATTAAAGAGAGGAAATTTGTATACTAATGAGATGACTATTCATATTTATTTGTATATGATGAATTATATCTTTAAAAAATCACTGTGAGTCAGCTATGCAAGACTCCTATCTGTGAACACAGTAGAGTGTCATGAATTGTGCCAGGGGTTGGCTCTCTCCCATGGAGTGGGTCTCAGTTGGACCAGGCATCAATTGGTTAACACATTCTCTGCTCTATCTTAACCCCTACATATCCTCAGGGCAGGGTAAATTTTGGAAGGAAGTTTTTGTAGGTGGGTTGGTATTCTCTATCCACTGGAAGTCCTGGCTGGTTAGAGGGTGGGCTTTCCAGTCTCCTTGCCTCCCACCACCAGGGGTTTCAGCTAGAGTCACACATGTCATCCTGAGAGCCCAACCTGTGGCAGGTCTCTGGCTTGTCTAAGAGATGCCCACCCATGGTTGCTCTTCTCTCTGCAAGCCCTTGTGCTCTCACCCTACTCAGAGCATATCTGATCCCCAGCCTCATTCCCGCAGTATTTCCTCTCCTATCCTGTTCCCTCTCTTCAACCACTTCTCCTGACTATTCGACTTCCCTTAGGGGTGAGATTTGAGCACCCTCCCTTGTGTTCTCTCTGCTTCTTAGCTTCTTTGATTGACTCTGTGGATTGTAGTATGGCTATCCTGTACTATATGGCTAATATCCACTTATAAGTGTCTTTCTGGGTCTGGGTTACCTCACTCAGAATGATCTTTTCTAGTCCCATCCATTTGCCTACACATTTTATGATTTCATTGTTTTAAAAAGCTGAGAAGTATTCTGCTGTGTAAATGTATCACGGTTTCTTTATCCATTCTTTCATTGAGGGACATCTAGATTGTGTTCTTTTTTTTTCTTTCAGTTTGTTTATTTTGTATATTATGTTGATGGATCTTTGTATGTTGAACCATCCTTGAATCCCTAGGATGAAGCCTACTTGATCATGGTGGATGATATTTTTGGTGTGTTTTTGAACTCGGTTTCTGAGCATTATTTATTTATTTATATTAATTACAATTGATTCATGTTATATCCCAGCTGTAGCCCCTTCCCTCATCCACTCCCAATCCCACCCTCCCTCCCTCATCTCCTCAAATGCATGCCCCTCCCCAAGTCCACTGATAGGGGAGGTCCTGCTCCCCTTCCCTCTGACCCTAGCCTATCAGGTCTCATCAGGACTGGATGCATTGTCTTCCTCTGTGGCCTGGCAAGGCTGCTCCCCCCTCAGGGGGTGCTGATCAAAGAGCCAGCCACTGATTTCATATCAGAGACAGTCTCTGCTTCCATTACTAGGGAACCCACTTGGACACTGAGCTGCCATTGGCTATATCTGTGCAGGGGTTCTAGGTTATCTCCATGGTACTCCTTGGTTGGATTACCAGTATCAGAAAAGACCCCTTTGCCCAGAAGTTTTGGTTCTCTTGCTCTCCTTGTGGAGCTCCTGTCCCTTCCAGGTCTTTCTATCTCCCCTTTCTTTCATAAGATTCCCTACATTCTGCCCAGAGTTTGGCTATAAGTCTCAGCATCTGCTCTGATATCCTGCTGGATATAGTCTTTCAGAGTCCCTTTGTGTTCAGCTTCTGTCCTGTTCCCTGTTTTCTCCTTCTTCCGATGTCCTTCTTGTTTGCCTTTCAGAGTGAGGATTGATCATCTTATCCAGGATCATTCTTTTTCATTAGCTTCTTTTAGTATGTCTATCCTATATTATATGTCTAATATCCACTCATAAGTGAGTATATACTATGTGTATCTTTCTGAGTGAGGGATACCTCACTCAGGATGATTTTTTCTAGTTCCCACCATTTCTCTGCAAATTTCATGATTTCATTGTTTTTAATAGTTAAGTAGTATTCCATTGTGTAAATGTACCATAATTTCTGTATTCATTCCTCCGTTGATGGACATCTCGGTTGTTTTCAGATTCTAGCTATTATGAATAAAGCTGCTATGAACATGGATGAGCAAATGTCCTTGTATACTTGAGCATATTTTGTATATATGCCTAGGAGTTGTATAGCTGGGTCTTGAGGTAGTGCTCTTCCTAATTGTCTGAGAAAGCACCATATTGATTTCTAAAGTGGCTGTACAAGTTGACATTCCCACCAGCAATGAAGGAGGGTTCCCCTTTCTCCATATCCTCTCCAGCATGTGTTGTCACTTGAGTTTAGCCATTCTGATGGGTGTAAGGTGAAATCTCAGGGTTGTTTTGATTTGCATTTCCCTGAGGAAATCCAAACAATCTTTAGGTCTTACTACAAAAGCCTATATGCCATGAAATTAAAAAATCTAAATGAAATTGGCAATTTTCTTGATAGATTTCATTTACTCAAATTAAATCAAGATCAGGTAAATAGATTAAATAGTCCTATATCCCCCAAGGAAATAGAAGCAGTCATCAAAAGTCTCCCCTTCCATAAAAAGCTCAGGACCAGATGGTTTCTGAGTATTTTATTAAGAATTTTTGCAACGATGTTCATGAGGGAATTTGGTCTGAATTATTTTTTTCTTTGTTGAGCCTTTGTGTGGTTTAGGTATCAGAGTGACTGTGGCCTCATAAAATGAGTTTGACAATGTTCCTTCTGTTTCTATTTTATGGAATAGTTTGAGGGGTATTGGTATTAGCTCTTCTTTGAAAGTCTAGTAGAATTCTGTGCTAAAACCACTTGGTCCTGGGCTTTTTGGTTGAGAGACTTTTGATGACTGCTTCTATTTACTTAGGGGTTTAGGGTTGTTTAAACTGTTTACCAGATCTTGATTTAACTTGAGTAAATAAAATCTATAAAGAAAATAATCCATTTTCTTTAAATTTTCCAGTTTTGTGGAAAACAGGCTTTTGAAGTAAGACCTAATGATTCTTCGGATTTCCTCAGGGTCTGTTGTTATTGTTAGGAAACATGCGCCTGTGAAGATTGCGGGTTCACAAATCACACCACGAGATCAGTTTCATGTGGGAGGGGAAGGGAGAAGGGGGTCACAGAGAGACAAGGCGGAAGATGGGGGGGAGAAAAGAGTTTAAGATAGAGAGAAGAGAGTGAGAGAGCAAGAGAGGGACCACGTGTCCTGGTGGGCCCTTTAAGTTGGAAGGTAACCATGCCCTCCAGGTGTGGTCACCTGGCTGGCTGAGGACACATGATAGGTTGCTGGGCAACCCAGAAGCAGCTTGAGTTCCAAAATACTAACAGTTATGTCCCCCTTTCCATTTTTGACTTTGTTAACTTGTTGTGGCATGTTTGGTTGATATCCCTGGTATTCTGAAGAGAAATAGAAGAGTGAATCTGGAGAAGAGAGGTAGGGGGTACTGGGAGAAGTGTGGGGAGAAGAAACTGCTCTCAAGATGTAATGTGCGAGAGAAGAATAAATAAAAAAAAATCATGGACTGCAAGTTACATCAAATGTCTTTACTTTTCCTGTAAGCTTTTAGCATAAAATAACTCACTATTTTCCACTAAAGAAAATGAACAACATAAAAATGATGTCTTAATTAAATTGTTAGTATTTGTCCTCATATATAAATATCTTATTACTACAGAGTTAATATTTATTATTCACATGAGAATAGTGCAGTGATGCAGAGAGCTCTTCCAGCACTGAAACAAGTGGTATGACCGGCCTGCTTTCTATGGAGTGGAGCAGTCAGTCACTTCAACTCGTGTGACAGATGCCTCTTTCTTACGGAAGGTGTGGTGTATGTGCAGATATTCTGTCTGACCCACACCATCATTCTTGAATTCAGGCTTAGAGAGTCTCCTTATGTGCAGCACTTGGTTCCCACCGGCTCACGTGAACACATCCAGAAACTCTGTGGTCCATGCCTGGACATGAAGCAATCATGATCACCCACATCCCACTGGCAAGAGCCCAGTGGTTTGGCCACATCTAAATACAATGGTGGCTTCAAATTGGAGCCCAGTGAGCATTGATGAGGAATGGGGAAATGCTACAGCATCAGCCATTGTATTCTATAGCTAAAAGCTAAAACAGATAGAATGCCACTTACATGTTTATAGAAACATATAAAAATATTCAATCAGGAGAAATAAAACTACAGATCACTATTGTGTTTTGTCTAGTCTCTTGAACAAACTATTGTGGTACTTCTAAATTAGACTTAAAGACAATCAAGTATGGCAAATAAATTACTCAGAAATTTAAAGTTATTGCTAAACATTTTCGTTACATTATTTTTCTCAGGACCCTTGCACCTAGCCTCACTTTATTTTGAAAGCCTTCAATAATAATAATAATAATAATAATAATAATAATAATAATAATAATAATAATATGATATAAACTAGCTTTAGAGGTAAGAAGACTTGATTCACAGTACTGATTTTTATTTATGTGGTAACAGATATGGAAGAAATTATCAAAACTTTCTGATCCTCAGTTCACTGTCTTGTAAAATTGGAGGCTTGTCATGAGAAGTAATTAAGTGAAGCCCGCAACCTGTTGACTTGAAGAGTTCAGTGCTGGCTCCGCATAGTAACCTTCCTCCCTTTCTTTTCCAGTGCTTGCCCTCTGAGGGGTACGCATCAATAATCGCTACTGCAGGCAAACGACCTCTCACTCTAATTAATAAAACATGCCAACTGCAAATAAATCATACAATCTGGGAGTACATAAATCATGGTTGTTTCAGTGTTTGTAAAAATCATTATTCTTCAAATACGATTAAAAAATAATTTAATGGAACAAATGACATCACACAATGAGCTCACTGTTCAAAAGATTCCTGGGACTTAGTGTGAGTTTGGGAATGAGAACACCAATTCTGAGTGCAAGCTGGATTTAATTTTTCATGAGAGGAATGAAGAAAATGTTTTAACATATTGCTATGCCTTGAAAGAGTCTGAGTTGAAGAATGATGTAGAAATAGGAAGACACTTGCATAAATCTGCACATTTGAGTGAACATGTGAGTGTATGAATATTTATGTGCATGTGCCTGCTCGAACATGCATGCTCATAATTGTGTACCTGTATACATAGTACACATGTATTTGTATGTTCATTTGTACATGTGTTCATGTGAGTGTGTGTGTGTGGACATATGTGCATGCATGTGGAGAAATGTTTGCTCTTGGTTGTACATGAGTAAGACCCCATACATAGTTTGGATAAGTTAATTCATGTGTTAATACATGTATGTGTTTCCGTTTTGGTGTATATTACGTGTTTGTGTGCCTGTGTCTCTGTTCGTGAGTTTTAAAGGTACTTACATTAAAAAAATAAGGTCTGTCCTCTCAGGATGTTTGACATCCTGAATTCTGGGGTGGTGTGTATGCACTACCATGCCTGTCCCTTGAAGCTTCTTTTTAACAGTGTCTCCCAAGCATCTGAAAGCCAGGGCAGTCAGCGTAAGCATACTGCCACACAGGCCAGCATTTCCTCCCAAAGGCTAAGAATATGTTCACTTGCTGGAAACTTGAATGAGATCATCTGAGGGTATAGCTGAGCAATTTTCAAAGTGCAGTTACCGCTCAATCTTGATTTTAGAGAGAACAAAGTTTACGCGTGTTGCCACATTCTAGTCTATCCACCTTGAGAATTTAAGCTAATATTAAATGAATAGTATTGTTCAAGGTTTTGGCTCTTTATTAACAATGCTAGGACAGAATCTTCTTGGACTTAAGAAAACACTATCTTTTAAAGAGTCATGTCTCTTTCTCGATGTTCAGCAACCACAATGTTATATACTGCATATACTTTGTGTGGTATGCAGTGGAGTTTTTTCTGTGAACTTGCTGTGTGTTAGTAACTCCATATGTATGTGTCTAGGTTTTTCAGGTTCAAGATGCAAACTCTGTATTCTGATGAATGAATCTAGACCAGAATACTAAGACTGAAGACTAGAGCAGTGATTTGTGGTGGTAAATGTATCTTACTTGAGACATTAAGATAAACTTACAGTATGGTTTTTTGTTTGTTTGTTTTTGTTTTCATTTTTTCCTAACAGAAATAGCTGGTAGTTTTGGTTTGCATAAGAACTGTGATTTTAATTGCACGCAGATTTTTCTTTTCCGTGGTTGTGTGCTTTATATAGCATTGGGTGGACCAAAGAAAGCTTGTGTTTCTTTGTGGAAAGGGAAAATTTTGAACGAGTTTGATTAGACAAGTGGCTCTAAATTTGTAATTTTGGAAAAAAATAACAGCAGAAAAAAGAATTGTGGTGTGGTACCATGTGCCTACAGGGACATCTATCCCAATTTTAGTGCGCTTTAAATTAAAAGTGATATTTAAATAGATTATAAGAAAGTTGTAAAGACTAGCCAAGGTTTTATAGCCAAAATTCAATTTTTTGATCAAACAGTTGTTGAATAAGAATCTAAGAATTTAAATGAGGTATTTTCTAGAGAAGAGCAGTTTTGTGGCTAGGCTGAAATATTTGCAATCATTCCTTGAGGTCATTGGAAGTTCTCTCAAAGATAAATGATCTGGCAGGAGGAATATTCCACAGAAATGTTGACTTTGCCAATTTCACACTTTCCTTTTTTTTCAGCTAACACAGGTCTATTTCCCACACTTTGGCACAGGGTATCTCTGGTAAGGTTGAGGCAGCACTCAGAACATCAAGGAAGGATGAAGTTTAGCTAAAGGCTCATGTTGCTTGTGTACTTACAGCAGGAAACATTTATTGAGCTCACAGCAGATACTACTTTTGCTTCATGATGAAGTCGTTGCAATGTAATTGAACAAACTAAATGTCCAATGTGACTTAATCCATTCTATCACTCTTACTTTTCTAAAATAAAATTGAAATTGATTCCAAATAAAGGACTAGAAGAAATTCATTGCAATGTTATTAAAATGAAGACGAAAATGTTTTTATTTATTTTATTTTTGTCTGGCAAAATAAACTCTGCATTATGGGAAAAACATTGTCATTTGGGAGATTCCATAGGCAGGTGAATGGTCTTATGTAAACAAAATAGAACAGCTGATAAAATTTTGTACCTTGGTGTAAGGCTGACATAGTGGGTACACACAGAAGCTTCTATAGTAGATTCCTTGGTTTTACCCCAAAAGCCTGTTTAGCTTTTTTTTGTGAAATTCAACATGCTTTTTAAAAACAGTATATGTATCTTGAATTACTTTCTTTATTTTATAGTAGCATTTGCCTGTGTTTTCCTTCTAGCATTTATTGATATCCTCTTTGAGTTCTTGAATATATATATGTATATGTATATATAGACCTATACGTATATACATATGTATATGCATATACATATACATATATATGGTATAAAATGGTGTATATATATACATTTTAATATATAAACATTTAAGGTATATACATATTTATATATGTGCTTACACACATATATGTATATATTTTAAGTTCACTGTCTTAAGTTTCATTTAAGTTGCTTTTCTCAGAGGCTATTAATATGGGAGGAGACATTGATTTGGTGTGACCCAGGCATCCTGAGTTGGAGAGCTTTGGGTCTGGATATCTGTCCCATCTTTTCTGAGTAGGTGTTTAGATATCAGCTCGCTGTTACCCAACTTTTCAGGTTTGGGATCAATGAAATGGTGCTTGTGGTTCAGTACTGGAGCAACTCAGTATTGATGTGTATGGGGCTATTCTTGTTTGTCAACTTAAGTATATATGGAATTAACAAAAAATAACCCAAGCACCTGGGTATACCAGTGAAGGACTTTTTTTCTTAAATCATTTCAAGTGGGAAGACCAACTTTCAATCTGAATTTCCTGAGGTGAAAAAAAAAAATAGACCTTTAGTACAGGTCTTTTGAGGTGGGAAGATAAACTGCTGGAGCCCGCCAGCAGAGTCAAATAGTTCTTGAGTGGGGAGTGAGGAATGAAAGAAAACAAACAAACAAACAAACACACACACACACACACAAAATAAGACAATACACATGGATCTATTTGAGAGGGCTTCTAATAGCAACTAGGCACCTGGTTCATTCCACAGTCCCTTTTTTTATAGTGAGCGCAAAGCACTTTGATACAATGAAGTTCATCCAGAAGTCAAACTTGTTTACCTTGACCACCTGTCTGTGTGATCCTCACCCAAACAAAAGGAAGTGGACTTGGCAAAACATCTTGTCTATCCCTGCCTCCAGGAAGGCCAGAGTGAAAACATGTTTGTTTTTGTTTTGTTTTTTGTTTGTTTGTTTGTTTGCTGAGAGCGCAATAACAATGCAGCTTGACAAATAAGCAGCTCTCTGCAATAATCTGGGCCATACCTTCTGCTGGCAGCCTATAACAAGAACAGAGAAGGAAGCTCTCTCTCTCTCTCTCTCTCTCTCTCTCTCTCTCTCTTTCTCTCTCTTTGCCTGTTTGCTCTTACTCTGGCAAGTCCATTCATTCACTGGCCTTAGAGCCTACTTTTTCAGGATTGGGACATATACTGATAACCAGCTGAGGCATCTAACTTTGTACACTGAACAACTACTAGATTCTTGGACTTTCCACTGGTAGACAGCCATTGTTGGAATAGCTGGAATACAGCCTAATAAATTCTGATAAATCCCCCCATATATGTATTTCAGTTCCTCTAGACAACTGTGACTGATACAATGTGTGACTGGGGTCTCTGAATTTAGGGCTAAGCTAGGGCTCAGTTAAGGATTGGGCTAGCTTCTGAGCAGAGAAGCCAACTTTCCCTTGAGTAAGCATATGCATACTGCAGATTTTACGAAGTCTGTGGAAAGCTCACAGGCTTCGATGGATGGAGTGGTGGTTTTCATGACCACATATACATGGGAATCCCTCTGGTCCTTATATGCTGGAGGTGGGGTCTTGGCTGGGGTAGGGATTTCGATTTGACTAAGTAGTAGGGTTATAAGTATGATAACTGAAGGACATGTATGTTTCAAATATATCCTTAGGTTTAGCCATTAGAGATATGTCAAATTTGTAATTATGGAAGAATCAATAGCAGTCCTGCATTGGATTTACAATATTAGATTTCTGCAACCATACTGTCACAATATATATGATGATTTGTGCTCAGTTAACTAACTATAACGGGTTATATTTTTCTCTGGGAAGGGCAGGTACTAAAAGAAGGAGTTGAGTTTTGCAGGAAGAAGAATGTATATTTTTGATCAACAACAGGGGCTGGCAAGCACCAAATCTTCCACACCAACTGTTCTCCTAAAGAACATTTAATTGGACTATTATCATTGCTGTGTGTGTGTGTGTGTGTGTGTGTGTGTGTGTGTCCTGTCTGTGATTGTTTGCATGGTGTATTGGGCTGGCTGTGACAGAAATCTTATGAATGTCCCATCTGGCCCTTTACACTATAGACTGTTACACCTCTTTGTATTAGTTCAGTTACAAATGATAGAGCATTACTGTAAAGTGTTGATGGATAGGAAAATACTCCAAAACTTAGTGGCTTAAAAATAATCTATTAGATCTCATCAAGGTGATGAGATCTCATCAAGATGATGTCACTGCATCATCTTCCTCTGTGGCCTGGCAATGCTGTACCCCCCAGGGGGAGGTGATCAAAGAGATGGCCACTGAGGTCATGTCAGAGACAGTCCCTACATCCCTTCTTAGGCAACTCACTGGGAAACTGAGCAGAAGATGATACAGCCAGCCTTGATGAGACCTGATAAGCTAGAGTCAGATAGAAGGGGAAGAGGAACTCCCTTATCAGGGGTCTAGGGAAAGGGCATAGGGGGAGAAGAGGAAGGGTGGACAGGTCTGGGAGTAGAGGGAGGGGGCTTCAGTGGGGATACAGAGTGAATACATTGAAATAAATAATAAATAAATAAATAAATAAATAAATAAATAAATAAATAAATAATAAATAAGTAAATAAATTTTCTAGGTTTCCAAGATAGTGCACAGTCTGGAAGAAATTTTTTATAAAGCATAATACTTTTGAAAGATAGCATTTTAATCCCAACAAAATCAACACTTGTTTTCCTCATTCCTGATGTGGTGTGTGTGTCTGTTTGTGTGTGTGTATGTGTGTGTGTGTGTGTGTGTGTTGAGCTGACACATCTGACAGAATCTTTGGTTTGCCAAAGTAGAATATAGGTTGTATTTTTTTGTTAGCAGGTGGGTTCTTGACATGCTATAATTTCTATTGTGTTTGAGAGACACTAAAGGCTTTTTATCAACTCTTGAGTCAATGACAAGGCTTTTCCTGATGTTTCTCTTGAACCAAAATTTTCTCATTCTCTTTTCTCCTAGGCCCCTTGGCTCTTGTTTTCTGAGATAAATCACTTTCCTTTTTTCCTAAAGCAAAATGAAAGGGGCAATTATACCCTTGGTGATTCTTAATGTTTCCAATTAACTAAGTCACTTTCTAGAGTCTGAACTGAAAATGGAGCTTTGAATGAACCTTCAATAAATGGAATTTGTTAAGTCAACTTGAGCCTTTTCTTTCCTCAAGAAAAGCCAGCTACTTGAATACCGAGTTCTGTCACACAGTACTGGTGCCGTAATTTAGTATAGAGCAAAAATAATGTTCTCTCTATAGCAACCCCTCTTTAAATTAAATCAAAGGAACTGAACCAAATCAAAACAAACTCAAATCAATACTGACTGCCTTTGTATCTATCTACCTAAAATCTGTCTGTCTGTCTGTCTGTCTATCTATCATCTATCTGTTTATATCAATTACCCATCCATCCATCTAAACACTTCAATCACCAGATCATAAGAAAACAAGCATAGTGATACATATTTTACAATCATTGTTTAATTATTATTGTTTGAATTGTTATTTACTCCAACTATATTCTAAATCTATAGAAAACAGATTTCTTTATTTCTGTCCCTTCTGGTTTTCAGAGTGGGCTTCTCTGAACTGACTTTTATCATTGGCATCCTTGTTTTCACTAAAAATGTTACTTCATGAATTGGAGGGTATCTTCTTGGAATTCAGACTATTTAATGCTTTGTCTGCATATCAGTTCTTTTGACAAGGATCTAGCCATTTACCATCTTTGTTTCCAGCTATGCCAAGAGCACACTGGGAACACTGTAGATGCATTTTCGCCATGGTTTCACTGAAGGCCATCACCTGTGCCCCCTTTGCTTAATAATTTATCCCCCTGGAGACCTAGTATGTTATCTTTTTCATAGGTTTGTGCATGTCTGCAAGTGCATGCACTAACACACACACACACACACACACACACACACACACACACACCCTTTGTTTTCTAAAGAGCCTAGAAAGCATAATAGACATGTCTCCTTTGTCATTTTGGCATGTTCCTGAAAAATGGTGTCACTCACCCAAAGGCTTAAAGAGTTGTAAATCAGAAGGGTAATGGTTCTTTCATATATCCTCCTTTAAATGTTAAACTGGCATTTCTCCATCAATTTATACAAATTTGTTTGCCAATATTAATATTTAAAACAGTTTGAGGTAATTGCATAAAAAACACTGTGCTAGCCTAGTAGGGAATTAAATTTGGGGTATGCATAGTTGAAATTCTAGCCATTTATTAATGCATTATTAATGACTGTGATAATAATTAAATGTGTTTTGAGACATTTAAGAATTAGCAAAGAGGATGGACATCAGAAAAAGGAGAAAAGAGGGAACAAGTCAGGAGCCTGACACAGAGGACCTCTGAAAAGCTCTGCCCTGCAGACTATCAGTGCAGATGCTGAGACTTATGGGCAACCTTTGGGCAGAGTGCAGGGAATCTTAGGAAATAAGTGAGAAACAGTAAGGTCTGGAGAGGACAGGAACTCCACAAAGAGAGCAACAGAACCCAAAATTCTGAGCATAGGGTCTTTCCTGAGACTGATACTCCAACCAAGGACTATGCATGGAGATAACATAAGACTCCTGCACAGATGTAGCCCATGACAGTTGAGTATCCAAGTGGGTTCCATTGTAATAGGAACAGGGACTCTGACATGAACTGATTGGCCTGCTCTTTAATTACCTCCCCCAGAGGGGGAAGCAGCATTACCAGGCCACAGAAGAAGACAATGCAGCCACTCATAACGAGACCTAATTGACTAGGATTAGAAAGAAGGAAAAGAAGAGCTCCCCTATCAGTGGACTTGGGGAGGGACAAGCATGCAAAGATGAACTTAGACAACAGGTATCATCTGATATTATTATTTTTTTATGATTTTAAGGTTTTATTAGCATTTGTTATTTTCAAATAATAAAAGTTTCATTCTGATACATAATGTGTTCTTTTTTTTAATTTTTAAATAATTTTATACATTCACTTGTGTCGCAGCTGTAGCCCACTCCCTCTTTCCCTCCCATTCCTCCCCTGGGGGACAGGAACTGTTTCTTACATGAAAGCATGAGCTTCCCCTCTCCCCTGAGGGAGGAGCAGCCTTGCTAGGCCACAGATAAGGACATTGCAACCATCCTGAAGATACCTGATAAGCTAGGGCCAGACAGAAGGAAAGGAGGACACCATCTGATATTATTAAGTTAAAAAAATTCTCTTGTGATTCCAGCAGTCATTTGTGAAAAATAGTGTAACATTTTAATTAAAAACTAATGAAGAAAATAGCAGTAAAAGGGTAATGAAGAAAGATTAAGTTATGGGGAAATTAAGGAAAGCTCTCTCAGTTACTCAGAAATACACTCATCTGTGCTGTTTGCTTAGACACATTTGATGGAAGATGACTAGATGAGTTTGTACTCTAGAGTCTGGGGCAAGCAGGTGGAACTCAACCCAGTTTAGATACACTGTGCTCTAGTAAGCCCCATGATCACCGGCTGTTACAGTGATGCTAACCTCCTCCTTTCTCTCAACACCCAATTCTGCCCTGGGAGCTGTCATATGACACAGTAGGGCCCTGTAAGTTATGAATGCCACCCCCGACATCTCTTACCTCTGAATCGGGGCTACGGTATCTGGGTCTCTTCTCCCCACCCCCACCACTGTCATTGCTTTTGTGTAGGCTTCTCTTGACATAAACAATGTTGTTCCTTGTGCACAATTGTTATAGGCTCCCTTTTCCTACAGAAATCTTGTGGTTTCTTTGCTTAAACTGTACTATCGAAATCTGTCTTTTAAATTTTTTCCAGGTTATTTTTTCCAATCCTTCTCCTGACAAATTACGTAAAGTATATGTTACTCTTGTACTAATTTTCTTCACCATTAATCCCACACCAGCCCCACTGTCCACTGAAGGCAGCTATTTTGCTTGCTCATTTCTCTTTGAGATTTTTTTTCTCTGACTTTTTTTTTTGAGCTAGACTCAAGTGTTACCTTGTCTCTGAAATGTACACTACAGCTTTTCTAAAAAAGTTTGCTTCTGTGTTATTCTCATCAGGGAAATGCAGATCAAAACTACCTTGAGATTTCACCTTGTGCCCATCAGAATAGCTAAGATCATGCAACTCAGCAATTAAAAACAAGGAAATCATGAAATTTGCAGGCAAATGGTGGGAACTAGAAAGATCATCCTGAGTGAGGTAACCCAGAAGCAGAAAGACACATATGGTATATACTCACTTATAAGTGGATATTAGTCATATAACACAGGATAAACATACTAAAATCTATAGTTCTAAAGAAGCTAAACAACAGGAGGACCCTAGGGAAGATACTTAATCCCCATTTAGAAGGGCAAACAGGATAGACATCAGAAGTAGGAGAAAGAAGACAAGGAACAGAACAGGAGCTTTCCACTTCGGAAAGACTCTACCCATCAGGGTACTGAAGGAGAAGCTGAGACTCATAGCCAAACTTTGGGCAGAGTATTGGAATCCTTATGGAAGAAGAGGGAGAGAGAAAGACCTGCAGAGGACATGAGCTACACAAGGAGAGCAACAGAACCAAAAATTCTGTGCACAGGGGTCTTTTCTGAGACTGATTCTCCAACCAAGGAACATGTATGGATATAACCTAGAACCCCTGCACAGATATAGCCCATGGTAGCTCAGTCTCCAAGTGGGTTCCCTAGTAAGGGGAACAGGAGCTATCTCTGACATGAATTCAGTGGCTGGCTCTTTGATCACCTCACCGTTGGGGGGTTGGGGGTGCAGCCTTGCCATTCCACAGAGGACTAGCAGCCAGTCCTGATGAGACCTGATAAACTAGGGTCAGATAGAAGGGAAGGAGGACATCTCCTATCAGGAGACTAGGGAAAGGGCATAGGGGGACAAGGAGGAGGGTTGGTGGGACTTGGAAGAGACAAGGGAGGGGGCTGAAGCAGGGTACAAAGTGAATAAATTGTAATAAATATATACATAAAATTAAATTTAAAAATAACAAAGAAAACGTTAAAAAAAGGAAAAAAAGATCAAAAACTCAAATGACAGCACATGCTGGAAAGGATGTGGAGAAAGGGGAACCCTCCTCCATTGTTGGTGGGAGTGCAAACTTGCATTCACATTCACTTTAACATCATTTAACAATCACATATATGTCACATATGTTTTGGATTTATCAAATGCACAACATATGAGACTTATGCATGGGAAGTAGTTGTCTCTGCTCTAAGTGCATGTTGTTTGTTTTGGTTTGCCTTCTGCAGTGTTTTTGATCAAACCCACAGCATTGCACATGCTACATAATGGTTCTGCAACCCTATCCTTAGCTCCCAAGAGTTGTTTTAAAATCAAAGTTTGTCTTTTAAATGAAATCCTCAGAAAACATTTTAAAATAATTAGTAAAATAATTAGAATTCACTAGATGTTTCACTTGTTTTATTTTTTAAAATCCCTTTGGCCTAATTTCTTCAGTTTCATTTGCATATTTTCCGTGCTCAAAGTCTGCTTTTGCTTTACTGATCATTATTTGTTGTATTATTTTCGCAGCTTGTTAAGTATTATTAAGAAAATTCATCCTTACTTTATCACAGTCTAACTGTATATAACATCACTTCCTTACATCGCTTTCTGTTTAGAGCCTTACATTCTTTTTCCTGTTGTTTTGTTCCCTTTTGTGCTACTTTATTCCATTATCCTTTGAGAGTTTCACCTTTGTACACTGCGATCTCATCACTCTAACTCACTCCTTCTCCAACTCACTCCTTCTCCAACTCACCTTAGACTTCCTCATCACCTTTATCTCCCAATTTCATGTCTTTTCATAGCTTATTCACTCCAGTCAGTGCTTTCTGCTTGTGCACAGATGCACGGGCCACCAGCTAGATCGTAGGAGACCTCCCCAGGCCACTTCTCTAAAGAAACTGATTCTCTGCAGGGCAGCATCTTTTGCCTTAGCTCCTGGTCTGTTGCTGTGAAGAGAAACCATGATCATGGCTACTAACAGAAGAAAGCACTTAACATGAGGTTTGTTTACAACTTCAGAGGTGAGTCTATGAACAGCATGGTGGGGAACATATAAAATATTGTAAAAAATAATGTATGATTTCATGAAATTCATGAATGCTTTCATTCAGCCTCTCAAAATTAAGGGTATTTGTCAAAACGATGAAATTGACTAGTATAATACTTTATTGTTAACAGAATTTTATTAATTTTTCCAGAAATGTTTTTCCATCTCAAACTCTATCCCAAATTTCCACATGCATTTACTTTACACATCTCATTAGTTCCCTCTAATCATTGCCAATCCATTTTGGATATGACAATTTTTACAAATACTGGTCAGTTGTGCTACAGAGAGGCTTACCACCATCTTGACTGGCGTTTTCCTGTGAGCGCAACGTGCACTCCATCCTTACTGAGTATCCGGCCCTACCGTGGAGCTCCGTGGCATCATGATGCAGTCAGTATGTTGTGCTGTAAGGCTTATCAAAGTTGACCATTTCCTCCAAAAGTGGTAACCATTGTTACCACTTTCATTCTTACAATGCGGTGGGGTTAACGTTTTCTATTTGTGATTTCTTTAACAACTGAAGACCTGGATTTTATCATCACAGCATATTTACCTCTCTGTCTAATAAGTAGGCGTGCTCTTTGTAAAAACAAAAACAGAACAAAACATAAAAACAGATTTACTAATCAGAAAGCATTATTTGTGGACACTTATGCACTTATTCTTTAAATTTATTTTTATTGATTTTGTGTGTGCCTGCTTGTCTGCATTTGCATCATAGGTATGGTGGCCTGCAGCAGCCAAAGACTCTTTTGGGTTCCCTGTGGAGCTGAAGTTTCAGGCAGTTGTGAGACGCTGGGTGAGGGCGCTCAATCTGGGCCCTGTGCAAAAGCAGCAAGTGCTATTAACTACTGAACCATCTCTCCAACAACACGTGTTTAGTTTTATAATCTACAAACCAAACACTGATTATCATAGTTATTTAGGTATCTTCTTTTCTCTTTTACTCCTTTCAGAGTGGTTTGCTATACATATACAAGGAAATTATTACGGTTCTGTATTCTACTTTGGACCTTCATAATACCCAATAGTATAGTAATTTTTAATTGTTTTTAACTATAAAGTAGCTTTAAGTATTTTGTGGTTATATGAGATTTTTATTTTGCTTGAAAGAATCAAAACTATCCACGAAATATGCTAAAGGTAGTATTATGGCTTTAATAAGAAATTCTTTGTGCTTCTCACAGTTGGTGTTTTCTGAGTAAAGAAAACTAACAGCTGGATTAAAAGATCAACCTTGGAAATCTCAGGACATCAGACCTAGATCCACTCTTTACCACTTGATGAGCAGTAAACCTTTGCCTGGAGGCAAATGCTAACATTCCACGGCAGGACCCTTCCTTATCTTCTAGCTGGAGTTCATTTATATTACATATGTTTTAATTACTTCCTATTGTTTTTCAAATTTGAATACAAAGTAACCGGTTTCCTTATGGTGTGTCCACACATTACTTTGTCTTGTTGGTGCACCCCCATTTCCCTGCTATGATTCCGTTTCTACCTTCCCTTCCCTTCCCATCCCACTTTCCCATCACCTGTGGTCCAGGCCCATCCTTAAAGCCTTTTCATCTCTTAGGAACCTTTTTCTAGTTCCATGACCTCTATCCACACCCCATTTCTGATAAATACACATGCAGAAAAATTCTGTGTCATATATAGAGACAACAGGAGACATTTGTCTTTCTGAGTTTGTGTTGCATCACTCGTTACATTTTTCAATTGCATCTATTTGTCTATGAATTTCAGAATTTCCTTAGAGCTGAACAGAACTCCGTCGAATGTGCACTGCGTCTTTGTTATCCATCCATCTGTCGATAGACATCTAGACTGATTGCACTTTTTTGCCTTTTTGAGTAGTAAACCAATAAACATAGATCTGCAAATGTATCTGTGGTAGAAAACTGAGTTCTTTAGCTATATTTGTTTCTGAATAACATTTTAAAACCCATTTATTTATTTACTGCAAGAGTCAGTTATTTCCTCCTATAATGTGAGAGCTGGGGACCAAATTCAGGTCTTTAGCCTCAGTGGCAAGTTCTTCACCCACTGGGCCATCTCACCAGTTTCTGAATAACCTATGTTTCTCAAAGTATACATAAAATAAAAGGGGAAGAAACACTGCTTAACTCATTCTGTGATGTCAGAATTCTTACCTTGATATTAAAACTGGATGAAGAGTTGAATAACAACAAAAGAACAAAGAAAGAAAAAAAAACTACAGAGAAATTACCTAAATGAACATAAAAATATAACTCAAAATATTTACAGAGTTAGCTTTATTCTTGTCATACTGTCAGTCAGTAATGCTGAGCCATCTTCACCTTTGTTAACATTTCTATCTTTTTCTCTGTTGCTCACTGAGGGGCTCACCTGCTATTGGCCTATAACTTCTTTAGTTTCTATTTTCATCTTTTCTGTATTTATTTTGAGCAAACATATTCATGTTTATAGTTCTTTAATTTTATTTGAGCATTATAGCATCTATGATATAATTTAGCTATTACAATGATCACTCATCTAGAGTGCAAGTTTCAGCATAATTGTAGGATTGTGCAAATGTTTCTATGAGTGATAACTGGCCATTCCTTACTGCCTCTGCATTAGCTATAGGTAATGACTAATTTGTATATATTCATGTGTATAGCTGACATTTTTGCTTACAACATTTTCAAAGATTATTTATGTGGTGACACAGATCAGTACTTTATTCCTGGCATAGGTGGATAATATTTCATTATATTGATACACTACATTTTATTTATCCATATATCATTTGATGGATAGTTTGGCTGTTTGTCTTTGTGTCTGCTCTAAGTAATGATGCTGTACATATCTGTGGTCAGGGTTCTTGTGAAGATAACTACATGTTGGTTTTGAATGCATGATTAGCAGTGGACTTGTTGGGTCACTTGACAACTCTATATTTAACCTTTTGAGGAATCACCAGTCTATTCTTTTTTCAAAACAGCTGCATCATTTCTACATTTCCTTTAGCATTGTGGGAGGATTCCAGTGTCTCTACATTCTTAATACTCTGTTATTATCTATCTTTTATGTTCTGGCCATGTTGGTATCTTTTTTACATATAAAGTATAGATTCCTACAAATATTCTTCTGTAATTTGCTTTTTTTCTACATTACAATATATTCTGGAAATAGCAGCAACATAACTTCGAAGGACCTTCAGTCTTTTTACAGTAGAACAATCCTCCACTAATGAAATAGATCATAATTAATGTAGCCAGGACTCTTGTACAGGTACTTGACTTATTTTCACTATCCTGCAAATAAAATCAGCAAAATAAGCAACTGTGAGCATATGCTTTTTTCATATTGTTGGAAGAGTAATATCAGATTATATCTCTAAAAGTGGGATTGCTAAAACACATAGGTATGTATGTATGTGTATGTATGTATATATGTACATATGGACCTGGTTTTGCTAAATCTTGCTAATTCTTATTCCCAAAGACACTTACAAGCATGAGTTGTTTGGAAGTGCCTGTTTCTCCCCCACACTGATGGCATGCATTGCTGCTTCCTTTTGCCAGTTTGATATGTTAGAAATGGTATCTTAGGGTTTTCATGCCTACTGTGCTGATTTTAGTGAAACTGGATACTTTCATAATTTTGGTTCCTTTTCTAATCTTTTGAGTGAAAATTTCTTCTTTAAACTACCTTAACAAATTGTAAGTAGTTATGTTTATTAACTTTTGTTATTTCTAGAATTCCATTTTCTATCTTGTATATTTCTCTCTTATTTTGAGGAACTTCCTCCAACAATTTTCTTCTCACAGTTTCTGGCAAAACTGTGTTTTCTCAGCTTTCTAAAACTATGTTTACTATTCTGACAGGTATTTTTGTTAGATACAGAAATAGAGTTTGCTGGTTTTATTATCTGTCTCTGGCTCACACTCCTGACAAGAACTCTCCAGGCATTGTTTCTTTGCCTCCTTCCAGCCTTGAGAGTTTAATTCTGTGCCCTCTTACATGCCTCTGGCAAAGAACGTTCAGGGGACATGATCTTCTGGTCTGTCTGTACTTCCTAAAAAGCTTTTATCCAGAGTGCTCAGTGTGCATAAAGAAACGTGATGTTGAACATTCTGTCCACATGACAGGTGGGGTTGAAGAGTTTCCTTTCCTTTCCTAGAGTGGGCCTCAAAGACCTTATAAATATAAGAAAATGGAGCATGCATAACAGCATGGTAGAAACAGCTCCCTGGTCCTGGCAAGATTAGGAAAGGTCAGAAAAAAGAAAAGATAAACACTATTTCAAAGACTCAGAGAGGGGAATGACATCAGACACTACTGAAGATACCATAAGACAAGAGGAAAAGCTAGGAAAATAGGCACCAAACAGCAAAACAGAGAGATCAGTCCACTCGCTTGCATGCAGTAGCTGAAACCTACACAAGGCATGTGTGGTCCATGTGTAAGAAGAGACTTCCAGACAATTCTAGCTTTAGCAAAGTCCCGTATGCTGGTAAATGCAGAGGTTTATGACACATCATGGATAGCAAAGGCAATTTTGTTATACCTTCCTGACAGTGAAATATCCAAGTTCTGTCTTAAAAGGAGCTATATGACTCGAAGCTACTTTGCTTTCTTTGCCTTTCCTATGATTCTTTTGTATTCTGCTTTTTAATAATTTTACTTCACCTTTACCTCTCTTTCCTACCCATGCCCCTTTCCTTTTTTCATTCACTTATTTTCTGTATTTTTATCTAACTAATGTGGACCATCATAGTTTACTCTGTATGATTTATGTGGGCTTCTTATTGATGGCAATTAGAGACAAAGTGGTTGGCTTTAATCAACTTAAGTCCAAATATGTATTTGGCTTAAATTAATGTTATTGGTGTTCTTCTTCCTTTCTCATAAGAATTAGAGATTAAGCCCTGGTATGAAGGCTCACTTAAAGCTGCTCACTATGAAGACTCCCACATATAACTAGAAGAGAACTATACCCAGTATATATACAGAGACAGAGACCCACAGAGAAAGAGACTCATGGAAAAGCCAGGCAGTATGACCCAGACAAAACTTTTGAAATCAAGTAGAACAAATGCATCGAATGGCAAAAATGCCAGACAGTATATTCAGAAATTTCTGGTAAAAATGATCAGTAATTTCAGAATCTGATGAAACAGATGAATGGAGTGATATAATCAAATCAAGCTTTGGGGAAGAAACTCAGTAACATAGATAAAGTCACCAAGGAATTAAAATTTTAAAAAAGAATCTGAAATGTTAGACATGAATTATTCAGTGAACCAAGTGAAAGGAGGCAGGGGAAAGCATCATCAATAAAATAGACTGAGCAGAAGATCACTTGTCAGCTATGGAAAGCAAGTTTGAAAAGACACTACAGTCAGATATGGCTGGAAGAAACAAATAAACATGACCACAGCTTCTAAGAACTCTGTAGCATGATCAGCACACCAAAGTGAAGAATCTATGTGGAAAAAGAAAGAGCTTGAGGAAAACTGAAGTCATAGAAAGTCTATTCAATAAAATTGTAGCAGAAATGTACTTAAATCTGAGGTGGGGACGGCATCCAAACATAAGAGGTGCTTTGAACCCTAAATATCCCTGACCAGTGAAGAAACTCTCTATGACATACAGTAGTCAAATCCCTAAGCTTCAATCCAAGAGCACCAATCAATAAATGGGACCTCGTGAAGCTGAAAAGCTTCTGTAAAGCAAAGGACACCACCATCAAAACAAAATGACTGCCTACAGATTGGGAAAGAATCTTCACCAACCCTTTTTCTGACAGAAGGTTAATATCCAGTATATACAAAAAGCTAAAGAAGCTGAAGAGCAACAAACCAAGTAATCCAATTAAAAATGGGGAACAGAGCTAAACAGAGAATTCTATCGAATGGCAGAGAAACACTTAAAGAAATGCTCAATCTCATTAGCCATTAGGGAAATGCAAATCAAAAGGACCCTGAGATTTCTCCTTACACCCATCAGAATGGCCAAGATGAAAAACTCAAGGGACAACACATGCTGGAGAGGTTGTGGAGAAAGGGGAACCCTCCTCCATTGCTGGTAGGAATGTAAACTGGTACAAACACTTTGGAAGTCAATCTGGTGCTTACTCAGACAATTAGGAATAACGCTTCCTCAAGACCCAGCTATACCACTGCTAAGTATATACCCAAAATTTGCTCAACTACACAACAAGGACATTTGTTCAACCATGTTGTAGCAGCTTTATTCATAATAACCGGAACCTGGAAACAACCCAGATGTCCATCAACGGAGGAATGGATACAGAAATTGTGGTATTTTTACACAATGGAATATTACTCAACAATCAAAAATGAGGAAATCATGAAATTTGCAGGCAAATGGTGGGATTAGAAAAGATCATTCTGAGTGAAGTACCCCAGAAGGAGAAAGACAAACATGGTATATACTCACTTATATAGACCTACAAGATATGATAAACATAATGAAGTCTATAAACCTAAAGAAGATAAACAAGAAAGCAGACATGGGGTAAGATGTTCAATCCTCACTTAGAAAGACAAATGAGATGTGCATTGGATGTATGACAGGAGTCTACCACAGAAGGCATCTGAAAGACCCTACCAAGCAGTGTTTCAAAACAGATACTAAGTCTCATAACCAAACCTTCGGCAGAAGGGGAGTTAGTATGATGGGGAAAAGATAGGAGTCCCAGAAGGACCAAATATATCTGGGCACAGGGTTTTTTTCTGAAACTGTTTCTCCAACCAAGGACCATGTATGGATATAACCTAGAACCTTTACTCGGATGAAGCTCATGGTATCTCAATAACCAATTGGTTTCCTATAGTAAGGGGAACAGGGACTATTTGTAACAGGAACTCAATGGCTGGCTCTTTGACCCCCCCCCCAAGGGAGGAGCAGTCCTGCTAGGCCACAGGGGAGGACTTTGCAGCCAGCCCTGAAGATACCTGATAAAACAGGGCTAGATGAAAGGGAAGGAGGTCCTCCTCAATCTGTGGACTTGGAAAGGGGCAGGGAGAAGCTGAGGGAGGGAGGGTGGGGTTGTGAGGGAATAAAGGATACAGCTGGGATACAGAGTTAATAAAATGTAACTAATAATAATAAACAATAAAAAAAGAGAAAAAAAAACTGCAAGCAAACCAAACCAAACCAAACTAAACAAAAACAAAAATAAAAACAAACCCCAAATCATCAAACCACTTACCCACTAACAAAGGCAAACAGAAGAGCTAAAAGAAAAAAAAAATCAAACACTCTAATACAAAACAATCGAAAGGACATACTAACGTGATAGTTACATACTGAAGAAAGATGATAAGGAAATAGTGTCTTTATTTTCTGTAATTAAACATTTTGTGTCTATGAGAGCAGAAAAGATGGTTCATACAGTAAAAATTCGGAGATTCAGAAACAGCTTAGAACCTGCACTGTACCTCAGGCAGAGCTCGGTATCAATGCCCGGCTGTCATGCACAGATTAAAGCATGTATGACCTTTGTTCAGAACCAAGAATATAGTGATTTACATGGTGTATCACAGCGATCATTGCCTTAGAAACTTCAGCTTCATCAGAGGTTTGACTTCGAGGTAATTTTTGGTGGTTGTGTGTTAAGAAACCTTTCACTGTTGCCAATTTTTTGTGAACCCTTGACATTCAGTTACGTGGCCCCATCTGTGCTCTCAAGCTCATGGTTTAATAGGCTGTGATTTTGTATTTTCTCATGAGTCAAAGTGTGTCCATTCTGGATACAGTGGCAGTGTGTGTTGCCTGTAATAAAACCCAACTTCTCAAGCAACATTTGGGATTTTGAAGTCATGCCTTTGCCTGGAGTCATTTGAAGTAGCAATGATGCATAAGGACTTTTCTGATTAGTTGGTAGATAAATTATCACATACCTTTTCCTCTTCTATCTTATAATTCAAAATTTTAACATTTAGAAAGTCTGTACAACTAAGTGAATATATTATTTTAAAATAACTGATAATTGATAATAAAAATCAAAATGTGGTAAAAAGACATTCCAAACAGAATGCCAGACACTGAGTTTTAGTATAATAAAATAAAATATTACAATTGATATGTCACCATTTGCAAAATTTGGTAATCAAAGAAAAATACTTATCATTAAAAAAAAAAGACTAGTAAAATGTCCCTTTTAAAAAAAAGTCTAGACTTTGCATTATTTAGTTCACTTCCACATAGTGAACTGAATACATGAAGAGACAGAATGTACTTATCTTCTCCTAAGCCAGACAAGGGTAAGGATTACAAAGGTAAAAAGTGGAGTTTCTCTCCTGGTTAACTTTTGAAACAGACACATAGTTATTTTACATAAAATACTACTTGTGTTCAGATGAATTAGATGAAATGCTTTAATAAATGTGTCTGACACATTTCTTAGTTCCTATTGTCTAACATTCACTTATTGTGTGTGTGTACATGTGAGCATGTGCACACCAGCCAGGGTGCTCTTGAGAGTCAGAGAATACCTTGTAGGAACCGGTTCTCTACTTCCACCACATGGATTCTGGGGGCTAACTCAGGTTGTCAGACACGGTGGCAAGTGTCTACACCATGAGTCATCTCACCAAGCATATCACCCAGCATTAGAGTCTCAGCATATAAACATGGTAGATTTATAAACACAAGATCTTTGACGTCAGTAATACTTTTCCTCCCCTCCTCTTTCTTCTGCCTTTCTGTCATTTTTCTTCTTTCTATTCTTCCTTCCTTCCTTCCTTCCTTCCTTCCTTCCTTCCTTCCTTCCTTCCTTCTTTCCTTCCTTCCTTTTCTTGAGATAGGATCTTTCAAAGTATTCCAGGCTAGCCTCAGATTCATGTAAACCTTCTTGCTTTTGGCTCCCAAGTACTAAGATAATAGGTACCTACCAACATGCCTAGAGGTCTATAATAATTAAACTCTTTATGTCCTGAACTTCCTTTAGAAGTATAGAAAAGTTGTAAAGAGAATTTTCAACAACCTGTCAATCATTCATAATAATTCCCTTGAAACTTCAAATTTTATTTACATTAAACTTGAATTTAGTCAGTATTGAGAATAAGCAAACTACTTCAGAACAGATAATGACCTCGACATCTCTCTGGTTAGTTAACAATAAACCTGCAAATAGCAAAGCCAATCAATTTGTACACCTGCACAGGATAGAAAATACTAATTTACTATTTTTCTTTCTTTGCCTCGTGAGTGACAAAGGAGAAACACAGTAAGAAAACCCAAGAGAGAAAATTACTCTTAATATTCACCATTAAAGATTTTAGGGGAATAAAAAAATCCCTTAAACTTAAATTCAAGTGTTGATAAACTCAGAAGGACTCACCTCTGACTGGATCAAAAGATTATGTCACTTATTTTCTCAACCTTATAGAATGACGGTGCTTCAGCCTCGGAATTACATTATACCCTGTCTGTTCTTCCGAGCCAGTGTTTCATTGCTGACTCTTAGGCAATGTGCAATGTGATAATGACGAAAAACCCAGTTTTTTACTACAAGGAACTTGCAGTCATAGGAACACAACATAACTAGCAGTTAAAGAATCTGTACATATAGAGAAGCTGATCTAGAGGGAGGACTCTGACTAGAAGGCTCAATCTGCATCCCGAAGGGCAAAGAGGATGGACATCAGAAGAAGAAGAAGGCAGTAAACAGCTTAGGGGCCTGTCAGGGAGGGCCTCTGGGGGCCTCTGCCCTGCGGACTGTCGGGGAGGAAGCTGAGACTTATGGCCTATGATCGGGCAGAGTGCATGGAATCTTACGTAAGAAGTGGGAAATAGTAGGATCTGGAGAGGATGGGAACGCCACAAGGAGAACAACAGAACCAGAAAATTTGAACACAGGGGTCTTCCCAGAGACTCATACCCCAACCAAGTACCAGGCATGGAGATAACCTAGAATCCCTGCACAGATGTGGTCCATGGCAGTTTAGTGTCTAAGTGGTTACATGGTGATGGGAGGAGGGACTGCTTCTGGCATAGTCTGGTTGACCTGCTCTTTGATCACCTCCCCCTGAGGGGAGGGAAGCCTTACCGGGCCACAGAGGATGACAATGTGGCCACTCTTGATGTGATCTGGTCTACTGGGATCAGAGGGAAGGGGAGGAGGGCCTTCCCTATTGGTGGACTTGGGGAAGGGCATGCGTGGTGGAACTGGGGAGGGGAGGAGGGAGGGGCTTATGGGAGGATGCAGGGGGATAAAGTGTAATTAATAAAAATAAAAAAATTAAAAAGAAAAAGAATGACTTTATAGTTAAAGACTGAAGTATTCTAATCCAGGGAATTCTGTAGATTATAAGGCTTGATCTGTATTTTTTAGGAAGGAACATAGAGGTTATTCTAGGCAAAAAGGATGATTCAGGAGAGACATGAAAGAAAGTACACATTATATGAGAGAAAGATACTCTATCAGGGAAGAGTAATACCCAATATTTTCACTTTCACTGATTTTTGATTCTCAATACCTTTACCATGATATTACCAAATTAGTCCATTGTTCATCTGTCAGTCATGTTCATGCAATTTACAACTCTTACAAACATTTCTTCCTGTCATTCATTTTCATTTTGAAACTGTTTCCCTTCTTATTTCTGTTCCCACCTTTTAAGTTTATTTATTACTCAGTAGAGGTTCCTCTACTCTGTTGGTAGCTTTGTGTTTATGGAACTCCTAGGTTCCTTTCATCAGACCTGGTGAAGACAGGTGAGAACTGGCAGTGGAAAGTTGGTGGGGGTTGTGATTATGAAATGTCTTTTGAATAAAATCGCTGATTTTTAGCATATGCCCATTTCCTCAAAAGAGGTATTTATTATTAAAGTTTACACTGTTAATAGCATGTTATAGATCTTCACATCATATAAAAAAGGATGTCTTTAATGAACAGAACACCATTAGCACAGGCTCTAAGAGCAACAATCAATAAATGGGACCTCATGAAACTGAAAAGCTTCTGTAAAGCAAAGGACACTGTTGTCAGAACAAAACAACAGCCTACAGATTGGGAAAGGATCTTCACCAACCATATATCTGACAGAGGACTAATATCCAGTATACATAAAGAACTAAAGAAGTTCTTTAAACAGCAAAAAAATCAAGTAATCCAATTAAAAAATGGAGTACAGAGTTAAACAGAGAATTCTCAATAGAGGAACATCGAATGGCAGAGAAACACTTAAAGAAATGCTCAACATCCTTAGGCATCAGGAAAATGCAAATCAAAATGACCCTGAGATTTCACCTTACACCTACCTATCAGAATGGCTAAAATCAAAACCTCAAGTGACAACACATGCTGGAGAGGATGTAGAGAAAATGGAACTCTCCTCCATTGCTGGTGGGAATGTAAACTTGTACAACCACTTTGGAAATCAATCTAGCACTTTCTCAGACAATTAGGAATAATGCTACCTCAAGATCCAGCTCTACCACTCCTAGGCATATATCCAACATATAAACAAGTAAACAAGAAGGACATTTGCTCAGCCATGTCTTAGCAGCTTTATTTGTAATAGACAGAAGCTAGAAACAACCCAGATGCCCCTCAGTTGAGGAATGGATATAGAAATTGTGGTACATTTACACAGTGGAATACTACTCAGCAATTAAAAACAAAGAAATCATGAAATTTTCAGGCAAATGGTGGGAACTAGAAAAGATCATCCTGAGTGAGGTATCCCAGATTCAGAAAGACGCACAGGGTATATACTCACTCATAAGTGGATATTAGAAATACAATATAGGATAAACATACTAAAATCTGTACACTTAAAGAAGCTAATCAAGAAAGAAGACTCTATGTAAGATGCTCAGTCCTCATTCAGAAAGGCAAAGGGGATGGACATCAGAAGAGGGAAAAAATAGGGTATAGGACAGGAGCCTACCACAGAGGACCTCTGAAAGACTCTACCCAGCAGTGTATCAAAGCAGATGCTGAGACTCATAATCAAACTTTGGGCAGAGTGCAGGGAATCTTAAGAAAGAAGGGGGAGATAGAAAAACCTGGAGGGGACAGGAGCTCCACAGGAGGATAACAGAACCAAAAAATCTGGATACAGGGGTGTTTTCTGAGACTGATACTTCAACCAAGGACCATTCATAGATATTACCTAGAACCCCTGCACAGATGTAGCCCATGGCAGCTCAGTGTCCAAGTGGGTTCCCTAATAAGGGGAAGAGGGACTGTCTCTGACATGAACTCAGTGGCTGGCTCTTTGACCACTTCTCCCTCAGGAGGGTGCAGCCTTACCAGGCCACAGAAGAAAACAATACAGCCACTCCTGATGAGACCTGATAGACTAGGATCAGATGGAAGGAAAGGAGTGGAGTGGGGGAGGGGCATGGGTGGACAAGAGGGAGGAAGGGTGAGATTGGGAGGGGAAAAGGATGGGAGCTACAGGTGGGATACAAAGTGTATAAACTGTAATTAATAAAAAATTTTTAAAAACACACCAAAATGTCATGATAAATGTTCAGGGAAAATAAATTTTGAATGTCATCTCACTGTTTAAAAAAATGAGACTTTATATTATGTGATGTTAGAATTGATCTGTATGCTAAGTAACAATGTGGCTGATACTAATATTCCGTTCTCTTTAGTGAAGTTATGGGTCACTTGTCTTCTACTAGTATGCCTCTCTTAAGCCTTAGTTATTCTGCCTGCCCTCTCCAGACTTTTAGGAAGTCTCGATTTTTCAAACAGTTTCTACGAAGTCATTTATATGGCTGTCTTCTAATTTTGATTTCAATTTGTAGATGATTGTACAGTGTTATCAGGCGTCCCAAATTAACAAGAGACCAGCTTCACCCAGGGAATGATATCACTTCACTAGGGAATGTTTGCAGATTGCGAAGCCTTTGGCTGGTGTTTGCAACACCAGGCCAAGATCACACCTTTACAATAAACAGCTAATATGCCGCCACTTCCAACTAAGGATAGAGGCTCCCAGACACTCTGTTTCATTTTATAATTCTTGGGAGTCTTTGATTACTTGGAGATATTGCGTAGAGACTGAGCAAAGGGCTGCTCTGGTCACAGCACTGTGCATCTTCTTTACTTAGTTGTGACTAATGCCAAGGTAGTCAAATGCTTAAGGCCATGGCCATCTTAGCAGTGAGTGAGGAATACACTCATTTTTTAGAAAAACACAAATCAGAATTCATCGCATTTACTTAATAAATTGAAAAATAAAAATTGTGTATGTTTTCCATGAACAATTTCATGTTTTGAAATATACATATATACATGATAATAGAATAAGTAAACTGAGCTAAGTAATATGTATGTTAACTATGTATCTTATAAAAAAAAACAGAAAACTTAGTAGAAAGAAAACTTCGAAAAAGAGTGCATTTAGAAATACAGATACAATCTTACTCAGCTTCCAAAAAAGAAATAAAAGTGCAATATTCATAATTATGTATCATTTATAATCAGAAGCTTTTTTCCATTTAAAAATCAACTATGATTGTTATAAGTGAATTTTCAAGGTTAGCAAACAAAGTGAGGAATGCCATTGTGGCGTCTTCCTACGTATGTGAACACTGTTTTTATCTATCGCCTTCCCTACTGCCTCCCCTCATTCCTTGCCCACCTTCTCCTCCATCGTCCATCTTCCTCCAGTTGGCCTCCCTTTCTGCTTTCTTATCACATGATTTAAGATTAAAAATTAGTTTATCATGATTCACTTTCTTGTTGGAAAAGACAACTTATTCTAGAATGTCCAATCCTCCTGCCTCAGACTCCTAAGTGCTGGGATCACAGGTGTTTACTATTGTACCTGATTTTTATAGTTTTTATGATAGACCCCAAGGTGTACTTTAATTCAAATACGGACAGATTTCAGATAGTATAATACTGTCATTTTCCTATTAAATAGCATTCTCTATTTGTCTCTCTCTGTCTCTATCTGTAGGTCTGTCTGTCTGTTTCTCTCTCTTTGACCAAAACAGTGTTTCATTATATACCTCAAGCTGTCCTGCAATGTACTAAGTAAACTAGGCTAGACTTGAACTCACAGAGATCCTCTTGCCTCTGCCTTCCAGGTACTGGGAGTAAAGACATGTGCCACTATGCATGGCTCTTCAGTCCTGGATTTTAAAAGCCAACTAATAATGAAAGGTTAAAAATAAATTTTTTACTTGAAAATATTAGTAGTCATTTTGTTATATAAAGAAGAATGTAAAGAAGTGTTATATAAAGAAGGTAAAGAAGACACAGAAGGAGGAAAAGGATGTCTGATATTTTCATTTATTTTCTTTCTCTGCTCCATCAGTTTTATGGATTACAAGTCAAGCTATGCATATTATTTTCCTCTTCATTTTTTCTTTACAGTGGGAAGTGATCTTTAAATACCCTGCAGTGGAGTGAATGTTTGGTATTTGCAGAACAGTTAGTGTGTGAAAGAGAAACAAGAACTCCAATCTAAATCTGTGGAATGGACAGTAGGGGGAAAGCCATAGGAAGAACCCTAGGGAAGTAAGCTGCGGGAAGATTTTCTGACAGGGGTGGAAGAGAAGGGCTGGGTCATAGACCTCATGGTTCACAGGCAACTGGGAAGGGGCCAGAGGGCTGGGAAAGCAATTGAGTAAAAATAATGAAAGTAACACAGCCCAGTGCTTTTTGTCATTGGGCTCCTGGCAATGTCATTAGCAGATGTGCAGATCAAGGGAGAGAGGATACATGGAAGGCTTGTCAGGTAACAGAAAGAGCCTGTGCTCTAATGCTGTGCATGTGTACAAGTGAACTTTCCACCGTGTTTTCTGGTATCAAGTTTAATTAGAAAATAAAGTAGGTAAATTATTTTGGCGTATCTTTACAGTTTTATTTAATCTATTTGATCATGTGATGAATTAACTTTCTCTTCCCCAGTGCACTTTAGCAAGGATAGGATCTTTATTATGAGACATTAACAAGATATATGACTTTCAAGAAGTTGTGAGCTGCACATGCATGCAAGAATAACAAGGCATGCATCTGGAGGTCAGAGGACAACTTGCTGGATTAAATTAACTTCTACCATGCGAGTCCCCAGAAAGACTGAAATCAAATAATCAGGTGTGATGACAGGTGTTTTTTTTTTTTCCCCTCAAAGAATGCATTTGTTTCGTGAGAAAGAATATCACGTTTAGCTCAGGCTAACCTTAAACATATTGGCCTATGGCCTCAGGCTCCCGAGTGTAAGATGTATTGCTTTGAAATAATTGTATTAGATATTGTCTTAATTTGTTTTCCTCCATAACTTCCATTTACCACTGTCACTATCACACAGCTTGATGATTTTTCAGCATCCCTGACTTTGTTCTACAGTACGTCTGGTATCAGGTCTTAATTTTCCAGGTGCTACATTCCATGCCCGTGTGTTTGCGAATAGCTTGCTGTGAGCATTGCCTAGACTCCATGAATGGTCTCCGTCCACATTCTTGCAACACTTACCAAAAAAGGTTTTGTTAAATAATTTAATCTGTGGGTAAGAAGATTCTAATTTAATTTTGTTTATTTGTTTTGCAGCATTGGAGATGAAACCAATGGCTTTACAAAAGCAATGGCCTTACACCTTACTATTGAGCAAAAGTCTTTGCCCTAAAAAAAGGTGGTTAATTTAAAAAATTGAATAGGAAAGAGTGTGTGTTGGATTGATATGCATGCATTTAAAACACTTGAGTCTCAATTATGAGAATAGAATCACAATATGTTATACCCAACATATGCAAGATTTAACACTTACATAAAAACATTATAGTTCATAGTATCCAACAGTTTGAGTATATTTTCAGCATTTAAGAACTACTAAGCCATCATTTGGCACTATATTCTTAGAACTGTAGTTTTGAAGAAAACTTAAAAAAATATTGTCTGCCTCATTTTATCATACGGATAAGAATAACTAGAAGTTTTACTCTCCCTTGGGATCTTTTTATTAATTAAATAGCAATTGTTCATCTAAAGCACCTGAAATGAGATACTCAATTAGGGCACCTGCTGATATATGAAACTTACAGAGGAAGGTTGAAGATGGAGGTTAAATGTTACCTCCACCAGCTTGATACAAGATAGAGTCATTCTGGTAGAGGAACCGCAATTGAGAAAACACCCCCACCAGACTGGCCTGGTGCATTTTCTTGTTTGATGATTCATGCAGGAGGACCTAGCTCACTGTCAGTGTAGCGACCCCAGGGCTTGTGGCTTTGGGTCCTCTAAGGAAGCCGGCTGAGCAAGCCATGGAGAGCAAGCCAGTAAGCAGCATGGCCTCTCCATCAGCTCCTGTTCTTATACACATAAAATTTC
Organism: Psammomys obesus; assembly: GCF_907164565.1. NCBI lineage: Eukaryota > Metazoa > Chordata > Mammalia > Rodentia > Muridae > Psammomys > Psammomys obesus. Next base: position 37,953,759 of record NW_026591086.1, read on the forward strand.
CTTAAAATAAAAATAGTAAGTATGGATCTTTCTGTAATCCTGGATTTTGAAGTAATTGAGAACTTTGAGGAAGGATTTTACAAGTCAAATTTGGCAGTGAGTCTCAGCATCTGCTTTGAACCCCTTCTGGGTAAAGTCTTTCAGAAGACATCTATGGTAGGCTCCTGTCCTATTCCTGTCTTCAACTGCTTTCAGTATCTATTCTACATGCCCTTCTGAATGAGAATTAAGTATCCTTCCTACGGTCCTCCTTGTTAGCTTCTTTAGGTCTGTGGATTATAGAACGGTTATCCTGTATTATATGTCTAATATTAGATTGTTAGTGAGTACAAACCATTAATGGCTTTCTGGCTCTGGGTTACCTCATTCAGGATAATCGTTTCTAGTTTTGTCCATTTGACTGAAAATTTCATGATCTCCTTGTTTTTAATAGCTGAGTAGTATTACATTGTGTAAATGTACCAAAATTTCTGTATCCATTCTTCGGGAGAGGGACATTTAGTTTGTTCCCAGATTTTGGCTATTACAAATAAAGCTGCTATGAACATAGTTGAGCAAATGTATGGTGGAACATTTAGGATTCACTTTTCAGCAAGAGAATCATAAGCTTTTTATTAGAGAGTCAGAAACAGAAAAAAGGTAACCCATGCTATATAAAGATAATTTAAGGCAACGAAAAGTAGTATTTCTTACTTAAGTTGAATAACTCAATAGTCACAGAGATGCATCTGCCTCCTTCCCTATCGGCCTCATGCCACACTCATGCCTTTTAACATGCACAGCAAACTCTATGATAATTAACCTCTACTGAGAAATTAGAGACAGGTTCGAAACAAACTGCCCTCTGCTCACTCAGTCTCTGCCTCTCTTCTGTGGAATTACGGAGGAACTAGGAATTAGTATGCCACGGGTGATAATCTAATGGGAAGGGGATTTATTAGCATATGCCTGTATATATCTTATTATCATTTGAAAGTCTTAATGATAAGCAGTCACTTCAAGTTTTATAGGTTATAATCTGACACATGTAAATAAAACTCAGGATTCTTGAAACAAAATCATAAAAGTAGCATATTGCAATGAAAGAGCAGATGTTTGTGGCATCAGGCTGAATAGAGATGGCCTCAATTTAAGCCATCTCTGAAAATGACAACAGAACACAAATTATGTGAGTATCTAAAGGGGGTAATTTAATTAGAAAGATGTTGAAAATGTGGCTTTACACAAAAATTTAAAAAACAGAAGGACACCCTAAGAAAGAATCTAGTCAAGTACAAATTAGAAAATTTCTACAGTGTAATAAAGTTTTGGATTACTAGTTGTATTAGTTTTCCTGTAACAGAGGCAATATACATTGACAAAAGCAATTTAAGGGAAAGGGAGTGTGTTTGGGCTACATTTTGAGGGCAGAGTACATTTTGAATAAGAAGTCATAACTGCAAGAGGAAGAGGTCACACTGCGATCATAGTGAAGAAACATGGTCAGATGAATGCTGGTACTCAGTTAACCTTTTTTTGCAGTCTAGAACCCATCTTAACCTAATAGCTATAATTAAATTAATCAACATAATTCTTCCCAGGTAGGGGCTAACCTAAGTCAGACACTTCCTTACTTGCATGCACAGAGGCTGATCTAATCTAGATGACTTCTCACAGACACACTCAGGAGTTAACTTCATCTAGAAGTTGGTCTGCATAGAGATTCTAGATCCTGTCAAGTTGATAATCCAATTTAACCAGTGCACTGATGTTAATATATCCTAGCAACTGGGTAGGAATTTCCTAATTAGACTGATAATAACCTCAACTTACCTCCCTGTTGAAAAGCTTACTTGCTGTTTGGTTCTTGGCAAGCACAATCATCACCTAAAATAACACTGATGACTAAATTTAAAAACAAAATGTTTATTTAACAAATATAATATATGTCAGTCTCTGGAGAGTTTCCAACTTCTTTTAAATATATTTTAGAATAACTTTTCTCTCCTGGGATGACACATATTCATGATTGAAGAGGACTGCAAAAAGTAGCATGTAATCACTTGGGTAGAACTTGTTGCCTTTTAGACAACATACCTATTACAGCACTATTCTGTCTTCTCTAGAGTACTTTTTAAGGAGTTCTGTCTCGTTTATGAATTCGCTAACTTAGAGGAATTTTAAATTAGTTCTCATTATATGACATATATGGTCCTAAGAAATAGAGGTTCACTATAGACTCAGCAAACACAAATCCTGTATAATTTATAGACTTTTAAAAGTTTACGTTCAATTCTATCGCCAATGTTTATATTTTAAAATTTGGTTTTCATTATTTCAATATTTGCACATTTTACACGATCTTTTGTCAAATAATTTCTGAGGTGTGTATGTGTGTGTGTGCGTGTATATACATGTATGCAGATGGCATGTAGTTTAGAGAAGGCCTAAGATCTTTAGAAGCTAGAGTTACAGTTGTGAGACATCTGACATGGATCAACAGGGACTCATGACTGCCAAGCCATCTCTGCTGCTATACAATGTTTATAAGAAATCTGAAAAAAATGCAAAAATCTTTTTCTTTTCTTTTTTAATCTATTATTATTATTTACAATTTATTCACTTTGTGTTCCGGTTGCAGCCCCCTCCCTCATCTCCTTTAGGTCCCACACACCTTCCCCCTTCATCCCCTTCATCCATCTTCCCTAGTCAACTGATAGAGGAAGTCCTAATGTCCTACTGTCTGACCCTAGCCTATCAGGTGCCACCAGGACTGCCTGGATCCTCTTCCTCCATGGGCTGGCTAGGTCACCCCATCAGAGGGAAGTGATCAAGAAATAGGCAACCAAGTTCATGTCAGAGGCTATCTTTTCTACCCTTGGTAGAGGATCCACATGGAAACTGAGCTGCCTATGGGCTACATCTGAACAGGGGGTCTAGGTCTTCTCTAGGTAAGGTCTTTGGTTGATGCATCAGTCTCTGAAGTCCTCTCTGGACCCAGCTTTTTTTTGGCTTTGTGGTTCTCCTTGTGGGATTCCTGTCCCCTCCGAGTACTTCTATATCCCCCTTCTTCCATAAGATTTCATACTCTCTGTCAAAGTTTGGCTGTGAGTCTCTGCATCTGCTTTAATTCCCTCCTGGGTAGAGTCTTTTAGAAGACATCTGTGATAGGCTCCCATCTCTTTTACCGCTTCCAGTGTCTATCCTGTTTGCCCTTCTGAATGAGAATTAAGCATCTTCTCTAGGGGGTCCTCCTTATTGTTTGGCTTCTTTAGGTCTGTAGATTTTAGTATGTTTATCCTATATTATATGGCCAATATTCCCTTATAAGTGAGTATATTCCATGAGTGTCTTTCTGGTTCTGGGTTACATCACTCAGGATTATCTTTCCTAGTTCTATCCATTTGCCTGCAAATCTCATGATTTCCTTGTTTTTAAAGCTAAGTAGTATTACATTATATAAATGTAATACTGAAATCCACAATTTATGTATCCATTCTTCTGTTGAGGGTTGTTTCCAGACTATGGCTATTACAAATAAAGCTGCTACGAACATAGTTGAGCAAATGTCCTTGTTGTATGGTTGAACATTTTTCTGATATATGCCCAGATGGAAATCTAAACTAGCAGTGACATAGATTGCATGCAAAGGATTTCAGCAAAATACTTATAATCCTATGCCAAAAGACAAACGTGCTAGAATGTTGTTCAATTTTACTCCTCTTAATCTATGTTTTTCAGTTTGCTTCATGAAATCTCAGTGAGTAAAATGCTGACAGATAAAGCTATGTAAGTGTGTATGTCAGAATCCATCCATGGGCGTTCCCTTTGAAAAGGAATTCAGGTCTGTAAATACCATACCACCCCATGCTGTAAGATTCTCACACAGAAAGCAGAATTTTGTCCATATAAATCTCAGTATTGTCCTACAGTTGTCAAGATTGTTTTATGAAAATGACACAAAACAATCATTAACTATTTATAGGTTGGATAGGAGAAGGAATTTTAGCATGTAATCCCGTGAATAACAGACCGAGCTTTTTTTGAACCAATCGTGTAATATCAAACATATTTTCTTCACTGGCTCATTAATACATTGCTAGACTATAGTCATGAAGGTTTGAATGTCTATTAATTTTATGTTTTCCTATTGAAATTAAAATATTAATTTTGACAAAAAGATATTTTCTTGACTTCTTTTTTACAATTCTTTATTAATTACACTTTATTCAGTTTGTATCCCCCCTGTGGTTCCCTCCCTCCTCCAGTCCCAATCCCTCCTTTCCTCCACCCTCTGTATGCATGTCCCTCCCCAAGTCCACTGAGAGGGGTAGTTTTCTGTTCCTTCCTTCTGATCCTAGCCAATTAGGTCTCATCAGGAGACCTGCATTGTCTCCTTCTGTGGCCTGGTATTGCTGCTTCCCTCTCTGGGGGAGGTAATTAAAGAGCAGGCCAATCAGTTCATGTCACAGACAGTCCCTGTTCCTATTAAAATGGAACCCACTTGGATACTGAACTGCCATGGGCAACATCTGTGCAGGGGTCTTAGGTTATCTCCATGCATAGTCCTTGGTTGGAGTATCAGTCTCAGGAAAGACCCCGTGCTCAGAATTTTTGGTTCTGTTGCTCTCTTTGTGGAGTTCCTGTCCTCTCCAGATCTTACTGTTTCCCACTTCTTTCCTAAGATTCCCTGCACTCTGCCCAAAGGTTGCCCATAAGTCTCAGCATCTGCATTGATAGTCTGCAGGGCAGAGCCTTTCAGAGGTCCTCTATGTCAGGCTCCTGACTTGTTCCTTCTTTTCTCCTTCTGATGTCCATCCTCTTTGCCTTTCTGGATAGGAATTGAGCATTTTAGCAAGAGTCCTCCCTCTTGATTAGTTTCTTTAGGTGTACAGATTTTATCCTATATTACATGTCTATATGAATGAGTATATATCGTGTACATCTTTCTGCTTCTGGGATAGCTCACTCAGGATCATCTTTTCCAGATCCCACCATTTACCTGCAAATTTTATGATTTCCTTGTTTTTATTGCTGAGTAATATTCCATTGTGTAGATGTACCACAATTTGTTCATCCATTCCTCCACTGAGGGGCATCTGGGCTGTTTCCAGCTTCTGGCTATTACAAATAAGGCTGCTACAAACATGGTTAAGCAAATGTCCTTATTGTGTACTTGAGATTCTTTTGGGTATATACGTAGGAGTGGTATAGCTGGATCTTGAGAAAGCACTATTCCTAGTTGTCTGAGAAAGCACCAGATTGCTTTCCAGAGTGGTTGTACAAGTTTACATTCCCACCAGCAGTGGAGGAGGGTTCCCCTTTCTCCACAACCTTTCCAGCATGTGTTGTCTCTTGAGATTTTGATCTTAGCCATTCTGATGGGTGAAAGGTGAAATCTAGGGTCATTTTGATTTGCATTTCCCTGATGGCTAATGAGGTTGAGCATTTCTTTAAGTGTTTCTCTGCCATTCGATATTCCTCTATTGAGAATTCTCTGTTTAGCTCTGTACTCCATTTTTTAATTGGATTACTTGATTTTTTGCTGTTTAACTTCTTTAGTTCTTTAAATATAATGGATATTAGTCCTCTGTCAGATATAGGGTTGGTGAAGATCCTTTCTCAATCTGTAGGCTGTCGTTTTGTTCTGACAACAGTGTCCTTTGCTTTACAGAAGCTTTTCAGTTTCATGAGGTCCCATTTATTGATTGTTGTTCTTAGAGCCTGTGCTGGTGGTGTTCTGTTCAGGAAGTTGGCTCCTTTGACAATGAGTTCAAGGCTCTTCCCCACTTTTTCTTCTGAGAAGTTTAGTGTGTCTGGTTTTATGTTGAGGTCTTTGATCCACTTTGACTTTAGTTTTGTGCAGGGTGATAAGTGTGGATCTATTTGCATTTTTCTACATGTAGACATCCAGTTAGACCAGCCGCATTTGTTGAAGATACTGTCTTTTTTCCATTGAATGGTTTTGGCATCTTTGTAAAAAATCAGGTGCCCATAAGTGTGTGGATTTATTTCAGGGTCTTCTATTCGATTCCATTGATCCACCAGTCTATTTCTATGCCAGTACCATACCGTTTTTAGTATTGTTGCTCTATAGTACAGCTTGAGATCAGGGATGCTGAAACCTCCTGAAGATCTTTTACTGTAGAGAATTGTTTTAGCAATTCTGGGTTTCTTGTTGTTCCATATGAAGGTGAGAATTTTTCTTTCAAGGTCTGTAAAGAATTGTGTTGGTAATTTGATTGGAATTGCTTTGAATCTGTAGATTGCTTTTGGTAAGATGGCCATTTTTACTATACTAATCCTGCCAAGCCATGAGCGTGGGAGATCTTTCCATCTTCTGATATCTTATTCTAATTCTTTCTTCAGAGACTGGAAATTTTCTTCATACAAGTCTTTGACTTGACTCTGACATAGGTCATGAATCAAATGGACCTCACGGACATCGACAGAACCTTTCACCCAAACACAAAAGAATTTATCTTCTTCTCAGCATCTCATGGAACCTTCTCCAAAACAGACTATATAGTTGGCACAAAGTGAGCCTCACCAGATACAAGAAGATTGAAATAATCCCTTGTACCCTATCTGATCACCATGGAATAAAGCTGGACCTCAGTGACAAAAATAGCAAAGGCCTACACAGACATGGAAACTGAACAACTTGCTACTAAATGACAGCTGGGTCAGAGAAGGAATATTGAAAGAAATTAAAATCTTCCTAGAACTCAATGAAAATGAAGGCACAACATACCCAAACTTATGGGAAACAATGAAAGCGTGCTAAGAGAAAAGTTCATAACACTAAGTGCCTTCAAGAAGAAACTCGAAACATCTCATGCAAGCAACTTAATGACTCAATTAAAAGCCCTAGAATAAAAAGAAATAGACACCCCAAAGAGGAGTAGATGGCTGGAAATAATCAAACTCAGGGCTGAAATCAATAAATTAGAAACAAATAAAACAATTCAAAGAATCAATGTAACCAACAACTGGTTCTTTGAGAAAATCAGCAAGATAGACAAACCCTTAGCCAAACTAACTAAAAGGCAGAGAGAAACTATCCAAATCAACAAAATCAGAAATGAAAAGGGAGACATAACCACAGACACTGAAGAAATCCAAACAATAATTAGGTCTTACTTACAAAGTCTATATGGCAAAAAATTTGAAAATCTAAATGAAATGGACAATTTTCTTGACTGAGTCTACATGCTAAAGCTGAATCAAGACCAGGTAAACCAAGTAAATAGTCCTATATCCCCTAAGAAAATAGAAGCTGTCATCAAAATTCTACCATGCAAAAAAAAGCCCAGGGCCAGATGGTTTCAGCGCAGAATTCTACCAGATCTTCAAAGAAGAGCTAACATCAATACTCTTCAAACTATTTCACAAAATAGAAACAGAAGAAACACTACCAAACTCATTCTATGAAGCCATAGTCACCTTGGTACCTAAACTTCACAAAGACCCAACAAAAAAAGAGAATTTCAGGCCAATATCCCTCATGAACATTGATGCAAAAATACTCAACAAAATACTAGCAAACCGAATCCAAGAACACATCAAAGATATCATCCACCACGACCAAGTAGGCTTCATACGGAAATCCATCAATGTGATCCACCACTCAAACAAACTGAAGGAGAAAGACCACATGATCATCTCCTTAGATGCTGAAAAGGCATTTCACAAAATCCAACATCCATTCATGTTTAAAGTCTTGGAGAGATCAGGGATACATGGCACATACCTGAACATAGTAAAGGCAATATACAGCAAGCCTATAGCCAATATAAAACTCAATGAAGAGAAACTTAAATTATTCCCACTGAAATCAGGGACAAGGCAAGGCTTCCCACTCTCTCCATATCTTTTCAACATTGTTCTTGAAGTCCTTGCTAGAGCAATAAGACAATTGGAGGAGATCAAGGGGATACAAATTGGAAAGGAAGAAGTCAAAGTATCACTATTTGCAGATGATATGATAATATACCTGAGTGACCCCAAAAATTCTACCAGGGAACTCCTACAGCTGATTAACACCTTCAGCAAAGTGGCTGGATAAAAAATTAACCAAAAAAACATCAGTAGCTCTCCTGTATACAAAAGACAAAATGGCCGAGAAAGAAATTAGGGAAATAACACCCTTCATGATAGCTGCAAAGGACATAAAATACCTTGGTGTGAACCTAACCAAGCAAGTCAAAGACTTGTATGAAAAAAATTTCTTGACTTCTTAAATTCAAAAAATATTTTTGTCTAAATTTGTTGCCTTCACAGTATAATAAAATATTAATGAATTTCTCATTCTAAATATCCTAATTTCAAATATGCTTCATACTTTATATCAATTAAAAATCTCATTTTTAATACTTTGAAGTGTTATTTCAGTCCTGTTAAGGAAGGCCACTTGTTATAGCCTTCATGATACAGCATATGCCATCATAATTTATGCACTATGACATCAGAGTTGTATATAAATACTATGCTATTAAACATGTTTTAGCTGAACAATTAGTATATTCTCATTGCAATGTCACTACTGCTTTCTGACCAGAAAAATATAGAGTAAGTTTGATATTATTTGTTGTCCTGAATAGAAGGATAGACCATTATTAGATCAAAATTTGTGTCAGTGACAGAAGCAAATCCGGTACAGAGAAGTTTCAATGCATGACCAGACCAACAGGGGGAATTAGCCCAACCAGAGCCCTGTAATTACTCTTCAGCAGCAACCATGTTGATAGTTAGCATCGTCACATTTTAAATCCCAGCATGTCCTGAGATTACTCCTACTTACTTATAAACAGTGGAAAACCAGTGTGTTCAAATATTAGTGTCAGACTTCCTCTTTTTGTCAAGGTTTAAGCATTATATTTTTCCATATAAGCATAATTTTCAATCTTTACTCTAGTCATGTCGTTCTTGAAAAAGGGAAAAATCAAATAAGCTTTACTTAGAAAAGTACACACACACACACCTGTATACTTTCAGACCAGCAGCTGTGATTCTCCTTGGCAATTGTCTGTGCTGATACTCTCCCACACTAGATAAAAAGGCGATAGCTTTTTATCCGGGCAGCCTATGTGTCAGATATTATAATAAGCACTTTTTATGCACCATTGTATTTAGCTCTTACAATAACCCTGCGAGGCAGTTTTATTGTCAGCATTTTTCAAATGAGCTGGTGAACATCAGTGACCTGTCCACACTTAAGCAAGTTATAAGTGAAAAGCTTAGAATATTTATTAGTCTACACGCAGGCATGTACTGCTGTACTTTCTTACATTCTTCATTGTATCTTCCACCTTGCAAAGCTGATATCCAAACTGAGCAATGAAAATCTAGGTTACTATCTCCCTAGATTCTGATTTTTTTTTCCTCCTAGTCCCTAGCCAGGATGCATTTATTTATCCTGATCTCCCACTGGAGGCAGCTGCAGAGCTTCATGGCCTCCGCACCACACAATTGCTACTCTTCCGAGATACCTGAGGCTGGATCTCCTGACTTACAACTGCCCCCACCCAATGCCTTGTTTATGCCCCACTCCACCAACTACCCCATAAGCTGAGCTCCGTATCTGTCCCTGTGCAAACACTGGTTGAGGAAGGAGGCCACTGCTGGTGTAACATAATCCACTGGGCTGACCCCCACAGCCAGCTCCTACATGTTCATTCTCCTAATCAGATGAGGGATCCGATGTGTGTAGTGGGTGTGTTTGTGTCCCTGGGCAGTTTTCATGATGTTCCTATTGACAGCACATGACATAGTGAGTAAATGATATCCTTTAAGACTTAGAAGCAAGCCAGGCATGGTGGTGCACAGAGGCAGGTGGATCTCTGTGAGATCAGGGCCAGCCTGGTCAATAAAGAAGTCCAGGACAACTAAGGCTATGCAGAGAAACCCTGTCTTAAAAAACCAAAACCAAACATACAAAAACCAAACCAAAACAACAACAACAAAAACTTAGAAGCAAAACCATGGGAAAGGTAAATAATGGTCCCCATGCTTACAGGATTTGAATAAAACTCAATTGTCTATATTAAAACTCATTTAAATAAAAATCTTTACTAGAATACTCAAGAGGAATGCAACCGATATAACGATTATATACAAGAGATGTATTAGACTGGCTTATACGATATCAATATACATATAAACTCTATATACCTATATAAATAAATACAACTTTCTCAACCTGTATAGTACTTTCTTTATAAATATATATGTATGTATATGTGAGTATGTGTGTGTGTGTGTGTGAGAGAGAGAGAGAGAAAGAGAGAGAGAGAGGGATGGAGAGGAGAGAACCGAGAACCATTAGTGGGGGGAAAGGCCATAAATTGGAAGAGAGCAGGAAGTGAGATGGTTCTGTGGAAGGAAAAAGAGGAAATAGTGTAATTGCAATCTCAAAAAATTTAAAAATATTAAAAACTAATATATTGTATTCTTAGACTGTCATATATAAATCCAGACAAAGAACATTTTAAAATAACAAAAAAATCTAATAACTGGTATAATAAAAATATACGAGATTCACTAGATTGGCTTATACAACAGGGGCTAGGTAGGCCAATAATGATTTTCTGCACACTGAGGAGTCAAGAATCCCATAGCTGCATAATGCATGAAACTGGATGAGCCAGCAGTCCCGGACTGGTTCTGAGAGCCTGAAGGATTCCAAGGGAGCTGCTGCAAAATATGAGATCTTGTCAATAAAAAATAATGGCACTGGTAGCAGCAACAGAGTGGATGTACTTAGCAACAGGAAGTACAGACAGACAGGCAAAGCAATGATAGTTTTTCACCTACCTCTTCTATATTTGAGCTGTTATTGAAAACTGCTGTTGTGAGTGAAAGCCTCCTCCTCTCAGGGAATGCTTTTTGTCAATGCCTTCACAGACCTGCCCAGAGTTCTGTTATTTAGTTAATTCCAGATATGATCTCAATATCAAGTTGACATTCATGACTAACCACGAATGTACCTAGCAAAGTAATGGTTGTCCACCAATACAGATATAGAAAAAGAGGCTGATAGAAGGTAAATGCTGCCAGCATTAATCCCACAACACTCAAAAATAATAATAATAACCTTCTTGTGGTCACACCTTTGAGACTCACATACTTGTTTTTCCAAGAAAAGTGTTTTTCTTTTGTGGGAATTTGAACCTATTGCAGGCAAAACATACAGTGCTCTGGATCCACTCAGAAGGGTGTTTCCCTGGGCAAGTGGACAAGTTTCCTATTATCCTACCCTAATATCATTAAACTATTGTTATATCAAATAACCTCTCCACAATTCCATGCTTATTTACTTACCGTCAAATTATAGTTTGATTTTTCCACTTAGTTCTTCCTACAAGCTAACAACTGCTCCTCGTGTAGATAATAAATATCAATGATATTTGTGCAATGATTTTTAGATGACCAGAGTAGCCTTTTAAATATTATTTGATAATTTATTTTCCTTCCTTGTTTGCTTTCTTTTCTCATTTCTCTCACTATCCCTCCTTCCTCCTCTTACTTAATCTCTCCCATTTTTTTTTTCCCTTTGGTGTTTTGAACAAGGTTTCACTAGGTAGCCAATTGATTGTTTGACCCTGCTACGTCAGCTTTTTAATCTCTGGCTCATAGGTATGTACTTCCATGCCTGGATAACTTGACTTTGCTCTTTTGTTAAATGTACTTTTATTATTTAAACAATGCTTACATTTAAATATATATTTATCATGGTCTTTCCTTCCTCAAGTTTATCTAGATCCTCATCTGCTCCCTACCCACCCAAAGCTTTCTTTCTCAATAAACAAAGCAAAGGCCCAACACAACAACAAAATGCCCAAAATCTAGAAAAAAAGCTGTGGAGCCCATTATATTATTTGTTACTCCCGAGCCTGAGATCTGCCTTGGGTTGATATACCCAGTGTCATTCCATTGGTGTAAACTGGTTTTCCATCTCCCAGCAGGTGTAAGTGACAGTTCCACGGTTACCCTTTACCTTAGTAGCTATGTTTACATTCATTCATGCATCATTTTTAAAAGCATAAAAAATAATATATGATCACATCATACAAAAACTATCACATCAAAGTCATACAAGATAGAGCAACAGAAGGAAAAGAGCTCAAGAGAGGGCACAAGTGTCACAGATCCACTCTTACATACACTCAGGAACCCCATAAAACCACTGAACCAGAAGCCACAGGGGATCTGGGGTAGACCCATGCAGAGCCTGTGCATGCTGCTTCAGTCTCTGTGAGTTCTTGTGAGCTTTAGCTTATGTCAATTTAGAGGGCCTTGTTTTCTTGGTGTTCTCCATCCTCTCTGGCTCTTACTTTCCCTGAGCTTTAGGAAAGGGAGTTGATAGAGGCATCCCATTTAGAGCTGTGTGGCCCAAGGTCTCTCTCTGCCTAATGTCTGGCTGTGTGTCTCTGTATTTGTTCCTACTTGCTGTAGGAGGAAACTTTTCTAATAATGGTTGAACAAAGCACTGGTCTATACATATAACACCATATCATTAGGAGTCATTTTATCTTATTCTTCTTCCTCTTCTTCTTTTCTTCCTCCTTCCCTACTTACTTCTCCTTCTCTTAGTATTATTTAGTCTTTCCCTAGGTCTCTGGGTTATCTTAGTCTTAAGTTCTTGGTCACCCAAGGAGTGTTTGTTGGCTATGACTTTTTTTTTTTTTTTTTCATGAAGTGGGCCTGAATTCAAACCAGTTATTGGTTGATTCTTTCTTTTTTGTTTTTTTTTATTATCATTATTAGTTACATTTTATTAACTCTGTATCCCAGCTGTATCCTGCTCCCTTATTCCCTCCCAACCCCACCCTCCCTCCTTCAGCTCTTCCCTGCTCCAAGTTCACGGATTGGGGAGGACCACCTCCCCTTTCGTCTGGCCCTGTTTTATTAGGTATCTTCAGGACTGGCTGCCACAGTCCTCTGTGGCCTAGCAGGACTGCTCCTCCCTTGGGGGGTAGGAAGGTCAAAGAGCCTGCCATTGAGTTCCTCTCAGTAATAGTCCCTGTTCCCCTTATATGGGAAACCAATTGGTTATTGAGCTAGCTACCATGAGCTTCGTCTGAGCAAAGGTTCTAGGTTATATCCATACATGGTCCTTGGTCAATTTCAGAAAAAAAAAAACCCTGTGCCCAGATATATTTGGTCCTTGTGGAGCTCCTATCCTTTCCACGTCATACTAACTCTCCTTCTGCCAAAGGTTTGGTTATGAGTCTTAGTATCTGTTTTGAAACACTGCTAGGTAGAGTCTTTCAGATGCCTTCTGTGGTAGACTCCTGTCATATGTCCAATGTACAACCACTTTGGAAGTCAATCTGGTGCTTATTCAGACAATTAGGAATAATGTTTCCTCAAGATCTAGCTATACCACTGCTAGGTATATACCCAAAATTTGCTCAACTACACAACAAGGACATTTGCTCAACCATGTTTATAGCAGCTTTATTTGTAATAGCCAGAACCTGGAAACAACCCAGATGTCCATCAACGAAGGAATGGGTACAGAAATTGTGGTATTTTTACACAATGGAATACTACTCAGCAATCAAAAAGGAGGAAATCATGAAATTTGCAGGCAAATGGTGGGATCTAGAAAAGATCCTTCTGAGTGAAGTATCCCAGAAGGAGAAAGACAAACATGGTATATACTCGTTTATATAGACCTACAAGATATGATAAACATAATGAAGTCTATACACCTAAAGAAGATAAACAAGAAAGCGGACATGGGGTAAGATGATCAATCCTCACTTAGAAAGATAAATGGGTTGGTTACTTTCAAAAGCTTTATGTGACCCGTGTTGAAGCACGTCATGCAAACACTACACCATTGTAGAGAAAGGGTTTGTGACTGGCTTGATGTTTACATTTCTCTTTTAATAACATGTAGAGTAGCTTCCTATAACAAAGACACTAGAACATGAGGGTCAAGGTTCTTTATAGGCACCAGCTTGACTTCTAAGTGTTCAGTGAGTTTTGCAGGCATTGCCTTCAGCAACAGGGCCTTGTTGTCAGTTATTGTTGTTTTGTCTTTTTTTTTTTTTTTTTAGAGCCACCTATTGTCTTGAAAACAGCTTGAGATGTTTTTTGTTTGTTTGTTTTGTTTTCCCTGTGGTGCCCCTTTGGCCAACAACTCAAATGTAACTTAAATTCTATAACAGAATCTTTATTTGGTGACAAGATATGGCCACTTGGTTCACTGTGTTTCCCATTATTTGGCAATTTTATTTGAACTGCCTTTATGCACACGCACATATTCATTCAATCTCTGATGAATCTCTGTTTCTCTAACCACAATGAATAACATGATGGTTTCTAATTGCTTCCAATTTTCTGTAAATGTTAGATTGACAAATGGTCTAGATCCTAAATATTCCTTCCTCATATGTGTGTGGTTGTGTGTGTGTGTGTGTGTGAGTGATTATGAAATTAGAAAGAGAATCATGATAAGAAGAAGAAATATAATGAGAGATGGGACACAGGGAAGTGCAAGAGAACGGATAATGGGTTGTGTGTGATATGATACCAGAAGTGAGGTTGCTGGAGGGAATGGGAAAAGAGGTGTAGCAAGTGGGAGGAAGAGGAATAGAAGGAGCAGACATAAACACAAAGTACATAAACTAATTACTTTGCATGCTAACATGTAAAACACAATAGAAGTGGAGAGTATGTATTACATGGGCAAGCCTCTGGAGCGACTTCCCTAATTTAGCATTTCCCCAGGCAGTTATACTGACTTCTTTCTTGATACAGTTTTTACTTTACCTCCGTTAAGAAAGAACTGAGCTTCTCTTTGTTCTCATTACTGAGTTGCTCTATTTCTTTGACTTACTATGTCTCTAGGTCCCCTGCTCTACACGATTGTCACTATTTCGATGTTATTCAGATGCCCAGAAACAAAACTCACTTAAGTTGACAGTAAGTGATCACATAGTTGGTTCTTGGACTATATAATAGCTATATTTTGTTCTATCGTTTCAGACTTTTGATTGAGGAATTTCGATAGGTGAAGAAGCACTATGAATTATGTCTTGACCACCTAGTGTGTGTCAGTTTTCTGAATGTGCTCATCTGGTGTCCCATATTACTAGAAAGACACGTAATGCATTTCATGCCATGCATTAACATATGGCTGAAGTTTCCTCATCTTTTCAAAGTGTTTCTTCAAAAGTGTTTTCTGTCTTCACTCTTGTGAGTGGTTAGATTTACTTCTTCAACACCTTTTTCTCCTAATGGTCCCATTTTTTTTCTTTCTAGTGGTTCTTTACCAAAGATAATTGATTCTAGCTTAGAAATAAGTATAATATGTATACTGTCATGTCAGCAAGAGAGGCGGTAACCCTTAAGATCAATAAAGCAAAGAATGAAAAATGAATTGGAAAGGGAGGGTGTTTTAGACAATGGAAAATAATTAAAACAGTGCTTAACGACCTGAATAACGGCAAACAATGGAATCCATTTATATATGTGTTTTTGAGACACTTTTGACGCACTACACAAAGGCTTGGTAGTTGCAACAGAGGCCAGATGGTATGCAAAACATAAAACATTTACTATGTGGCTCCTTACAGATAACATTTTATTAGTCCCCCGGTAACTGTGATGAGGATGGAGAAAGGAGTAAACTGAATAGTAAAAGAGAAGTAACAATGAACATTGAAGAATTTTATAGCAAGTTTTTGATGAATGTTTGAAAGGTTTGTATGTTCAAATCCATCCAGATATTACTTCAATATTTGCAATAGTTTTTCAGTTTGAGATCTGAAGTAAATGTCAAGGAAAACAACCCTATTTTGCTACACAATAAAAATATATGCCTTTGGACACATTGTGTGCGATGGCTAATGTTTACTATCAATCTGAGAAGCTCTAGAATTACCCATGCAGAACATCTGTATTGTGAACAGTATTCTTTATCATATTAATTGAAATAGAGGTAGTACCTTCTGCAGGGCATAGAAATAAGGAAGTCCTGGGGAAAACTCCCTTTTACCCTTTTGCCGTCTTTTCTACTGTTTGCTTCTGGTCCATCCTTTGGCTGCTACAGCCACTGTCACCACCGTTACTCCCATCCTTTGCTGATAATAGAGCCCAGATTATTCAGCCTCCCAGGTGTACATTAAAGGCCAGTATATCTCCCACAACTTTCCAATATCTCAGTACCAGACTGGGGCCATTAAGGTTTTCATGGACTGAGCAGCCTCTTTAGTATGAAGACAGCCATTGTTGAACTACCCAGCAAATATTGTGGTAAGCCACTCTACCACCCCTCCTCCTCATACAATGTGTATCCATTTTATCAGTATTGTTCTAGAGAATCCTGTGTTACACATCGTTCGCCTTGCATATAAAACTTCATGATTGGAGATAGAAGCAAAGCGACCCAGTCAACTCAATGACAAATAAAATGAAATAACTCTAAAATGTGAAGGCAGAGATGTCAAATGTCTGCAATGGGGAGCTGCAAATCAAGTATGGAACCATTTAGAATCTGAGGAATGGGCAGATTGACTTCTTCAAGGGGTAAAACACAAACCAAAACAATGAAGAAAAACATGTCTTTTTCTAGAGAAAGATGGCTGGCTGAGGAGGCAGGTGACTAGACAGAAAGCTGCTAAATAGGCATTCTGACTGACAGATTTAAGAGCTCCATTGTGTTCCCAGAAATTCTCTATAAGCTCTATTTCTCTTTTTGTTGTGCCCTTTCTCCCTGCTATTTCATTATCATGAACTCTCATAGGAGAGATTCCATAGAATACAGAAGACAAAATGCCAATATCTTGATTTCCAAGTTTCTAAATAGACTCTTAAGATTCGTAGCAGAGAGCTTCTGGAAAGCTGTGCTTTTGACCCAGAGGGGCCAGAATATTGTATTTCTAAAAGGCTTAGCAGAGAAGGCAACCAGATTTTGCTTTCACAGGGCTGAAAGCTGCTAGGAGGGACTATGTCTTGTGCTTCAGACTTGCTGGGAAGGTAGGAAGCCCTACAAAGACATCTTTTGTTGATTGCAATCTCTAACAAACTGTGCTCATTTGCTAGGAATGGCGCCCATAGGCTCAACTCTTTGAATGTGTGGTCATTAGGAAGTAGCACTACTTGAGAGAGATTAGAAGGTGCGGCCTTGGAGTAAATGTGGCCTTGTTGAAGTGGGCATGGCCTTGTGGGAGGAAGTATGTCACTAGGGGATGGCATTGGGGTTTTCAGATACTCAAGCCAGGGCCAGTGTCTTTCTCTTCCTGTTGCCCGATGATCCAGATATAGAACTCTCAGCTAACTCTGCAGCACCATGTCTACCTGTGTGCCTCCATGCTTCCCACCATTTCGATAACGGACTCAGCCTCTGAATATGCAAGCCATCCCCAATTAAATGTTTTCCTTTATAAGAGTTGCAGTGGTCAAGGTGTCTCTCTACAGCAACAGAACACCTACTAAGATAGATACATAGCAGCAAGAATCACTGTTTCTGAAGCTCTGTAGAATTGTAGTTGAGTGGCTGTTTTCCTTCCCCCTCAAACAGCATGTGAATTTGACTGTCAGACATTGGGGTCCCAAAGGGCCTTGTTCCTTGAAAGAAGAGAACTGGAAAACCATGTCTAATCTTAAGGATTGTGTAAACCACATCCTTAAAGACCAATGAATAAATAAACTATGGATAAATGATCCATAGTGCAACTGTGGTTTAGCTGATGATAACAACGTGGATATGACTGTGGGAATAAGAAAAAGGTAGAAAACTAAATTGATAAAAACATGCTCTTTTTTTTTTTTGAGCAAATCTTACAAGGCTATAAAATTTATGACAGGTATGAATTGACATTAAATTGAAAATTATTAACTTCTTGACTGAAAATAAAGTGATTGTCCTGAGATTAAAAAGCAATATTTAAAAAATTGCAGCAGAAGTTTTGTGCTCTCAGCATTGGCTCTTGCCAATATAATATTGTATAATAAAAGGATTTCTGAAAGTTCTTCTACAGGTAGGATTTGGATTATTTCTTGATTTATAGGTTTCATTCCATATAATAAAATAGATAAACTAAAATTTATTTAATTAAATATCATTTATTTAATTAAATTCATTATTATTTAATTAAAACAGATAAATATCCTATTTAATAAAATAAAATGAATAAACTACTGCTTTATTTTTATTTGTTTTTGTTTTTTTATACTTTGGGTTGGCTGTACGGAAGAGTCCACAGATTGTACAAGAGAATTGGGGCTGTGCATTCTATCCGCTTAGAACATGACCCTGAGCCATGACTGTACTCTGAGAAAGAAAGAGTGTAATTTCTTTGAGTGAGCAACAATAGGTTTTTTTTTTTTTAAACCAGGCACTATGGGGACTTGAAATCCAGAACCCTGGAGAGGGAAAGACGGTGCAACAGAGGGGCATGTATACATTATTGTTGTTGTTGTAGGTCAGTCATCCAGGTTGATTAGCGAGAGAGACTATGGTTATGAGCAGATGGTCCCAATAGGGAAACTACGTGTTTCATTCCCCTGTGCATTGTTGCCGCTATTCTAGAGGACATTCTGTTTGACAGATGAATTATCGTATTGCTTGTCAATTTTAACACTGAAAACAATAAACAAGAAGAAATTTCATCTCAGCTTTTCTGTAGAGGATATAGTTTTAATCCTCTCCTTAAATAATGAAAAGAGCCTTGAAGCTGACCAAGAGTTTCTTTTTACGGCCTAATGGAGAACTGCTTTTCCAATATGGATAAAACGCCTTTATCAATATTAATTTTCTACCTTATTGATGATCATATGAACAATTTATTATTTTAATGAATACAAATATTTAGAGGACATAGGAAATCTCCTGACATTCATGCTGAAGGAAAAGTCCTTGTCCAGAATGTTTAATAACTAATTCAGAAAGTGGTTCACTAAACTTAAAAGTTTACTATTTGTAAGTAATAAAATAGTATATTTATTAGAACAATAGATTATATGTTTAAAGGACATGTAATGTACACATTTTGCTAATTTATTAAAAAACAATAAGTATGCATGTACATGCATGTTATCCTGAG
This sequence comes from Psammomys obesus, assembly GCF_907164565.1. NCBI lineage: Eukaryota > Metazoa > Chordata > Mammalia > Rodentia > Muridae > Psammomys > Psammomys obesus. Next base: position 37,972,799 of record NW_026591086.1, read on the forward strand.
GACTAGAGATTTCAAAAGCATATATTAGTTAGTCAGTATCTTGAGAAATATAAAGGGTTATCCTTTGAGTAGGAGACCCAAGAAATACATGTCAGTTTTCATAAAACTAAATGAAAATAAATTGAGATGTTTTTCTTTCTTCTACTCAGGTGCATATTTCAGGTATAATTATTACCCAGAGGGGCTACATTACATGGCTGATTTAGGTTGGCCAAGCAAAAAGAATTTTACACTTCAAAGTTCAGTTGGAATAGGCAGTGAAAATTTATGTCTTTTCTGCCAAGGAAACAAGGAGATTTGGTAAGAATATTAGATAGAATGATAGTTCAATATCTTTCAGTATTACTAATAAAACTGTCAGCATTGAAAACTAAGACTGGAAATAAGGAAACTTATGTAAACTCTATAAATAAAATATATAAGACTGGGTTGAATAATTATTTTCTACCTTGGAAAATTAATTGCTTCTATTTTGTTAACAAGCCAGGTTTTGTGGGATTTTCGCCCCTCTCTTCTATTTCTTTATTTCTAGACTTCCTATCTTCCTTAACAGCAATGAAACTTACTGACAGGTGTATGCATACAAACACTAACACAATGACAGCCTTTTAGACAGTGGTAAGGCAATGGGACTTTTGGGTATATGTTCAGCAAATACTAATTTAATCATGCCGTACCTAATGTTTTCTATGTCATAACCGATTTTGCATCTTTAATAATTTAATCCTTGATCCTCTAAACAGCTCTTTCTTTTCAAGAGTTGGGTACTATGTCTGTTTGAGAAGTTGTGGGTTCAGTAGTATACATGAAGAAGATGTCAAACTAGACTGGGAAATAGAAATGAAAAAAAGTGATGGGTCCTTATTTAAAACAGAAGGACAGGTGATGAAATACCCAGACAGGCTTCAATGGAGAAAGATTATATTATTGTGGGTGTCTTTCAGCCAAGAGTATCACTGTAACAGGTCCTGAGATATTGTTATCCAATGTTGACTGTACTTTTTTTCAGACTAGAATCTAGAAAGTTTAAAAAAGAAAGCAATAGTTCTAAACTTAAAGATCTGGTCTTTGTATCATCATTTACTATGTAGAAAGATTTTTACTAGCTATAAAAAGAAATAATAAAATCTCAGTTCTAAAAACAACTGCAATTATGTTTGGATATTTTAATTTTTTGAAATTTCCTTTTAATTTTTATTTTCTGTGTATGTGAATTGGCTGTATGTATGTGTGTGCCTGGTGCTCCAGGAGGCCAGAAAAGGGTCTCAGATCCCCCGGAACTGGAGAACAGATAGTTGTGAGCCTCCACAGGGAGCTGAAAACAGAATATTGGTCTTAAGAACAAGTACTCTTCACTACTGAGTCATCTTGCTAGCATCACGTTTGACTATTTAAAACTATCATCAAGTGCTTACTGAACACTTAAAATTAATTACAATACATCAGAAATTGTGTTTAATATGAATATAGAACACAACCAAATAGAAAAGACCCCTGTACCTTTTTGGTACTGAAACATGCTGAAGATCAAGTGAACAAATGTACATTGTCAAATTAATCTCCAATGAGCAAGTAAAGTCTAGCCAGTACTTTAAAACAAAAACAAAAACAAAGACAAAAGTGATGATTTAATGGAGAGGTGTTAGATTCAGGACCGCTGGAAAAGAGATGTCAGATTTAGAAATGAAGGAAAGTTAGGAGTTAGGCTGGATGTAGAAAAGAACTCTGGAAAGAGCTGCTCTCAAAGCTAGAACCAAACTTTATAAGCTGAACCAAGGTATTCAGTCTCATAGGCAAGGCTGACAATTTGATTCATTTTCCTTGCAAAAGTATTGAAACAATTTAATTGGGCTGTTACAAGGTTAAATGGCCAGTTTTCATTAATCTAACTGCTAGAAAGAAAATGGATTAGAAAGGCATAAAAATATGCAGAGCTTTAAAGCAGTATGGGAATTGTACAAAAGCCTAGCTGGGGAAATGGAGACAAGGTCCTAGTTGAGGTATACCTATGTCCCATGAAGTGATGGATATGTTGACATGCTTGATGGACATGTGGTTATACAAGGACTATCCCTAAGCAAAGCAAAGACTTCCCTCCAGGGTGGCTTTAACTTTCAGAGCCAAAGACGCCTAACAGAAATGTCAATTATTCTAGAGTCCATATTAGTTTCTTAGACCTGCTGTAACAAAGTCTCACAAAGTAGGTGGCTTCAAAAACAGAACTGTACTGTTGAACATTTGAGGAAAGACTAAATTAAATTCTAGGACATGAATGTCAGAAGGAGTGGTTTCTTTTGTAAACTGAGAGGAAGACTATCTCTGTGCTATCCTCAAATTCCTGCTTTGCAGCCACCTTTGGTATTTCATCACTTCTAGAAGCATCTTTCTGATGACTTCCTTTCTCTTCCCAGGGCTTCTTCTCTGCATGGCTTCACAGAATTCTTTTATCATGTCTCTATGCCCAAATATCCCTGTTAATAAGGACAATAGTTATGGTGTACTATGGTCCCACTGTACTCCAGTCTGACTTCTTCCTAATTAATTGCAAATATAACAACCCTCTTTCCAAATATGGCCATAATCTGAGGTTCTGAGCCTTACAGCTTCAACACAGAAACTTTCAGGGCAACACAAGTTAATCCATTGGTGAGTCCTCTGTCCTAGAATGCGGATCATGTCAACTTACACAGCAAGCTGAATAATGACTTTGCACAGCCAAGCCATGAGTCCCACTTGCCTGTGCTGGATGCTATCACCCTCAATTTCATGAATAAGTCAGTAAAGACACTTCCTAATGGCAAGAAGCGCTGGCCAGAAACTTTCCATTATATCACGCTGGTTGTTTTTCTTCTATTAACCTCACTGCTGTATCTTGAGTTAGCCAAACATTACAGGCTCATTTCAAAACAATTGCTATCCCCCTGCTTGAACGGATTCAACCATTTGCTTATTGAACATATTTGGGAAATGTCCACCCTTGAAAGAAAAATGTGCTGACTTTTGCCATTTTCACCCTCAAATTTATGTCAATTTTTCTAGTATTGAGTTTATATTAGCCAATGCAAGTAACCTAGAGATTCTTTAAGTAACCTCAAAGATATGCAGACGTTCCATGCAAATGCTATGCCATTTTACACATGGGCCTTGTGCAGTCATTGATTTGGAAACTGCAAAGAGAGGGGCAGGTTCTGGAATCAATTTGCCATGGTCACTAAGGGAACAGCCTATAGGTGAAGGTTATAGAAAATAAGCCATGATCCCAACACCTAAAATAACTAACCTTTAAGATGGAGTCATGCTTGTTAATAATAGAAATCCTGGGGATGGAAAAATGACATAGCTGTTAATAAAGGGTACTGCTGTTGCAGAGGACCAGGGTTCTGTTCACAGCATATATGTCCTGTGGCTCACATCCACATAAAACTCCAGCTCTAGGACATCTGACACATCTTTCTGGCCTCCTTGGGTATCCATACTCCACGCATGCATGCAGCACTCTCTCCATAAACAAAATTAGAGATAAAATAAATCTTGAACCTCTTAAATCATCTGTAAAAAACAGTTTATATCTTTCTTTTTCCACTGAACACTATTATGTATCTACAACAACATGTTTCAATACTGTTTTTTCTTAAGTGACTAAGAGCATGATATCTTGTTAACAGTTAAGTTATAATTCACTTAATCATATTCTCCTGTTGCTGCTTGATTTCTATGTTCATATTAAATTAGAGAATGGGGACTTTTGTGCATAAATCTCATGTGCTGCTCTAATTATTTCTGTGTAGATTCCTAGAAGTGGGGCTGCAGGCCATATTTTTAAAGCTATTGATATTTAGTGCAAATGTAAGTCCCCTAAGGGGTGATTTATGTGTTGCCCAGTGTCAAATAATACTTATTCTGCTGATCCCTTGTCGACATAAAGCAGGCAGAACATCAATTCTAAATTGGGGAGCCAACTACTTACTTCATTGCTGGTTTTATTTGTTTTTCTTTTCCTGAAGTTTGAGGGAAGGTTCAATTTGTGATTTTAGCAAACTCCATATTCCATGTCCATTTTAAGATACAGTTTTTGCGTATCTTTTTATTGATTATTAAAAGCTCTTTATCAGTTCCATATGACACATATGTTTTTCCAAAATGCCATATGCCTTTTAATTTTTGTAGTTTTTTTAAAATACAGAAATTTAATGTTTGTGCTATTGACCGCATGAGTCCTTTTAAAAATGATTTTCATCATTGATTCTATGAATTCTAATTGCTTTCTCACCCCAAAACCTGTTATAACATGCCATTTTATTTTTTGTTATCTTTTTGTGCGGTTAATTTTCATTTGAAGTCACATGTTGAACTTTTTAGGTTGCCTAGAAATCATGTTTGTGTACAGAATAAAGAAGGAAATACCTTTATTTCTTTCATCTAAAGATTTAGGCAACAAGCATTACTAAGGTTTATGTAACATGCTTCTCCCATTTGAAAACCCATTTTCTCCTATAATAGTTCTTTTATAATATTTTTAATTATTCTTTTAAAAAAACTGTGTGTATATATAAGTCTATGTGTAGGATATACATATGAGTTCAGGTGTACATAGAGTTCAGAAGAGGACATTGGATGCCATGTAGCTGAAGTCACAGGTGGTATCAATGGCCTGACATGGCTGCTAAGAACTGCACTTGGGTCCTCTGAAGGAGTAACAAGTCCTCTTGTTGGCTGAGTCATCTCTACAGCCCCAACACATACAAACTCTTCAAGAAACAGAGTTTGGCTGTGGGTTCTACACATTCATGGAAGAACCTTCAGCATCTTTTATCTTTATCATTATCAGCTTAACATTTAGCATAGCTGTTGATATCCCTTTTAGTTGCTCAGAAAAAAATCATTTCTTGTTCCTTGTAGGAAAGTTAATTTCAAAACATTAATTAACAGAGAGTTCTATAGCACTGCCTTCCTTGACTCAGACAGCAGAATGTTCATAACCCTTGGAAGAGCTCTGACACAGAACTGGATTCTTTTTGGTATAATTTCTTTATTTTTATATTAATTACAGTTTATTTACTTTGTATCCCAGTAGTAGCCCCTTCCCTCATTCCATCCCAATCCCACCTTCCCTCCTTCATCTCCTCCCTTCCCACTGATAGGGGAGGTCCTCCTCCCCTTCCATCTGACCCTGGCTTATCAGGCCTCATCAGGACTGGCTGCAATGTCCTCCTCTGTGGCCTAGCTAGGCTGAAACTCCCATGGGGAGTGGGGAGGTCAAAGAGCCAGCCACTGAGTTTATGTCAGAGACAGTCCCTGTTCCCCTTACTAGGGAACCCACTTGGAAACTGAGCTGCCATGGGCTATGTCTGAGCAGGGGTTCTAAGTTATATCCATGTGTGGTCCTTGGCTGAAAATCAGTCTCAGAAAAGACCACTGTGCCCATATATGTGTGGTCCTTGTGGACCTCCTGTCTTCTCCTGCTCTTACTAACTCCCCCATCTTTCATATGATTCCCTGCACTCTACCCAAGGTTTGGTTATGAGTCTCAGCATCTGCTTTAATACACTGTTAAGGTGGAGTCTTTCAGAGGCCCTCTGCGGTAGACTCCTACTAAAACCTTATTTAGAAATTGTACACTATTAGAACATAATAGCAGGCCTAGATGAGAGAGAAAATGTGGTCATTAACTTAGTGCCACTTTCTTCCTGTGAGAGATGCATAGATGAGATGCCTTTCCTAGGAGTAAGAAGGTAGCTCATCTTATGATGTGATGTTTAAGTCTCACTCTAAGTTAGTCCTTTATATGATAATAAGAATTCTGTTTCTGAAATGACGATATAATTATATTTACTTTGAGAAAATGCACACAGAATTTTAGGGCTAGCCCCTATAATATAAGACTTTCATTTCATGGATTAAAAAATTAATTTACAAAAGATGTGGTCAACCAAGTTAATTTTTCAAGGTAGCTGAATAGTTGGAACCAGTGCCCAGTTGCCCTCCCTCCTAATTCAGCAACATTTTCTAACTGAAACACGTGTGCTCCCTTTGACCTCATCCTGAAACTTCCTTTCCAGTTGCTGCCTTCCTTCCAGTTATTGTGAATGTCAGAGATTCATACCACATATTAGGAATGTGTCTATACCTCTGCAAAACCCTCAACAGCTTGGCAGTCTTATTGCTGTTCTAATAAATACTTGAGTTGATAGAGGTTTTGATATGTACTCTTATTGTAAAGAACAGACCTTTTTTTTTCTTCCAGAGATATACTAAAATATTTTTTCCTCCACTGAATTAAGTTTTTTAATCAAGTTTTTTTACAGTAATAAACATGGATATCTCAATTAAAAGAAAATGATTCCTGGTAACAGAAACCTAGATAACTATCCTGGGATATTAAATCATGGATCTTGGTGAACACCCTACAACTGCCACTTTATTAAACCAGCCTGCTACTTAACTGTATTCTAAATATTTGTCCTTATAACACAGGTAACTTTCCTCATCAAATAGAGTTCTCTTTACAACATACAGAAACCATTACAGAAAACACACACACACACACACACACACACACACACACACACACACACACTCACAATGCAGAATTGTGGAATCCAGTCTTTTAAAAAGTTATTTATTTATTAATTACAATTTATTCACTTTGTATCCCAGCTGTAGCCCCCTTCCCCATCCTCTCCCAATCCCACCTTCCTTCCCTCTTCTCACATGCCCCTCTCCAAGTTCACTGATAGAGAAGGTCCTCCTCCCTTCCATCTGACCCTAGCCTAACAGGTCTCATCAGGACTGGCTGCACTGTACTCCTAGGTGGCCTGGTAAGGCTGTTCCCCCTTCAGGGGAAGGTGATCAAAGAGCCAGCCACTGAGTATATCTCAGAGACAGTCCCTGTTCCCATTACTGGGAACTTACTTGGAGACTGAGGTGCCATGGGCTACATCTGTGCAGGAGTTCTATGTTATCTCCATGCATGGTCCTTGGTTGGAGTACCAGTCTCAGAAAAAAATCTGTGACCAGATTTTTGGTTCTGTTGCTCTCCTTGTGGAGCTCTTGTTCCCTCCAGGTCTTTCATCTCCCCCTTTTTCATAAGATTCCCTGCACTCTGCTCAAAGTTTGGCTACAAGTCTCAGCATCTGCTTCCATACCCTGCTGGGTAGAATCTTACAGAGTCCCTCTGTGGTAGGCTCCTGTCCTGTTCCCTGTTTTCTCACTCTTCCAGTGTCTATCCAGTTTGCCTTTCTGAATGAGGATTGAGCATCTTACCTAGGGTCCTCCTTCTTGCTTAGCTTCTTTAGGTGTACAAATTTTAGTATGTTTATCCTATATTATGTGTATAATATCCTTTTATAAGTGAATATATACCATGTGTGTCTTTCTGAATCTGTAATACTTCACTTAGGATGATCTTTTCTAGTTCCCACCATTAGCCTGCAAGTTTCATGAGTTCCTTGGTTTTGATAGCTGAGTAGTATTCCATTATGTAAATGTGCCCACAATTTCAGTATCCATTCCTCAGTTGAGGGACATCTGGGTTGTTTCCAGATTCTGGCTATTACAAATAAAGCTGCTATTAACATGGTTGAGCAAATGTCCTTGTTGTATACTTGAGCATCTTTTGGATATATGCCTAGGAGTGGTATGGCTGGATCTTGAGGTAGCACTATTCCTAATTGTCTGAGAAAGTACCAGATTGATTTCCAGAATGGTTGTATAAGTTTACATTCCTACCAGCAATGAAGGAGGGTTCCCCTTTCCCCATATCCTCTCCAGCATGTATTGTCACTTGAGTTTAGCCATTCTTATGGGTGTAATGTGAAATCTCAGGATTTTGATTTCTATTTCCCTGATAACTAAGGTCTTGAGCATTTCCTTAAGTGTTTCTCTGCCATTCAATATTCCTCCATTGAGAACTCTCTGTTTAGCTCTGTACCTCATTTTTTAAGTGTATTACTTAGTTTGCTGGTATTTAACTTCTTAAGTTCTTCATATATTGTGGATATTAGCCCTCTGTCAGATATAGGGTTGGTGAAGATCCTTTCCCAGTCTGTAGGCCGTCCAATGGATACAGCTACATTCAGCTCCCACAAGGGTCCTCTAAGGGTCAGGGAACATTGTAGAAAAGGAGGCTGAAAGGTCATAAGAGCCAGTGAAATGAGGAGTTTGCTATAGTATTATTTTTTTCTAGGAATGTCAGAAGCTACATCCTTAAATCCCACTTCCAAGACTGTTTAAACATGAGCAGCAAGTAGACAACAATAGACATACTAATATGAACAGGAAAAAATCCATGAGGCCTCAACCTTACACAATAAACTACAGCAGTTAAGGAATGCTGAGAGTGGGAGAAATCATCTTCCCCAAGTCCAAATGCTAAATGGTCAACCTTGAAAACATATACATGCAGGTAACTTTATACAGACTGAGCAGGTTGTATTTAGGAATACATATGTATATACATGTAGACATATGAATGTAATAACAAGTAATTTTTAAAAAGAGGCCATGAATTTGAAAGAAATGAAAGGAAAAATTTATAGGAGGGTTTGGTGGAAGAAATAGAAGAGGTGGTAATGATATAATTATATTAACTTCAAAAAAATTATAAAAATTAATGTTCTTGCAAAAGAAGACGTGCAAGAACATACAGAAAATGGCAGAATTTTTTAAAGGAGTAATAAAATCAGTAGTTCATTTTCATTATGTAGAAAATGCTTGACATGTTATTATAACCCTGACACGCTTTCATGACCCCAACACACTGACAGGTGCTCCTGCGCATAACTTCCTCACTTTCTTTACTGTATGCTTGAAAATGTGCTGAGTCTACTAATGGGTATCTATTATTATTACATCCAGCCTTCCTTTCTTTCATTTAACAGGTATTTATTGGGATACTACTTCATAATGTTGGAACATACTTGCAGTTCTAGGACTCAGGAGGTAAACGCCCTCTAAGTTCAAGGTCAGCCTGTTTTGTATCATAGTCCCTGCCTTCCAGAGCTAGGTGGCAAGGTTCTGCTTCAAAACTAAAAGAAAAACCTACTATCTTGTTTCTATTCTATGTTTATGACAATGAATAAAGTATACATGTGGGGGAATGGGAGAGAGAGAGAGAGAGAGAGAGAGAGAGAGAGAGATAGAATGAATGAGAGGGGGGGTTAGAGTACCTCGAAATGGTGACAAAGCAGCACAGTTAGAGTTTTAACAGGAAAGGCAATTAAATCTCAGTAAGCTTTAAATTATCAAATCTTCCATCAATAGGCAATGTTGTTAAAACCATTTGTTGAAGAATTTTAACAAAGCCCCAAATATAAAATTCATCTCTAGTAGACTATAACACTCCATGCTTCTGGCAATTGTGTGTATTCTTTCTACTGTCAGAAGAAAGAAGTCATCTCTTCTGCATTTAGTAAGACAAAGGTTTTGTCTTTCTGAACAAGATAATAGACGATGGATTGTATTTGAACTCATTTGGAATTTCTTTTCTGATTAATTTTTCACCTTGCAAAAGTGATTTTGGTTATTTTATTTGGGAAATAATAAAAATGGAGGTGGATTTAAACATCTTCTATTACTAGGGCTGGTCTAATACATACATATTGATGGAGACAGATTGGGGAAGAATTTTGGATATGAGAAATATGATCAATAGCCACGATGATATATAACCTCAATGAATAGGTGGAAATGTGGAAAATATAAATGCAGCAGAGACAGACTGGTTACATGGAAAAAGTAGAATTTGAGAGTCATCTTAAACAATTTTGACTGATGCTTAGAAAACGGCTTAATGTTCCTAAAGGTAGGACATAAAACTGCTCTGAGCTTGGTAAGAAATAAGAAAAAGTAGGAGCTCTAGCGGAGGCTCCGTGGGTGGGTTGCTTGCCACAGAAGCACGAGAACTTGAGCTTAGGGTGTCAGCACCCAGGCAGAGCATCACATGTAAACCCAGCCCCGGGGAAGGGTGGATACAGGCATATCCCAGAAGCAACTAGCTAAAAGTTTGGCCTAAATGGTGAGCTCTCGGTTAATGACAGACTTTGTCTTAAACAATAGCTAGATAGAACTAGAAGAAAATATCTGATGTTGACCACTGGCCACCAAAAGCACATATGCATAGGTAAGCATACCCACACATACACATGTACACGCACCCACCCACACACATCCCACATATACACATGTGCACACACAGGGAAAATAATAATACGTAAACAATTAGAGGTATTCTCTTTAATCATAAGAATGGAGGCAAATGGAAATTATTGCATAATATTAAATTAAGATGAATGGATATAACCTACATCCCTTGCTCAGATGCAGCCCATGGCAGCTCAGCATCCAAGTGAGTTTTCCTAGTAAGGGGAACAGGGACTGTTTCTGACATGAACTCAATGGCTGGCTCTTTGACCTCCCCACCCCACAAAGGGAAGAGAATCCTGCTAGGCTACAGAGGAGGACATTGCAGCCAGTCCTGATGAGACCTGATAAACTAGGGTCAGATGGAAGGAGAGGAGGACCTCCCTATCAGTGGACTTAGAGAGGGGTAGGGAGGAGATGAGGGACAGAGGGTGGGATTGGGAGGGAATGACGGAGGGGGCTACAGCTCGGATACAAAGTAAATAAAATGTAATTAATAAAAAATAAAAAAATTAAGATGAATGAACGGGAGTATCATTTTTTATGATTCAGAGGTAATCCTTGATGTTGGTGATTTCAACAACATCTGAGAATACACAACCATGACATAGATGAATGTGAAATCCCGAGTTAAATGAAAATAAAAATTACTAGAGATTAATTGAAAATGGGGCAACAAAGGGAGGAGGATGGCTGAGCGTGGCTAAGCAAAGGCACGTGGAGGCACTGGAACCTCTGTAGATTTCCATTGTGTGTGACACAGAGAAACTTGGTCAGCAATGCTGACAGCCTAACTCAGAGAGGCCAAAGAATACTCCATTTCCTGTGGACTAATACTCAAAATACAATGAACACACACAACTTAAAAAGGATACCCAACTCTTGCTAAAATGCTCAATCCCTATCCAGAAAAGTAAAGAGAATGGACATCAGAAGAAGGAGAAAAGAGGGAACAAGTCAGGAGCCTGACACAGAGGACCTCTGAAAAGCTCTGCCCTGCAGACTATCAGTGCAGATGCTATACTTATGGGCAACCTTTGGGCAGAGTGCAGGGAATCTTAGGAAAGAAGTGGGAAACAGTAAGATCTGGAGAGGACAGGAACTCCACAAGGAGAGCAACAACCAAAAATTCTGAGCACAGGGGTCTTTCCTGAGACTGATACTCCAACTAAGGACTATGCATGGAGATAAACTAAGACCCCTGCACAGATGTAGCCCATGGAAGTTCAGTATCCAAATGGGTTCCATTGTAATAGGAACAGGGACTGTCTCTGACATGAACTGATTGGCCTGCTCTTTAATTACCTCCCCCTGAAAGGGAAGCAGCATTACAAGGCCACAGAAGAAGACAATGCAGCCACTCCTGATGAGACCTAATTGGCTAGGATCAGAAGGAAGGAAAAGAAGACCTCCCTATCAGTGGACTTGGGGAGGGACATGCATGCAGAAGGTGGAGGAAGGGAGGGATTGGGATGGGAGGAGGGAGGGAACCACAGGGGGGATACAAAGTGAATAAAGTGTAATTAATAAAGAATTTTAAAAAATTAAAAAAGGATACCTGAAACCAAAACACACATTTCTTGAAATTAATAAGACTCTGTTTTAAGAGGAAATTAATATGTGGGTAATATTAATATAGCTTCAATAATTTAGACTGAAAGTTTAAACCTCTTGCTGGCACTAAGCTAAGGAAATAGAGCAGAAAGTAAGTGAGATAAATTCCTCACAAGCAAAATTTGGATGACTGTTAAGGAAGCCCGCCTCTCATGATACTTGATTATCATCTTTAGATATGTACATTTTGGTGATATAGAGGAAGGGAAGAATGGAGGGAGAGAAGCAGACACACACACACACAGAGAGAGAGAGAGGAGAGAGAGAAAATTTTCTCATATTCTTGCTTACCTCTAATTTTCACCTTGCTGGGTATAATTCCCATAAGCACACACATTCCGTAAGAGTCACTTTCTTTTCCTGCAAAACTGTAGAATCTTATCACCGTGATAGGTATGAAAGACTGCCACTCCAACAAATTTTATAACTTATACGGTATATATAAAAGTATACAGCATTTCCAAAAAAGAAAAAAGAAATCAATATAGAACATGCCAGCCACTCTCTATGGTCCTGTGCATGTATGTCATAACATGACAGTCACTGAAGTTCCTCCCTAGGAACTTGATTTGGGAGGATGGTATCTTTGAGTTTGAAGGAGGTTTTTGTCTCATTCTGTGTGGGATTTATGCAGTTAGGGTACCAGATGCCCACAGTTACACAGACCTTCAAATAAGTCAGTGACCTCTGAGTCTTTCAAATTTGAAGAATGTAATTTACGGTCCACAAATGGTGAGTTTTAGAAAGAAGTATTTTGTTTCTTTAACAAAGAAACAAAGAAAAAAAAAGCTGAGTAGCCACACAGAATGTGCAGAGCCTAGGAAGTAGGGTTCCAACTAGATTCTAGTCTAGGTCCTTTGAGAAACCCAGAGGATGAGATATATAGCGGCTGAGCTATTCATTCCAATGGCACAATGATTATGTGCCCACTCGCATCCTCTTGGTTTCAGTCACGTTCTCACACATAGATTTCAAGCAGAAGTGCTCCTTCAGGAGAAGATATAATGGGGAAGCAGAATTCTCTTCTGGCATTCCTAGCATCTAGCAAGTGCGTTCTCTCAGAAGTTCATCTCAGGAGTCGCTGCTCTACTCAGCCAGTTTCCTTCTCCTCTTCTCATCATTCTGACTTTAGATTTCCTCAGTACCTAGACATGTATCAAATAAAACAAGCATTGAAGAAAACGCTCAATAAATATTTGTTACTTTTACATTTGCAGTAATGTAGACTCTCTTCATTTCGATGGTTGAAAATAACTTCATCCTTCATTATCTAGGTTTTTTCCTTTTCTTTTTTCTTTTCTCACACAATACACCCCAACTGCAGATTTCTCTCCTCACAATTTGTCCCCTACCTCTCCTCTCCTCAAGATCCACTCTCTTCTCTATTTCCCTTCAAAAAAGAGCAGGCATCCCAATGCTATCAACCAAACACACCAAAACAAGATCCAGAAAGAATAGGCACAAATCTTCATATCAAGGCTTGATGAGGCAACTCAGTAGGAGGAAAAGGGACCCAAGAGCAGGCAACAATGTCAGAGATACCCACAATCCCACTATTAGAAGTCCAACAAGGAAACCAAGCTAAACCACAGTATCTATGCAGAAAACCTAGTGGAGACTCATGCAGGCTCCATGACTGTTGCTTCAGTCTCTGTGAACCATTCTTAGCCTTGCTTAGTGTATTCTGTGAGCCCTGTTCTGGTGTCCTCCATCCCTCTGATTCCTACAATCCTTCCTCCCCCTCTTCTTCAGGGTTCCCCAAACTCCACCTAATGTTTAGCTCTGGGTCTCTCTATCTGCTCCCCTCGGCTGCTGGAGGAATCCTCTCTGAGGATGATTGGGCACTGATCTGTGAGTGTAGCAGAGTATCATTAGGAATCACTTTATTGACATTTTTGTCAGTTGTGTTTGGTTTGGCTCTACCTGAGGTCTCTGAGCCATGCAGCTTCCAGATCCTGGCCATCCAGGCAGCGTTATAGAGGAACTCCTTCTCTAGGCTTAGGTCTCAAGTTGGACCAGTCATTGGTGGCCACTACCACAAGCTCCGAATTACCATTGCCCCAGTGCATCTTACAGGCAGGACAGGTTTTTCTATTTATCCTGGCATTTCAGAACTTTTCTAAAACTGGAAATTTTCTAATCCATTAAGGAAATTCATCAAAGACAATTTGTAGAAAAGCTGTGCTAGGAGGGCAGTCTGAGTCAGTGAGAAGCACGTGACAATGTTACAACAGATAATACAGCCAGGGTCTTTCTTCTTTCTGCTCTGTTGGTTGTGTTAATCTGCAAGATAACATGGTGAGATCACTCACTGCAAGGGTCTTGTCTGCCTTCTTGTGGAAGAAGAAGAGAACAAATGACAGAAACTCACACATGAGTGGTCACTTCAAGCTTCAAATAATACTGGAAAGTCTCTTATTTTAATTATGATGAATGAAACTGGAATTCTGTGATTCAAGTGGAAAGTAAGAATGGATGCAGGTGAAACAAGCTAATAGTTTTTTACCCTGGGGACATCAAGAGACTCATGAGCATGGAGTACGTATGACCAAGGTGACTGGCAACCATAGTTGACAAGCAAACCAAATTCTAAAGGAATATGAAGGAGGCACCCTTATGCTAGAGAATTGCACAAATTGTATTTGTTTGTTTGATTTTTTTTTTTTTGAGGTAGGGTTTCTTTTTCTAGCTTTGGCTGCCCTTAACTCTTTTTATAGGCCAGACTGGCCTCAAACTCACTTTGATCAGCCTGTCCCTCCTTCCCTTAGTGCTAGGATTACAGGCCTGCACCACCATGCCAGGCTTTGCATGAATTTTTGATGATCAATTACAATGATCAACTTTTCACATCGGGACCAGCTCCTACTTAACGTCCTTCTTGTTGCTCAATGCTGCATAAGAATCACTGTTTTAAAATTATTTTAGAAATTAAAAAAGAAGTTCTTATTCTTGTGTGCACTCTCTAAAGTCATGAAAAGAGAGCTCAGTCTCTCTCCCTCTTATTCACAAACAGGGAAATGTCACTTCTTGTCCTTTAAATTTTTTTTATTTGTTTTTAATTTATGTGTATGTGTGTGGATGTTTAAGTGTACCAAATCTCTGCAAGTGCCCATAAAACTGGAGTTAAAGGCAGATGTGAATTGTGTTATGTGGGTGCTGGGGAACAAACCAAGATCCTCTTGAAATGGCAGTTAGTAGGACTCTTAACCAAGCAACTCTTCCTTCCTCTTTCTTTCTTTCTTTCTTTCTTTCTTTCTTTCTTTCTTTCTTTCTTTCTTTCTTTCTTTCTTTCCTCTTACTTCAAAAAATAGAAACGGAGATACCATTTGACAAGGTTATTTTCACAATCATTTTGCATCTACGTTCCAAAGAAAGATGCTGAGCGAACATATGCGTGTACAACCTTGTTTACAAACTGTTAAAAGCTCCAGCAACTATAACGTCTCATCTATTTATAAGTAGCCCTGTTCCAGCACTACTTCCCAGTGGACACTGATCACTTATCAGTTATATGTCAAAGCAACAGGTTTCCAATCCTGAATTTTCTGCATAAGCAGCGGCTCCCTGTCAGCTACTACAGACGGCATTTTGTAAGGGATCTATTTACACTCTTTTGGGACAGCTCTTCACTCCAAGATTCTCACAAAGAGTTCTCAGTGGATTGTGTGAATTCTGTGTGACTTTAAGAGGCTCCATGTTAAAAGCAGAGCTCTAAGCCATTGTTGACATAGGACAAAAGGGCACAAGCTTGCCAACAGACAAAATGACTTAGCTGCCTCATAGCATTTTGCCATGTCATTTTGCCAGTCATTTTGTAATGAGAAACCAGCACTCTGGAATACTATTGTCAAAATATTATTTTAACATTGCACCTACTGGTTAAATTCTTTATTTTATCTTTCTTTTATTTATTCACTTTACATCCCAATTATAGCCCCCTCCCTCCTTTCCTACTAGTTCCACTCTTCCATCATTTTTCCCTTTTCCTCCTCGTCTTCTCCTCAGAAAAAGGGTAGTCCCCACATCCCATATCAACCCACCCCAGCACATCAAGCCTCATGCGGATTAAGAGCATCCTCTTCCACTGAGACTAGACAAGAAAGCCCAGCTAGGAGAAAGTGATACAAAAGTCAACAGAATCCATATCAGAGACAGCCCCAGTTACATACTAGGGGACCCACATGAAGACCAAACTACCCATCAACTACATATGTGTAGGGGGCCTAGGACCAGTCCATGCCTGCTCTTTGGTTGGTGCTGCAGTCTCTGTAAGCACCCACTGGCCTCAGTTAATTGCCTCTGTTGGTCTTTTTGTGGAGTCTTTGTCCCCTCCAGATCCCTCTATCCTTCCCTACCCACACTCTTCCATAAGACTCTGCTGTCTCTGCCTAATGTTTGCCTGTGGGTCTCTGCATCAGTTTCCATCAGCTCCTGGGTAAAACCTCTCAAAGGAACTATGCTAGAGTCTTGTCTACAAGCACAGCAGAGTATCACTAATAGTGTCAAGGATCGTTTCTATCTCATGGGAGAGATAAATTGTAAGTACTTGCTTAGCATGTAAGGGAACCTGACATTAAGGCGAAACATAGCATAAAACTGAGAATGATGATAAATGTATATAATCATAAAATCCCAACATTATAAAGATGGAGGCAGAAGAATCAGAAGTTCAAGGCTACCATTAGCTATACACCGAGTTTGAAGTCAGAATAGATTATTAAAAAAACTGTATTGAAACAAGCAAATAAAATAAGCAAACCAAACAGTAGAGCAAGGAACATCTGATCATAACATTTGTCCATGCTTATTAAATTGCAAATGTACAAAAATGATTCATAGATGCCTTTCCGTGTGTTTCTCTATGTCTATCTGTTATCTGTTAACTCTCTCTCTCTATCTGTCTCATCACTGTCTCTGTTTCACTGTCTATCTCTGTCTCTGTTTGTTTGCATGTGTGTGTTTGTGTGTGTGTGTGTGTGTGTGTGTGTGTGTGTGTCAAGAACTGTAAGTTGCAAAGCTACCCTGCCACCCTTTCACTGGAACTTTTGAAAAGTCAGGAAGCCTCTAGGTGATGACAAAGAATAATAGTTTTTGTTGCAGAAATATAATCCAGCAGGCTTTCACCCAGTTTCTGAGACTCGATTTTCACAGGAGGGGATAGGTCCTTCATTACTTCTATACCACAGTAGGTGTCTTACAAGAGAGAAACCTTGAGCTAAAGAAACCTGAGTTTTTCTAATGGGCTAGTTTACAGGGACCCTGTAATGTGATCTCACAGGGAAGTGTTGTCTTGATTTAACTGGACCTTTAACTGATTTATAATCTAAAAGAAGGCATTGTTTCTATGCCCCATCGCTGTTTCATAGCATCAATATTATTTACACATGCATATATAATATATATTATACAGACAACTGTATGTGCATATTTAACTTATTCGGTAATACTGTTTTCTGAGCTTAAATGTATGTGCATTGTGTTTTTTACTCTTTAATTCTCTGCAGTTATGGTATTTCAAATAAAGAGGAACTGATTTAGACAATAAAATTTCTTTTGTTAAACGTGAAAAGTATTTTTACTTTTACATGCTACTATTCTCAGCGAAAACTTAAAAAAAATGTGTGTCTACATTTTTGTGGATAAATATGATGCTACATTGAAGATAATTCTGAAATTGACTTCGATAGGCAAAAGTTACTGGTTATCTCTGAGACTTAAGATTGTTTTAGTTTATACTCTCACTAATGATGTATAAAATAGTTTCCGTTTTATGAAGATATTTAGTTTTAAAATATATCTAATATTAAGATATTAAACTCTCACTTGTGATTATGATCACCAAGTAAAGGGAGGATGCACAGAAGAAACAAAAACATTCATTTTCTTCCTTTATTAAGTGTCAGGCCCTGATTCCCTGCCAATAATAGGATGCTAATTTTCACTTATCTTCATATCATATTCAATAAAAGTGATATCAACTTCCACTTAGAGAACAGAGTCAGCATTTGACATTAACAAATGTGTTCTGCATTGAGAAAGCACTCAGTGAGAAAAAAACCTGTGGACACTGCTCCAAATCCCATTGACTTGGCCTTTCAGGGCCATTCAAGTGCAAAGCAGATCCCAGGCACAAGAAAACCAAAACAAAGTTCTTAGTTTAGAGGGGTCTACAATATAGTTCCTATAGTTCTTTAAAAAGTTCCGGGCTAAGGAGATGGCTCAGTGGGCAAAGCACTTATTGTACAAGCAGGAGGTGAGGACCTGCCTGTATTTGCACCACCAGCTCCCACATAAACTCTGAGCGATGGTAGCCACCTGTAACCTCATTGCTGGGAGAGCTAAATCAGAGCTCAGTGTGTCCTTATGCAGTACCCTTCCAACAATCCAGAGAGGTCTGAATGTACTGTTCTATACCATGATCTGATAAGTGCATATTTATAGACACACACACACACACACACACACACACACACACATACACACACACATCGTAGAGCTTCTCATTTCAAGCTGTACCTATGTAAAATTCCTATCATTTAACTCATTCATTTACATATTCATCAGCTTGTTCAACCATTTATAAATGTGTTTCAACCTTCATTTCTTCCTTGACCTTTTTTTTTTCTTTCTTAGTCCCCCCTCGTCATATCCTGAAACTTGTATCTTTAATTGGGATCTTTCATGGGGCTAACCACATAATAGTTCTTTCTACTCTTTCATGTTTAGAATCAGTAGACAGCTAACCGCAGGAGTCTAGAAAATGTCCATCAAATTCCCTCCTTCATTACAAGTTCTCGGAAGTCTTGAGCTATAATTACCCTTTACCTTAGAATTAAAATTTCTTAGTCATGGTCAGAGCTAGAAAACGTGAGTTTTCTCAGCAGCATTCTGCCCTAGAAAATTCAAGTCTTAAGGTAATGTAGATCAAGCTGATGTCTATATGGGTGTTGAAATTCATTGATCTGGAAAGAAATAGGTAGATGAGAGGTGGGAGACTTGGAATAATGGGTTATGTTATAGTTACATGGGAGAAAGAGGTTCTGGTGTGGTCTTCTACAATAGGGTAACTATGGATATCATGCTACATACACTTTAAAACTAGAAGATGCTCAATCCCCATTCAGAACAGCAAAGAGGATGGACATCAGAAGAGGGAGAAAACAGGGAACAGGACAGGAGCCTACCACAGAGGGCCTTTGAGAGGTACTACCCTGCAGGGTATCAGAGCAGATGCTGAGACTTACAGCCAAACTTTGGGCAGAGTGCAGGGAATCTTATGAAAGAAGGGGGAGATAGTAAGACCTGGAGAGGACAGGAGCTCCAGAAGGAGAGCAACAGAACCAAAATTTGTTGGTACGGGGTCTTTTCTAAGACAGATACTCCAACCAAGGACCATTCATGGAGATAGCCCAGCACCCCTGCAGATGTAGTCCATGGCAGTTCAGTGTCCAAGTGGATTCCATAATAATGGGAAGAGAGACTGTCTCTGACATGAACTGATTGTCCTATTCTTTGATCACCAGCCCCTGAGAGGGGAGCAGCCTTACCAGGCCACAGAGGAAGACAATGTAGCCACTCCTGATGAGACCTGATAGACTAGGATCAGAGGGAAGGGGAGGAGGATCTTCCCCATCAGTGGACTTGGGGAGGGACATGGGTGGAGAAGAGGGAGGGAAGGCAGGATTGGGCGGGGAGGAGGGAGGGCGCTACAGGGGGCTACAAAGTGAATAAACTGTAATTAATAAAAATAAAAAAGAAATGAAAAAAATAAAAAATGAAAAAAAACCATTTGATACAATTTAGCCTGCTTTAAATATTATTCAATGTATATATACACAGGAGCATCACATGACACTCATATGAAGTTTTTATGTGTCAGGTTATAACTAATTTCATTTACGTAAAGAAATAAGGACATATGAGGCAAATGCTTGGGTGATCCCGGTGCAAGTTATCCATGTAGAGACAGGGCAAGAGAGAATTGACTCCTGATTGTCCTGTTCCTTAGTAGTTATGGAAAGAGCAAAGATTCGTGGGTTTCTTTATCCTGAAATATGTACCTCAACTGATCCCTTTGAGGTAGAAGACTGTGTGAAAGGTAGGGTTAAAAACAAGACTAGATAGATGCCAGTTTTCATGAATTTCAATACCATATTCATTAAAGTGAAGACGTGGGAATATTAATTTCCACATAAAGACTATAGTCAGCATTTGACATTAGCAAAAGTTTTGTTTTTCTTAATAATATTGATTTTTTATATTCTTAATTTTCTTCCAAAATATATACATTTAAGTGGCAAAAAATGCTACATGTGCCCTTGTCTGGATTTGCAAAGAAAAGAAAATAGACAAAGAATTTCTATTTGTATTATTTCAGAATACAATGTGTTTAGAGTAATAGAGTTGAATGTTGGCTGGAGAAAGGATGGAGGGTAAATGTCAAGGGATATATTCTATGATGGATTCTCTGCTGTTTTTACCTTAAAGGCAGAAGCTGCAAATAGGGAGTAAACATACTGGCAGAATCTAAGATAATGGCTTTGAAGAATTAAGAGAAGAGAGGAGAAATTGGCTAAACCACCCTATAATTTTTATTTAATGATTTTGCATGTCACTGGTGTAAGAAAAGCAAAGATTGTTTCTCAAAAGTTCTTTGTTCAAAGGGGAGGAGGTAGATATAAAATGCCTATTGTTTATGGTCGTTTGTCACTTAGTTGGGTTCATGCACACGTGCACACACACAATGTTTTGTGTGTCTGTGTGTGTGTGTGGTATGACAAAGGAAAGAGAAGAGAAAAGTTCATCTTGGGATTAAACTATAAAACAGACACTGGATCAGGGGAGAAAATGACTGGCAATCAAACCCCTGAGTAAATCCACAGTGCCTTTAATTCTCCTCTAATCAAAGAGCAGCACATGGCGGTGAGCGATGGCCAGAGCCCTGGAGATTATGCAGAGGGTGACTTCATTCAGTGAAATCTTGGCATGCTTCCTAACCTCTTAGCCTGAGGAAGAATTTCTTAAATTTTATTTGTGTTCTTCACCTGAGAGAATTGATGTCTTCAAGAGAGCACAAGACAGAGGCTAAACAGACATGCAATAAAATTATCCTCGTTGGACGGGTCAGGAACTGCCTGATAAGTCAGGCTACGCCTACATCAATCACAGAGCAGTGGGGTCTGTACTGTCAAGGAGACCTGAAGGTGGCAGAGCCTGCAGCTGTGGGTCTTAAATACAGGCACAGAAGGCAGGCCCTTCGGAACTGGATCTCCAGCTGTGAATGATGAGGTCTGTTTGTTGTTCTGTGGGACTTGAAATTTTAAAAAGAACTTTAAAAAAAAAAAAAAGCAAATAGCAAATAACAAGTAAAGATGCAGTGTCATTTCCCCCTTGAAGAGGAGGAGGCTGCCTTTTTCTTGAACTGATGCTATCCTTATATTTCGGGGTTGTTTAATATGCAGGAAGAGATATGAGAGTGATGAGGAAATGCAGCAGTACCCAGAGACAAGTCAGCAAGTGTATTTCTCTCTCACTCTTTTTAAGGGCACATTCAGTGAGACCCACAAGTCTGCGCTCTCTAGATAAATGGATAAGCAGATATCAAATTCTGTGGTACCATTTTCATTATTGCTCATTAGAGAGACCCAAGTTTATAAAATGTATTCTAGCTGTTTTTAAGGAAACCAGGGCATCTTGTGGCCATCAGAATTTATAGAGCCCTGCCCAATACCTTCAACTGGATTAGATTTTAGCTCTGCAAACAGTCTTATCTCTTAAGAGCTGGGACCAGAAATTAAATTATAAATTGATATTATCAATAGCCGAAATGTTATCTTGAGCCCTGGAGGCCAGAGGCTGATTGAATCTCATTCATCACAGATGGCTTTGTGGGTGAGGGCTGTGTTTGGGTGTGAGGCTGTGTTCAAGTTTTGCAACTAGCAGGCTACTTAGCTGAGCTGGTTAGCAGGGCTGATAGAAGTACAGCAAAATCTGCCAGGTTCTAAAGACCAGTTAGCGTTTATTTGTTTAGCAGCAACCTACCACAAACATTCAGAGCCTGTCTGGATGTATCACATTACTCCAATGATCTCGATATAAAGACAATTGTAGATACAGAAAAAAGAATTTTTATGCACTTATAATGATATACGGGGTAAATAAAATGGAATAGACGAGCCTTGCAACGTGTTTGTTAGTTTCTTTTGAGAGTCTGCAGAGAAATTGCCATGTCTGCTCTCTTCATTTTAGGAATTTCTAGGCCTCGTCCAATTTGACCTATAAGTGCTAACACTCACGAAATCAGCCTGGAATGATTGTAAACTAAACACCAACCATTTACAGAAAACTCATTGGTAAAAATGAGGAGATAACCTTGAAATCTGAACATCCAAAGTGAATGACAATTCTGATGATGGTGTGTGTAGGGCCTTAAGTATAAAAGATGCAGAAAGAAACACCAGAGTGATGCAGAAATGGAGTGCTACCCAGAGACAAGTTAGCAAGACATGACAATCCAGAGGAAATTATGAAGCAGAGGAAACAAACCAGTGAGAATCTTGTGGTGTTGCAGAGTACCGTTAATGTACACACAGTCAGAACACCGGAAGTAGCAACTAAGAGGCAGACAAGCAAAGTCAACAATGCAAGAAGGAAGAAGGCTGAGGACAAGATGTCCACAGCAGGGTTGTAAAATAAATGGCAACACTTTCACCACTATGATCACTCATGCAACTATTGAAATATAAAAATGTGAAATAACTCTTGTTTTGGGGAAGCCTACATGTACAGAAGTTTCTAATTTTTCTTACAAGTTTTTACATCCTTATACTAAAACTCCATCACTGGAAGTTAACAGAGGATGGGTTTGTGCATTAATGGGCAAACATTACCATTAATGAAGGTATTTTATTGGCTTAGAAACTGTTTTTTTTTTTTTAATCTGAGGTTCTCATCTTATTTCACAATTGCTACTATACTCTGTTCCCACTTGGGGTAACAGTCAACTATTCAGAAAAAAACAGACTCATCAATGTCCTAAATAGAATCAAATCATGATAACGTGTAATTATATTCAAATCTTTCTTGCCCTTTGCCTCTATCTCCATATATATGTTTTGTGTATGCACATATATTTATGGATAGATGGATGTAGGAGACTTTCATTGCATTGAAAATAAGTATAATTTATTTTATTAAGAAATCATCCTATAGCTAATAGTATTTTGATAGCTGCTTTGAAAGTGTTATTTGGTGAACATTATAAAGGAAATATAACCATGTTCAAATTTCGCTGAGACAATCTACGAGCTTCCAAGATCCACATTGCTACCTCATGATTGATTATCCCTCTACCTTTCTTTAGTGGAAAGTTGCTGGAGTCAATCCATGGTCATGAAGTTCATCAGAATCTCATTTTTGTATAGCCACATATTCATTATGGATAATGCAACTCAATTGACATGGCTTCAAATGTACAGATATATTTTGCATAACATGTGCTTAGTTAACTTGATTGTATATATGTAGCCTGATTAGTATTTGGCACTAATTCAGCAAACGGGAATGGGACACATTAGAGAAAAAAATGTGAAAAAAAAACATTATTCTTCATAATCATGAGATGAAAAGAAGATAAAAAATAACTTCAAAATTTTTAAAAATTGCGTTTCTTTTTAGAGGATCAATAAAAGTTATTACTAGTATAGTGTGAATGTGAAAATATTTCTTTGGTAAGTTGCTGTTCAATTAAAAGCTGAGACAAGGAATATGTTTCTTAGAACAAGCTGTGGGTGCAGCTTTGCAGTGTCAAGATGACTAGCTAGAATGAGAAATGCAGTTGGCAGCACCAGTTTGTGCAGCCACAGTGGTAAGCAGAGACACATGGATCGTGACCGTTTCAGTTTGCACTGGGAAAAAAATAGAAAAAATAACCAAGAAAAAATAGAGTCAGTAGTAGTTGCGGAAGTCTGAGAAGAAAGTTGACCAGCCTGTTGGAATGCTGGGAGCTACAGCAAAGACAGACAGAGTCAACACCGGGCCATTCACCGGCACTTCAAATGCACCTACTGCCTGTACTGTGGAGAATGGTCCTCACTCCAGTAGAAGTGAAGTCTCAATGATGCTTACTATGCCAGCTGACAGGAGATAGACAGGAAGATTGAAAATGAGGAAGGAAAGCACGGATACCAGTGTTTTAAACCTGATGCTTCAACTGATCCATTCTCTATTTATCTGGAGGGGAGGAAAGGAGTTGCAAAAGCTGTTGTGTAATGGGACTTTTCCTGCAGAAGGGCAAAACACTGTCTTCTCATCCCAATACAGAGCTCGCAACAGACCAAAATACAGACATCACCTAAGTCCAATTTGCTGAGTCAATGAGGTTTAATGCGTTTACTTACAGGAATATGGGTGAGGGGTTACTTACAGGACCAGAAATGACTCAAGGACAGCTGCATCACTGAAGCCCACCCCAGCATGGGTGACAGCTCACAAAAGCTGTCACCTAGAGCACTCTGCACAGCCTGCAAGCAGCTCAACAGGTTGGAGCGAGTACTTTCCAGGTGGCTCAGTTGCTCTATACCTAGTCAAGACAGCTCAGAAGGCATCTGCTTCTTCCCAGCAGCTAGTCTGATTTCAAAGGTCTGCATTGCAGCTTGGTTCTTCAGAGATTGACTCCAGGGAGCCTTTACTGATTACTGTTTGGAAGGGAGGAGCCTAGTGAATCTGGTCAGTTTCAGGGACTTCCTGAAGCTATTTTGCGTTGTTTAGTTTCTGTTTTAAAGAGCATGTCTGTAGTGTGAAATGCTTCAGTGAGGAGTAGGGAAGATGGATACACAACAAAAACAAATAAAACATTAACAGACAAATAAAACAATAACAGAAAATGTATATAGATTTCTTCTGTTTTCACCTTTTTTCTTCCTTCCTTCCTTCCTCCCTCCCTCCCTCCCTCCTTCTCTTTCTTTCTTTCTTTCTTTCTTTCTTTCTTTCTTTCTTTCTTTCTTTCTTTCTTTCTCCTTCCCTTCCTATCTACGTTTCTTATTACTCTTTCTCTATAATTGGAACATTAAATAAAACATTTATTTTTGAACTAATTTAGAACTTTAAAAACATTTTAAGTACGTATATTGCTTATATTTGGTTCCTCTGGTACATGTATGTAGCAAAATTCCTAGTTATTCAAACCAGGAAGTTAATGTTGACACACTACTTCCTGATACAACCCAATCAACTTATCCACAGACATAGTGGAATTTTCCATTCATCCCCTAGAATCTTTCTCAAGGTTCTGGGTTTCACAAAAGATCTCATATTTGCTTTTAGGTGGCATGAGTCTTAGATAACAATCTGATAGTATTTAAGAATCTTTCTACATGTATTTCAGAAAGCTAGCTGTTTATTACCTAGTTTAGAGAACCTGATTAAGACTGAAAGTTTTGCCACCTTGGCAAGAAGATTAAAGTGCTCTTCCCAATGATTCTTACTGACAGGTGCATGATTTACATCCATTTAATTTTCTTGCATGTGTCTGTACATGCATAGGTGTATACATGTTATATGCTTATTTTTTGTGGTCACTTCTCCCATTGATTCTGGACTTTGAAAACTCTGACTTATCTAGCTTGTCCCAGGGGAACCCCATCTCCATCTCCTAGAGTGCTGGTATTACTGGTAGAACACCATGTCTGCTTGGTTTTCGTGTGGGTTCTGGAGTTCTCAACTTGTAAAGCAAGCACTGAGGTATCTTCCTAGCATGGTTTTGGATGTCTTATTACTAATGATGTTCACTGTGGTCATCTGGTTACAGTAGCAACTACCCTGGTTCTCAGGGGTAAAGTTCTAATTTTCTCCATGTGGAACCTATAGGAAAATATTGTAGGGCCCTATGAATTATCCCATGCATCAACATACTTGTGCCATCTAATTTGCGCATTCAAAGATGATTCCTCCCAGAAATAGCAACTGCTAACTATAACATGTGAAGACGGGTTTTTAAAACCTATTTCCTTGTTCTATTATATTACTTTGTATTCTAACTCAAGAAATAGCTATTCGTTCTTGGCCATTCATTGATTCTCAGGGTTTTTCTTTTATGTCCAATTTCTACGTGCTCATCTGTACCTATTTTCCTCTACCCATAGGCTCTATCACCTTTTTGATCACTGAAGTCTGCATGGGTAGTAATGAATATGAGTTTATTGGTACTCTACATGTTCTTTATATGTTCTTTTGCATTGGTTCGTGTTTTTAGTGATTGATTTGTCCCACTGCTGTAGACATATGTCACTTAACTTGATATTCCATTCATAAATAAAGGATTTACCCTGCTGGCAGTAATTTTCGAGGATGCATTCTGGAATGTCACTGTCCTCACATCATCCTGAATTTACCGTAAATTCTTACTTTTAGAAAAGAAATTCTATTTAAGTCAGCTTCAAAGGAGTCCTGCTCAATGTTGGACATTTTGTCTGCCAACTTCATTTCTTTTCTGTTTCAGTAATGATTTCCATTATGCTGTGACCTCTTTAAATCCTGTGGGCTTATTGAGATTAACTAGAAAGGTCCTAAGTCTTCCCCAGACATGGATAGACGTCATCCTTCAACCAAGGCTGTCTACCTTTTTCCTTTGGACTCTGAACCATGACTAGATGAGGCAAAGAAAGAGAGACAAGGTAGAACTGTGCATTAATTTGTAGCAATGAGACACATGTGGCTTTCCTCATTTTCCATTATATTTACACCCCAATTCATTAGTATGCTTTCAAATTTATGAGTTTCCTGATATTTGAACAAATATATTGTATATACTTTTTAGCCAGTCATTTTTCACAGCTTGGGGGAAGAAATCTGGGTGCAGTATACTTCAATATACAAAGTCTGGGAAATATTGTTTTCTCACTTGTGAAAACTTCAATTAAAAAAAAAAACCCACCAGGTCTCATGTTGATGAGAACTGAATGTGTAAGGGTGGAAGATGATTTGTTTTCACACGTGTTAGCAGATTTTTCAGGGAAAAGAACATTTCAGCATTTAATAGGACATATTTTAAAATTACATAGTGAAGGTCAAGAGACTTTCCATCCCAAAAATCTATCTTTCTCTCTATTCTGAACTTGCATCTAGATTTATTTTCTGGGCTCCATCACCCAGTTTCCATGTATCTTTGTGTGCCTCTTCAAATTGTCTGAATGCTTTCATATCTTTCAGAAGCTGGGTAAAAGCCTGTTTTGGCTGCTGGTCTCTGTCCAGCTGGCAAACCCATACTGTTTCTAAGGCTACTTATTCCATCAGTTGTGGCCTAACTCTCTACTGAGAGTAGAAGCAAATATTCAAGTTGGTAGGCTCACATAGTCTCACATTATTAGAGTTGGAAGAAAAAGAAGAAAGATGATGACGACAATAATGATGGGTGTAATTAAGATTGGTACTTTTTTTTTGAGACAAGGTCTTGGTATGAAGGCTTGGCTGGCCTGATACTCTTATAGCTCAGGCTGGTCTCAAACTCGCCGTAATTCTCCTGTCTGCCTCCTGAGTACCAGGATTACAGCAATCAAGATTTCCTTTAAGAACTTCCATAGAGAATAGAGAAAACTGTGATCATGGTATATACCTTACTCTACTCTTCCATAAAGGCTTCTCAAAGCTGAAAATGGAGTCTCACATTATTTCTGTGGACCATAATCTTTGGTCTCAGGGCTAGAATTTGCTTGCCTCTTTCAGAAGTTTACGGTTCTCTGTGAAAATTCAGCCTCCCTTCTATGAAGGTTTAATTTCTACTGTGATAGTCACCATGTTAAGTTGGTATCCAATAATATTAAATGGAAAATCCCAGAAACAGTCAGTTTTAAGCTGTATGCTTTTCTGTTCTATTCTGCCACCCACAATGTAGGATCTGAAGATGAAACTCTAGTTGTCAGGGTGGGCAGCAAGCATCATTACCCAACCGAGTCATTTTCCTAGCCCCATGTGCTCTTCAGAATAGCACAATTAACTCTTTTACTATCCCACACCATTTCTCCCAGGACATAAAGTATATGTTTGTCTGCTGCATATATGCTGTATATGCTGCCTGACTGTTAGTCTCAGTTATCATATCCAGCATTCTGATTGGGCTTGTATTCTAGTAAACCTTATTTTACTTACCAATTGCTTCAAGATACATGCAATGATGCTGTCAAAGCTGAGCTGTGCAGTGTTCCTGCAAAGTAAAAAGATGAAAGTTGCCAACTTAGCAGGGAAAGAAAAGCAGTCATATGAGGGAGTTGATAAGATCTGTGATAAGATCTTTCCAATGAAATTTTGAAGAAAGAAAAAGACATAACACCTTTTAAAATATTACTTCAAACAAAAGAATTTAAGGTACGATGTATTGTAAAGTCTTGAAAAAGACAGAAAAGGCATGAAATGATAGGATTTGGTACTACCTATGGTTCCAAGCAGCCACTGGAGACTTGGAACATATTTGCCCAGGGAAGAGTGAACTGCTGGTCTCCACAGTGCACAAGAAGCAGGACTGCCATGCGATAACCATGGCATGTCAATATTTTAATATCTGAGGGGTTTGTGAGATTCAAGAGTAAAAGGCGTTATCTGTAAGGAGTTATGCAAATAATTGAAGATTATATCAACTAGAATTCTACAAGCAACTAGATAAAAATGAATGAGGTAATTTTATAACTCAATACTGAAAGAAAGAGCTGTCCTCACACCAGTTTCAAGCTGTGTTTTGAAGGCCAACGAAGAAAACCATGTCAGCATGGGGTCAAGGCAAAGAAATAATTACTGTAATATTTATACATTAGATGTCTTAATTTTTATTCTGGAGATCTTTGTGAATATCAGAGTGTTCTATTTTGTCTAGCTCCTCTATGAAGTAAAATACATTCTTTCCCTCTAAAAAGACCATTTGTAGCTAGCCACCAGTCATTCTTAGAGGTGACGTGGTCGGAGCTCTTCAGAAGTAGGGCAAATGACAGTGACTATATCTTTTTTATGAGCATATTAATTACCAGTTTGTCCTCTTTGGGAGCCCATTTTGTATGTTTCCCCTTGCTCCTGAGATTTGCTCTAGTGTCTCACCACAACATTAAGATAGCTATGTATTTCCAATCATTCAGCTGAGAGTGGTGCAATGTATTTCTTTGGTTCATTTAGCAAAGACAATTTTGATAATACATTTTGACTAGTAACTAAAATTAAATGAGCAACATAGAAATGAGCAAATAAGTTAAATCCAGGCAGATGTCCTCTTCCATAGTTTAAACTGTATTGAATCGTTTGGTGCCTCAATATTCTCTGGGGCTTCTTTTCATATGCCACATGGATATGTTTTATCATCCCACACAATTTGGGAGCAGGTGAAATGTGGGTACTGTTATTTGGATATAAGAATTAGTAATCACAAAATAACTTGCAAGGGTGTAGAAAGGGTCCCTGAAAAATTACTTTATGAAAACCACGAGGAAACTGTAATCATGTTCAAATCAACTTAGTCAGAGCTCTAGACATTAACCAAAAAACAAGAATGTGATGAACCCATTACAGAAAAACACCAATTGCCAGTAAATACAGTGAGTGTTTGGGTATCTTAATTCACCTCACTCCCAATGCCCTCTCTCTAGGTCTGTGGGAATCTAGAAATCCAACTTCCTTGCAATGGAAGTGTCTGTGCACAGCTGCAGATTAGAAAGCTCTGGCTAGGCTGTTTGGGTTTGGAGCTCTTCCCAGGCTGCACTTCCACATAATCTTTATTTGACTCAAGTCCAAACTCACTTACTGTTGAACAGCTTTGTCTCAGACACAATTACTGAAAGCAATCAGTGGTCATTGTTTGTTGTTATAGATACGTGTCACAAATACAATAGTGGGGGCAAACAAAGGGTAGATTAAAATAAAAACCTGAAAAGTTAAAGATTAGTGTACGGTGTCCATAGGAGGGTTAAATGCTCTGATAGAATCCCAGGTTACTAGAAAGCCAGTCACCTACTAAATCTGAAAGTAACTACCTTTCACCTTTGGATAACCTTGAGGTTCTCAGCAGGGGTGGAGTGAAGGTTACAGAGGTATTGGAAGCTGCCCAAGTTAAGAGTGTGCCCCATGGTTCACTCAAAGACCACCCATCAAAGCTTAAGAAACGAATTAGATAAAGACCTTTAAAGAAGTCTCTGTCCAAATTATTAGATAACAACTGAGATGATGAGAACTCAGTGGCCAAATATAAATAGACATTTTATAGATTTAGTTTGAGCAAGTCGCTAAGCAATATACAACAGCAATAATAATAACAATAAATAAAAAATAAAAACCCTCAAAGATGAAAGAACTGACTTTGAGATTTGTCACACTGAATTGATTAAACTGTCTATCTTCCAACAGAAAAATCATGAGACATGTAAAAAAAAATGAAAAAATATGGCCCAGAAAGCAGTTAATATAAACAGTGTAACAGATGGTTGATGTGCCAAGCAGATATTTTAAACCATCTATTATAATTATATTAAAGAAAATTACAGCTAAAGAATTAGAGAAAATGACCATAATGTCTTATTAAATGAAGAATGACAACAAAAAGATCTGAACTGAAAACAAAATCTCATGGGCTTGAGTCGAAAGTCATTGAATTTTCTTTTTTCCCTTTCATTCTTATATTTTAGTGCATACAAGCTGATATACCCTTCTTTCAGAGGATAGGATTAGTCTGCAACTTTCAGAAGAGGATACCTAAGCTGTGGCAGAGTTAAGGTGTCATTCTCCTCTGTAGGACTGGCATTTATTGCCACTAACCCTATTCTTTTCCTGAAAGTCGACTGCTTTCTGCAAAAACATTCACTTTTCAACAAGATACATTGGATTAATAGATGAAGTTTTCAAAAGAAAACTAAACAGTCACTATCTGAGGGTCAAGTCACCCCTGGCTTGCCACTACCTCTGGAAATGTCTGGTGTTGGTTCTGCTTTCTGGTCCACTTTTTATTAGTCAGCTGTGGCCCTTAGTCTGCCTCTTCAGGCTCCACTATGTATTCTGGTGAAATTTATTGAATTTTGGAGACCCAGATGGTAGAAACAAAAATAACTGTGCACTTGAAGACTTGTAATTCAGGTTATGCAGAAATTATGCTCTTGATTTTTTTTTCCAAAATGAGTTTAAAATGGAAGCATGCAAAAAGCCTACACACAAATATTTATAGGACTTTCAATAATGATCGTCAAAAATTGAAAGCAATCAAGATGCCGCTCCAGAGCATATGGATAAATTGTGTTCTATCTACATTATTATTTAGCAATTAATTGCAAGAAATGAACTACCAAGCTACAAGGTGACAGGGAGACATTTTGCTAAGTGAAAGAAGTCAAACTGCAAAGGCTACATAGTACATGGTTCCAACTGTAAAACATTCGGGAAACCAAAGCTATGAAGATAGAAAAGAGTCAGTGGTAGCAGGGATGAACAGGTGGAGCACGGGGTATTGTTAAGGCACTGTATCTCATGAGATACTGTAACGGTGCACACGTGCATATGTGTGTATTCTAATGTAGCCTTGAATGATGAAAACGAAGACTGAAATCTGATGCCAATATTACCTTATGACTAATAACAAAGAATGTGAACAATGAGCACATTGTGTGTGGGATGGAGAGTGAAGGCAAATGGGAAATACTGAGACTTCCTATGTAGATTTTCTGTAAATGTAAAACATGTCTGATAAAAGCTATTAAGTAAATGAATGACAACATCTGAGACTTGTCAAAAACTACCAATGCAAATAACATCTAACAGGAGTCCCAGAGGTGGAGAGCAGAAAGCAACAACAACAACAACAACAAAGAAAGCGTAAGCAAGTACAATGACAGTGCAGTGAGTGGACTATGACCTGGAGGAAAAAAAGAAGCTGAATGAAGACCTTTGACCTGTAGCTCCATTTGCACTGTTTGTCTTTCTCCTCCTTTGCTCATTCTTTCCATGTTATCAATCCCAAAACGACATAGCTAGTGAATTTGAACAATTTCACCTAAAATTTAGGTCAAGATTTAGAAGATTCTAAACCTTCTAGTTTTCAGAAGTGTCTCCTCAGCGTGCTGTGAAAGTCCCCGTTTCTTTATGTTCTGCAGACAGTTGCATAGGTATCTCTCTTGGTGTTTAGATAAAAATTTTGCAATGTTTTACTGAAGTTATTTCTTTAGTATTTTATCTTCCTGGACTTTGAACTCTGTAGAAGTATGCATGGTTATGTTCCTGCCAGCAGACGTTGAGCAAATGCCATAGAATGGAGCTAAAATCATAGAAACTTAGTTTTTTTCTCTCATCAGTTCCCATTTTGTGTCACCACATGATGTTGGTTATGAAGAGGTATCCCTTAAGGGTTGGGGATGGCTCAGTGGGTAAACACACTCGCTCTGTAAGCATGGGGACACGAATGCAAATCCTCAGCCTCCAGGTAAGAAGCTGTCATGGTTGCATGCCCCCCCTACCACCCACAGGTGCCTTTTCATTTCCTCTGCAGGGTATGTAGTACTTTCTCCATTAAAATGAATAAGACAGTAGCAGTGACTCTTGGATAACAGTAAATGGTTGCAAGACCTTAATGATCACAGTTCCATATGCCTGGTTCACCCTCACAGAATTCCTTCTCAGAAGAGGACGGATTCATTTCACATGGATGACTCTTCTGTGAGCATATCCTTGAGGCCATATTTTTTAACTTCCTCGTTCCATTATTGGCTGTCGCCGTGTCACTGTGGACAGAGTAACCTCTCCGTGCCTCAATTTCACTGTACTATAACTCACCTCACAGGATTCCTGGGGGCTCTCCCTGATGGAATACTTGGTGTATCTGGCACACAGTGGGTTTTCAACAGCTGTGCTGTTGATGATTACACTAAATCATCAACAGGGACACGGCTGTACCCACGCGGCGCGGCGCTCTGACTAGCTACCGAACCCGGAGCTTTCAATGGAGGCGTGTTAAATACCTGAACAGAGGTATCTCCCACACAGAGACAGCAGAGCTCTCCACATTCTATCTATTAGATTCTCCCAGCAGCTCTTAGGAAGGAGGCCAGACAGGAATTATTTATTACTGTACTCATTTTATAGATGTAGAAACCGACCTAGGTTAACTGACCCCATAGCTCTTCAGGAACTAAGTAATTGGTTTATTTGAACTACATCCTAAAGAAAAATGAGAGCTGATAAAAATCACCTGCTTTGTGTTTACTTGGCAGAACTTCTTAGACTGACTTTGGAAACCTTCTTGAGTTTGCTGTGTCTGCTTCTAGTCACTTACAATCCTGTGGGCATAATCTTATTTTCTCCTCGTGCCGTTAAATAAATTCAAATAAATAATATAACTCATCCCTCTGGTTACTAGCTTCAGGAATCCCCGGCGTATAGCTATCACACTCCACACCTTAGTGTATCATTTGACTTCTCTGTGCCTCAGTTTCCTTGTCTGTCAGATGAGTACAACAGTGATGCTAATTTCTGTGAGAGCACCTGAGTATTAACTGAGTGAAGACGAGGCACTCTTGTAGGAGAGTACTTGACACAAAGTGAGCAATCGTGAACTTCAGGCCAGTGCCTCTGGCGCTTCATGGTGCTCATCCACACCACCTTTCTACCTGGTGTCCTTTGGGAGTTTTTTTCTTTATGTCAGTGCCAGTTACAGGCTGCCTACAACTTTAGACAAAGAGAAGATAGAAGCGGAGTGGAACAGTGGGGCTGACCTCCGACCGGTAGGCATGCCACTCATGTTCGGATGATCTGAACTTAAAACATGATTTTCTCCTTTGTCTTTTTCCATTCACATTTTAAATAGGTTGCATAAGGATTTTTTTTTAATAGCACTACTCATGTTGTCTAGGAAGTTATGTGTGGACATACGTGTGCAAAGTCAAAATTATTCCACTTTCACGCTCAAGGTAAAGAGGTAAAGAGTTTCAAGCACTAAAAACACCCAGAGATGTGAATGTTAACAAAGATCAGAATTCACAAGAATAAGTGAAAACTGGAGGGAAAATGAACACACTGAGACACTGTGTCGCACACTTTGCCTCACAAAAGTGTTCTCCTTCCTGTTCTGCACCACACTCCTGTTTAAGATTTTTACAGAATTCTTAATGATTTCTGACTGGCGATCTGTGAAAACTGAGACATTATCGCTTCACATTTTCTCTAAGATGAGCCTCTCTTCATAGGAATATGTTATGCAGACACATCTTTCAATTTTGAAGGAATGGCAGGAAACAAAACTTTGAGTCACCACAAGATGCTTTACGTTTTATTCCACAAAATATTCTCAATGCTGTTATCTACTGTAAACTCTCAGAAACTAGCTAGCGCTAGGAATGACTTCCCTCATTTCTCCATCTCTTAAGACACTATCCTGTGTTTTTATTCTTTCTCAAACCAGTAAACCAACTTTTGGTCTTTTTACCATGGGCAGATTGTCTGAAACAATAAATAGCAAGATGAATTACACATTCTCTCTGTTCTAGAGGCAAGACTTACCACAACCTACTAGCTAAGAGGGCATGCCTAGCAACAGGAACAAAGAATAAAACACATATTTGTAGCCAAGATGTGAGGTCATTAGCTTACATTTATATCACTTAATTCACAATAAAAAAGCCTAAAATTTGTAGCTTTGTTAGCTGCACTTTAGCTCAAAACTTTTCTTTAACTCCTTTGTATATGTGGCAATTGATAGACGTTATCCTCCATTCTAATTTTGAAATGATACTATGACTCAAAGTAGAAAATTATCCTCAAATATCAAGATTGTTAAATAGCGGGGTGTGGTATATTTTTAATTAAATATTGCAGATAATGGTGAGATGTGGGTTTTGATTAACGAAATGTTAAAATTCCCAAGATAACTTGTGTTTAGTAATAGCAGGAATTCAGCAGTCATGATTCATTTAATGAGGAGGGCAAGTTCTGAGAGAACTCTGTCAGGAAAATTTCAACTGTGGCAATAACTTTGCAAAATTGCCAAGCTAGGATGGCTGCAATGTGGCAGGCAGTAGATTATCATGAGATGCTTCTGTATATGACCCGTCTCTGTGAGTTACATGACTGTACTTAACTGTTCCAGACATACAGTGTGCATGGACACATAACAAAGGTAAGAGATTTAATTTGTATGCAAGATTTGTGTGCAAAAATACGTCCACACAGCATAAGGACATAGGGTTTTTGGCATATTGTATGCATGTATCCTTGAATAGAAAAGTGTGTGTGTATGTGTGTGTGTGCGCGCGCGCGCGCGTGTGTGTGTGTGTGTGTGTGTGTGTGTGTATTTGGGTATGCCCACAGGTACAAACATGTTTGTGCCATGTTGGAGGTCAGAGGGCAACTTCAGAATCATTCCTCAGGCAGCAGCCACTTTTTCTTCTTTTCATTTCTTGTCTTTCTTTCTTCCTCCTCTGTCTTTGTAGGCTAAGCTCTTGTTCCTGTTTCTGTTCTGATCAGACCATCGCTTAGGATTCTTACAGAATTCTTAAATTCTTTTCACTGGACAGTGTAAATCTAGTCACTGTTGCTTCTAGTTTTGTCTAAGACAAGTCTCTGTTCACAGAAATATGTTATGCTGATTAGTCAGCTAACAATTAGCAGGACTAAAGGAAAGACAACTTTTTGAGTCACTACTGAATGATTTATGTTTTATTCTATAAAACATCCCTACATACTTCAGAATCACCAAGTATCCAATTTTGACTGGACAGGAAGTCCAGAGATCTGCCTGTCTCTATCCACACCATGCCAGGATTGCAATCATGTGCCACCGTACTAGGCTATTTTTTCCCCAACCACATGGAGGTTCAGCTGAGGTCCCCATACTTGCAAGTCAAGCTCATTACCAACTTAGCCTCATCCTCAGCTTTTCTGTAGAGATTTTTCACCACAAGGACTTGATGGGAAAACATGACATTGCTTTCCACTTCAGTCAAACACCGTTAATAGAAGAGTGTTGTCCCCTCAATAGGTCATAGGTATGGAATGACTTACATAACTTGAAGTTAGATCAGGAACTACTTTTATATAAAAAGTGCCCCTTTCTGTCAACCCAAGGATTGCAAATTCAGTATTTTTTTAAATGACAATAAAATGATCAGGGAGTCTGTAATAGGCCAACACAGGGATGCATCATCATTAAAGGCCGGCAGGGTGGAGCTTTTGTGTCTTTCCAACTATTGCATGTCCTCGTGCTAAGAGTTCAAGTCTGTGTACCCCTGTTTGCCTTTATTCTGGCAGACATGGTTCAGGCCATGAGTTTCTCCTGTTTTAAGTTCTGATTCTCTCTACTCAAGACTAGTTTAGTCAGTTTGGGGAGAGTGGTTTGTTTGGTGTCCTGACTTGAGATTTAAGAAGGGCTAGTGCATTTTCAATTTCTTCATCTTTTCATTGGTTAGGATAGAGTGGTCATTTCCAAGCTTATCTAGCTGTTGAGCTTTGAAATGGCTATTCAAGCTTATAAGAAGGAAACTTTAGAACTTAATTATGAGGCTTTCAATCATTGGAGTAGGTAAGTAACAGAAAGGGAATTTTCACTGCTAGCCAAACAGTTAAAGAATCCAAAGGTCCCCATCTGTGCATTAATTTTGGCCTGCATGTATCTTCCTCCTTGTTTCTTGAGAACAAAGATGCAACCTGTGCCTAGGTCCAGTAGGCATTGTAGAGAGATAGTGGAAGAGAGGTGACAGCAGAAAAACACATATAGATGAAGCCTTTTTGCCACGTGGGAAAAATGTGTTTGAGGTCAATTATTAACCAGTAATTTCTTTTTGGAAATGATCTGTTCTTGTGTTCACTTCAGAAAATTACATA
Source organism: Psammomys obesus (assembly GCF_907164565.1). Lineage (NCBI taxonomy): Eukaryota > Metazoa > Chordata > Mammalia > Rodentia > Muridae > Psammomys > Psammomys obesus. Next base: position 38,009,378 of record NW_026591086.1, read on the forward strand.
AAGAGCCTGCATGGTTTTCCAGCTAGAATTCTATAGGAATGTCTACTACTAATTTTTTCACTGTAAAGATCCTATAAACTACTATATAAAACTTCAAAAAAATTAGGTACATTTCTTCAATTTACTCCATATTTACAGAAATTCTTATTCATGTTGCCAGGAGAAGTGCACATCCCAAATTGGCCCAGGCCCAAAACCTTGGGATGTAGCCTCCAAGCGGCTGCTGGAGTCCTTCCCCTTCCTGCTGCTTTTCCTTATTCACAGTCCTAGGGCGTTGCTAAATGCCACCCAGGTGAACAAAATTATCTCAGTGTTGGTTGCCAATCAAAGAAAGGCAGTTAGTGGATGAAACAAAGCAGAAGATGCCTTTCACCCTCCTAAAGGTGATAAATCAATAGTTTTTCCTTTGAAAGGAATAACAAGTAGTAGAGAGCATACAGCAGGTGGTAAGCGGAAGCCATAAATTCTATCTCAAAGTCTTTGTTCTTTTCTGCCAGGCTCTCTGGGTCAGGAGGGAGGGATATCTCAGAGCCTGACCTGGATTCTGTAGCCAGTCTCTCCTGGGTTCTCATTTCCTCCTACCTACCTGTCTCCCCTGATGGTTCCTTGGCACTCCCGTCTTGTCATCCCCACCACAGCCTCTCTCTCTCTTAAATACAGTCTTAATTGCACTAGTGGTTTGTACCCTTCAAATCCTGCTTTATAATAAACATGATTTCCTTCTGGCAGTAGGGCTTTCCCTGGGGCTGTCCAGCTGCCACTGGGGTGATTAGGGTGTTTCCTGCAGCTGAAACCTCTTGTAATTAGCAAGCCCCTCAGGCAGTCTGGACTCAGAATTTAGCTGCCATCTGGTATCATCTGTAAATGACAACAAGACTGTATCTTCTCTCTTTACTGAGCCTTGCCTGAATCCTGACCTCTGCTCCCAGCCACCCCAGCAAGCATCTCACTGCCTCTCTTCTGTCAACCTATAAGTATCAATGTATCTTGGACTATAGGTAACTTGAGAAGCTTTGATTGAGAATGTCAAGGTGAACAGGATGCAGGAACATTCAGAACCATGAAGAGGATAAAGAAGAAAACTCTATGGGCCACTCAGCATCTCCTGGAACTCAAATGGCAAGAATGGCTTCTATACTGGTACACTGGAATTATCAAGGGTTTTAAACAAGAAAACTCATGCTCAGTGCCACACCTATTGAGCTTTCTTTAATTTTTTTCTTCTTCTTGTCTTTGATAGTCTAACTGTATAGTCCAGACTTTCACTGAACTCAATAATCCTTATTCATCATTCTGCCAAGTTATAGGATTACAGGTGTGTGGTACTATGCTTTGCTGAATAATATGTCTTAACAGGATTCTGTATATTATTGTGATTCAATCTAAATTTTGACAACCATGTGGTTTTCACCTGCATGTTCTTGCTATTTTAGTTAGGATAATTTTTTTGGTGCATTCTAGGTGCATTTCACAATATTGAAGGCCACTACCCACTTTATGCCAATAGTATCCTCTTAGTAGCAACCATACCCAACATCCTTAGCCATTGCCACATCAATCTGGTTGAGAACCCCCACAGCTACCTCTTCCAGCTTTTTTTTTTTTTTTTGAGAAATGGTTACTAATGTAAAATCTCTCTCTCTCTCTCTCTCTCTCTCTCTCTCTCTCAAGAGAGTAAGCTCAGGGTGTGTTGGGTTTCTCAGACTGTAATATGCATGAAAGTCGCTTGGGGATCTTGTTAAAATCCTATTCTAATTCAGGAAATCTGAGTTGGATTCTAATGGGGTGCATTCTTAACAAGCTAGAAGTGATGCCCACATTGCCATTTTACAGACTACCCTTTGATTAACACAGTCCTACAGGATCCCAACAGATTTATTGATTAACTGAATGAATGAATGAATAATTAAAAGGTATGAATTCCTTTTGTGGAATGTGGAGATCTTTTTGTATTCCTTTTACCACTAAACTCTGTGTATATGAGGCTTATTTCCTCTCATCATTCTTATGTTACAATATTAATGGAAATTAGCTTCATTTTACTAAACAGTTTATATATCTGACCCATGACAAGGATCTGTGAATATGAATCATTTTACATTTAGAGATGCCTTGTGGAGTTCCCGTCCCCTCCAGCTATTACTATTTCCAGAGCAACAGAACAAGATAATTTGAACACAGGGAACTTCCCAGAGACTCATACTCCAACCAAGGACTATTCATGGAGATGACCTGGAACCCCTGCACAGGTGTAGCCCATGGCAGTTCAGTGTCCAAGTGGGTTACATAGTAATGGGAAGAGGGACTGCCTCTGACATAATCTGATTGGCCTGCTCGTTGATCACTTCCCCCTGAGGGGGGAGCAGCCTTACCAGGCCACAGTAGAGGACAATGCAGCCACTTTTGATGAGAACTGATAGACTAAGATCAGAAAGAAGAGGAGAACCTCCCCTATCAGTGGACTTGGGGAGTGGCATGCATGCAGAAAGGGGAGGGAGGGTGGGATCGGGAGGGGAGGAGGGAGGGGCTTATGGGGGAATACAAAATAAATAAAGTGTAATTAATAAAAAATTTAAAAAAAAGAGATGCCTAAAAACAAAGGCTCAATTTTGTTTTTACTATCCATTGAAATTATAGTACCCCAGTTCTATTATTATTATTATCATTGTCATTATTTATGTATGCGTGCCTGCATGAGGCTATGGGGACCTTGTGCATGGGAGTTGTTAGCAGATGCCAGAAGAGGGCACAGAATTGCTTGATACTGGATTTACCTGTAGTTGTGAGCAATCCAATGTGGGTGTTTGGAACTGAACATGGGTTCTCTAAAAGAGCAGTAGGCACTTTAGAGTGCCAAGCCATCTCTCCAGCCCTCCAAGCGTTGACCCATTCAGCTGTTACCTTTACCAATTTCTCTGCATGTTGCACTGTTGTGCAGCAACAGTGGAACATTCCATCCTTCAGCCAAGCTCTTTAACAGAATGTGATCATCTCAAAATAGCTTTAGGATGTCCCTGAAACTGACCAGATTCACCAGACCTCCTTGCTCCCAAAGAGTTAACTGTAAAGACTCCCGACCATCACTATCAGAAGGGCCACACTGCAAAGAAGACTACTGAAGCTGCCTGTAAGAAGCAGAGACCATATGAGCTGTCTTGAGCAGGTATAGACCAACTGAGCCACCTGGAAAGGACTTTCTCCAACCCTGCTGAGCTTCCTGTAGGTTTCCAGCTTTTATGAGCTGTCACCCATGTTAGGGTGGGCTTCAGTGATGCAGCTGTCCTTGAATCACTTCCATTCCCATAAGTAGCCCCTTGCCTATATTCCTGTAACTAACCCTGTCATACTCACTGGTTCACCAAGTTGGACTTTGGTGATATCTGTATTTTGGTCTGCTGTGAGAGCCCTATCTAAGGTGAGTGTTGCCTATACCCAGAAAAAAATCTATCACACAGCAGGTATGCCGCTGATTTGCTCATGTTAAAACATATGTGCACCATTTGCTGTAAATGTAGACGTAAATCTGTATGCATTCATCATGTGCATTTTCAAATTGGTAAAATGTCATGCTCCCTGGGAGATGTAAAATGCCTTTTGGCCAAAACTGCACATGAAAGACTGAGCCCTTCAGCAGGGCTAACTTGTTTTCATTGTCAACTCAGTTAGTGAGAACCCAGTTTCAAATGATCTTCCTTCACCAAAGGAGAATGATAGCCACTGCAGAAGTGGAGGGCTAACTTCCTTCCAGAGGAAATGAATACCTGGTCTTCAGTTTCTCAGTTAATCCATTGATGGATTGGCTCCAGGCTTAAAAGAAGTTTTAAGACCTTGAAGATGGAGAGGTCCTCCTTTAGAAGCACAAGGCCTTTTATTTTACTCTCAAACTGAAACAGAGAGCGAGACAGAGAGAAAGAGAGAGAGAGAGAGAAGCATGTACTATAAAATATTGTATACAGAATGTCGCTATGGTGATGGATCGTAGGGAAATTGTTATACTGGATGTGCTATTTTGCATCAAGGTTAAAGAAAAAACAATGTGGGTATTCTCCGTTTCAGGAAAGCAGTGAGTGAATTCACTGGGATAATATGCACCACAATATCTCATTTGTCACTGTATCAACTCATACTGTACTCATACTGCAGATAAGTCACTGGCTCAGGCTGAACACATGCATGAGGTGGCTTCTTTCAATAAGTATTTGAACTTTTCCTTTTATAATGTACAACCAAGATCTTTCCATTCCCCTGTGCAAAACCTTGTTTTTCCCATCTGGATATAGTAGACTATGTTTCTATCTTTTGTAGACAAATACTGGGGTGTAGCTCATAATTTTTTTCAAATTTATTTGCAATCATTGTACGCAGATAAGATCAACCAAAGTTTTTTTTTGTTGTTATATTAGTTACAGTTTATTCACTTTCTATCCCAGCTGTAGCCCACTCCCTCATTCCCTCTCAATCCCACCCTCCCTCTCTCATCTCCTCCCATTCCCCTCTCCAAGTCCATTGATAGGGGAGGTTCTTCTCCCTTTCCACCTGACCCTAGTTTATCAGGTCTCATCAGGACTGGCTACATTGTCCTCCTTTGTGGGCTGGCAAGGCTACTCCCCCGCCTCGGGGGGGGTATCAAAGAGCCCACCACTGAGTTCATGTCAGAGACAGAACTTGTTGCCCTTACTAGGAAACCTACTTGGATACTGAGCTGCCGTGGGCTACATCTGAGCAGGGGTTCTAGGTTATCTCCATGAATGGTCCTTGGTTGGAGTATCAGTCTCAGAAAAGATCCCTGTGCCCAAATATTTGGTTCTGTTGCTCTCCTTGTGGAGCTCCTGTCCTCTCCAGGTACCACTACCTCTTGCACTCTGCCCAAAGTTTGGTTAAGGGTTTCAGCATCTGCTTTGATACATTGATGGGTAGAGTCTTTCAGAGGCCCTCTGTGGTAGGCTCCTGTCCTGTTTCCTCTTTTCTCCTTTTTCCAATGTCCATCCTGTTTGTCTTTCTGAGGGATGTTTGATCATCTTACTCAAGGACTTCCTCCTTGCTTAGCTTCTTTAGGTGTACAGATTTTAGTATGTTTATCCTATATTATAGGTCTAGTATCCACTTATAAATGAGTATATACCATGTGTGTCTTTCTGCTTCTGGGATACCTCACTCAGGATGATCTTTTCTAGATCCTACTATCTGCCTGCAAAGTTCATGATTTCCTTGTTTTTAATTGCTGAGTAGTATTCCATCCTGTAAGTGTACCAAAATTTCTGTATCCATTTTTCAGGTGAGGGACATCTGGTTTTTTTGTTTGTTTGTTTGTTTGTTTGAGAAACAGGCAATGATAGAGAGTAAACCAAGGGTCATGTAAGTTTTCCACTATGAAGCTACAGGGCTAACTTGTAAATGATATCTGGTCACAGAAATGTCAATAGAATACTTGTCTTATACTTTACACATGGTCTATCAAACCTTCCATAGATGATCTTCCATGATGTTAGCTTTTCTAGTGGCTTTATTCACATAAGCACCGTGGTCATGAAGATGGAGATACCAAGAACTGTGAAGAATTAAACTAAGATTTTAACTCTTTATTCAGAGAGAACTCTTCATTCAAGAATCAGGAACACGTTTGCTTTTAATATAAACAGGAAATAATTTTTCTTGTACATGAGGCATTACATAGTTTTTAATTAATTTGTTTTAAGCATTAGCATTATCCTAATTCATATATAAGAGATTTCTCATGTGGACTTGGTTATCCTGATAGAGACACACTTTGCATCCTAGATGTTGCTGCTACATGTTCTGGTTACCCTTCCTTTCTTTGGTGTAGATTTGACATCATTGTCATCTCCCTCATGGACACACCTTTTTGTTACCATTTTCTAATTACCATCTCTTTCCATAGAGCATTGGTGTTGAATGCATGACACTGCACAATGAAAAAAAAAAAAAACAAAAAACAAAAAACACCGTATACAGCCCTACCTTACTATTCTTGTTCCTGTCACTCCTTCCCTATCAGTATTACTGTCCACTTTAGATTCTCTGCTTGTCACCATTGTCTAGAATTTTTGTTCTTATTTTTGTCATATCAGAGCTTCATTCCCAGGTGTTGGTTTTATAGTATTAACTTTATGACTTCAACCAGTGTCTGGATGTACCAAGTTTTCTTAGATTTATGGGGTAAACTTGACTCCACATATGTTAAATGAAATATGAGGCACACATATAGAAAAAGCACAAGGAAGGAACACAGGATAAGGAGAAAACTTGAGGACATTTTTTTTTAAAAGGTGGTGGTGACATAAGCCAAGAAAAGAAATCACTGAAATTATGTTGACTGAGGCTGAGATGTCAGACATGCTAAGAACCAAGGTATGATCTTTCTTCAGAGGTTGCCAATGATCTCTGTGAGAACTGTTTGGTCAGGGAGGAACCCGGTGTCTTAGTTACTTGTTATGATAAAATATCCTGATAAAGCAGCTTAATTTTAAAAATGCTTTATTTTGGCTCAATATTAAAGATTAAAGTCCACTGTGGTAGAAGAATTTAAGGTTTCTACAGCTGGGAATAAAAGAACAGTGGACATGGACACTGTGCACAATCCACCTTTTTTTTTTTTTTTTTTTTTTTAGTATGGTTCAAGATTCTAGGTCTGGGGATGTTGCCACCCACAGATGGTGGGTCTTCTCATGTTAATTAACCCAATCACAAAATCCAAGAAGGGTTCTCTAGAGGGTCATCTCTCAGGAGATCCTAGATCTCCCTAATTTTAAAATTTGAGGTTGACCTTTACATCTAATAAAGTATCAGAGGAAGTGCCAGAAGTGAGGTCAATAACAACATAGAAAACTTTTGAAAAATTTTATGAATGAAAAATTAGAGATGCAAAGCATGAAGCAGAATACAAATAACTTTTGGTTCAGGGCAGGGATAAAAACATATAAGTGGATGAAGGTGAGAATGGTTGAGCAGCTATATAGAATGAACAAGGTAGGCAAAGTGACCTGGGAAGAGAAAACTTCGAGGAGAAAACTACAGTTTTTCCTATTGAATAATTATGCCTATGAGTGAGTATGATGGGATGTTTTTCTTAATAACAGTTTAATTAATAAGAATAATATATTGCTAAGGCTAGGGAATTGGTTTGGTGATTAAGAGTACTTGCTATTCTTTGAGAGGACCTGGGGGTTTGGTTCCCAGCACCCAGCTCATAGCCATCTGTGACTCTAGTCCAAGGAACCCTATGTCCTTTTATGATCTACATGTGAAGTAGGAATGCATAAACACTTAAACACTTCAAAAGAGATACAAAAGGAAGATGTGAATTACAACCAACACTTTACATTTCAGATATGCTTAAAAGTTTTTTTGAGAGTTAGCATGGATGTTGTCATGGCCAACAATGTTTTCTTTGTACAGGTCTTTAGGCAAACATATTGTTGAGTTTCATGGGTGTGCAACATCGCTGTCATGTCTAGAGGACACTATTTCTCAGTAGACATCCTGGTCCTCTGCCTACTATACTTTTTCTGTTCCTTCTTCTGCTATGCTTTCTTAGCATTAGATATAGGGCTTGTGTTGTAAATGTGCCAACTAGGATTGGACACCCCATAGTCACTCATTGTCTGGTATACTGATAAATTACTCTCTTAGGCTTGTTCTTTTATATTGTTACAAAACTTTACCCTTTGCTTTCTCTCTGATTCTACTCCCAGTGGATCATTTAGACCTTGTCCACCAAACTTCTGTTCCCCACTCATGCCATTAATCCAGCTCCCAATACCAGCAGCCATTCCCTGGAAAGCCATCAGCAACTCTAGCCAAGGAAACAGGTAGACTAACTACAGGTTTTCTTTTCTTTTCTTTTCTTTTCTTTTCTTTTCTTTTCTTTTCTTTTCTTTTCTCTTCTCTTCTCTTCTCTTCTCTTCTCTTCTCTTCTCTTCTCTTCTCTTCTCTCCTCTCCTCTCCTCTCCTCTCCTCTCCTCTCCTCTCCTCTCCTCTCTCTTCTCTTCTCTTCTCTTCTCTTCTCTTCTCTTCTCTTCTCTTC
>NW_026591086.1:38017431-38018442 GCF_907164565.1 Psammomys obesus
CTCTTCTCTTCTCTTCTCTTCTCTTCTCTTCTCTTCTCTTCTCTTCTTTTCTTTTCTTTTCTTTCTTCATTTCAGTTTGTTATTTTACATCTCAAGGGTACCCCTCTTTCCCACTTCCCCCTCCCCAAAAAAGGCGAGTTTTTTCCACCCATATCAACCCTCCCCAACATATCAAGTCACATCAGGTCTGAACATATTCTCAACCCCTGAGACCAGGCAAGGCAGCGCTGCCAGGGGTAATGATCCAAAAGCAGGCAATAGAGTTCTTGTTAGAGACAGACCCCTGCCACGTACACACACTAGCCAGTGATCCAGGGACATTAGCTGTTTTTAGGTTCCCTTATCAAAAGTGAACAGGGCTGTTCTTTCTTTTTTCTTTTAAATTTATTTTTATGTTTGTTTTCTAATTTACTTTACATTGCAAGGATATCCCCTCCCTCATCTCCTCCCAGTCTTCCCTTTCCCTCTTCCTCTACCCCTGGAAAAGGGGGAGTCCCCTTCTCCTATATCAACCCTCCCCAGCACATCAAGTCATATCAGAACTGAGAATATCTTCATGCCCGAGGCCAGGCAAAGCAGCTGTACTAGGGTTAAGTGATCCAAAAGCAGATAATAGAGTCCATGTTAGAAACACCTTCTCTGTTCACTCACCAGGCACCCGATATGAAGACCAAGCCACCCATCAGCCACATATGTGCAGGGAGCCTAAATTTATACCACACATGCTTCTGAGTTGATGCCTTGGTCTCTCTAAGCTCCCATGGGTCTGGGTTAGTTGTCTCTGTCGGTCTTCTTGTGAGGTTCCTGTGCCATGCAGATCCTTCCATCTTTCCTTCAATACTTCCACAGGACCCCTGGAGCTCCTCCCCATGCTTGGCTGAAGTTCCAGCATCCATCTTGATCCACTGATCCAGTGCTGGCTGGAGCCTCCCATATGGCAGTCAAGTTAGGCTCCTATCTGCAAGCAGAGCCACACCTATACAACTCACTGAATATAGAGAAGCCAAGCTT
>NW_026591086.1:38018452-38040446 GCF_907164565.1 Psammomys obesus
ATGGGAAGTGAGTGAGGGGAAGTGGGAACAAGGATGGGACTGGGGGGAGTTGAGTTCAATTGAGATCTATGATGAATAGATTGTGAAGAAAAAGAATTAAAATTAAAAAAAGAAAGATAACCTTATTACCAGAAAAAGAGTTCCACTGAAGGCTAATTCAGACAGTTGGCATTAACTAAGTGACTAGACATATAGCTCTGGTCTTCCCCCTCACATTCTCCCACAAACTTATACATGCAAGGAGCATGTTTGTATCAAAGGTAACACTACAGTATATTGGATTACCCATTATTTGTTTTATGGAAACAGTTTTGTTATGTGGCATGAGCTTGCCTGGAATCTTCCTGTCTGAACCACTTAAATATTTGGGTTGGCATTATCATACCTGGCTGGATGGTAAAAGATGCTGTGTTAATTAATGTTTGTATTGACATAGTTTTTAAACTTTTAATATATTCTTTATGAATTTCATACCATGTGCCCCAACCCTACACATTTTCACATTCTTTCATATCCATCCTATGTGCTTGCAACCTCTTCATCCCCACAAAAGAAAACACACAAAAAAATCTCACCAGGGAAGCTGTAGTGTGTCACAAAGTATACCCTTTTGCCCAGACAGCTTTACTTGCAAATGTTCATTGCAATGAGTTCATTGGTTTTGTTCGAGGTTTATCAGTTATCTTCAGGACAGGCTGCAAAGTCCTCTTATGTGGCCTAGCACGGCTGCTCCTCCCTCAGGGTGGAGGTCAAAGAGCCCATTGTTGAGTTCATGTCAGAAATAGTCCCTGTCCTCCTTACTAGGGTACCCACTTGGATACTGAGCTACCGTTGGCCACATCCGAGTAGAGGTTCTAGGTTATATCCATACATGGTCCTGGCTTGGAGAAACGTCTCATAAAAGACCCCTGTGCCCAGATATATTTGGTCCTTGTGGAGCTCCTGTCCTCTCCAGGTCATATTAACTCCTCCTTCTTTCTTATGATTCCCTGCACTCTGCGGAAGGTTTGGATATGAGGCTTAGTATCTGCTTTGATACACTGCTAGGTAGAGTCTTTCAGAGGCCCTCTGTGGTAAGCGCCTGTCCTGTTACTTGTTTTCTCTTACTTCCAATGTACATCTCATTTGTCTTTCTAAGTGAGGATTGGTCATCTAATCCAGGGTCCTCTTTCTTGTTTATCTTTGTTAGGTGTATAGATTTCAGTATGTTTATTCCAGTTTATAGGTCTATATAAGTGAGTATATACGATGTATGTCTTTCTGCTTTTGAGATACCTCACTCAGGATGATTTTTTTCAAGGTCCCACCATTTGCCTGCGAATTTCATGATTTCCATCAGAGAAATGCAAATCAAAAAAACCCCTGAGATTTCACCTGACACCCATCAGAATGGCTAAGATCAAAAACTCAAGGGACAACACATGCTGGAGAGGCTGTGGAGAAAGGGGAACCCTCCTCCATTGCTGGTGGGAATGAAAACTTGTACAACCAATTTGGAAATCAATCTGGCACTTTCTCAGACAATTAGGAATACTGCTTCTTCAAGATTCAGCTATACCATTCCTAGGCATATATCCAAAAGATGCTCAAGTACACAACAACGACATTTGCTCAACCATGTTTGTAACAGCTTCATTCGTAATAGCCAGAACCTGGAAACAACCCAAATGTCCCTCAGTTGAGGAATGGATACAGAAATTGTGGTACTTTTACAAAATGGAATACTACTCAGCAACTAACATACCTTTTTTAAAAGAAATGAAAGGGTAAGTCAATTTTAGAATATGGCATAACTCGTGTGTCTAAAAAACTGTATCTAACATGTATGCTCTTATGTGACTTTAATATGAATTAAAATATGATAAAATGTACCACCACACATTTTTAAAAGAAGAATAGACACACATTACTCTCATCCCCAGAGTTCCTACAGATTGGTATATATGGTGAGCCTTGTGGTCATATCCTAGACATGTTCAAAATTTACACTAAAATTGTACCATTATCTTTTTATACAGAGCACTCAGAAAACTTGCTAATGTAGACGATATCTGAAAGAATTACAGAGTTCACACTTTTGTCCCATTCACAAAGTCAAAGCAGGTACTTCATCAGTATCATATGATCTTTTTAAATGGATGTATTTAACAGAAATGTAGTTAATTAAATTACAAGTGGCCATTACACAAGATGTGTACATATTACTAAGACCCATAAAGCACAAGAGATCAAGGAAGCAGGATACCTCCAAATAAAGACATTGCCAATTCAACAAAATGAGGAAATACATATGGATGAATGAGAAATTTAACCAAGTGATAGAAATCATAAAATATTTTGAACTTGAAGACAAGTCTGTTGAAATAATACAGTCAGGAAAAAAAACACATTACAATTGTGCATGATGGTCCACATCTTGTAATAGTACATGTCAGTAATACATATCAATACTCTACCTCAATAAGACAAAACAGAACTGGAGGCGGGGTATGATGAAGAGGTAAAAAGGAATAAAATTAATGAATAAAGCTAGCAATACTTAGAGAATATTATTAACCAAACAAAAGTGGGTTTTCCAGAAGGAGAAGAGGAAGGAGAAGTCTTTGAAAACTTATTGAACAAAATCAGAGCTGGGAAGGTAGCTCAGTTGATAGAATGCTTCTGTATTATACATGAAGTCCTAGGTTTGATCTCCAGAACCACATAAACTGTGTTATGATAGTAGATTCATGTAATGAGATGGAGGGAAAACATTTAGAGCTTCAAGTTCATCCTTGGCTCCACATTGACTTTGAGGTCAGCATGAGCTATATCCATCTCTGTCTCAAAACAAAACAAAACAAAACCGTACTATATAAAACAAAACAAATAGACAAATGAATCCAATGGGTCCGTGTGTGTCCTAGTGATCAAACTCAGGTGTTCAGGCTTGGAAGCAAGCAGTAACATTTTTCGTCTATTAAAAAAAATTCTGGGTGATCCAAGATGGCGGCCACCAGCACCACATATCTGAGGGGCAGAATATCCAAAACTTTGAAATTGGTGAGTGGAGGGGCAGCTGCAGACAGAACATGGACACGTTGAGCCTTCCTGGGTGAGAGGGGACAATTCACGAACTGGGACAGTTTGAATACTGGTCACCTATGAGCATCTCTGGAGTCTGAGAGTGGTGAATATTCTACCTCCCTGAACTTCCTTTGCCCCAAGCAGGACCCTCCCTGCCCAGTGACAGATGGCAAAGACCGCTGCCATCTGTCCCTTTGCCCCAAGCAGGACTGCTCCAAGCAGGAACCTCCGAGCTTGGTGACTGAGACAGCAGAAGCAGCTGCCCCAAGTACGGGTCTCCCTACTCTGTGGCCAAACAGTGGACACCACTTAGCTGATGGATCTCCTTCACTCTCATTTGCTCCTGCAGGCTCAAATCTGAGATTAGAGAACAGGGGTAACCCCTGTGCTTTCCGCATAGGCCTGCGAACTTGTGAATGCACCTTCAATTGAGTATATGCAGAGCCCCAGATCCAACACCCCTCTACTCTAGGAGCCAGATATCAGATCCCTCCCACCCACAGCCCTACTGTAGGCAACATAGGGATCCTTGGGTCAGCGTTCTCAACATTGAAGCCTTTGCTCTGTGGATCTCCCAGTGGAGTCCAGGCAAACAATTCCTGGAGCCAAGATAGTACAACCGAGACAGATCTGAATACCTGGAGGATAGTACAACAGGCCTATGGGCCACTGAGTCATTCAGGGCACCTGCACATCTGCATTGTGCCTGTGAAAGGCACCAACACCCCTGCCTGCATTTACGCTCCACCCTTACAGGCATCTACACCCTCTAGCACTCTGTCCTTCAAGGCACACTTCCACACACACTACCACACTTGTGCACAAGCTCCTGTGACCTTCATCCCTTAGCTACAGCTGAAATACCAATATTCCTCTCCAACCAGTAGACCTCTCTCATCTTCCTGAAGAACAATCCAGACTCCAGAGACAGACAGACCCAGTGTAAAGTACAGACTCCAGGAACAAACAGTGAAGGTTAAAGATAAGCAGATGGATACAGGTTAATGTAAGTACATGTCCAACAAAAAACAGGGCATCGTAGCTTCTCCAGCAGCCCCAAAAATCAATGGATATTTTAATTCATTGGAAACACAGGAAAATGATCTTAAACGTGAGTTTATCTGGTTATTAGAGGCACGTAAAGAAGAAATGAACAAATCTCTCAAAGAAATACAGGCAAATATAGCCAAACAAATATAGGCACAAGTAGAGGCATATTGAAAGGAAATGAATCTCAAATAGAGGCCATCATGGAAAGACAGGTCTCCACATTCAAACAGATGAAGGAAATGGTACAAAACATGGAAACAGAGTTAGAATCAATAAAGAAAACACAAAAAGAGAAGACACTGGAGCTGGAAAACTTAGAGAAAACATCAGGAACATAAAAGGTAAGCATCACGAATAGAATACAAGAGATGAAAGAATCTCAGGTGTTGAAGATACAATTGCAGAAACTGATACATCTCTCGAAGAAAAAAATAAAATCAGAAAAGTTCAAAACACAAAATATCCAAGAAATCAAGGACACCATGAGAAGACAAAATCTAGGAATAACATTCATTGGTTACTATTATCTATCAACCTCAATGTACTCAACTCTCCAAAAAAAAAAAAAAAAAAAAAAAAAAAAGACACAGACTAACAGATTGGTTGCAGAAACAGGATCCAACATTCTGCTGCATCCAAGAAACACAACTCTGCAACAAAGATAAACATTACCTCAGAGTAAAGGGCTGGAAAAATGTTTTTTCAAGCAAACAGACCCAGAAAACAAGCTGGAGTAGCTATTGTAACATTTATTTAATAAAATAGATTGTCAACCAAAATTAATCAAAAAAGATGAGGAGGGCCACTTCATTCTCATCAAAGGAAAAATCCACCAGGAGGACATCACTATCCTGAACACCTATGCCCCAAACACAAGAGCACTTGCATTTGTAAATGAAACATCATTAAAGCTTAAATCACGCATCAATCCCAACACCTTAATAGTGGGAGACTTCAACACTACACTCTGACTAAGGGACAGATCATCTAGACAGAAAATATCTAGGGAATTAATAACACTTACAGATGCTCTAACTCAAATAGACCTAATACACATCTATAGAACTATTCACCCAAACTCAAAAGAGTATACCTTTTTTTTCAGCACCTCATGGAAACTTCTCAGAAAACTGACCATATAGTCGGGCACAAAGGAAGCATCAACAGATACAAGATCAAAATAATCCCCTGTATCCTATCATACAACCATGGCCTAAATCTAAACTCCAACAACAGAAATAACAAAAAGCCTACATACACATGGAAGCTAAACATCTCTCTACTCAATGAGAGGTTGGTCAGGGAAAAAAATGAAAAAAAAAAGCAATTAGAGACTCCCTAAAATTTAATGAAATTGAAGGCACAACTTACCCAAACTTATGAAACACAATGAAAGCAGTGCTAAGAGGAAAGTTCAGAGCACTAAGTGCCTCCAGAAAAAAGTTTGAGACATCTCATAAAGGCAACTTAATGGCAGACCTGAAAGCCCTAGGGAGAAAAAAAGAAGCAGACACACCCAAGAAGAGTAGACATTTGGCAATAATCAAACTCAGGGCTGAAATCAATAAATTAGAAACAAATAAAACATCTCAAAGAATCAATGAAACCAAGAGCTGGTTCTTTGAGAAAATCAACAGGATAGACAAATTCTTAGCAAACTAACTAAAAGGCAGAGAGAAAATATTCAAGTCAGCAACTAAAGGAGATCAAGGGGATACAAATCAAAAAGGAGAAAATCAAAGTATCACTATTCACTGATGATATGATAGTATACATGAGTGAGCCCAAAAATTCTCCCAGAGAACTCCTTCAACTGATAAACACCATCAGCAAGTGAATGGATACAAAATTAACTCAAAAAATCATAGCCTTCCTGTATGAAAAAGAAAAAAGGACTAAGAAAGAAATTAAGGAAACTACACCCTTCACTATAGCCACTAATAACATAGAGTACTGTGGTGTGACTCTAATGAAGCAAGTGAAAGACCTGTTTGAAAAAAAAAAAATTAGGCCTCTGAAGAAAAAAAACTGAAGAATGTATTAGAATATGGAAAGATCTCCCATGCTCATGGAGCAGTAGGATTAACAGAGTGAAATGGCCATCCTGCCAAAAGCAATCTACAGATTCAATGCAATTCCCATCAAAACACCAATGCAGTTCTTTATAGAACTTGAAAGAACAATTTTCAATTTCATATGGAAAAAAAAAAACCCAGAGCTGCTGAAACAATAGTGTAAAACAGATCATCTGTAGGTATCTCCATTCCTGATCTCAAGCTGTACTATAGAGCAAAAGTAATAAAAACTGCATGGTACTGGCAGAGAAACAGAATGGTGAGTCAATGGAATTGAATAGAAGACCCAGAAATAAGCCCACACACCTACAGATACTTGATTTTGACAAAGAAGCCAAAACCATACAATGAAAAAAAGACAACATCTTAAACAAATGGTGTTGGTCTAACTGTATGTCTACATGTAGAAAAATGCAAATAGACTCATATTTATCACCTTGCACAAAAGTAAAGTCCAAGTGGATCAAAGACTTCATCATAAAACCAGACAAACTAAATCGGTTAGAAGAAAAAGTGGGGAAGAGCCTAGAACTCATTGGCATGGGATACAACTTCCTGAACAAAACACCAACAGCACAGGCTCTAAGATCAACAATCAATAAATGGGATCTCATGAAACTGAAAAGTTTCTGTAAAGCAAAGGACACTGTCATCAGAACAAAACGACAGCCTATGGACAGGGAAAGAATCTTCACCAACCCTATATCTGACAGAGGACTCATATCCAGTATATATAAAGAACTCAAAAAGTTAAACAACACCAAACCAAGTAATCAAATTTAAAAATGGGGAACAGAGATAAATAGAGAATTCTCAATAGAGGAATATTGGATGGCTGAGAAACAAAGAAATGTTCAACGTCCTTAGTCATCAAGGAGATGCAAATCAAAACAACCCTGAGATTTCACTTTGCATTCATTAGAATGGCTAAAATTAAAAACTCAAGTGACAACTCATGCTGAAGAGGATGTGGAGAAAACAGAACCCTCTTCCACTGCTGGTGGAAATGTAAACTTGTACAACCACTTTGGAAATCAATCTGGTGCTTTGTCATACAATTAGGAATATGCTACCTCAAGATCATGCTATACCACTTCCAGGCATATATCCAAAAGATGCTCAATATACAACAGGAACATTTGCTCAGCCATGTTCATAGCAGCTTTATTCATAATAGCCAGAATCTGGAAACAACCCAGATGTCCTTCAACTGAGGAATGGATACCGAAATTGTGGTACATTTACACAATGGAATACTATTAAAAACAAGGAAATCATGAAATTTGCAGGCAAATGGTGGGAACTAAAAAAGATCATTCTGAGTGAGGTATCCCAGAGACAGAAAGACACATATGATATATACTCACTTATAACTCGATATTAGAAATACAGTATAGGATAAACATACTAAAATCTGTACACCTAAAGAAGCTAAGCAAAAAGGACCCTGGGTAAGATGCTCAATCCTTATACAGAAAGGAAAATGGGATAGACATTGGAAGATGGAGAAAACAGGGAATAGGACAGGAGCCACCACACAGGGCCTCTTAAAGACTCTACCCAGCATGGTAGCAAAGCAGAAGCTGAGACTCATAGCCAAATATTAAGCAATGTTATGAAAGAAGGGGGAGATGAGAGACCTGCTCCACAAGGATAGCAACAGAACCAAAATAACTGGGCCCATGGGTCTTTTCTGAGACTGATACTCCAACCAAGGACCATTCATGGAGATAACCTAGAACCCCTGCACAGATGTAGCCCATAGCAGCTCAATCTCCAAGTGGGTTCCCTAGTAGGGGATAAGGGGAACAGGGTTTGTCTCTGACATGATCTCAGTGGTTGGCTCTTTGATCACCTCCCCCTGAGGTGATCAGACTATAGAGGAAGACAATGCAGCCATTCCTGATGGGACCTGATAGGCTAAGGTCAGATGGAAGGGGAAGAAGACCTCCCCCATCAGTGGACTCAGGAGGCATGGGAGGAAAAGAGGTAGGAAAGGTAGAATTGGGAGGGGATTATGGAGGTGGCTACAGCTAGTATACAAATTAAAAAATTCTAATAAACATGAAAAATAAAAAATCTGTTATTTGTGACAACAGGGGTAAAATTAGAAGACATTGTGTTAATTGAAATAAGCCAAGCATCAAAAGACAAATAGTGTTTATCCTTTCTGATCTCCCATAGCTAAAATACATGACTTCCTAGAAGTGTCTAGAGCAGGATCCAGTGGAAACTTGGAAGGGTAGATATGAAGGCATACAAAGACAGGCTAGATAGTAAATGGAGATAATGAGAGTTAGTTCCAGTGCTTTAAAACATAGAATAATTACAATCTACAAAATTTTACTATGCTTTGAAAACAAAATAACTAGAAGAGTACTAATTTATAAATATGTGGGACTCGTCAGTGTCTAAAGAGTAGGAATTTCTTTAATTGTTATGTATTTTACACACTATCGATTTATTGTAATAGGTTTTATAATTATATATAAGGAGCAAGGCAGTTATAAACTTATATAACTTGAAAATTAGGCAAACTCAAGTGGTAACAGGAACATAGCGCAGCTTAGACTTTCAACAGTGCTTCTAACACAAACTGTTACAATCTCAGAAAGTGACATAACAACATAAACTAGAATTCCATGCAACCCATTCCTTACAAATGCCACTTCTAGCAATAGGTTTCTTGCAATAAGATCATGTTTACTGAGAGAGGTTCATTACAGGAATGTCCATATTAGTCAAAAGCAAGTATTTGTCAAGTGCCAATTCACAGTGGACAAGATAAAGAAACTGTGTTGTACAGGTGGCCTCTCAACAGACTTATTCAGAGAGGAGACTTATCTAGGTGTGAGCCACAACACAGACACAATGAGAAACAACCAGAAGCAGCAAGTCACAGATTCCATCATGTATAGTATTATTTAGTTGGTGCCCAGAATCAGGCAAAAGTAATTTATGTTACTAGTCTATGGAAGTCAAGATAAGAACTCCCATTGGCTAAGGGAGGAATGTGTGTGTGTGTGTGTGTGTGTGTGTGTGTGTGTGTGTGTGTGTGACTACAAGTGGAAATAGTTCTGATAGTGCTGATAATCCAGATCCTAAAAAATCTCATCTGGACACGGATCTCTTAGTTTGTTAGATCTCTTAAATTTGTATGGAAACTGTGCGCTCAGATGCACATTCATACATAAAGGCTATATGCCAATACAATTAAAAGCATCACTTCTGTGTCTTGCAGCTCCATGTCATACAACAGAATTAGAAGGTGCATTTTCAGCCCTTGAGTATGTCCATAAATCCAACAGAGGAAAATGAAACTCATGACATGTTATGATTTGAGGCGACAGAGGCAATAATTACAAGAAAATGAAGTGTCCATACTTAAATGGCAGGGTCCGTTAGGGGAAGCCAAAGGAGTTCAAATGATTTTAAGAAGCATTTTCTTTTTTTCTTTTCTCTTTTCTTCTTTTCTTTGTTTCTTTTTTTTTTTTTCTTGCTCTGGATATTGTGCATAGAAAGACAAAAGTACACCAATGTTGTATTGAAAATTATAAAATAAACTTTAAAATAGGAGTTGAAGAAGATAAAAACTAGGTAAAAGAAAATCATGCAGAAGTTTTAATTAACACTAAAATAATTTCAATTTTACTAGTCAAAATGATATTTGACTAGCAAACAGAGTATGAATGAAGAAATAAAACCAGAGGCTGTGTGAGACTAATAACTAGGAATCTCCCATGAGAACTGTCTTTACGGAATTTCTTTAATTCTCTTTTCCCTTTACCCATATACTTACTAAGAAGTGAACTGAGGATTTTATAAATCCAGATCCTGTTTAAATATTATATCAGCAGTGGTATTAGAAACCTAAAAACAAATTATTTAAAAATGTATTATAACCCCTGTAAATAATAAATTATAGTGCTTATCTTTGTTACTTTTTCTGTGAAGAGGCAGTATAACCAAGGCAACTTATGAAAGAGTTTATTGGCCGTGATCATTATGGTATGGCTGCAGTCAGGCTGGTATAGTGCTGAAACTAGCTGAGAGCTTATATCATGATCCACAGGTATGAGATGGGGGAGAGGGAGGGAGAAAGTGTGTGTGTGTGTGTGTGTGTGTGTGTGTGTGTGTGAGAGAGAGAGAGAGAGAGAGAGAGAGGTTAGAGTAGCATGAACTTTTAAACCTCAGTGTCTACCTCCAGTGACACACTCTTTCTCCAACAAGGCCATACCACCCATCTAATCGTTCCCAAGCATTTCTAACAACTGGGGACTAAACATTCAAATACATGAGCCTCTGGAGGCCATTTTAATCTAAACACTGCATTGCACTTTCTGGCTCCCATAGGCTTGAAGCCATACCATAATGTGATATGCATTGAGTCCAAGTTCAAAAGTCCCTATAGTCTTTCACAGTCTCAACTAGTATAAAAGTAACATAGTTCAAAATCTCTCTGGAGACTCAAGGCAATTTCATAATTGTAACCCTCTGTAAGATCAAAGTTAAAAAGCAAATTACATAATTCCACACATACTGGCACATTATCAAAGGGAGGAGTGGGGACATAGCGAGAAAATGCTGGACCAAAGCAAGACAGAAAATCAGTAAGGTAAACTTCAAATCATATATGTACTTCTATGTGGCTCTACCCTTCAGGCTTTGCACACACGCACTCTCTCTCTCCCTCTCTTTTTCTCTCTCTCACACATCTAATATCATGGCATCTCTGACACAATCCAGGTTTTATTAAGTTACAGCATTACAGGATGGTCTCTCTAGTCCTTTATGTAGGGACTCCGCATCCTACACATCTGTTCTCAGTAGCTCTCCTCCTTAACCATGGAGAAAGATTCCACAATACTTTTGCTTCTGTATCATTAATGACTCTATGTGAACCATGTTGCTAAGTTCTGGTACCTGCTTAGAATGGCACCTGCCCCCTTCCTTGAATTACATATGCAGAAGCTGTTTTTGTTGTTGTTGTTTAGAAAGAGATAACTCTTTAAGCCTCTTCTTTCATAAGTTGCAGAATTAGCTGAGGGGAATCCCCTCCCTGAGAGCTCTGCTCCCTTTTCATCTATTCCATTCATGTCTTTTAGCACAAACCATGTCTTCAACTTTAAATTTCCTGGTACTATTCTTTTTTTTCCTTTCTAACTATACATTTTGTATTTCTTTTTGCCATGCTTAGTCTTTTTTTTTATTGTAGACCTGCATACAAGTGATCAATAATACCAAGCAGCAGAATCAACATTAGGCTGTCTTGAAATCTCCTCTTCCAACAAAATTAGTTCAAAACTCTTCAATTTATCTCAAGCAGATTTTTAGGACAAGAGAGAAAAAATAGCTACATTCTTTATCAAAATATCATAAAAATGGTATTTAGCCCAGTTGCTGATATTATTCTCATCTGAAACCTATTGAGTTGGGCCTCCATAGTTAAAATTGTTTTAGGTACTACTATCTTCCATGCTTTTATTAGGAGACTCCATTAAGCCCAATTTACAGATTTCAACTGCTTTCCAAGTCCAAAGTCTCAAAGTCTTCCACTTCCACATTTCTTTAAAAAAGAAAGCATGTCAGGACTATCGCACAATAGTCCTCTCTGTGGAACCAACTTTTCTATTACTGTGAAGAGACACCACAACCAAGGCAACTTATAAAAAAGAAAGAGTTTATTCTGGCTTATGGTTCTAGAGGATGAGAGTCCATGGTCATCACAGTGGGAGGCAGGGCAGCAAGCAGACAGGCATGGTGCTAGAGCAGTAGCTGAGATCTTAAATCCTGATTCATGAAGCAGAGGGGGAAGGAATGAAGGGGTAGGAAAGAGGGATGGGGAGAGAGAGAAAGAGAGAGAAGAGGGAGAGGCTAAGAATATCATTGGCATTTGAAACTTCAAAGCCCAGCCCTAATGACCAACCTTGCCCAATACTTCCAGACTCTATGATCCTTCTGAAGCAGTTCTACAAACTGTGGACAGAGCATTCAATCAAATATATGAGCCTATGGGGGTGGGGGCAGCATTCTTATTCAAACCTTTAAGTAAGATTAGATTAAAGGTCATTTTCTGGTGCTTCAGCAGTGTTAGGATATTCGGGGATTTCTCTAGTAAGATATCTGGGCCCTAACTGTGCCATATTGTCTTGGCTATTGTTGATTGTGTTCTTATGTTGGCCTCTAGCCATCTTGGTTTTGTGGTCATTATAGGTTTAGGTGCTGATTTCTGAGTTTATCTTTGTTGGATGGATGTCTTTTCAATGTTTTTCTCTTGGTTTCTGTTTCCTCTCTGCCTTCTGGCCTGAGTGGCCTGGATTCATGGTGACTAGTGAGTCTTCAGGTTGAATAGCATGTCTCCCAGGGTTTTTGTGGCCTGTATGACATTGGGATTTTGTGTACTAACTTTGCCTCTGGGTCCTAGTACCAGTGTGGCCTGGAGTTCCTGATGCCAGAATGGCTTCTGGGAATGTAGGTAGTGCTGTGGGCAGGAAAATGGAGCCTAGGGGATGGGGCACAGTTTAGTCGTTAAGAGCACTTGGCAGGCACAGGCTTGGGACTGGTGGTCTTACCTGGTGTTCCTCGTGCCAGTGGGCCCTGAGGAAAGCAGGCAGAGTTGAGGGCTGGAAAATGGAGTGTTGGGGATATGGTGCTAAGGACTTTAACATGGTTTTCATTTTGCAAGCACAGTTCATCAATTATTAGCCATTTCTGATATATATCCAGCACCCTTTCTTTTTCAGGCGTTTTAGCAAGGGGCTGAAGTTTTGTTGTTCTTTGTTTGGTGAGGGGTCTGGATTTTGACACCATTCTCCAGCTTCTAGATGGAGAATGGTCGTTCCATTTCTCTCAGAAGTGGCTAGAGTACTTTAGGGAGAGGCTTCCATGCTAGGCTTAGGTAGGTGTGGAAAAGTTTTGTTTTTTTTTTTCCACAGAGTATTACAGTTGGCTAGCTCTTATGAATGGTATCACTGGCGGCAGTGGAAACTCCTGCGTTCCAAAGCCTATGGAGATTCCAAAGTGTTACAGCTCTTGGTTAAGCTGTTGTGCTGAGCACAGCAGAGGTGCGGGCCAGAGCCTGTGCCTGGTGAGCTTGCAGGTGAAACCCAATCCTGGTGAATGAGGGTGGGGGAATAAATGACAAACGACAAATCTCAGCCAGCCATGGTGGAAGGCTGGTGGTATCATGCAGCTTTCTCAACCAGCTAGAAGGTTTATTTGAAATTATGGATTTATAAACCCTGGGCATTGAAAAGGGTATCAAGGGTGAATGCCTTTGATTTGCTGGGGTCAGGGGGTCAGGAATATTTGCCTTACCGTAGTGATACAGTGCCTCATTTTATATGCAGTAGCATGGTCCTATCCCAAGAAGGAGAACAGAGTACTTAATTATTCTGTGGGTAGGGAAATCTCCAAGTACAATTGAAGGTCACAGCTGAAAACTAAGATCCTGAGCAATGTGGATCATTTCTAGGAATCCCCAGATCTTGCTGGACCAAGATCGCATCAGGAAAGGATTTGACCTGTGAACTGCACTGAGGGCTCACAAAATCTGTGCTCACCCAGGTGGGGAGGGAAGACTTTTAGAACACAACTGAGAAAACGGAAGTCCCCCATGATGACTGACAAATGACTACCTGGAGATGTCAGACTTTAACTTATCCAGCAAAGATCCGAGTTCCAAACCTCTAGTAATGCTGTAGTCTTTCTGGTGATCGGCCCTTATTCTGAAGCCACCTAGATATGCTACCAGTCATATTATTAGCAGGAAAAAAAAGGTTCATCCCTCTGTATATTTGAAAGCTTTTAGAAGCTTATGAGTCAGAAATCAGAGTCAAAGACAAAATTTAGAAGTGAAGATGCTCCTCCTAGAATCCTTAACTTACGGATTCTACAGGTTTAAGGAGCCTTTAGCAGGGACTTGGAAAGATAAAAGGCTACGTACATTTATTATGTCACAGAAATCTGTTTCACAAAACAAAAGTTGAATGTTTCCTATGGAGTTGAGTCTAAAGTTTTGTAAAAGCCATCACCCTTTTGGGGTCTGGGGCAATAATGAGCCCTTAGTAGGGCTCATCCTGGCCTCTTGAGAGATTATATTAGATGGAGGTTTCATAAAATAGTTTCCCAGGAGCAGGCTAGCATGTTTATTTTGTACATATGCCAGAGTCTTTGCCATGAGTGCATTTTTAATAATTCTAATAGATTTTCAGAATGCTAACTATTATTCCTTCTTTTTCTATGCTAATAGCCAGAGGCTGTTGAGATGAAAGTCATTTCTGAAAATCCTGAATAGAAAACAAACAAACTAAACATCCCTGCCAATTTGTGAATCTGCCAAATCTTCCTATTGCCAGCTTCATTTTAATTTTTTGGTTTTTTTTTTTCTGGTCTGCTGATAAGTTTTCAAAAGACAAGAACAAATAAATACAAATCATCAGTGACTTCAAGTTGACACCTCACCCTCATTTACGCAGACAGTCTAACTGGCAATATATACTGGAATTCTATGACTCCCTTCCCCTCTCTCTCCCTCTCCTCTCCTCTCTCTCTCATTCAGTGGTGACAGAAATTGGATTCACACCTTTTCACATGTTAGGTAAGCTCTCTAGCACACTGAGCCACACACCCATTCCCTGCTCTCTCTTAAATCATAGACTCCGATAACTCTGAAATAGAATAAAGGGAGTAGCAATCAGAAAAACTTGTGTGGAAACCCATCAAACAAACATTATTGGGGATGAGTCACCTGCTTCCTGTTGTCTCCTGTGTTCAGTCCCAGTGTTTTGTGTTGTACCTTCCAACAGAAGTAAAGAACAGAAAAACAGCACTTAAACAAGTTTGAAAGGATATTCTGAAAGGAGATACCTTACCGTCAGCTTCTGTCCCTATAGGATTCGCTCCGTTCTCTCCTTCCATCATATGGATGGAACTGAGATCATGAGCACCTTTACCACCAGACACATCTCCAGTCCCTGTAATACACTATTTTCTCAAACTTCTTCTTTTGACATATCTATGTTATAAATTATATCCATGTAAAACAGGAAAGAAGGGAACCATATTTATGAAAGAGAATGCTCCCTGTGTGTCTAATAAGCACATGTTGGATAAAAGAAGCAAACAATCTTTCTTCAAAACATATTTAGATAGCTAGACAAATAGGTAGTGGGAAGGAAGGATAGTAAGATAGATATAGGTATAAGTTAAATAAAATTTACTGGAAGCCATTGTTTTGTGTTGAACTCCTAACTACGGCTCAGTAGATCAGACCAAATCAGGATGAGAAACTCATGTTAAACGCCGCATGATAAGAATAAAACTTAAAAACTGGAATGTTTTCCCAGAAAAAAACAAGAGATTCATAAGCAATCATCAAGGCCTCAGGCAGCCAGAGTCAACATTATAAAACACTGCTTTAACTCTGCTAAGGGAAGTTGGATGCTCTGCCTTTTGAGTGTGCTTTGTTATTCTTCTTCTCATTCAAGTTGCCTCACAAGACCCCACCTTTACAGTCCCAGCCACAGAGCATCTTGCTGCTGCACAGAAGGGCTGCACATTCCCTGAAACACCAACACAAGCCAGTTAGATCCTTATTGTTGAAACTGTGGATTTTTTTTTTATGAATGCATATTTGTAAAAGTTAGCAGGGGATTAAATTAACAATGGATAAATAAGTAAATATTTCACCTCATAAAGAGAGAAAGTGAATATTTAAATTCAGCATTCCATAATTTGTACATTGGCTGCGATGATGAATTACAGGATAATGAACAAGAAAACATAAAATGCTAAATGGCCTTCATACTCAGTTCCTAGCTATAAAAATCTGCTTTGAATTGTGTTTAAATGAAATATATGCTTTTAAGTAGTCTGTGTGTTTGTTTTAAAAGCTTATGTGATTCACTTTTATATAAAGAAAACACATCAAGAACATATACATGTAATGCAATGTAATACAGTAGATGGGTGCTAAGCAAAAAGAAAACACATCAAGAACATACATATACATGTAATGTAATGTAATACAGTAGATGGGTGCTAAGCAAATGGTTAAAATTTGTGTTTTCTGAAGACCTCTTATGATGACAATACAGCTTAAGACGACTTTGTTGGTAGGTCTCTATCAAAACTCTCCTGTGACTACAGAGGTGGAAATACAATAGGCCTACTCATCTTTGAAGACCCCAAAAGACTCTGAAAGGCAGCTTCTGTCCTCCATTTGTGGGCCAGATTATATAATGGTGACTATTCTCAGTGTTTTACCTTTGAATGGCCATGGATCAAGATACCATTGGGGAAAAGGACAGGTGTGCTTTTTTTCTTTCTTTCTTTCTTTTTTAATTTAGTCACCTCACATCACAGTCATAACTTCCAAGACCCATACTTCCTTCCTCTTTTTCCCATCTCCCACCCCTAGTCCTCAGAAAGAGGGAGTTCTCCTCCCCTATCAATTGTCCCCTGCCTGTCAAGTCTCATCAGGACTGCCTGAGTCTTCTTCCTCTCTGGTCTGTCAAGGCTGCCCCACCGGGGGAAAGTTATCACAGAATGGGCAATAGAGTCCATGTCAGAGACAGTTGCTGCTTCCCCTACTAGGAACCTTAGAATCC
Source organism: Psammomys obesus (assembly GCF_907164565.1). Taxonomy (NCBI): domain Eukaryota; kingdom Metazoa; phylum Chordata; class Mammalia; order Rodentia; family Muridae; genus Psammomys; species Psammomys obesus. The sequence goes on from NW_026591086.1 coordinate 38,035,254, forward strand.
ATGTCAGAGACAGTTGCTGCTCCCCCTACTAGGCACCCACATGGAGACTGAGCAGCCTATTGGCTACATCTAAGCAGGGGGTGTACCTCTGTTCATCCTATGTAAGGCACCTACAGTAGAGTAAAGAAGAGATTCTGCATGCTCGTAGCTCAGGAAAAGAGTTACACGTTTACTAAGGTGGCTTACAGGAACAAGGGTAATTCAAAGGCACCTGCAGCTTGAGAGATTCTCCCCTGCAAGGGTAACAGCTCCCAAAACCTGTCTCCTTGGACCTGCAGTCGGTTTGTCCAGAGAGTCTCCTCCCACCAGCCACTGTTTGCTCTGTTTGTGACTTTGGGAAGGGGTCTTGAGAAAATTGCTACTTTCATAAATTCCCCGAGCCTTGTAAGTTTCATGAACTTTCTGAGTCTTATGAATCTCTCTGCTGCTTTCAGGAAAGAGTATTTCAAAAACACAGGTACACAATAAAGTATCTTGGTTCATTACCTATACACTATAATTCAGACAAATTCACATAGATTTATATAACAGTGTATCTTATATATGTATATTAATTTTGACTCTATGATAATTATTACATGGTGACAAAGAAATGTATTATCAAAATGTATAATCAGTCTTTTGCTATAAGTATGATTCCTTGTTTTAATTTTTTTCATACAATGTTTTGATCATATTCCTTCCACTCCTTCAATTCCTTCTAGATCTTCATTACCTCCTTAATCACTCAACTTTATGTTCCATTCAACTTCATGTTCTCTTTCTTTCTACCAAATAAAAAGACCAAAATAAAACAAAAACCAAGAATCAAAACAAATTAACAAAAACCTAACAAGACCAGAACCATACCCCAACAAAACAACAAAAATGTACAAATAAACATGGGCTCCATTTTGTGTTGGCCAACTTCTCCTGTGCATGGGGCCTGCCATGGAATGTGGAGATATAACCAGAGGCACTTTGGAGAAAGCAGACTTTTTTTTTTTTCTTTTCCCAGAAGATATCAATTGTGAATAGGTTTTTGGTTAAGGTGGGAATGTGACCCACTCTCCCTTCTCAGACTTGGATTTGTTCTGTTCTGAACCTATGCATGCCTCCTGCAAGCCATCACGGTCTCAGTGACTTCATGTGTGTCAGTTCTTTGTTGCCTGGATTCTTGCCTTCATCCACCATCTCTGAAACTCTTTTCACCTCCTCTTCAGCATAGCTGAGTGTTGAAGGGAGTGGTCTGATGAAGACGTTTCATTTGAGACTGAGTGCTCCAAAGTCTTTCACTGTCTTTATATTGTCTAGTTGTGGGGAAGAATGACTACCTTTTCTGGGAAAGGAGAATAAATCAATTTTTACTTTCTCATTCAAATACAGCAAAAAATAAATTAATTTGATATGTAGTTATAGTCATTTGATAAGTTTTAAAGTTTTCATTCTTTTGAAAAGCAATTAAGAACTCAATATAAGTTTTAAGATATAGTTAATACATTTGAAGAACATAATGCAGTTTAAAATTCTACTTTAGAAGCTATCAGCTAATATCCTATTCCATTGCATATGGTAATGTCTTTTTTATAATTTGATCTGATTATGTACAAAATTGTGACTTTAAACCTAACTTTCTCAAGTCAAGTGTGTGATAGTCATATAATAAGGAGCTATTCACTCTTTTAAAGCCATAGGAGCTATTTGAAAATAGTCAAGTAATGTCTCTCTGAAGCACAAATATAATTGAACCCACCTATGAACACATAGATACATGATATATTAATAAACATAGAGCAAGAGAATATGGTAATGTGTAATATATTGAGAATTACACAGAATAATGACTCCTGTATAGAACTGAACGCTCAGCTTCACAGAGAGATACCATCTTATGCTTTATCAGGACCACTGCAGACTGGAGGTTACTGGAAAGAAAAACACAGCAGGAGAATTACACAAAGCTGTTCCTTACACCCCTGAGTGAACCGTGTCTGTTGGCATTTTCTTTTCATTTCTTTTTCTCTTTTCTTTCTCTTTCTTCTTTCCCTTTTTTCTCCCTCCCTTCCTTCCTTCCTTCCTTCCTTCCTTCCTTCCTTCCTTCCTTCCTTCCTTCTTTCTTTCTTTCTTTCTTTCCTTCTTTCTTTCTTCTGTAAGTTTCTAATACAATGTCTTTCTCAACCTACCCAACCTATACTCAATGTCCTCTCTGAAAAATCTCTTCTACAGAAAAGTCTGAAGTGGTCCAGTGATAAGTTTTTCTTACTGATTTGAGTCTTACCTTGCCAAGATTCTCCCTGATGCTTTTCCAGATTCCTCTGCCCAACTCGCCTCTTCCACTCTAGCTCTTTTTTTTTTTCTCTCTCTCTCTCATTTTCCTCGTCTGCTTCAGAAGTTTGAAAAACAACAACATATTACCCTAGAAGACTTTTAGGCCTGAACATAGGAGAAAAGTTCTCTGTTTCCTTCTTCCTTGGAGTGCTATGTGTTGACTTGTTGCTCTTTCTTTCGTAGGGGAATGAACCTCTGGATAACATTGACTTAGCTTGGGCAGGGTGATGTCCTGCTGAATACAAACGCAGAGTACAGCCACTAATGCAAAAGATTGGTTTTGCCACTTGCTACTTTTACAACTTCAGCAAGTATGTGACTCTGCATTTGATGACCTTATTTCTTAGGTGACAAGCAAATAGACAGAAGAGTCAGTCCAAGGTGTCTGATGGCTCAGTATGCATGGCTTCAACAGTGTGAACGGAATATATTTCTGTTTTTAAAAAGCATCTGTATGAAGCATGTACCGACTTTTTGTTTTTCCATAAATAATGTTATAATGGTCTATATAGCATTTATATTTTACTAGTCATAAGAAATTTAGATATAACCTGAAATTTGGGGGAAGGATGTACATAGTTTACATGGGAAATGCTATTTTGTTATTTTATCTCTGTGTGTGGTACATTTCTGTGCATTTGCACACTATCACCTGCCTTTGGCTGAACACATGCAAGCTTGTGGAGTAATTTCTTAGGGCTAAATGTCTTCTTTTTATGAGACAGGGTCTTTCACAGGCTTAGAACTCACCAACTCACATGGTGTAGACCAACAAACTCTAGGAATTCTCCAGTCTTTATCTCCCAGGATTGGAATTACAGGTGAACACCAGCAGGCCTTGATGTTTTGGAGACTGGACCTGGAATTTCATACTTAATGCTGGAAGCATGTAACTGACTGAGCCACATTCCCAGCCCTCATGCTATGGTATATAAGAGACTGGGCTTCCTGAGCTTCAGTGTCTGTGGGAGACCAAGAGCTAATTTCCTACAGATAACAGGTTACCTTTTCAGGTTTTCAGTAGTGGAACTAGCATTTAATAAGGTTCAAATTGTCTACTGCAAAACATTTAGAACAATGTTTGGCATCTGGTAAACATCCATAAACTGTATAACTGATGTTTTGGAACACAAAGAATTGTAAAGAGGAAATTAGTGCAAGACAGATGCACGAGCAAGAGATGGTGTCATTACTGCAAGTCCTGAATCAGTGAGGATGTCAGGCCTCATGCTCTGCTAGAGATGCTTCCTGGAATCACTCCAGAAGGGAGGATTGTTGAGGATTGAGAAACAACTGAAGCTGATGGATTGCATGAGTGATGCTCAGTGCTCCGTGACCTATTCAATGATGTTGGATACATTTCATTTGTCTTTCATTTCATTTATTTTTTAAAGAAAAACACTGCTCTATGTTATTATGTTTATACAGGCAAAAATCCTGAAGGTAAGCAGGAAGTGAAGACTTCAGTGTACAGCATTCTGTGTCCATAGAGTTTCCCTGTCTATAATTATTAGGCCAGCAGAAAAATTTCTCACATATTAAAGCCTCTACTTTTTGATTTTGGACTTCAGGCAGAGCAAACAGAAACGTTGAGATTTGCTTTTTGAAAGTTGTTTTCTTTTGTTTGTTTGGTTTTTTTTTTTTTTTTTTTCTTTAATTCAGTTCTTAACAACAGGAGTTATTGCTCCTGAGAAAATTTTGGAAACAGAATAAATCTTTGGAGGATGCCACTTTGTTGTGTTAACTTGTCAAGATTGTATGGTACTTCCTGCTGACTGTATACATTATCTATACCATAACAGGAAATCCGTTATGAAGGAAAACCAGATATGTCATCTTTTGTGTAGCCTTTGATCTATAAATTTGTCTTACGTTTGTGTTTCATAACAGAGAACAAAGAAACCAGATACAGTTTTATCTCTCAAACCTAGCTCCTTTAACAAAGTCTGGGGACGACAAATTATTATATTTGTCTTATTTGACTTTTCCAGGCAGTATATAAAAGGGCAAAAGGTCTCTTATTCTATCAAATGTGTTCCAAAAAATATATCTGGTGGTTTGTACATCTCTTTGTCATCTATCAAAATGAAACTAATACACAGTCCCAGTTGCAGAGGCTGAAAAATGAAACAAAAAGTTCTCTGCACCAACCTCATAAAAACTAACGTCTGCCCCAGAAGGCACTGCTTGCCAGCTTTCTCCTTCACTAACTCTGTTCACTTGAGAAAGCATTCAGCCCAAATGAAAGAAGCAAAATGCAGAGACTTCTATTAGCAGAGACTTGCTAATAAATATTGGATTTAGCCTAAAAGTTAAAATCGGGAGATCGACAGGGTTAGTGGCATGCATCCTGAATATCCCCCTCGTGTTACTTATCAAACAAAGTCACTCCATAAGCTTGCTTGTTCTGTTCACATTTCTAGTCTGGAGTGGAAATGTTCCAGGAACGAGCTGTGTTTCTTATGAGTTACTTTTTGTTGCTCTGATAAAATGCCATGATCAACTTATAGAAAGGAGAGTTTTTCATGGTGTGGTTCTAGAAGACAGTCTGTGATAGTGGGGAGGACAGAGGCTAGGAACTACCAAAGCCTACCCCCAATGATGTATTTCCTCCAGTGGATTCACTGCCTCCCCAAACAGCAGCAATAAAAATGGGAACCAGGTGTTCAATACCTTAGCCTGCGATGACATTTCACATCAAATCACTGCAGTGCATAAGGTTGTCTTCCACATTTCAAACACTGAAGCATGCAGAACAATTACTGCTGTGAACTATGGTGCTGTTTTTACTGGATGTCTGTGACTGTGGCCCTTGGGTCATTAGGTTGTGTTTTATTCTTTCTTCTTCTTCTTCTTCTTCTTCTTCTTCTTCTTCTTCTTCTTCTT